>NC_092379.1:12849721-13473471 GCF_030028105.1 Mobula birostris
AAATCCAAGGAACATAATAGAGTCAATGAAAGACTTCTCCCACAGGATGGATAGACAGCCAATGTGCAAAAGACAACAAACTGTGCAAATAACAAAAGTAAAAAAGAGATAGAATAATAATAATAATACATAAATAAACAATAAATATGGAAAGTATGAGATGAAGAGTCATTGAAAATGAGTCCATAGGTTATGGGAACATTTCAGTAATAGAGCTAGTGAAACTACCCCCGTTGGTTCGAGAGCCTGATGGATAAGGGCTAATTTTATATGCATCCGTTAGTCTCATGAGACCATGGATTTGCGCCTTGGAAGGTTTCCAGGGCGCAGGCCTGGGCAAGCTTGTATGGAAGACCAGCAGTTGCCCATGCTGCAAGTCTCCCCTCTCCACGCCACCGATGTTGTCCAAGGGAAGGGCATTAGGGCCCATACAGCTTGGCACGGGTGTCGTCGCAGAGAAATGTGCGGTTAAGTGCCTTGCCCAAGGGCACACACGCTGCCTCAGCCGAGGCTCGAACTAGCGACCTTCAAATCACTAGATGATCACCTTAACCACTTGGCCATGCGCCAATACAAAGGGGTAATATCTCCTCCTAAACCTGGTGGTGTGGGTTCTGAAGCTCCTGATAATAGCAGTGAGAGAAAAGCATGACCTGGGTGGAAGGAGTTCTTGATGATGGAAGCTTATTTCCTGTGACAGCATTCAGTGGGGGGGGGGGGAGGGCTTTACCTATGATGGACTGGGCCATATCCACCACTTTTTGTGTGATCTTCCATTCGAGGGCATTGGTGTTTTCGTACCAGGTTGTGATGCAGCCAACCAATATACCCTGTACCAGAAATCTGTAGAAGTTCGTCGAATTGTAGATGTCATGCAGACCTTCAGAAACTTCCATAGAAGTCTGCAAAGTTTCTGAGAACTTCTCAGGAGGCAGGGGTGACATGTCTACCACTGCTTCAAGGTGGACTCAAGAGAGTTAGTGTAGGTAGGTGACTTGCTTCTGATTTGAGAGGTTCTGACTCAAGAAACAAGATTCAAGATTCCAAACTACATAGAAACATAGAAAACCTACAGCAAAATACGGGCCCTTTGACCCACAATGCTGTGCCAAACATGTACTTAATTTAGAAATTACCTAGGGTTACCCACAGCCCTCTGATTTTTAATGTAATTTCTGGTGCACAAATATAAAAGAGAAAAAACAATGTTATTCTGGATCTGGTACATCACAGAAAAAAACACAAAATAATAAAGAACACAATAATAAAAAATACAATTAATATAAATAATTAAGAAAGCTTATATAGTAATTTAAGTCCATAAAGTGATGCTAAGCACAGGAATTACTGTACATAAGGAGACTGATAGGAAATGATAAAATAGTGGTGGTGGGCTGTGCGGAGGGGTGGGTTAGTGGATCAGCCTTATTGCTTGGGGAAAATAACTGTTTTTGATGTGGATGCTTCATAGCCTTCTCCCTGATGGGAGTGGGACAAATAGTCCTTGTGCAGGGTGGGTTGGATCCTTCGTGATGTTTCTGGCCTTAACTATCATCCAACCGGTCACTTTGGCGTCCATCATTAAGGAACCCCATCACCCAAGACATGCCCTCTTCTCATTGTTACCATCAGCAAGAATCACTTGGGCAAAGAGGGCTATGGTCAAGTGCTGAGAGATAGTACAAAGGGGTCCCTACTGATCATCATGGACAAGATGGGCCAAATGGCCTCATTGCATCCTGCGCAATGCTAGGATTCTTTGACTTTATGTAGTCCTGGGTAGGTCTGTAGTCTAGTGTAGTTTTTGTGTTGTCTTACGTAGTCTAGTGTAGCCTTGTGTTGTCTCACTTAGTCTAGTGTAGTTCTGTGTTGTTTCATGCAGCACCATGGTCCTGTAGGAACGTTGTTTCATTTTTACTGTGTACTGTACCAGCAGATTATGGTCGAAATGACAGTAAAAAGCGACTTGACTTGACTTGAAATGACCCCAGGACCAGGTGGTTTGCCTGTCATTGGGATAAACTGAGTGTGGTGGGTAAGAGCTATTTGGAAGCTTGTGGGAAGATTAGAAAGGGATTTTGGGGGGGGGGGGTGGAGATTTGCATAGTCAGGATAGTACAGAGGTGCTAGTCTGCAGTGAAACGTCAAACGTCCTTCCAAGTTGCCTTAGAATTTATCGTCTCACTTAACCATATATCTTAAACCCGTTATTTCATTTTATTTGCATCCCCTTGGTTGAAAGTGTTTGGCGCACTGCCTATTATATAATAACAACTGTGCACAATTAAGTTCCTTAAGATTGTCATAACCTGGGGAAATAGTGGGGCAAAAGCTCCCACTATCTATTAAGTGCTCCCAATAGTGTGCATCTTAAATAGCCTCTGATAACCAGCTCCAGCTTCTGGCCTTCATGTGTGGCTTATCTACTAAGTCTGGCGGAACCGTTTCTACTGACAGGAGAAGTGGCAAAGCTGGGTTACTGGCGCCTTAATGCCAGTTGCTTCAAGCAGGTGGGTTGACAGCTCGCCTAGGAGAAGGTAAACTCTGATCTCAAATTTCCACTGACTTGCGGCCACACTCACTCAGAGGGAAGGCTTTGGGAGTAAACCCCGAGGGGAAGATCTGGAGTTGGAGCCCCAAAGGCTGTCCCGTGTGGAGCTCAATGCTGACTGGCAACTCCAGCAACGCAGCTGGTGCCAGGCTGTATTGGTCTCGGCCATTCTTTTGGTTTCATCAGCCTGTGCAGAGAGGGGGAGTCTGCTACCTGGGCAACAGCTTGCTCTCCACATCGTACTGCCCAGGCTTGTGTACTGGCTTGAGTATCACGTAGGCAGCTGGTACACAATATCCATGGTCGTCCCTCGCCAAGGGAGGGCCTCACTAATGCAGAATTAAACAATTTTGGGATGACTTGTCCTTGTGAAGCTTGCTATACCTGTGCAAGTTTGCATATCTCTCTCTGTATAACAAGAGGGCTCATGGTTGTGAATTCTCCATCGGGGAGGAAAGTTACAGGTTGGTCAGTGGGCAACAGGAAACTATGTAGGCCAATAATCCGAGCAAAAGTGAATTATCCCTTGGTAAAGTGCAATAGATTGATAAACAGAAGTCAATATAGATATGTAAAAGGGTCTTTGAACAATATGATTGATGAAGCAAAGGAGAGTGTTGGTGAGGGTTGATGACATTGTTTTCACAAACTCTCTATAAATTACTTACAGTTGCAACATTAAAAACCCTGTTTTTAAAGAGCACCAAATGCATTAAAAAATTGGCTGCGAAATAAAAAGAGGGCAGTGTTCAGAATGGAGGGAGGTCTACAAGTTCACAAATTCAATTGCAGATTTTGGTGCATTTCAGCGCTTGTCAATTGACAAATTCTTTTTTTTTGGAGTGAAGTGTAATGGCCAATTCTGAGGCATTGTGCAACAGTCTTGTGCTGGTGTCAATCTATCGTTCAGTGGTTCAGTGTAATATCAGAGAGTGTATACAGTATACAACCTGAAATTCTTACTCTTCGTAGACATCCAGAAGATCATTTCCCTTCCCCTTTTTTCATTTTAAGTACTGCCCTCTGTTAAGGAATGCTGAAATCCCATTCTGAACCTCATTCAGTTTGCAACAACTGCAAACTGTGGTTTATATGAAGGCGGAAGGAGAGAGAGCAGCACACTGCGTGTGCGTAGCCCCCTGGAGAAAATGATATCGTATCCATTAAATAGGGGCCGTGGACAATTCTGATTTGATGGAGACAGACGTGAAAGCACAGAGGAACATCTGGAGAAATTTCTGAAACGCCCATTCGCTGCTGTTGTTACTGCGTGATCGAGAATCTTCCGGAGGGAAGGCCTCAAAATCCCCAGCTTTGCCTGCTGCTGGCGACCGAGATTGAGGTCAAATCGTTCGGATAGAGATGGTGCTCGGTACTCGGTGTCAGAGGGCTGATCGGAGGCTCGAAGTTTTCGGACGACTCAGAGTCGGACTGTGGTCAGGCATGGTAGGGAGAGTTTTTCTTCCTTCTCCCGTCTGCATGAGATGTGGGACTTATGAGAGACTTTGAACTTTTTATTGTGCCATGGACTGTTCTTCATCAAGTTATGGTATTGTTGCACTGTTGTAACTGTATGTTATAATTATGTGATTTTGTTAGTTTTTTCAGTCTTGGTCTGTCCTGTGTTTTTGTGATATCACACCGGAGAAAATATTGTATCATTTCTTAATACATGCATTACTAAATGACAATAAAAGAGGACTGCGTGTCTTCATAATCTAATCTAGTATATGCCACCAGTTTAGCTCAACCTGATGTTCCATGAATTCAGACTTGGTCGAGTATCAATGCCATTCTGTCTACCAGGAAACCAACTTTGATCCCAAAGATTTTACATCAATTACAGGGCACAAGTCAGAAACATGACAGAACATACCCACATGAATATATGAGAGCAAATGGTTCAATTTAATTTTGGAGAGTATATACACTATACAACCTGAAATTCTTGCTCTTCACAGACAGCCACAAAACAGAAGAAATAATGAATGACAGAAAGACATTAGAACCCCAAAGCCCCCCTCCTTCTCCCATGCACAGGCAGTGACAGAAGTATCAGTCCTCCACCTACCCCTCCCCACTTACTCCAGCAAAAATATCAACCCCCACCACCCACCATGCAAGCAAAAGCAAAGCCCCTCCAGACACTATAATCTAGAGTCCATCAAAAAGTACAGTCTATCCCAGCACTCTAACTTCTCAGACAGGCTCTCCCTTGTGATTATGGCGCAGTTTCTGTGCCAGGGATGCTGGGAAGTCGCATTACTTAATGCAGTGCTCCTTTTGCAGCACTGCAGGGGAATTTGGAATGACCTTTCCTGATGTTGTCCATATCAGACACTGTAAGGAGGTTGTACATTCTGCCCCTAACCGCGTGCTCCGGTTTCCACCCATATTTCAAAAAGGTGTACAGTTAGTCAGTCATGTGGTTGTAATTGGGCAGCACTGGCTCGTTGGGTTGGAGGTGCAGCATTCAAAGTTCAAGGCATGTCTATTATCAAAGTAAGGTACTGTTCAAAAGTCTTAGGCACATATATATAGCTAGAGTGCCAAAGACTTTTGCCCAGAACTGTATTTGTCAATGTGGAGTGGAGAGCGAGTTTGTAAATCTGGCGGGTGCAAAGGATGTTGGGAATGGCTAGGGCGGACACAATCCATAACAGATAGTCTCACTTTAAGGACTCGTTACCTTGTCATTTCATGCTCTTTTATTTCATGTTATTCATTGATCCTGTTTATAGTTATTGTTCTATAGATATTGTTGTTCATTGATCTTGTTTACAGTTACTGTTCTATAGATTTTGTTGTTCATTGATCCTGTTTACAGTTACTGTTCTATAGATTCTGTTGTTCATTGATCCTGTTTACAGTTACTGTTCTATAGATATTGTTGTTCATTGATCCTGTTTGCAGTTACTGTTCTATAGATTTTGTTGTTCATTGATGCTGTTTACAGTTACTGTTCTATAGATTTTGTTGTTCATTGATCCTGTTTACAGTTACTGTTCTATAGATTTTGTTGTTCATTGATCCTGTTTACGGTTACTGTTCTATGGACACAAAAGACACTGCAGATGCTGGGGTCAAAGCAACATGCACAACACGCTGGAGGAACTCAGCAGGTCGGGCAGCATCCGTGGAAACGTTGACTGTTCGTTTCCACGGATGCTGCCCGACCTGCTGAGTTCCTCCAGCGTGATGTGCGTGTTACTGTTTTACAGATTTGCTAAGTATGCCCACAGGAAAAAGAATATCAGGGTTGTATGTGGTGTCATGTATGTACTCCGATAATATATTTTACTTTGAACTTTGTACTTTGGAGTGCCGCAGGAAGGGTGTGGGACAGAAGGAGGGCAGGGGTTGGTTCGGGTGCAGACACACCCAGCCCTGAGACACCAGGCAAGGTCATTTGATTCCAAACAATTGGTTTATTAATCATTCGACAATGTCTCTATGGGGCTTCCCGCTCCTTCCCCTCTCCCTTTCCCATTTCCCAAACTTGATTCCCTTCTCCCTGCCCCCTTCCCACTCTCAGACCTCAATTGAGACCCAGATCAGGTTTATCATCACTCACATAGATCATGAAATTTTTATTTTGTGGCAACAGTACAGTGCAATACATAAAATTACTACAGTACTGTGCAAAAACCCTTCAGCTGGATTAAACCTGGTGATGTGATTCCTAACAGGAAGGGCCCATTACTGTTCTAGACTCTAAATAAAATTTCTTCTTCTTTTATTCCCCACTCTTACCTGTTCTTACCTCCCTATCACTTCCCCCTGGGTCCCCTGCTCCTTCCCTTTCCCCTATAGTCCACTCTCCTTACCCATCAGATTCCTTCTTCTCCAGCCCTTCCCACCCACTTAGCCTCACCTATCACCTCCCTCTACCTTTAAATTTTGCCGTCTTCCTCCTGATGAAAGGTCTTGCCCCAGAAGTTAACTGTTTACTCACTTGCATAGATGACCTGCTGAGCTCCTCCAGCATTTTATGTGTGTGGATTTCCAGCATCTGCAGACTTCATTGTGCTTTTAGAATAAAATAAAATTAAACTATCCAATCACCTGCCTGAAACCTTCTGTGGATGTGAATTCTCTCTCTGAAGCCCGAGATTCCTTAGCAGCCTCTCTCTCCTGGACCCCATGATTCGTACCAGCCTCCCGTTCCCCAAAGCCAAGCCGCCCTTTCCTTCCCAAATGCCCCAGCAGAGAGAGGTACATCGGGAAACACTTTGTCATCCGAGTAAAACGTACTGGTTCCTGCCATTCTGCACCTGTGCCAGTTTCACCCACCCAAATTGTTGCTGAATTTTTCCAGACACGTGCCATCACCTGGGCTTTGTTTTTGAGACCAGCGCGCTTTGAGATAAATATTAATGAACCACACGTGCCGTGTGGTGTGTACAGATCTCTAAAATGTGGTGTGAATACACATGACACCTCGGTTTTTACCAACCAAGGCACAGAACACAAAGGTCATGAAAGTAAGCTGAATCTTTATACGTCACTGGTTTAGTCTGCCCTTGAGTTTGGTTAATGAGTCAGGGCCTCAGACATATAAAAACACAAACAAGAGGAATTCTGCAGATGCTGGAAATTCAAGCAACTCACATCAAAGTTGCTGGTGAACGCAGCAGGCCAGGCAGCATCTCTAGGAAGAGGTGCAGTCGACGTTTCAGGCCGAGACCCTTCGTCAGGACGAACTGAAGGAAGAGTGAGTAAGAGATTTGAAAGGGGGAGGGGGAGGGGGAGATCCAAAATGATAGGAGAAGACAGGAGGGGCAGGGATGGAGCCAAGAGCTGGACAGGTGATTGGCAAAGGGGATATGAGAGGATCATGGGACAGGAGGCCCAGGGAGAAGGAAAAGAGGGAGGGGGGAGGAAACCCAGAGGATGGGCAAGGGGTATAGTCAGAGGGACAGAGGGAGAAAAAGGTCTCTCACTCTCCTTTCTCTCCCTCTGTCCCTCTGACTATACCCCTTGCCCATCCTCTGGGTTTCCTCCCCCCTCCCCCTTTTCCTTCTCCCTGGGCCTCCTGTCCCATGATCCTCTCATATCCCCTTTGCCAATCACCTGTCCAGCTCTTGGCCCCATCCCTCCCCCTCCTGTCTTCTCCTATCATTATGGATCTTCCCTTCCCCTTCCCACTTTCAAATCTCTTACTAACTGTTCCCTCAGTTAGTCCTGACGAAGGGTCTCAGCCTGAAACGTCGACTGTACCTCTTCCTAGAGATGCTGCCTGGCCTGCTGCGTTCACCAGCAACTTTGATGCGTGTTCCTCAGATATATGGTGGTTTTGAAATTAACCAGAATGTGGCTTTTTCTTACCTAGAGTGATAGAATCTTAGAACACTACACCACAGAAACAGGCCCTTTGGCCCACCTATCCCTTGCTGGACTATTATTCTGCTGAGTCCCATCGATCTGCACTTGCTCCCATAATCCTCCATATCCCTCCCATCCACGTACTTAACCAATTTTCCGGCATCCACCACTTTTGCTGGCATCTCGTTTGACAATCTATTGTAGACTGAGAGTGGGAAGAGGGCAGGGAGAGGGGGAAATCACGGTTGGGAATCATGGTTGTTTTTCCAGGACTTGAGGTCCTGAGTTACAGGGAAAAGTTATATTAGTACAATCAATCGTAGAACAGTACAGCACAGAAACTGGCCCTTTGGCCTATCTAGTCCATGCCAAACTAATATCCTGTCTAGTCCCATTGACCTGCACCTGAACCGTAGCCCTCCATACCCCTCTTATCCATGTACTTATCCAAACTTCCCTTAAGTGTTGAGATCATATCTGCATCCACCACTTTTGCTGGCCGCTCATTCCACATTCTCACCACCGTCTGAGTGAAGAGGTTCCCCCCATTTTCCCCTTAAACATTTCATCTCTCACTCTCAACCCATGACTCTAGTTCTAGTCTCAGCCAACTTCAGTGGAAAAAACCTGCTTGCATTTACCCTGCTGACATTTGTTGAACATTAGTGGGATAAATTTTAGATGAGCTGAAAAAAAAAATGTTTCAATTGTCTGTTGTGGTTAAGCATAAACAAGATCTAAAATATCTTCTGAAAAACAAAAGGACATTCTGTGTATTATAAATGGTCCCACTTAAAATACAATGCTGAGCAAGAAGGCAGCCCACTGATCTGTATCCACGTCTTGATTTAAAGATACTTTTATGCATTATATGTATATACATGACAGTCTGCAAGCAAGCTAATGTCACACTCTCAGATTTTCTCTGAAATGCGCCAAGCACTCAGTTTAACCATTTCAAACAAGTGCATGGTTCCAAATGAAAGAAGTAACACAAAATATCTGTAACAGAGTTAGAACAATAAGGCACGGGAATACCTTGGATGATGTGACATCTTATAGGACTTTATTAGGACTTCATTCCTGAAGCATAGGAGAATGAGGGGAGATTTGGTGGAGGTATATACAGAATTACGAGGGGTTTAGACAGGGCAAACGTAAGCTGGCTTTTTTCCACTGAGGCTGGGTGCCACTAGAACTAGAGGTCGTGGGTTAAGGATGAAAGTTGAAATGCTTGAGGGGAACATGAGGGGGAACCTCGTCTCACAGAGGGTGCTGAGAGTGTGGAGCGAGCTGCCGACGGAAGTGGTGGACGCATGTTCGATTCGAATGCTTAAGAGGAGTCTGGATAAGTACACGAATGGGAGGGATATGGAGGGCAATAGTCCATGAGCAGATCGATGGACTAGGCAATAGTCCAGCACAGACTTGATGGGCCAAAGGGCCTGTTTCTGTGCTGTAGTGTTTTATGACCCTATGATTCAGCCATCGCAAAAGACTTTATCCTTATAAAATTCGTAGATTTTATCCTAACCTTCTTAAGTTATTGTGTGCTATGTGTACTACTGTGCACTGGTTCGGAGAAATATTGTCTTGTTTCTATATACGTTATATGGTTATATATGTTATATACATGTATATAGTTAAATGACAATAAATGTCAATCCATGGCCTCCTCTACTGTAAAGATGAAGCCACACTCAGGTTGGAGGAACAACACCTTATATTCCGTCTGGGTAGCCTCCAACCTGATGGCATGAACATTGACTTCTCTAACTTCCGCTAATGTCCCACCTCCCCCGCGTACCCCATCGGTTATTTATTTATTTATATGCACACATTCTTTCTCTCTCTCTCCTTTTTCTCCCTCTGACCCTCTCACTATACCCCTTGCTCATCCTCTGGGCTTCCCCCCACCCTTTTCCTTCTCCCTGGGCCTCCTGTCCCGTGATCCTCTCATATCCCTTTTGCCAAACAACTGTCCAGCACTTGGCTCCATCCCTCCCTCTCCTGTCTTCTCCTACCATTTTGGATCTCCCCCTCCCCCTCCCACTTTCAAATCTCTTACTAGCTCTTCTTTCAGTCAGTCCTGATGAAGGGTCTCGAACTGAAACGACAACTGTACATTTTCCTAGAGATGCTGTCGGGCCTGCTGCGTTCACCAGCAACTTTTATGTGTGTTGCATAAATCTGACTGGACTTGGCTGCATTAAAGGGTATCCATGGCGCAAAATGCAGCTAAAACACCACTCCTCAAATGAAAATCGTTGTTGAAACCACTTCCACCATCCTTGCCTCCAGATTCCTTGTGTTCCAGATTGTACTATTTCACCCTGTGGGAAGTGTCTTGTTCCTTCCTATCTGATTCTTTGACTAATCCTTTAACGTTCCTTATCTGTCAGCGTGATTAGTGTCTTTATTTATTCAGAACTTTGAACTGCGACAAAGTGTGCACCTAGTGTTATTTGCTCCGCATGCCAACTGCTTGTAGTTCAACCTTCCGAAAGGATCAGTGTTGGGCCTTTTTTTTCAGGTTTTCTTCAGGCCATTCGGTTTAGGAAGTAAGATACTGGGATACTGCTTGTGCATTGATACTGGAATGCTTCCAGGAACGAAAGGGTTAAGGTATGAGGAGCGTTTGATGGCTCTGGGCCTGTACTCGCTGGAGTTTAGAAGAATGGGGGGAACCTATCAAATATCGAAAGGCCTTGATAGAGTGGTCATGGAGAGGATGTGGGGCAGTCTGGGACCAGATGGCACAACCTCAGAATAGAGGGACACCCCTTCAGAACAGGGATGGGAAAGTATTTCTTCAGTGAGTACAGGCCCAGAATCATCAAATGCTCTTTACGCATTAAGCTATTCAATCTCAGGATCATTTTTGACAAATCTGTCATGACTCTGAGAATTTATTACCACAGATGGCCGTGGAGGGCAAGTCGTTTGGTACATTTACAGCAGACATCAATAGGTTTTTGATTAAAAAGGATTTCAAAGGTTACAGGGAGAAGGCAGGAGAGTGAGGTTGAGAGGGAAAATAAATCAGCCATGATGGAATGGTGGAGTAGGCTAGATGGACCAAATTCAATTCAATACAGGTTTAATTGTCATTCAATCATACATGAATACCAGCAAATGAGACAGTTTTACTACAGGGGTCAAGGTGCAAAGACACATTACCAACAGTCACGCACAGTGAGCACACACAAGATCATAATCACGTGATAAGAGTCCCAATGTTTGCTTCCCCCCACCACCACACCGTGGCCTGATGCATACAAGTCAACAAACCCATAAAGAATATCAGTAAAAATATAACGACATAGAATTTGCATGTACATGTATAGTCCAGACCCCCACCCCACTCCAGCCCACCGATATCTTCTGTCAACTGGCCCCAACACCTGCTGGGCGACACTGTTGCTTTGAGGCCCAGTGCTCTGCCCCAAGCTTGACACCCATTAGGTGACACTGTTGATTTGAGGCCCAGTGCTCTGCCCTACGTCTGACACCCATTAGGTGACACCGTTGCTTTGAGGCCCAGTGCTCTCCCCAATGCCTGACACCCATTAGTCGAATCCGTGGCTTTGAGGTCCAGCCCTCGAGTGTACAAGCACATAAAGAATATTAGTAAAAACACAACTAGACAAATATATCTATCTGTAGTCCTGACCTCTCAGTCCATTTAAAATCTTCAGTCACCACAACTACGCTATGCTGCCCCCAGCAGAGCGTGATGGCTTAGAGGCCTCTCCCCTGGTGGCTGAAAAGCAAGCGACTTCGCAGCTTGAGGCCCGTGTCCTTTGAGGGCCGCTAAAAAATCCGCAGGCGGCCACAACATAGCTTGTCTTATGCCGAGCAAAACCCTGGGAGCGCAGCTCTGGACACCACGCCTCACAAACCCCCCGCCCCCCGCCGTGAAGCGCAACAGATTCATCCCCTCACTCCGGACGGCTGCAAACAGGCGACACCATGGCTTCAGGCCTAGTCCTCGCGGCCACTGAGGACTAGGCTCCCCTCCATCCGCCCCTGCTCCCGTCCAATAAGTCAGCAAATCTAACTTGCAGCGTACCAGGTTAACAATGTCCACAGGGGTCTCACGGTCACAAGAAAAGCGACAATGATGGCCACTTGCTATTTGACTGTGAGCCTCCCTCGACTCAGGCATGTTGCGCAGCCCTTTCATTACCTCTGCCAGCGAGCAACTCACTGACGGTGTAGGCCTGCCGTCCTTTGAGTCCTTAATGTGCAGCAGGATCCCGCGACCATTAGCTGTACATCTAAGTAGAATGGTAGCACCTTTTGTTGACCCTGTAGAAGCTGCTGCGACAAGACGCACTGCCATCTTGCCAGAAGTGGCCAAGTAGCCCAGTTCTGCCCCTGTGTCTTATGGCTCCAACCCCACACCCCTGGATGCCCATTCCACAATTGGTGATTGTGATTTGCTTTGAGAAATGCACTTAAAGAACTCTCACCAAGACAGAAGTAGCTCTTTATCGCATATAGCAACCCAGAAGAAGCCAGGATTCACGATGCTCATTCCTTACCTGTAAAGAAGAAGGAAAACTGTTCCTCAGCAGCCGTGCAAGGAATGATATTATAACGTTTAGCATTGGCAATGAAACTAAATTCCCTAAAAGGCGTTACTCTTATCAGACTACTTATTCAGGTTGGCTAGTGGTGCAGTGAGATCAGTGCCGGGCTCGTGAACGGAGGTTCCGAGTTCGATCCAGTGACAGACTGTCCCTCAAGCGCGCTCTCCATTTGTGCCGGGTTGATGTCGAGCTCGCAACTCGGCCTCGTAAAATAATACTGCGAAACGTCTGCGCGAGGAGTGGCGCCCCGCACAGCCTTCCGGACTGCACCTTGTAAGGCATGAAAATGCCTGACGCTGGCCTCTCAGGTCTGAGGCGACGTCGTCATCATCATCATCATCTTATCAGGCTGATTTGTGGTGGATGCCGAAGATCTGAGTGCTGTGTCTCGAGCACCTCATTGGCTGGGTGAAAGGAAGTTGAATATTTTAGTTCCTGTGATTGGTTTAAGTGTGGCATTAGTGGTGCGCTCCACACCTCAATACTTATACTGGGTCACACCGCACCCGGTCACTGGATTCTAACCCCCCGGCAGATCGCCAGCAAGTTTCCACCGGCGGACGACAGAGAGCCTTGTGACGGGTTGCTTCACCGCCAAGCATGGAGGCTCCGGGGCATGAGGTCGACAGAGGCTGCAGAGGGCTCTAGACTCAGTCATTTCCATCACAGGCACAATCCTCCACGCCATTGAGGACATCTTCAAAAGGAGATGCCTCAGAAAGGCGGCAGCCTTCATTAGGGACCCCCCAGTATTTGGGACGTGCCTTTTTCTCAGCACTACTATCAGGGAGAAGGCAATGGAATGGAGCTGAGGGTAGTAATAGATCAGTATGACGCTACAAGCTTGATGCTCCAAATGGCCTAATTCTGCTCCTATGTCTTATGGGCTTACTAGGAGTGAAGGTATTCCTGGGCATGGGCCCTAGGGGAACTGCATTTTCCCTTCCATAGTCATAGTCATAGTCATATCATACTTTATTGATCCTGAGGGAAATTGGTTTTCGTTACAGTTGCACCATAAATAATTTAATAGTAATATGTAAATTATGCCAGGAAACATAGAAAATAGGCGCAGGAGTAGGCTATTCGGCCCTTCGAGTCTGCACCGCCATTCAGTATGATCATGGCTGATCATCCAACTCTGAACCCTGTACCCGCCTTCTCTCCATACCCCCTGATCCCTTTAGCCACAAGGGCCATATCTAACTCCCTCTTAAATATAGCTAATGAACTGGCCTCAACTGTTTCCTGTGGTAGAGAATTCCACAGATTCACCACTCTCTGTGTGAAGAAGTTTTTCCTAATCTCGGTCCTAAATGGCTTCCTTGTTCTGGAGGAAATAAGTCCAGGACCAGCCTATTGGCTCAGGGTGTCTGACCCTCCAAGGGAGGAGTTGTAAAGTTTGATGGCCACAGGCAGGAATGACTTCCTATGACGCTCAGTGCTGCATCTCGGTGGAATGAGTCTCTGGCTGAATCTACTCCTGTGCCCAACCAGTCCATTATGTAGTGGATGGGAGACATTGTCCAAGATGGCATGCAACTTGGACAGCATCTTCTTTTCAGACACCACCGTCAGAGTCCAGTTCCATCCCCACAACATCACTGGCCTTACGAATGAGTTTGTTGATCCTGTTGGTGTCTGCTACCCTCAGCCTGCTGCCCCAGCACACAACAGCAAACATGATAGCACTGGCCATCACAGACTCGTAGAACATCCTCAGCATCGTCCGACAGATGTTAAAGGACCTAAGTCTCCTCAGGAAATAGAGACGGCTCTGGCCCCTCTTGTAGACAGCCTGAGTGTTCTTTGACCAGTCCAGTTTATTGTCAATTCGTATCCCCAGGTATTTGTAATCCTCCACCATATCCACACTGACCCCCTGGATGGAAACAGGGGTCACTGGTGCCTTAGCCCTCCTCAGGTCTATCACCAACTCCTTAGTCTTTTTCACATTAAGCTGCAGATAATTCTGCTCACACCATGTGACGAAGTTTCCTACCGTAGCCCTGTACTCAGCCTCATCTCCCTTGCTGATGCATCCAACTATGGGAGAGTCATCAGAAAACTTCTGAAGATGACAAGACTCTGTGCAGTAGTTGAAGTCCGAGGTGTAAATGGTGAAGAGAAAGGGAGACAAGACAGCCCCCTGTGGAGTCCCGGTGCTGCTGATCACTCTGTCGGACACACAGTGTTGCAAGCACACGTACTGTGGTCTGCCAGTGGAATATTGAATCCCATGATTTGCCGATGCCAGAGTACGTCATTGTTTCTGAATTTGGGAACTAATTTTGCTATATTTTGCACAAATCTGTCTATGGAATACCTGTGCCAACATTTATTACCTGGCCCTAATTGTCCCTGAATTGATAGAGTTCAGAATGAGTCACACACATAAAAGTTGCTGGTGAATGCAGAAGGCTAGGCAGCATCTCTAGGAGGAGGTGCAGTCGACGTTTCAGGCCGAGACTCTTCGTCAGGACTAACTGAAGAAAGAGTGAGTCTCGTATCCCTTTTGCCAATCACCTGTCCAGCTCTTGGCTCCATCCCTCCCCCTCCTGTCTTCTCCTATCATTTTGGATCTCCCCCTCCCCGTCCAACTTTCAAATCCCTTACTCACTCTTCCTTCAGTTAGTCCTGACGAAGGGTCTCGGCCTGAAACGCCGACTGCACCTCTTCCTACAGATGCTGCCTGGCTTGCTGCGTTCACCAGCAACTTTGATGTGAGTTGCTTGAATTTCCAGCATCTGCAGAGTTCCTGTTGTTTGCGTTCAGAATGAGTCACGTTGGTGGTTTTGGAATCACAGACAGTAAGGATGGCAGATTTTCTTCACTAGTGGAGTAGATGGCCAATAACATTGAAAGTTCAAAGTGAATTTATTATTAAGGTACACATATGTCACCATATACAACCCTGAGATTCATTTTCTTGCAGGCATACTCAATAAATCTATAATAGAATGATAACCATAATAGAATCAGTGAAAGACCGCACCAACTTGGGTGATCAGCCATTGTGCGAAAGGCAACAAGCTGTATAAATGCAAAACAAAAGAAATACTAATAATAAATAAATAAACAATAAATATTGAGAACATGAGACAAAGAGTCCTTGAGATAGAGTCCATAGGTTGTGGGAACATTTCTAAGCTGGGGCTGGTGAAGTTGAGTGAAGTTACCCCCTTTGGTTCAAGAGCCTGATGGTTGAGGGGTCGGAACTGTTCCTGAACCTGGTGGCGCGAGTCCTGAGGCTGCTGTACCTTCTTCCTGATGGCAGCAGTGAGAAGGGAGCATGGCCTGGGTGGCGGGGGTCCCTGATGATGGATACTGCTTTCCTACCACAATGCTACATGTACGTGTGCTCAGTTGTGGCGAGGGTTTTACCCGTGATGGTCCAGGCCATATTCACTACTTTTGTAGAATTTTCCATTCAAGGGCATTGATGTTTCCATACCAGGCTGTGATGCAACCAGTCAATATACTCTCCACTACGCATCTATAGAAGTTTGTCAAAGTCTTAGATGTCATGTCAAATCTTAATGAGCTCCTAAAGAATCAGAGGCAATGCCGTGTCTTCTTCATAATTGCTCTTACACGCTGGACCCAGGACAGGTCCTCTCAAATGATAACACCAAGGAATTTAAAGTTGCTGACCCTCTCCACCTCTGATCCTCTGATGGGGACTGGCTCATGGACCTCTAGTTTTCTCCTCATGAAGTCAATGATCAGGTCCTTGTTCTTATTGACACTGAGTAAGGGATTGTTTTGTGGTACCATTCAGCCAGATTTTCAATCTCCCTCCTATTTGCTGATTTGTCACCACCTTTGATTTGGCCAACAGCAGTGATATCATTGTCAAACTTGAATGTCGCGTAGGAGCTGTGCTTAGCCGCCCATTCATAGGTGCAAAGTAAGTAGAGCAATTTTTTAAGCACACAGCCTTGCGAGGCACCTCTGCTGATGAAGATCATGCTGTTGCCAATCTGAACTGACTGGGGTCTTACAAGTGAGGAAATCAAGGAGCCAATTGCACAAGGAGGTATTGTGGCCAAAGTCTTATTCATTTGTTTTGAGGGGATGATGGTATCAAATGCTGAACTGTAGTCAATAAAGAGCATCCTGATGTGTGTGTCGTTGCTGTCCAGGTATTTCAGGGTTGACTGAAGAGCCAATGAGATAGTATTTGCTGTGTAACTGTTGCTCCAGTCAGCAAGTTGGAGCGGGTCCAAGCCGCTTCTCAGGCGCTCAAAACACTTCATCACTGTGAATGTAAGTACTACTGGATGATAGTTGTTGAGGCAGGTTGCCACATTCTTCTTTAGCATAGCTAGAATTGAAGCCTGCTTGAAGCAGGTGGGTACCTCAGACTGCCAAAGTGGGAGGTTAAAGATCTCAGTGAATACTCCAGTCGGTTGATCAGCGCAAGTCTTTCATACTTGGCGAGGAACTCCACCTGGGCTGGGTGCCTTTCGTGGACTCACTCCCTGAAGGCTGCCTGTACGTCAGTCTCAGAGATTAAACTCACAGGACCATCGGGGGCTGTGGGAGCTTGTGCTGGTTCCTTCACGTTTTGACGGTCAAAGTAAGCATAGAAGGCATTGAGCTCATCTGGGAGCGAAGCCCTTTTGTCACCCATGTTGCTTGAATTAAATCTATAAACGATGACAGTATTCAAGTTCTGCCACAACCATCGAGCACCCTTCATTAATTCAAGTTTAGTCTGGAATTGCCACTTCGCCCTTGAGATGGCTTTCTGGAGATCGTACCTGGATCTCTTGAACTCTCTTGGCCACCAGACTTGAATGCCTCTGATCTGGCCCTGAGCACGTTATGGATCTCGTGGCTCATCCAGGGGTTCTGGTTGGGGAAGACTCTGAGTGATTTTGTGGGGACACACTCGTCTACAACTGTTTTCATAAAGTCCGTGACAACCATGGTATATTCATTCAGATCAACAGATGAGTCCTTAAACAAGGCCCAACTCGAAGCAATCCCATAGATGTTCCTCTGCCTTCAGCGGCCTCCTCTTTGTTGTCCTAATCTCTGGAGCTGTGCTCTTTAGCCTCTGCCTGTATTCAGGTAAGAGAAGGACAGCCAAGTGATTAGATTTACTGAAATGCGGTCTGGGCGTGCAATGGTAGGCATTCCTTATCTTAGTATAACAGTGGTCTAGTGCAGTGGTCCCCAAACACCAGGCCACGAGGAAACAATATGATTTGGCGATATGAAACGATTTGAGTCAGCTGCACCTTTCCTCATTCCCTGTCACGCCTACTGTTGAACTTGAACGCACGCGAGGTCATTACCCACACGAGGTCATCAGTGACCCAAGATGCAAATGACCCAATATGTGCAAAGGAATGGGTCCGTGACTCATTTGTGAATGTCCCTGGTGAATCATCCATGTCAGTGCGGGAAAAAGATCAACTCCTCGAGCTGGCAGATGACGGTGGGCTGAAAAGTATGTTTGACATAACATCTCTGCCGGCATTCTGGATCAAAGTCAAGGCTGAATATCCTGACATAGCCATGAAAGCACTGAAAACGTTGCTTCTATTTCCAACATCATATCACTGCGAAGCGGAGTTTTCTGCAATGAATGCAACAAAAGCAAAATTGCGGAATAGACTGGACATAAGGGTCTCTCTTCGAGTATCGCTGTCTCCCATCTCCCCTCAATAGGACCGTCTTGTTGCAGGGAAACAAGCCCAGGGCTCCCACTGATTCAGCGATATTGGTGTGTTGCAATGATTTTATATGCTCATACGAGGAAAATATGCGCTGTGTGTTTAATATCCAAACATTACTTAAAATGTTATGATGCTATTGACATAAGGGGAATTGAATTATCACTATATTCATGCGAGGAAAATATGCGCTGTGTGTTTAATATGAAATCTGTTGGATAAACTCTTTTAGAAACAGAATTGACTCTATTAGCCACTTATAAGTTACTCACCGTATAGTTGACTTATCACCTATATTCTGGTCGTGATTAACCACCCCCTGCCCCCCACGGGTTGATCGGTCCGCAAGAATATTGTCAATATTAAACTGGTCCGCGGTGTAAAAAAGGTTGGGGACCCCTGGTCTAATGTGTTGGGACCTCTGGTGCTACGGGTTATATGCTGATGGTAATTGGGCAGGGTTTTCTTCTAACAAGGCTGATTGGAATCCTACTATGATTTGAAATGCTTTGGGGTGGACTGTTTCATGTTTGGACAGCATATGGGCAGCAGTTGGTGTGGTTACCTTCCAGCTCCAGGGACCTTGGTTTAATCCCGACCTCTGGTGTTGTCAATAGCTGTCAGTATTTCCTCTCTGTGATGCTCTGGGATTCCCATGGATTCTCTGGTTTCCTCCCACATCCCAAGGACATTCTGGTGTGTTAGTCACTGAAATCACCCTGCTGTGTAGGTAGTGACAAAAGAGTTAAACGGGAGTTGCGAAAGGTTCACATTCAGATCCTGAATCATTTATTTATCATGGAAACACACAGTGAAAATGCATAGTTTGCATCAACAACAAACACGACACAGAAATGGCAGATGGAGTTTGACCCAAAAAATGTGAGGTGGTGCAAATTCAAGGAAATTGTAAGGGCAAGGCCCTTGACAGTGCTGCTGAGCAGAGAGATCTAGGGATCCAAGTCCTTAGCTCCGTGAAAGTGGCTACACAGGTCGATAGGGTGGTTAAGGCGGCTTATGGGACACTTGCATTTACTGGTTGAGACGCTGAGTTCAAAAGTCAAGAAGTTATGTTGCAACTTTATAAAACTCTGGTTCGGCTGCTTCTGGTGTATTGCATATAGATCTGGTCACCCCACTGCAGGAAGGATGCTGAGGCTTTGAAGAGGGTGCAGAAGAGGTTCACCAGGATGCTGCCTGGTTTAGAGGGCATGTGCTACCACAAGAGGCTGGACAAACTTGGTTTGTTTTCTCTGGAGCGTCAGGGGACGAGGGGAGATCTGAGAGAGGTTTGTAAGATTATGAGAGGCAAAGGTAGAGTGGACAGGGAGTATCTGTTTCCCAGGGTAGAAATGTCTAATACCAGAGGGCATGAATTGAAGGGGAGAGGGGGTAGTTTCAAAGGGGAAGTGAGGGGCAAGTTTTTTTTACTCAGAGAGTGGTGGATGCCTGGAATGTGCTTCCTGGTGTGGTGGTAGAGGCAAATCTGCTGGACGATGCTGAGGATGTTCTACGAGTCTGTGGTGGCCAGTACGATCATGTTTGCTGTTGTGTGTTGGGGCAGCAGGCTGAGGGTAGCAGACACCAACAGGATCAACAAACTCATTCGTAAGGCCAGTGATATTGTGGGGATGGAACTGGACTCTCTGACGGTGGTGTCTGAAAAGAGGATGCTGTCCAAGTTGCATGCCATCTTGGACAATGTCTCCCATCCATTACATAATGGACTGGTTGGGCACAGGAGTACATTCAGCCAGAGACTCATTCCACCGAGATGCAACACAGAGCGTCATAGGAAGTCATTCCTGCCTGTGGCCATCAAACTTTACAACTCCTCCCTTGGAGGATCAGACACCCTGAGCCAATAGGCTGGTCCTGGACTTATTTCCTAGCATAATTTACACATTACTATTTAACTATTTATGGTTTTATTACTATTTAATTATTTATGGTGCAACTGTAACGAAAACCAATTTACCCCGGGATCAATAAAGTATGACTATGACTAAATACATTAGAGGCTTTTTAGAGACGCTTGGATAGGCACATGGATATGAGGAAGATGGAGGGATCTGGACATGGTATAGGTAGGGGAGATTAGTTTTTGGG
Organism: Mobula birostris; assembly: GCF_030028105.1. Classification (NCBI taxonomy): domain Eukaryota; kingdom Metazoa; phylum Chordata; class Chondrichthyes; order Myliobatiformes; family Myliobatidae; genus Mobula; species Mobula birostris. The sequence continues at coordinate 12,869,989 of NC_092379.1, forward strand.
TTTTTTTGATTTACTTTTTGCCTGGTTCGGCACAACATAGTGGGCCGAAGGACCTATTCCTGTGTGGTACTGTTCTATGTTCTGTCCCAAGGACGTGCTGGGGACAGCTGACAGGTGTCGTCACACATTCCGGCGCCAACACTGCATGGCCAATCTTGCTCACCGAACACGCAAGCAACAACGAGAATAACAGAACTCTGGCTAAGCAGCAAAAGTGAAACAAGCTGCTTACCCCCTCCCAGCCAACTGACCGGCCAAGTACGCTCACGCACAGCCGCAGTCCTCTAACCCCAGGAAAGGCCGTCCCTGGGCCTCCAGCCTCCGGTGGACTTGGGCCCATAATGATGAGATTGTGAGGGGGATGTGCGAGAGAGAATAAGTTCAAAGAATTGAAAGTACATTTTTTATCAAAGTATGTATGCTGTATACAACCCTGAAATTCGTCTTCCCCACAGACAGCCTCAAAACAAACTATAGAACCTGTTCAAAGAAAAACATCATACTCCCCCCCAACCCCACGCACAAAAATACAAATCATACAAAAGGGAAGAACTCCTCTCACACGCAAAAAGGAATTCACACAAATGGCAACAAGAGGAGGGTGAGGGAGATGGAAATGATTGGTTTGCTCTTCTGACAGCTAGCATGGATCCAATGGGCTGAATGGCCTTCTTCTGCACTCTAATTAAATAAGGTGAGCCTTCACAACATCTGATCATTTGCCAATCACTGTTATTGGGATTAATTTAATTTCACTCTTTTATTTCGTTACATGACGCCCCCAGCTGCTGTACTGAGTTTGAACTCATGTCTGTGGGTCAGTGCGTGGATGACTGGCTGATGGTCTAGAAACTTAACCATTGTGTCTCTGTGCCTCCTGCGTGTTTTAAATGCAGAAATCCACTCCTTCCCAGGGTCTTGTACCAGTGTAATAAACCCAGCAATCGCTGTGAATGCAGAGGTGCCTGTTTCAGCATCTGCACTCCTGGTGTTTGATTTCTTATCCAAAGGTCTTGTGTACCAGTAATTTCCCAGAGGGATTCTGAGTCAGAGGTAGGTGGGGTCAAGTCCCCACATTAAAAAAACATAACCGTTAAGCAACATTGCCTCCAAGAGGACCACAGCCTGGTTGTAGGGTTTGGAGGCTTGTGTGCCTCAATGACCCGGAGGACTACTGTGGCTGGAATCAGGGTTTTGTGCTTTGATTCTTGTTAGGGTCGCCCATGCTAAACAGGTCAAAGGACAAGAGGCCAGGCTAAGAGTGGTCCACCAGTCCTCCAGGTTTGGTGGTTCAGCTCAGCCCTGACAGGTAAAACAGAATTATTATGGAAACAGCAATGAAGAATCCTTCACACACATACGAGGAATTCTGCAGATGCTGGAAATTCAAGCAACACACATCAAAGTTGCCGGTGAACGCAGCAGGCCAGGCAGCATCTGTAGGAAGCGGTGCAGTCGACGTTTCAGGCCGAGACCCTTCGTCAGGACTAACTGAAGGAAGAGTTAGTTTAGAAATTTGAACGTGGGAGGGGGAGGGGGAGGGGGAGATCCAAATTGATAGGAGAAGACAGGAGGGGGAGGGATGGAGCCAAGAGCTGGACAGTTGATTGGCAAAAGGGATATGAGAGGATCATGGGACAGGAGACCTAGGGAGAAAGAAAAGGGTGGAGGGGGGAAGCCCAGAGGATGGGCAAGTGGTATAGTGAGAGGGACAGAGGGAGAAAAAGGAGAGAGAGAAAAAGAATGTGTGTATATAAATAAATAGCGGAGGGGGAGGTGGGGCATAAGGGGAAGTTTGAGAAGTCGATGTTCATGCCATCAGGTTGGAGGCTACCCAGATGGAATATAAGGTGTTCTACATCTGAGCGAGACGGTATTTCTGGGTCTTCACCTGAGACTTGCATGGCTGGCAGTAGTGAAAGCTGAGAGGAAGTTACTGGCACAGCAGTGAAGAATCCTTCTACTTCTGAGTGACCAAGGACAGACAGAGATGGAGGACCTTCATTGCTGCTCTAAGTGCCAGCGGCGTAACGGGCAGTAAGTCAGCCAGCGGTACCGTTTTTGAGTCACCACGCCAGGAGGCCACCGTACAGGATTGGGAAAAGCTGCAAGCTCAGCCGGCTCCAACCAGAGCTAGCCTCCCCAGCATCGAGGACGTCTTCAAAAGCCGGTGCCTCAGAAAGGCGGCATCCATCTTTAAGGACCCCCATCTCACAGGACATGTCCTCTCTTCTCATTGCAGCCATCAGGAAGGAGCCTGAAGACACACACCCAAAGTTTCAGGAGCAGCTTTTTCCCCTCTATCATCAGATTTCGAAATGGAAAATGAACTCATGAACACCACCTCACTACTTTTGCTCTACTTGTACTTAATTTTTTGACATATTTATCTTATTGTAATTTAGAATTTTTTATGTGCTCCAACAACAAATTATCATGGCGTATGTCAGTGATGTTGAACCTAGTTCTGATTCTGAATCTGAGCATTAACAGGAATCAGTATTAACAAGGGTTAATACTGTGCATCCGCAGCAGGAACAGATCTTTAATTACATCTACCTTTAATTGGATTTTGTGGGGAAATCTAAGTATTAATCTAGGGAAGTCTCCCTAGATCTCTAGCATCATGATGCCTGAGGCTACCCAGCAGTGCCCCACAGCACCGGTGAAATGGTGTTCAATTCCCACCTTGGGTGCTGTCTTGCCTTTGCACGTTCTCCCTGTGACCACAGAGCTCCCGTTTCCTCCCACACCTTCCCACGTTCTAGATAATTGCCCTCTGTACTTTGCCATGCGTGTGTAGGTGAGTGGAATGTGGGGAGAATAGGTTTAATGTCGATGGATAGTGTGGGTTTAGTGCACCAAAGGCCGAGTGACTATGATACGCACTCTTCTCTCCCTGCCCACTCTCCACATTAATTTCCCACTGTTACCCACTAGTTGCTAGGGGCTTTACTAGACGGTTCTCTCAGGTAGCCGACAGGAAGGAAGGAATCTCTAAGCCCCTGTCTTTCTCTGCTTCAATATTTATCTATCTATCTATCTATCAAATCTAATTTATTTAATTTTTAATTTATTGAGATACATCATGGAATAGGCCCTTCCAGCCCTTCGAGCTGTGCAGCCCAGCAACCCCCTGACTTCCTGGACAGTTCTCTGAGCTTGCAGACAGGAAGGAAGGAATCCCCCGGCTGCTGTCTTTCCCCACCTCAATATTTATTTATCTTGAGAGAAATTTGTTGGGATACAGCGCAGAATATGTCCTTCCAGCCCTCAAGACCCACCGCCCGGCAACACCCAACTTAACACTAGGCCAATCACGGGACAATTGCCAATGAGCAATTAACCTACGAACCGGCATGTCTTTGTTTGGTGGGAGGAAACCAACACAGTCACACGGGGAGAATGTATCAACTCCTTAGAGGCAGCGGTCGGGAATTGAACCTGACTGTGCGGTAAAGCGTTGTGCTAACCACTACAGTTAACGTGCCGCCCCATTGGACTGCAATCTGGTTATGGTTGTATTTACCTTCTGACCATGGTCATTTGCTCAGACCTGTTTCCTGAGGGGGACTGGGGGACTGTTCTCGGAGTTGGTCATGGGTTTAGTGGATGAGATTTTTTTTGCCCCATGGGCGCAGCTGATTCTGGGAGCATAAGGTACCATAACATGAGGGAAGCCTTCCCCGCAGCCCATTGCTGTGAGAAGCACAGGCGTATCTGCATTAGAAAGCCACCCACGCTCGAGTCCTAATGCTCATTTTGTTAACTCGAAAAACCATTATGTAATAAAATATGCCTTGCAGTAAATTTAATTTACGGAGTTGGTACACAGCACCAGTTGTTTCATCAGTGAGAGGCCGGGGCTGAGTAACAGATACAGCAAATACTAAACTACTTTTAACTCTTTCCTGCTCACTGTCTGGCTGTCTCCTGTTCTCGGATCACTTCACTGACGTCAAATGGGCCTCCCAGTGAAAGATATAGAACAGTACTGCACTGGGTAGGCCATTTAGCTGATAATGCACTGATCTCGATGTCAATTTAAGTGAACTATCCTCCTGTGTTTCATTCATATTCCTCCACTCCCTTTGTATTTATTGTAATGTGAACAAAGTCATCAGAGAGACACTGAAGCCGGTGGATATAGAAGTGTTTTAGTCAACAAAATAAGATATTCTTGAGGAAGAGCGCTATATGACCCAATATTACATGACATTTTATATGCTAAAGATCAAAGGTAACAGCAGGACAATTCTATAGTTACAATGTATCTACAATGCTTCCTTTGAATTGCATATAATTCTCACACCTCCTTCTTCGCACCCACACTCCAGACACCCAAAGTGAACGTTAATCAGCATTTATCAAAGTTGCCGGTGAACACAGCAGGCCAGGCAGCATCTCTAGGAAGAGGTACAGTTGATGTTTCAGCCTGAAACATTCACCAGCAATTTTGATGTGTGTTGCTTGAATTTCCAGCATCTGCAGATTTCCTTGTGTTCGCGTTAATCAGCATTGTCTGGTTTTCAGTTTGCTGGTGTCCACAGCTTCAGGAAAACCTGTTCAAGGCTGCATTTTAGATTTAGTGTACATTCCACATTCAGATTTAAAGATTGGTTATCGAAGTTAATATTTCGCTATACAACCAAACACCAGAATACACCCTAACAATATTCATGTGTATGCTTAAATTCCACCAATCTACCTGTTTCCACGACTACTCTTGGTAACATGTTCCAGGCACCTACCTCCCTTTGTGTAAAAACTTAACCATATAACAATTACAGCACGGAAACAGGCCATCTCGGCCCTTCTAGTCCATATTGCCTGTAAACTTCTCCCCTCTGACTTTAAAAGAATGTTCCCTGGTATTTGATTCCCTGTTCCCTACTTCTTAAAATTTATCCCTAATTTCTCACCGCCCTCTTACTTGTTGTTTCCCCATCTCCTAGTCTCTACTCCCATTCCTTACTCCACCCCTGTTCCCACTCTTGGATAGCAGGTTGGAGATACCACAGGAGGTGTAAGGTGCTCCTTCCTTCTGTAAGCCTGCAGATGACCCTTGGGCAAGTTTAGCACCTGCTTAGCGCCCCGATCAGGGTTACGTGAAGCCACTGGAGCAGATGGTGGACGGTTGTAAGAGCAGCAGGTGTATATCACAAGAGTTGGTTATGCGACCACTGATGCCAGGCAGACAATCTCTGAAGACTGTTGATAATGGCCGGGGGCCACCCGTCTTGTAAAGACACCGCCCAGAAGAAGTCAATGGGAAAAAAATTGCCAAGAATAGTCATGGTCATGGAGAAGACCTTGATTGCCAATGTCATATGACACAGCACTTAATGATGATGTCATATGACACAGCACATATTGATGATGTCATATGACACGGCACATAATAATGATGATGATGTTCCCCTCTTCTGAGAATGCTGATTTTCCTGGTCAGGTAAAATTTACTATCAAGGTAAATATGCCACTTTGTTAGTCATTTTCTTGCAGGTAGTTAGAGGAAAATAAAGAAATCAGAATCTTGAATATCAGAGTCAGGTCTTTGCTCTCATACTCAATTCCCCTTGTTATGAAGGCCAGCATGCCATTAGCTTTCTTCACTGCCTGCTGTACCTGCATGCTTGCTTTCAGTCACTGATGTACACGTCACGTGTCGTGAAATTTGTTAACTTTGCAACAGCAGTACAATGCAATACACAATCATAAGGAGATTAAAAAAACTGTGAAATACAGTAAGTATATATAAAATAGTTTAATTAAATAAGTAGTACAACGAAAAGAGAAATAAATAACTGTTGAAGTTGTGTTCATGGGCTCAACGTCCATTCAGAAATCGGATGGCAGAGCGGGAGAAGCCATTCCTGAATCGCTGAGTGTGTGCATTCTGGCTTCTGTACCTCCTTCCTGATGGTAGCAATGAGAAGAGGGCACGTCCTGGGTGATGGGGGTCCTTAATGATGGATAGCACCTTTTTGAGGTATTGCTCCTTGAAGATGTCCTGGATACTATTGAGTCCAGTGCCCATGATGGAACTGACTAGTTTTACAACTCGCTGCAGCTTACTTCGATCCTGTGCAGTCGCCCCCCACCCAGATGGTGATACAGTCAGAGTGCTCTCCATGGTGCATCTGTAGAAATTTCTGTGTGTTATTGCTGATATGCCAAATCTCCCAGTACTCTCCTTTAAGCTATGTACTTGCAGTCAGAACTTGAACTGAATGCATGTGAAGCCAAATTACAGCTGATTTTAGTAAATCCCATCTTTCTTTACTCTCTGTAATGCTTCACCCCCTTTCCTGAATCTCTGCTTGAAATGCACGCAATGGCGTTGGAACAGAAAGCTGTGGAGGGCAAGTCATTGGGTGTATCAGTTGGTTCTTCATTGGTAAGGGGGTTAAGGTTTATAGGGAGAAGGTGGGAGAATGGAGTTGAAAGAAAATCAGCCGGGAATGAATGTCAAAGTAGACTTGAGGGGCCAAATGGTCTAATTCTGTTCCTCTATCTTATTGTCTAATATCTTAGCAGCTTGGATGGCTGTTGCAAAGAAGAGAGCCTCGGAAGTAGGGCTTGAGAGGATGGCTGTTGAGGAAAGTGAGAATCAGTAAACAGCAAGCAAGGTCAAAGTCAAATCAAATTTAATATCAAAGTATATAGATGCTACCGTATACCATTAGTGGTTAGCACAGCACTTTGCAGTACAAGCAACCTGGGTTCAAATCCCACCACTGACTGTAAAGAGTTTGTACGTTCTCCTTGCTTGACTGTGAGGTTTTCTCCGTTTCCTCCCACAGTTCAAAGATGTTCGGGTTGGTAAGTTAATTGGTCATTGTAAGTTGTTACGTGGTCAGACTATGGTGAAACCGAAGGTTGCTGGGTGGCAAGGCTTGAAGGGCCGAAAAGACCTTCTCCATGTTGTACCTTAATAAATAAATAACATAAGTTAAATGCTACCTTGAGATTCATTTTCTTGCAGGCATTTACACAAAAAATATAGCAATACGATAGAATTTTTGAAAAACTGTGCCTAAGCAAAACCAATGAGCAAAAGAAGATAAATTGTGCAAGTAAGTAAGTAAATAATACTGAGAACACAAGTTGCAGAGTCCTTGAAAGTGAGTCTGTAGGTTGTGGAATCAGTTCGGTGTGGAGGTGAGTGAAGTTATCCACTCTGGTTCAGGAGCTTGGTGGTTGAAGGGTAGTAACTGTTCCTAGACCTGGTGGTGTGGGGCCTCCTTGTCTGCGGATTGTCACCTTGTCGCGGTGGAGAGGCTTGTGTGGCCCTGAGATCCCGAGAGCGATGCCGTCTGGAGCTATGCTCCTGGTAGGGTCACCCATGGCGGTAAGGTCGAGGGTGAGGTCCCTGACAAAGAACAATCCAACCAAAACCTCAACGGTGGAACAGGCGGACGAAGTTACTTCGAACTCAACGGCTGTGAAGACGGATGAAGGCTGCAACAAATCCATCAGCTCCAGTCGCCGTGGTTTCCATTGGAATCAGTTGGTTGATTTGTGAAGTATCGTGTGCTTCTTGGAGTGCAACACCAAGTACACGTTAAACAAATACACGCACAGGCGTCTTCGCTCTGTGGGCCACTTAACTTTCAAAGCCAAGATTGGACTCATAAGCCACTTGAGAGCCCATAAGTAGATCAACAGAATGAAGACCATCATCCTCGACCTCGAGGGATAGCCACGACGACAGCGGTGTGGGGCCTCAGGTTCCTGCAAATCCTGCCTGTGGCAGTAGTGAGAAGAGAGGATGGCCTGAGCGGTGGGGAGGACTCTACCTGTGGTGTACTGGGCTGCACCCAGCTCTTTCCATTTCTGGGCATTGATGTTTCCATACCAGGCTGTGATGCAACCAGCTAGGATACTCTCCAACATGCACCCATTGTTACTACCCCTCAACTATCAGGCTCTTGAACAAAAGGGGATAACTACACTCACTTGCCCATCCATTGAGATATTCCCACAACCGATGATCTTATTTTAAGGACTTTTTATCTCTTTATCTCATGTTCTTGTTTTTTATTGCTCTTTAATTATATTTGCATTTGCTCAGTCTGTTGCCTTCTGCACTCTGGTTGATCTTTCATTGATCCTGTTACAGTTCTATACTTTTGCTGGGTATGCCCACAGGAAAACGAATCTCAGGGTTGTACGTGGTGACGTACGTGATCTCTGATAATAAAATTTACTTAGAGCCCCCTTTGAACTTTTTTAAAGTATCCACATTTTGTAAATCAAGATGTGGAGACTTCTATAGATGCGTGGTGGGGAGGGGGAGAGACTGACTCTCGGTTGGTATTGCTGGGTGACATTCAGTAGTGTGTGTCTGCTGGTTCTTGGAAGATAGCTGGTACTGTACAAAAGTCTTAGGCACACATACATATATAGCTAGGGTGCCTAAGACTTTTGCACAGTACTGTAGTAATTTTATGTATTACACTGTACTGCTGCCACAAAAAAAACAAATTTCATGACTGGTGTGAGTGATGATAAACCTGATTCTGATCTGGGTCTCTATTGTGGACTGAGAGTGGGAAGGGGGCAGGGAGAGGGGAATCACAGTTGGGAAAAGGGGAAGGGAGAGGGGAGGGAGCGGGAAGCACCAGAGAGACATTCTGTAATGATCAATAAACCAATTGTTTGGAATCAAATGACCTTGCCTGGAGTCTCAGGGCTCTGCACCCATGAACCTCCCCACCCCCCGCTCCTGGCACTCCTTCTCTGCCACCTGTCCCACACCCCTCCCATGGCGCTCCACCCTCGCCATTCCTAACGTCCTTTGCTCTTTGCTCCTGCCAGGTTTACAAACTCGCTCTGTGCTCTACATAGACAAACACAATACTGTGTAAAATTCTTAGCCACCCTAGGTGTGTGTGTGTGTGTGTGTGTGTGTGTGTGGTGTGTGTGTGTATAGTTACGTACCCCGTAACTGGGTTGCCAAACCAGCAGAAATGGACCACTTTAGTTGGAGTCTGGTTTACTAGAAACTAATAAAGTTTTATTAAAGAAATAAGTAACACAGTACTCTAATCGTAAGGATGTAAATGCAACAGGTTAGCAATGATAAAATACACGTGTACACAGAACTAGGGTAATAGGAACCAACCAAGCTCTATCGCAGTCTAGGGGTAAAATGATCAGTCTCAAGTGACGCAGAGTTCAGTTCAGCTTAGTACAGTTCGCGGTAATCGCTGTTGTGCCACTGGAGAGAGAGAGAGAATGCAAATTTTGATTCAAACAGACCTTTGATGTTCTTCGCAGTTAGCTTTCAGGCGGCCTCATTTTATGTCTTCTGTGGTCACCGACTGTGACCCCTCCATTCCGGATACGACCGTTCTTCCGCGGTGAACCCGGCACCCAGGCAAGGGCGGACACACACACCAGGTTCCCGCCGATCATCCCTTTTCATCCTGTCAGTCTATGGTCAGTTCCCTTGAACCAGACCTCCAACTCCAACCAACTTGTGGGGACACACCGCTCTTCCAGGGTCTCGTTATCTCGTGATCTCGTAGTGTGTCGTGCCTTAGTGAACCTGTTCTTTTTATCCCCCTCCTGGGGTATCGCCTGTCCATCAAACCTCAAACAGTTCAGGTTCAAAGCAACCGGTCTGTCAATATTCTGAAGTGTGTCTCTTTTCGTTATCTCTCTCTCCTCTCTCATTAACATTTTGAACGTTTCTCCATTGTCTCCCTTATCTCTCTCTCATTAGCATCAATCTTCTGATAACTTGGTTTTTCATCACAATATATATATACCTTACCCTTGACCCCTTATATAAGGAGTGCATCCAGGGTCATTGGGGTCTTAGCCCTGACCACCACGGTTGTCTGTTCCCACTGCCCTCCTGAGGCTTTGCATAGACAGGGCTTTTTGCTTCCTGTAGACACCTCTTCCCCTTTCCATCTTCTCCACCCTGACCTCCAGTCCACTGTTGTCAACTGTCGGAGCCTCCCTTACCAAAGTTGTGCACCATTGTAATACTTTGCCACAAATGACTTTCACACAATTATAGAGCTCTTCCTAAGAAGTGCCGGCTTGCATTAGTAGACAGGCTGGCTTGATCTAGTGCCAACTGCTTGCAATATCGGCTGAAGAATCTCGGCTTACAGCGCGTTCAGCGTTGGCTCCCCAAAGCAATCGCATAAATTGGCTGCGAGGCAAAATTGCTGTGCTGGAAGCAACAGGCATAAAATATTCCTTGAGACCATTTACAAGGGCTATCAAATTCTGTCCCTCTGCTCTTCATTAGAAGGCTACTTAGAAAAAAAAGCCATCAGTAATTAATCATCGAGAGATTTTTGTTAGATAATAGGACACTGTGCTTTTTAGGAGTGTTTTCAGTGGGGATGACCAGGAGAGCAGTTTGATGCACTGCCGATTATTTTCACCTATAATGTATAAAGAATGATGTTGTACCACACTGATTTCAGAAGCAGTCTTATAAAGTATCTGTCTAATTTCCCTGAGGAATCATTAGAGAGAATAGATGGTTGTATTTCATTCCTTGCAGTGCTTTTATACATTAATAACTTACGCAGCCTACAGTAAGCTCATACGTTCTTCTTTAAGGTCCTTCACTGCCTGTAAGGCTTCCAAGAGGACCACGATCCTGCAGGGTTTGGAGGCTTGCTATTGTGTTCTTTGATCTGAGCTAAGTGGGGCTACTGCAATTGGTTTATCATTGATCGAATAGCAAGCCTATTCGATCAATGGAATCAATCACAGACACTGATCACATTGATCACTGGATCAATCACAGACAGCCTCTGTCTGTGTTGGACCATTGAATCCTCCAAGAGAACCACAGCTTTCCCCGTTGGGTGTGGAGGCTCGCGTGCCTCAGTGACTCCGAGAGCTATGTTGGCCGGAATCAGGGCCTTGTGCTTTGACCCTTGGAAGGGTCGCCCATTGCAAACAGGTCAAAGGACAGAGGCCAGACTAAGAGAGGCCCACCGGTTCTCTACGTTCAGGGGTACAGCTGGGACTAACAAACCTGACTGGTCAAGCAAAAAATTGTCATGGAAACATAAGTGAAGAATTTTTGGGCCTTCATTGGTGCCCTAAACGATGGCGACGTAACAGGCAGTAACTACTACCTGTAAGGAGCTTGTATGATCTCCCTGTGGCTGTGTGGGTTTCCTCTGGGGCTCTGGTTTCTTCCCACAATCCAAAGATGAATGGCTTAAGGAGAGAGAGCTGTGGCCATGAATGTTCCTGCATGGACTTTAGCAAGGCATTTGACAAGGTCCTGCATGGGAGGTTGGTCAGGAAGGTTCAGCCACTTAGCGTTGAAGATGATGTAGTAAATTGGATTAGACATTGGCTTTGTGTGAGAATCCAGGGAGTGGTGATAGATGGTTACCTCTCTGGCCGGATGCCTGTGACTAGTGGAGTGCCGTAAGGATCGCTTGCGGAGGATGCTTGCTGAGCAGACTCGATGGGCCGAATGGCCTACTTCTGCTCCTATATCTTATGGTCTTATGGGATGGGTGCTGGGTCCTGTATTGTTTGCCATCTATGTCAACGATCTGGATGATTATGTGGTTAACTGGATCAGGACATCTGTAGGTTACACCAGGATTTTGGGGTGCAGTGGGCAGCAAGGAAGACTGTCAGAGCTTACAGAGGCATCTGCGTCAGCTGGAAAAATGGGCTGATAAATGGCAGATGGAATTTACTGCAGACAAATGTGAGGAGTTGCACTTCAGTAGGACCAGCTGGGGTAGGCCTTACCCAGTGAACGGTAGGGCACTGAGGAGTGCGGTAGACCAGAGGGATCTGGGAATACAGGTCCATAATTCATTGAAAGTGGTGGCACAGATTGATAGGGTCGTAAAGAAAGCTCATCGTATTGACCTTCATAATTCAAAGTATTGAGTACACAAGTTGGGATGTTATGTTGAAGTTGTATAAGACATTGGTGAGGCCTAATTTAGAATATTGTGTGTAGTTTTGGTCTCCTACCTACAGGAAAGATGTAAATAAGGTTGAAGGAGTGCAGAGAAAATTTACAAGGATGTTGCCAAGACTGGAGGACCTGAGTTGTAAGGAAAGATTAAATAGGTTAAGATTTTGTTCTTTAGACGTGGAAAATTGAGGGGAGATTTGTTAGAGGTATACCAAATTATGAGGGTTAGAGATAGGGTAAATGCAAGCAGGCCTTTTCCACTGAAGTTAGGTGAGACTACAACAAGAGGTTAAAAAAAAAGATTAAGGGTGAAAGGTGGAATGATTAAGGGGAACATGAGGGGAAACTCAGAGGGTGGTGAAAGTGTGGAACGAGCTGCCAGTGCAAGTGGTCCATGTGAGCTCGATTCCAACGTTTAAGAGAAGTTTGGATAGGTGCATGGATGGCAGGGGTACGGTGGGCTATGGTCCGGGAGCAGGTTGATGGGAGTAGGCAGTTTACATGGTTCGGCATGGACTAGATGGGCCGAAAGGCCCGCTTCTGTGTGTGCTTTCCTATGACTCTATGACAATGCCATGCCCTATTGGTGCCGGAAGTGTGGCAACACTTGTGGGCTGCCCAACATAATCCTCGCTGATTTGATTGGACACAAACAGCACATTTCACTGCATGCCCGATGTACATGTGACCAATAAAGCTAATCTTTAAAGCTCTTTGCACCTTTATCCATGTTGTGTTGGGAAGGGACAGTATATACAGTGTTAACTGCCTAGAGGATACAGTACTGCTGGTGTGAATTGTGTAGAGGATGCAGTACTGTGAGTGTGAACTACTTAGAAGGAATAGTACTGAAAGTCTTAGCCAGATATATATAGCTAGGATGCCTAAGACTTTTGCATAATGCTGTAGTAATTTTATGTATTATACTGCCTGCGGAACACCAAAGATCAGAGGGGCTTTGGTGTATAAAACCAAGCATTAGGTTAGATTAGATTATGAGGACACTCAGTCCTCATTTATTGTCATTTAGTAATGCATGCATTAAGAAATGATACAATGTTCCTCCAGAAAGATATCACAGAAACACAAGACAGACCAAGACTAAAACTGACAAAAAACGCATAATTATAACATATAGTTACAACAGTGCAAAGCAATACCGTAATTTGATAAAGAGCAGATAATGGGCACGGTAAAAAAAAGTCTCAAAGTCCCGATAGCCCCATCATTTCAGGCAGACGGTAGAAGGAAGAAAAACTCTCCCTGCCATGAACCTCCAGCGCTGCAAACTTGCCGATGCAGCATCCTGGAAGCACCCGACCACAGTCCATCCGAAAACTTCGAGCCTCCGGCCAGCCCTCCGACACCGAGCACCGAGCACCATCCCTGCCGAGCATTTCAACCCCGGCCCCGGCAACAGGCAACAGGCAAAGCCAAGGATTCGGGGCCTTCCCCTCCGGAGATTCTCGATCGCACAGTAGCAGCGGCAGCGAACCGGGCATTTCAGAAGTTTCTCCAGATGTTCCTCCGTGCTTCTCACGGCTGTCTCCATCAAATCAGGATTGTGCACAGCCTCCTACTTAACAAATAACAGATATTCATTCCTGAGTGGCCACTGCGCGCTGCGTCATGCCGCCATCTTCTCTTCATTATCACCTTAATAGCACCTTGAGGTTTATAAGGTGGTGAAGAAACCAGATGTGATACTAGCATTCATCGGCTGGGGCACAAAATCTAAAGGAGGTTGCATTATTGTGCAAATGTGTTAGGCACATATATATAGCTTTTTGCACAGTGCTGTAGTAATTTTATGTATTGCACTGTACAGCTGCCGCAAACACAAAATCATGACATATGTGAGAGATGATAAACCTGATTCTGATTTGGGTCTCTATTGTGGACTGAGAGTGGGAAGGGGGCGGGGAGAGGGGAATCATGGTTGGGAAAAGGGGAAGGGAGATGGAAGCACCAGAGAGAGTCACACAACATATACCACACACAGCACATAAACTAAAATATTATACTATAAATAAGTTCATGAAACACAATTCAAAATGCATATTTACCTGTGCTGGTAAAACACAGCACAGGTAAACAGTGAACAGTAAACAGCTCGCTGTCCTAGTGACGAGACCTCGGTGGTTGCAGGGTATTCATTCGTCTCATGGTCTGAGGGATGAAGTTCGGGCTGTCCTGGACCTGATGCTCCTGTACCTCCTTCCTGACTGTAATGGGTCAAGGGGATTTTGGGATGGATGGTGGGGATCCCCAGCAATGTTTTGGGCCCTTCGACTGCAACACTCCCGGTAAAGGTTAGTATCAGTGGGGAGGGAGACCTTGGTGATCCTCTCAGCACTTCTTAGCAATCCTCTGTGGGGTCCTGTGGTCTGATGCCTCGAAGCTTCTGTACCACACAGTGATGCACCCAGAAAGGACTGACCCTGCTACAACTCTTACACGGCCTTTGCCCAGATTATCAGAAATATAGATATGAAACCAGTCTTCAATGACTGGGCTTCTCACAGATGGTATGTGTTTGGTGAGCGACCAACTTGGAGCTGCTCAGCCTGAGGCCTGAGGTCGATCTGGAAGTGATCCCAGGTCCCAGCATGTGCTGTCTGCTCTTAAATATTGAGGCGAGCATCCAAAAACCAGTACAGTGACTTTGGGTTCTTGGTCACAAACACAAGAGTTTCTGCAGATGCTGGAAATCCGGAGTAACACACACGAAACACTGGAGGAACTCAGCAGGGCAGGCAGCATTTATGGAGAGCAATGAAGGGTCGCCATTGCGGGCCAAAACCCTTTTTCAGGGCTTGAGAGGGACGGGGGAAAGAAGCCAGGTTAACGTGGGAGTAGTACAAGCTGGAAGGCGTTAAGTAAAGGGGAGGGGGAAGATAGGTGGGTGGGGGAAGGGGGAATGAAGTAAGAAGCTGGAAGGTGATAGGTGGAAAAGGTAACCAGGCTGAAGAAGAAGGAATCTGACAAGAGAGGAGACCGTGGGAGAAAGGGGAGGAGGAGGGGCACCAGGCGGAGGTGATAGGCAGGTGAGGAGATGAGAAAAGCTTAGAGGGGAGCCAGGGTGGGGAATGGGAGAAGAGGGAGGGGGGAAGATTACCGGATGTTAGAGAAATCATTGTCCGTGCCATCGGGTTGGAGGCTGCCCAGTCAGAATATGAGGTGTTGCTCCTCCAACCTGAGAGTGGCTTCACCGTGACAGAAGAGGAGGCCATGGACTGACAGGTCGAAATGGGAATAGGGATTGGAATTAAGGTTGTTGGGCACTGGGAAATCCTGCTTGTTACGGATGGAGCGAAGATCCTCGACAAAGCGATCAAAATCAATTGGCTTGTAGAACACATCTCTAGCCCCAACCCTTCATGTCATTTATATCTGGGTGAGGTTAACGTTACGGTCCCGTAGAAGTAATAATGTAACTTTGAGTGGAACTAGACTTCGAATGAAAATAGGCCCGGACAACGGCAGCATTGAGTAAAGGAATTCATCACTGTCTGACTATAAAGGGTAAGAGGAGAGCCAGAATGGAGAACGGAGGGTTAATTATGCCATAATGCAGAGAAGCTCAGTCTTTGCCACTGCTTTTCCATTTTATAACAGTATTAATATTGAATCTCTCTTCCACCGTATTAATTATTAAAGCCTGGGGTTGCCACAATGCACCCTCTGCTCAGTTGTTTGAATGTGTAAGATGTTGTTCCTCGTCCTAATGAAGATCTAATGAGCGGAACACGCTGTCATGCCAGATTTTGCTTTGACACGGATCAGTCATTCAGTCCTGGGTCATGCAGGGCAGAGGTGTTAACAGTCTGAGGAATTGCTGATTACAGACTTGGTGCTCAGAAACCTAGCCGGTGGGGAGTCAGGGAACTCTGGCTAGATATACTCCTGAATGTGACCTTCAATCACTTTACGTGTATCCTCTCTTTGCTAACTTTGGCTTTACCTTCTCAAAACTGGATCTCCAAGCCCTGCGTGGCTTTGGTCACTAGTAGCGGCCAGTTCCTCCCTCATAGTTTAGTGTTGAGTATAGGAGTTGGGATGTAATGTTGAATTTGTATAAGGCATTGGTAAGGCCAAATTTGGAGTATTGTGTACAGTTCTGGTCACCGAATTAGAGGAAAGATGTCAATAAAATTAAGAGAGTACAGAGGAGGTTTACTAAAATGTTGCCTGGGTTTCATCTCCTAAGTTACAGAGAAAGGTTGAACAAGTTAGATCTTTATTCTTTGGAGCATAGAAGGTTGAGGGGGGACTTGATAGAGGTGTTTAAAATTATGAGGGGGATTGATAGAGTTGACGTGGATAGGCTTTTTCCATTGAGAGTGGGGAAGATTCAAACAAGAAGACATGAGTTCAGAGTTAAGGGGCAAAAGTTTAGGGGTAACATGAGGGGGAACTTCTTTACTCAGAGAGTGGTGGCTGTGTGGAACGAGCTTCCAGCAGAAGTGGTTGAGGCAGGTTCGATGTTGTCACTTAAAGTTAAATTGGACAGATATATGGACAGGAAAGGAATGGAGGGTTATGGGCTGAGTGCAGGTCGGTGGGCCTGGGTGAGAGTAAGAGTTCGGCACGGACTAGAAGGACCGAGATGGCCTGTTTCCGTGCTGTAATTGTTATATGGTTATATGGTTATAGTTCTTCCTGATCACTTTCCCTAGAAGAGAGCCTCTTATTTCCCTAGGATGCAGCTCTTTAGAAAGCAGCTAAGGCTTGTTGGTTGTGGACCACTGTCGTACCTTCACTCCAGCCCTCCTGTCCGAGAGCTGGTACTCCTCTGCCCCTTTGATAATATGGCATCGTGCACTGCGGACCAACAGGGTGTAAGATTGATTGTAGTCCTGGAAAGCACATGACCTTTCTCAATGTGACATCAGATTGGGAGGGTGTCATAGAGTCATAGAAAATACAGGACAGAAACAGGCCTTTCGGCCCATCTAGTCTGTGCTGCACCATTTAAACTGTCTAGTCCCATCGACCTGCACTAGGGCTATGGTCCTCCATACCCCTACCATCCATGTACCGATCTAAACTTCTTTTAAGCGTTGAAATCAAGCTCGCATGCACCACTTGTGCTGGCAGCTCGTTCCACACCCTGTGAGTGAAGAAGTTTCCCCTCACGTTCCCCTGAAACATGTCACCTTTCACCCTTAACCCACGATCTGTAGTTGTAGTCCCACCCAACCTTGGTGGAGGAGAAATTCCTGTCTGGTTCTCTCCCGAAATTTGAGCAAGGGGACTCAAATTGCCTTCCTGCCACACCAGTTTGATCAGGCGCAGAATCTAATTGCCATTCTTCCCAACAAAGATACAAGACAGCCTTTACAAACTAGTTATTCATCTCAACACACGCAAAATGCTGGAGGAACTCAGCAGGCCAAGCAGCATCTATGGAAAAGAGTACAGTCTACATTCCGGGTCGAAACCCTTCATCAGGGCTGGAGAGAAGGGGATGATGAGTAGATTTAAAAGGTTAGGGGTGGGGAAAGGAGAGAGAAACACAAGGTGAAGCTGGGAGAGGGAGGGGTGAAATATAGAATGAAGTTGATTGGTTAAAGAGATATATGGCTGGAGAAGGGGGACTCTGATAGGAGAGGACAGAAGGTCATGGAAGAAAGAAAAAGGGGGAGGAACACCAGAGGGAGGTGATGGGCAGGCAGGTAGATAAGGTGAGAGAGGGAAAGGAGGATGGGGAATGGTGAAAGGGGGAGAATCATTATCAGAAGTTTGAGAAATCGATGTTCATGCCATCAGGTTGGAGGCTACCCAGACGGAATATAAGGTGTTGCTCCTGGGCCCCGAAACGCCCACTGTACTTTTTTCCATAGATGCTGCCTAGCCTGCTGAGCTCCTCCAGCATTTTGTGTATGTTGCTTGGATTTCTAGCATCTACAGACGTTCTCTTGTTTGTGATTATTCACTTCCCTATTTTGCATAACACAAGTGAATTTTTTTCTGACCTTCTAAAGTCACCTATAAATTAAAAGATGATATCCTCACCAATTAATCTCAATTATTCATTTACTAATTAATTTTAATTTTAATTTTAATTCATATGCATGTTGCACGGAATGAAATTGCTTGCATTATTTGAATAATATTAGGCCTTTTTGTGGTATCAGTTTAAAAACTGTTGACTACTTGTATATGGTTTACTAACATTGAGCACAACCCTACAAGTTGATCCCTCACAAATAAAGAAAAAGCAAACAGATAAGTTCTTGAATAAGAGAAGAACGGAAGATGCTGGAAATCAAAGCAACACTCACGATATCCTGGAGGAACTCAGCAGACAGGGAAACATCTATGGAAAAGAGTAAACAGTTGATGTTTCAGGCCAAGACCCTATGGTAGGAAGAAAGGGATGAGAGGTCAGAGTTAGAAGGTAGGAGGAAGGGAGGAAGAAGTGCAAGGTGGTAGGTGATAGGTGAAACCGGGGTAGAGGTTGGGGGGGTGAAGCGAAGAGCTGGGAAGTCGATTGGTGAAAGAGGTAAAGGGCTGGAGGAGGGGGAATCTGATAGGAGTGGACAGGAGGCCATGGACGAAAAGGGAGGGGGAGGAGCACCAGAGGGAAATGATGGGCAGGTAAGGAGATAAGGTGAGAGAGGAAAATGGGAATGGGGAATAGTGTGGGAGAGGACAGTCACTGGTAGTTTGAGAAATTGATGTTCATGCCATCAAGTTGGAGGCTACCCAGACGAAATACAAAGCGTTGCCCTTCCAACCTGAGTGTGGCCTCATCACAGCAGTAGGAGAGGCTCTGGACTGACCTGTTGGAATGGGAAGTAGAATTGAAATGGGCGGCCACCTGAAGTTCCCGCAGTCTCTGGCGGATGGAGCGGAGGTGCTCGGTGTAGCGATCCCCCAATCTACGTCGGGTCTTGCCAATATACAGGAGACAACACTGGGTGCACCAGATACAGTAGATGAGTTCTTGAATGAGGATTATTGCAATTTTGTTAATTTGCATAACTTTACTTCATTCCCTGGATTATTATCTTGTAATTTTCCCTGCATCACTTCACAGTTTTTTGTCATTGAACCAATCAAGATTCAAGATTCAGGTACATCTATCATCAGAGAATGTATAAATTATACAGCCTTCAGGTTTTCTTGCTCACAGGTACCCGCAAAGCAAGAAACCCGAATTAAAGAAGAAAAAAATAAAAGACCTGATGTGCAAGAGAAAGAAAGAAAAACACAAATCATATAAACAATTGAAGCAAACAACAACAATCAAGACCAAAATAGAGTCCTCACATCTGAACCCTGTCACGGTCAGGAGTAGGCCCAAAGCCTCACTTATCAGTTCATCATATTAGCGGGCATGGAGCACAGTAGGCAGGGCTGTCTTCATAGCCTCAGCGCCATGGAGAGAGGAGTGACTCTCGCGGAGATTGAGCGAAATTGGCTCTCGCCCTGCATCCCAAATCAGACTACCTGGGCCGGTATTTAAATTGACCGAACAATGGAACAGTGAGAGGTTCCGGCGCCCTAGAGAGAGGAGTGAACGTTGCGGAAAGCGAGCAAATTTGGCTCTCGCCTCCGATCTGGGCGAGGCGTTTAAATTGTCTAAACAGTTAAGTACTATGCAAAAGTCTTAGGCACATGTAAAAAAATCCTGTAAGGTGAAGATGCTTTCAAAAATAAAGGAATGAAAAGTTTCTAAATATCAAAAAAATTACTATAAAGAGCAGTAAGTAGTAAAACTTGGTTAAGCTTGGATTGCTTGAGTTGTTTTCTTTGGAGCTGTGGAGTCTGAGGGGAGATCTGACAGAGGTTTAGAAGATTATGAGAGGCACAGATAGAGTAGATCGGGAGTATCCGTTTCCTAGGGTTGAGATGTCTAATTTCAGAAGGCATGCATTAAAGGTAGGTTCAATGGGCAGGTGAGGGACAGATTTTTTACTCAGAGAGTAGTGGACCTCCGCTCCGTCCGCCACAACAGACAGGATCTCCCGGTTGCCACCCACTTTAACTCTGCTTCACATTCCCATCCGGATATGTCCATACATGGCCTCCTCTACTGCCATGATGAGGCTAAATTCAGGTTGGAGGAGCAACACCTCATATACCGTCTAGGTAGTCTCCAGCCCCTTGGTATGAACATAGGATTCTCCAACTTCCGGTAATTCCCTCCCCTCCCTTCCCCTATCCCAGTTTCACTCTGCCCCCTCCCCCAGCTGCCTATCACCTCCCTCATGGTTCTGCCTCCTTCTACTACCCATTGTGTTTTCCCCTATTCCTTCTTCACCTTTCCTGCCTATCACCTTCCTGCTTCCACTCCCCCACCCCTTTATCTTTCCCCTTACTGGTTTTTCACCTGGAACCTACCAGCCTTCTCCTTCCCATCCTCCCCCCACCTTCTTTATAGGGCCTCTGCCCCTTCCCTCTACAGTCCTGACGAAGGGTTCCGGTCCGAAACGTCGACCAATCTTTTCCACGGATGCTGCCCGACCTGCTGAGTTCCTCCAGCGTGTTGTGAGTGTTGCTTTGACCCCAGCGTCTGCAGATTATTTTGTGTTACCTGGAATGCGCAGCCTGGTATGGTGGTAAAGCAACTACGTTGGAGGCTTTTAAGAGACGTTTAGATAGGCACATGGATATAAGGAAGATGGAGGGATATGGACATGGTGTAGGTAGGAGTGAATAGCGTGCAAGTGTTTTTGATTTGCTTTTTAGCTGGTTTGGCACAATATTGTGGGCCAAATGGCCAGTTTCTGTGCTGTACGGTTCTATGTTCTCTGTTAAAAACCTGAATCAAAACAAAAGCGACACACTCACAATGCTGGAAGAACTCAGCAGGTCAGGCAGCATCCATAGACATGAGTAAACAGTTGAACTTTCAGGCCAAGACCCTTCTTCAGGACAGAGAAGGAAGGGGAAGATGTCAGAATAAAGAGATGGGGTGAGGGGAAGGAGGATAGCTGTAAGGTGATAGGTGAAACCAGGTGAGTTCAAATGATAAAGGGCTAGAGAGGAAGGAATCTGATCGGAGAAGAGAGTGGATCATAGAAGAAAGGGAAGGAAGAGGGGCACCAGGGAAGGTGATAAGCAGGTGAGTAGAGGTAAGAGGCCAAAATAGGTCTAGAAGAGGGGAAGGGTAGGGAACATTTTCTTACCAGAAGGAGAAATTGATATTTGTGCCATCAGATTGGGGGCTAACCAGACAGAATATAAGGTGTTGCTACTCCACCTTGAGGGCGGCTTCATCTTGGCACATGAGGAGGCCATGGACCGACATGTCGGAACTGGAACAGGAATGGGAATGGCCACCGGGATGTTCTGCTTTTGGCGGATGGAGTGGAGTTGCTCGACGAAGTGGTCCTCCAATTTACGACAGGTCTCACCAATGTAAAGGAGGCCACCTTGGGAACACCGGACACAATAGATGACCAGAGCAAATTCACAGGTGAAGTGTGGTATGACCACCCTTTGCCTCTAAAATGGCATCAATTCTCTTAGATGCACTGTCGTGCAGTTTTATAAGCGGCTGATTGATTGTCCCAGGTGTCTTGGAGAACTTGCCACAGTTCTTCTGCAGACTTTGGCTATCTCACTTGCTTCTGTCTCTCCCGATAATCCCATACAGCCTCTATGATTTGAGATCAGGTCTCTGTGGAGGCCAGACCATCTGATCATCATCGTCATTATGTTTAGATTATGTGGACACGCAGTCCTCTTTTATTGTCATTTAGTAATGCATGTATTAAGAAATGATACCATGTTCCTCCAGTGTGATATCACAGAAACACAAGACAGACCAAGACTGAAAAACTGACAAAAAACACATAATTATAACATAAAGTTACAACAGTGTAAAGCAATACCGTAATTTGATGAAGAACAGACCATCGGCACGGTAAAAAAAAGTCTCAAGGTCTCTTGAAAGTTCCACCATCTCACGCAGACGGTAGAAGGAAGAGAAACTCTCTCCCTGCCATGAGCTTCCAGCGCCGCAAACTTGCCGATGCAGCACCCTGGAAGCACCTGACCACAGTCCGACTCTGAGTCCGTCCAAAACCTTCGAGCCTCCGACCAGTCCTCCGACACTGAGCACCGAGCACCATCTCTGCCGAGCACTTCGACCCCAACCCCAGCCACCAGCAACCGGCAAAGTCGAGGATTTGGGGCCTTCCCCTCTGGAGATTCTCGATCGCACAGTAGCAGTGGCAGCGAACCGGGCATCTCAGAAGTTTCTCCAGATGTTCCTCTGTGCTTCTCAAGTCTGTCTCCATCAAATCAGAATTGTTCACAGCATCCTACTTACAAATACAATATCATTCACTGGAGAGGCTGCGCGTGCTGCGTCGCATCGCCATCTTCTCCTCCCTCCTCTTTTTTTCCGTGTCGTATGACGTGGGCGATCATGGTCTTATGCCATTGCCCTCTCTGGGGCAATGTCTTTACTAGACGGGTGACCGTAGCCATTATCAACACTCTTCAGTGACTGTCTGCCTGGCATCAGTGGTCGCATAACCAGGACTTGTGATCTGCACTAGCTGCTCGTATGACCATCCACCACCTGCTTCCATGGTTTCACGTGACCCTGATCGGGAGGAGGGGCTAAGCAGATGCTACACCTTGCCCAAGGGTGTCCTGCAGACTAGCGGAGGGAAGGAGCGCCGTACACCTCCTTAGGCAGGGACGTGTCTCCACCCTGCCACCCAAATACCATCTGGAACCATATACAAAAATATCTAGGATGCCTAAGACTTTAGCACAGAACTGTATGCCAAGCTTCTCACTCACTTTTGGGTCCATTGTCGAGTAGCGCTCAGCCAGAGGGGCTTATTATAACCTCTGACTGACCCACACTGATTGCTCAATCTGTGCCTCCGTAGACTTCACTCGTTCCCCAGTGCTCCTCGGTCCATCCTTCACTCTGTGGGTGAGATGTCAATGTAAGATATTTGTAATGTTCCCAGAGCTGTAAAGTTCTTTGGAACAAATTGAAATTGTGAAAAGTATGACACGCAGTACAAGCTAGTCTTCCTTTCACTCCCACATGTAAACTTATTTTACACCACATCAGGTGTTAAGCAACATAATCAAGTACAGTATCTCAGTTACACTAACGGATATTGGAATGTCCTTTAAGTGATCAAATATTCACAGGGAAAGGAGTCGAGGCTTTCAAAAACATAACAGCACTGTGTATTTTTATAGCAGCTTTAACAATCTTCGTCGAATCACAAGTGAGAGAAAATCTGCCGATGCTGGAAATCAAAGTGACACGCACAAGATGCTGGAGGAACTCGGCAGGCCAGGGAGCGTCTGTGGAAAAGAGTAGGAAGTTGACGTTTCGGGCCGAGACCCTTCATCAGGACTGGAAATAAGAGATTAGAGGTCAGTGTGGGGCGGGGGAGAGGGAAGGGGAGGAAGAAGTACGAGAAGAGTGGGTGAAACCGGGAAAGAGGGAGAGGGGGGTGAAGTAAAGAGCTGGGAAGCCGATTGGTGAAAGAGATAAAGGGCTGGAGAAGGGGGAATCTGACAGGAGTGGACAGGGGGCCACGGAAGAAAGGGAAAGGGGGAGGAGCATTAGAGGGAGGTTATGGGCAGGTAAGGAGATAAGGTAAGAGAGACAAATGGGAATGGGGAATAGTGAAGGAGAGATGGGGAGGAAATTACTGGAAGTTAGAGAAATCTATGTTCATGCCATCAGGTTGGAGACCATCCAGGAGGAATATAAGGTGTTGCTCCTCCAACATGAGTGTGGCCTCGTGGTAGCAGTAGAGGAGGCCACGGACTGATATGTCAGAGTATTTAGGGCACCACTGTAGCGTAGCTGTTAGTGTGATGCTATAATAGCTCAGGGCATTCCAGAGTTGGGAGTTCAACTCTGGCGCCGCCGTCTGTAAGGAGTTTGTACATTCTACCCGTGAACCATGTAGGTCTCCTCCTGGTGCTCTGGTTTCCTCCCACTGCCCAAAGATGTACCGATTAGTAGATTAGATAGGTCATTGTAAGCTGTCTTGTAATTAAGCTAGGGTTAAGTCCGTGGGTCGCTGGGCGGTGTCTGGCTCAATGGGCCGGAAGGACCTGGTCTAAAATGTACCTCTAAATAATAAAAAAAAATTCCTTCCAGAGGTTACAGCCAGTAAGTAAAAGGGTGGTCAGCAACTGTGGCAATGTAGGAAGTGTGGTATTCAAAGCACAGACAGAAACAGGCCTTTCAGCCCAACTTGTCCATACTGAACCAGGGTGCGCAGCCAAACTAGTCCGAAGATGAGGAAGGAGCTGGAATCTCACATAGTCCCTCTTGAAGAGACACAGCAGACAGCAAAGTAAGCGTGTCATCAAAAACCTTGGCGAACTTCTATAGACGTGTGGTGGAAAAGGGTGCTGACTGGCTGCATTACAGCCTGGTATGGGAACACCAATGCCTTTGAGTGGAAAGTCCGACAAAAAGTAGCAGACTCAGCCCAGTATATCACGGGTAAAGCCCTCCCAGTCACTGAGCACATCTACATGAATCATTGCTGTAGAAAAGCAGCATCCATCATCAAAGATCCTCACCACCCAGGCCGTGCTCTTTTCTCACTGCTGCCATCAGGTAGGAGGTACAAGAACCTCAGGACTCACATCACCAGGTTCAAGAACAGTTACTACCCCTCAACCATCAGGCTTTTGAATAAAAGAGGATACTCATTCTGTTTCTGGTGTTTGCACAACCAATGATCTCACTTTAAGGACTTTATCTTGTTATTTCATGCTCGTTATTTATTGCTATTTATTTATGTTTGCGTTTGCACAGTTTGTTGTCTTCTGATCCTGTTTACAGTTACTATTCTATAGATATTGTTGTCCTTTGATCCTGTTTACAGTTACTGTTCTATAGATTTGCTAAGTATGCCCACATGAAAAGAATCTCAGGGTTGTATGTGGTGACAGGTACAGTATGTACTCTGATAATAAATTTTACTTTGAACTTTGACCAGTTAATCTAATATTTTTAACTTGATTAAATGACGAATATTGGCCAGTAGCTCCTTATCCCTCTCCCCGTCTGTGTCAAGAGGAAATAATGAATCAGGACCTTCCCTCACGCTATGAAAGATGGTGCATCATTGACAGTGTGGCACTCTCTCAGCGGTGCACTGCTGTGTCAGAGTGAATTACATATTCCAGAACACTGGAGTGGGTTTGAATCCATAAATCAGAGATCTAGAGAGATGCACTTAGCTTTCTGCACTTTACAAATAGTTCAGCTTGTTTTTTTTTTGCCCTGTGGTTTTGTTTTAGGTTGAGATGATTGCTGTGCTGGGAGTCATAGAAACATAGACATAGAAAATAGGTGCAGGAGTAGGCCATTCGGCCCTTCGAGCCTGCACCGCCATTTATTATGATCATGGCTGATCATCCAACTCAGAACCCCGCCCCAGCCTTCCCTCCATACCCCCTGACCCCCGTAGCCACAAGGGCCATATCTAACTCCCTCTTAAATATAGTCAATGAACTGGCCTCAACTGTTTCCTGTGGCAGAGAATTCCACAGATTCACTACTCTCTGTGTGAAGAAGTTTTTCCTAATCTCGGTCCTAAAAGGCTTCCCCTTTATCCTCAAACTGTGACCCCTCGTTCTGGACTTCCCCAACATCGGGAACAATCTTCCTGCATCTAGCCTGTCCAATCCCTTTAGGATCTTATACGTTTCAATCAGATCCCCCCTCAATCTTCTAAATTCCAACGAGTACAAGCCCAGTTCATCCAGTCTTCCTTCATATGAAAGTCCTGCCATTCCAGGAATCAACCTGGTGAACCTTCTTTGTACTCCTTCTATGGCAAGGATGTCTTTCCTCAGATTAGGGGACCAAAACTGCACACAATACTCCAGGTGTGGTCTCACCAAGGCCTTGTACAACTGCAGTAGTACCTCCCTGCTCCTGTACTCGAATCCTCTCGCTATAAATGCCAGCATACCATTCGCCTTTTTCACCGCCTGCTGTAACAGCATGCCCACTTTCAATGACTGGTGTATAATGACACACAGGTCTCGTTGCACCTCCCCTTTTCCTAATCGGCCACCATTCAGATAATAATCTGTTTTCCTATTTTTGCCACCAAAGTGGATAACTTCACATTTATCCACATTAAATTGCATCTGCCATGAATTTGCCCACTCACCCAACCTATCCAAGTCACCCTGCATCCTCTTAGCATCCTCCTCACAGCTAACACTGCCACCCAGCTTCGAGTCATCCGCAAACTTGGAGATGCTGCATTTAATTCCCTCATCCGAGTCATTAATATATATTGTAAACAACTGGGGTCCCAGCACTGAGACTTGCGGTACCCCACTAGTCACCGCCTGCCATTCTGAAAAGGTCCCGTTTATTCCCACTCTTTGCTTCCTGTCTGCTAACCAATTCTCCACCCATACCAATACCTTACCCCAATACCGTGTGCTTTAAGTTTGCACACTAATCTCCTGTGTGGGACCTTGTCAAAAGCCTTTTGAAAATCCAAATATACCACATCCACTGGTTCTCCCCTATCCACTCTACTAGTTACATCCTCAAAAAATTCTATGAGATTTGTCAGACATGATTTTCCTTTCACAAATCCATGCTGACTTTGTCCGATCATTTCACCGCTTTCCAAATGTGCTGTTATCACATCTTTGATAACTGACTCCAGCAGTTTCCCCACCACCGACGTTAGGCTAACCGGTCTATAATTCCCCGGTTTCTCTCTCCCTCCTTTTTTAAAAAGTGGAGTTACATTAGCCACCCTCCAATCCTCAGGTACTAGTCCAGAATCTAACGAGTTTTGAAAAATTATCACTAATGCATCCACTATTTCTTGGGCTACTTCCTTAAGCACTCTAGGATGCAGACCATCTGGCCCTGGGGATTTATCTGCCTTCAATCCCTTCAATTTACCTAACACCACTTCCCTACTAACATGTATTTCGCTCAGTTCCTCCATCTCACTGGACCCTCTGTCCCCTACTATTTCTGGAAGATTATTTATGTCCTCCTTAGTGAAGACAGAACCAAAGTAATTATTCAATTGGTCTGCCATGTCCTTGCTCCCCATAATCAATTCGTCTGTTTCTGTCTGCAGGGGACCTACATTTGTCTTTACCAGTCTTTTCCTTTTTACATATCTATAAAAGCTTTTACAGTCCGTTTTTATGTTCCTTGCCAGTTTTCTCTCATAATCTTTTTTCCCCTTCCTAATTAAGCCCTTTGTCCTCCTCTGCTGAACTCTGAATTTCTCCCAGTCCTCAGGTGAGCCACTTTCTCTGGCTAATTTGTATGCTTCTTCTTTGGAATTGATACTATCCCTAATTTCTCTTGTCAGCCACGGGTGCACTACCTTCCTTGATTTATTCTTTTGCCAAACTGGGATGAACAATTGTTGTAGTCACTTCATGATCCTTGGCCTTTACGTAGTTCAACTCACTTTACCCAAATTAAGCCCAGCATAGAATAAATAAAATCATTTAGTTGCTCTTCCTTTTGCTTTTGTTCATTTCTCCTTTAATTCTTTAGAGAATCTTGTCTAGTGGTGAGTGTGTGAAGCCAAATTCAGAGAAGTTCAAGCAACACACACAGAATGCTGGAGAAACTCAGTCCTGATGAAGGGTCTCTGCCCAAAACGTTGACTGTACTCTTTTCTACTGATGCTGCCCGGCCTGCTGA
Source organism: Mobula birostris (assembly GCF_030028105.1). Taxonomy (NCBI): domain Eukaryota; kingdom Metazoa; phylum Chordata; class Chondrichthyes; order Myliobatiformes; family Myliobatidae; genus Mobula; species Mobula birostris. Next base: position 12,897,588 of record NC_092379.1, read on the forward strand.
GTTTCACCAGCGTTCTGTGTGTGTTGCTTGGATTTCCAGCATCTGCAGATTTTCTCCTGTTTGTGTTTCAGAGAAGTTCGTTCATTTCAAGAGGACTAGAATATCAAAGCAAGGATGTAAGGCTGAGGCTTTATAAAGCACTGGTGAGGCCTCACTTGGAATATTGTGAGCAATTTTAGGCCCCTCATCTGAGAAAAAAAGTGCTGACATTGGAGAGGGTTCAAAGGAGGTTCACGAAAACGATTCCAGGATTGAAAGGCTTGTCACATGAAGAGTGTTGATGGCTCTGAGCCTATACTCACTGGAATTCAGAAGAATGAGGGGTGACCTCATTGAAACCTATCGAATGGTGAAAGGCTTGATAAAGTGGATGTGGAGAGGATGTTTCCTGTGGTGGGGGAGTCTAAGACCAGAGGGCACGGCCTCAGTATAGAGTAGCGTCCTTTTAGAACAGAAATGAGGAGGAATTTCTTTAGCCAGAGAGTGGTGAATCTCTGTCACAGGCTGTGGAGGCCAAGTCAATGGGTATATTTAAGGCAGAAGTTGACAGATTGTTGATTAGTCAGGGCATGAAGTGATAGGGGGAGAAGGCAAGAGATTGGGTGTGAGAAGGAAAATGGATCAGCCATGATGAAATGACAGAGCAGAAACGATGGGCCAAATGGCCCAATTCTGCTCCTATATCTTATGGTTTTATGGTCTAAGGCAGCTTGCTCTGAGGTTGACACGGACAGAGTAATCTCAAAGTGACATAATCAGTTAAGTGCGATGATCCGAAGTAATTTGGTCAGATCACTGAAGCATCGGTGGGTTGGGGGTAATCCCAGGTGATCTGGTAAATGGTGAGACTTACTTACTTACTGCCCATTATGGTGCTGGTGTTTAGGGCAGCAATGTAAGTTTGTTTCACTGTTTCCGTAACAAATTTTTTTGACCAGTCAGGGTTGTTAGTCCAGAGCTGAACCCCCGAACCTGGAGGACCGGTGAACCACTCTTAGTCTGCCCTCTACCCTTTGACCTGCTTGGCATGGGTGACCCTACCAAGAGCCAGAGCACAAGGCCCTGACTCCAGCCAACATAGACCTCTGGGTCATTGAGGTACGCAAGCCTTCAAACCCCACAAGGTTGTGGTCCTCTTATGGGAAATGGTGAACGATGGTGAGTAGTGAGTAATCTCAGCTCTCACTATTGATTCAACAACTTCAGTTAAGAGTTTCCACCTGTAGAAGGTAATTTTGCCATTTAATGTGGTGCAAAATGATTAATTTTGACTAAACTGTATTTTTATTCATATCTCACTGTTTTTTCAGCGATATTACTGGAATGAAGTTGGCAGAGGTCAATAAAAGACATGAGCAGTTTTATAACATGCTTTGATCCCAGCCCAGGTTAATGTTGGCCCACCAACACCAGATTTTAATCAACTGCCCCGAGTAGTCAGAAGGCTTCTGTAGCTGTGGTTGGCTGTTTCAGTTGAACCTTACACTTCCCAGGTCTGCTCACATCTGTTCTAGTTATTCAAGATTCAAGATCGCTTGTTGTCATTTATCAGTACATAAGAAGAAAGGATCATGAACTGATTGTTAATCTGGATCCGATGCAGCATAAAACAAACCACGGTAAAAATACAATGGATGTAAATACGTAAGATTAATTTATATACAGGGGCTGTTTGTAGGCACATAAAGTGATGCTAGGTACAGGAGTATCTCTACCTAAGGTTACTCTGACAGGAAATAGAAAACTACTGGGAGTAGGGGCTGTGGTGGGTGAGTTAGTGGGTGGTGGTGTTGATCAGTCTTGCTGCTTGGGGAAAGGAACTGTTTTTGAGTCTGGTGGTCCTGGCATGGATGCTGTGTAGCCTCCTCCCTGATGGGAATGGGACAAAGCGTCCATGAGCAGGCTGGGTGGGATCCTTCATCTGTTTCTTGGAACCTTTCTGTATATACGTCCTCGATGGCGGGTAGGCTGGTGATACTTTTAATTGCCCTCCTGTCCTCTCTCGGAACCACTGGAGGAGCCCCTGCTCTGTTCATCACAGAATGTCAGAGCCAAATTATTATCCTGAGGGAGCAGGTTTCCCACTCATGATCTTCCTGGATGGGAAATGTAGGAGCTCTTATTCCCTGTGTGAAAGGTGGTGGGGGCGAGTGGTGGTCTGGGCTTCGATCATTCATTCTATGGGGCTTCCTGTTTTGCGGATGTCTGTGAAGAGTACGAATTTCAGGTTGTATACTGTATATATTCTCTAATATTAAATGAACCTCGTTGCTGACCTCATCCCAAAGCAAGGGGTGGTTAGCATTAAGAAGCAGCGGTGGTATTTATGAAACTCCAGGGTCGATTGGGATGGCAAATATTGGCTTATGTTGGGTATAAGCTGTAGCTCAGCTTGCTTCATTGAAATTAACATCTCTTGGCTTAATACTGGGAAAACTAACAAAAAGAAAATCACAGAAAAAATGCTGTTATACAACACTGAAACAGGCCCTTCAATCCAACTCTTCCAAATCTCCTTTTGTCACAGGCATAGTCATACTCATAGTCATACTTTATTGATCCCAAGGGAAATTGGTTTTCGTTACAGTTGCACCATAAATAATAAATAGTAATAAAACCATAAATAATTAAATAGTAATATGTAAATTATGCCAGGAAATAAGTCCAGGACCAGCCTATAGGCTCAGGGTGTCTGACCCTCCAAGGGAGGAGTGGTAAAGTTTGACGGCCACAGGCAGGAATTTAAACACTTCCTCTCTGACCTTAAACTTTTGCCCCCTCGAAATTGACATTTCCACTCTGACTATCCACATTAAGCCTCTCATGATCTTATATACTTTGCCCCTTGGCTTCTATGCTCCAGTTTTATCCAGCCCTATAGATAATACTCTCCGATCCAGGGAACATCCCAGTGAACTTCTGCTGCACCTTCTCTAAAGCCTCCGTATCCTTCCAAACAACCAAGTTTTATACAGCTACAATATGACTCCTTGATTTTTAGATTAGATTAGAGTAGATTATGAGGACTCACAGTCCTCGTTTATTTGTCATTTAGAAATGCATGCATTAAAAAAATGATACAATGTTCCTCCAGAGTGATATCACAGAAACACAGGACAAACCAAGACTAAAACTGACAAAACCACATAGTTATAACATATAGTTACAACAGTGCAAAGCAATACCGTAATGTGATAAAGAGCAGACCATGGGCATGGTTAAAAAAATGTGTCAAAGTCTCGATAGCCCCAACATCTCATGCAGGTGGCAGAAGGGAGAAACTCTCCCCACCATGAACCTCCAAGCGCCGCAAACTTGCCGATGCAGCACCTTTGGAAGCACCCAACCGCAGCGGACTCTGAGTCCGTCCAAAAACTTCAAGCCTCCGACCAGCCCTTCGACACAGCCTCTCCGAGCACCGAGCACCATCTCTGCCGAGCGCTTCGTCCCTGCCCCGGCCGCCGAGCAACAAACAAAGCCGAGGACTCGGGGCCTTCTCCTTCGGAGATTCTTGATCACACAGTAGCAGCGGCAGCAAAGCAGGCATTTCAGAAGTTTCACCAAATTTTCCTCCGTGCTCTCACGTCTGTCTCCATCAAATCAGAATTGTGCACAGCACCCTACTTGACAAATAACAGACATCACCACTGGAGTAGCCGCTGCGAGCTGCATTGTGCCGCCATCTTCTCCTTCTCCTGAAGAGCATTTATACTCCATGCTCCAACTATTAATGGCAAGCAAGCATTATGTGATCTCTACCACCCTACCCACTTGTGTTACCACATTCAGGGAGTTATGGACTTGCACCCCAAGATCCTTCTGCACATCCATGCTCCTAAGTTGAGTTATTTTCTGTTTTGTTTATATTTCTCAAGGACCTTGTCTGATTTTGACCTCTTAACTTCCTAAACCTTGCACATGCTTCCATTGCAGCAGGTACAAAATGCTGGAGGAATTCAACAGGTCAGGCAGCATCTATGGAAATGAATAGGTAGTTGACAGCTCGAGCTGACACCCTTCAGCAGGACTGAGAAGAAAGGAGGAAGATGTCAGAATAAAAAGGTTGAGGGGAAGGAGGCCAGAATAAAAAGTGGGGTTGGTGGGGTGGGGGGGGGGAGAATGGAAGGTGATAGGAGAAGCCAGGTGGGTGGGAAAGGTCAAGGGCTGGAGAAGAAAGAATCTGATAGGAGAGGAGAGTGGCCAGAGGAGAAAGGGATGGAGGAGGGGACCCAGGGATAGATGATGGACAGGTGAGAAGAGGTAGAAGGTCAGAGTAGGGATAGAGAAAGCAGGGGGGTGGGATTTGTTTACCGGAAGGAGAAAACAATATTCATGCCATCAGGTTGGAGGCTACCCAGATGGAATATAAGGCGTTGCATCCTCTACCTTGCTTCTATTTCCTTTTTGACTGAACTTGCAGTATTTCTTATCATCCAAGGTTCCTAAATTTGCCAAATTTTCATCCTCTCAGGAACACAGTGGTCCTGAACTTTAATCAACTGGCTTTTAAGGACTCCCACATGCCAGATCCTTGTCCGTAGCTGTTAGTTACCCATCTCTCTAGCTGAGCCCACAGTGTGCCTTCTGTGTGTTGCTCAGTGAGTCCAACTACCTCTCCAACCAATCCATGGAGTCTGAGACACCTCCCACAAACGTTGTCCTAGATACTCACTGAAATGGGGTCTCCTTCAACCCCGGGTGCCGCTTTCAGAAGAAGGCCCCTGTACTCGAGCAATCCCTTTCTCTCTCTCTTTTGATGGTGAGTGAGAGCCTGTCGGTCCTCAAGTTGGTGGCGGGGGTGGCTTGGGAAAGCAACGTGGGAGATTGTAACATCAGAGCAGCAAGTTTCCGGTCTCTGCTCTCATTGTTGCAGGAGAGTGATCTCCCGCTCCCTCGACGGAGAGAGATAATGAAATACCGGGTTATGGACTGTGGCTTTTGATGGACTCTAGATCAAGGTCTCTTTGGGGGGCCTTTGCTATAGCTTGCATGGTGGTGAGGAGGGGTTGGGGTGGTCAGTATTCTGCTGGCACACGTGGATGGAGGGGAAGTGTCGAAGCTTTTGCTGTTGCTTGTGTTTGGGAGGGGGAAAGGGAGTCTTGGCAAAATGATGTTTCTGTCATTCATTCTTTGTGGATGTCTGTGAAGAGTAAGAATTTCAGGTTGTATACTGTATACGTTCTCTCATATTAAATTGAACCATTTGAATCATATTGAACTAACAACAAAGGTGATGCCCAAACTTCTGTGTGGATTGAATACAGAAACCTGTTCTGCTAAATAAATTTGTTGATGTCAGGTTTAGACCCCTTACCTACAAAACCAAGTATCAATGTTAAAGTTTATCCTCAATTTCTTTAATATAAATTTTTTTTTTGAACATGTACTATACATCTTTGTCTAGTCTAGATCTATTGTTCATCTGAGGATTGCCCTGAGGTTTATTGGCAAGTGTTATGGTAAAGTCTAGACTCATCCACTGGGGTTGGGCCAGGCTAGAAAGAGAAAATGGAAGGAAATTGCCTTTTAAACTCATGAGAGAGCATAGGCCATCAACTTTTTGCTGTTGATGTTTCTGTAGCAGGCAATTTCTTTTTTACGAGGTCGAGTTGCTGGCTCGACGCTCAACCCAGCATGGATGGAAAGCATGCATGGGAGCCGGCTGGATTCGAACTCCGGAGCCTTCGCTCCGAAGTCCGGCGCTGGTGCCACTACACCATCAGCTGGCTAGGCTAGAAAGAGAGGTTACGGGTTAAGGGTGAAAGGTGAACTGTTTAAGGGGAACATGGGGGGGGGGGAGCTTCTTCACTCAGAGGGTCGTGAGAGTGTGGAATGAGCTGCCAGCAGAAGTGGTGGATGTGGATTTGGTTTATTCATCAGAAATTTGGGTAGGTACTCGGATGGGAGGGGTATGGAGGGTTATAGTCTGGGTGCAGGTCGATAGGAGAGGCCAGCATAATAGCAGACATCCCACCCTGCAAAAACTCATTTCAGGGAGGTAGCACCATCGATTTGCGGGAGACTCCTGGAACTTCCGGGAGGGGTGGGATGTCTGCAATAGAGTAGCTCCTTAGCAGCTAGTCAGCTAGTTTAAATAATGTTAACTATGCTAATGAACAAATGACACCTGTTAAACTCACCTCAACATGTCTTTTGCAGTCTTAACCCACCCTGGGCAATAGAAAAGTCACTGTTGCAAATTGTGCAGTGAGCAACACTGTCATTATTTTTGACCCCTATTAGGCAGGGGTACACTTTAGGGTAGTCTGGGGTGATGTATGTTTTATATTTTCTTTTTTTGGAACACTCTGCCATGGCGTGCTCGCTCTCTCTCTCTCTTGTGGTCACTCTTGTGCCCGTTCTCTCTCGCTCTCTCTTGCTCTCGCGCTGTCTCGTTCGCTTGCTCTCAAAAAATTGATTTCTGAGATATTGTATATAATTTGCGGGCATCAGGGAGCCAGTATTAATATGCAGGAGACTCCCGGAACTTCCGGGAGAGGTGGGATGTCTGATAATAGCCTTGTATGGACTGGTTGAGCTGTCAGGCCTGTTTCTGTGCTGTAGTGTTCTATGACTTCATGGCTCTAAAGGGTTAAGAGGTATCAAGGCATTAAATAATAAGATGAGTTAAATAAAATAAATTGTGCAAAAAGAGAAAAAAGAAGTAGTAAGGTAGTGTTCATGGGTTCAAGGCCCATTCAGAGATCTGATGACAGGGGAGGAAGCTGTTCCTGAATCATTGAGTGTGCGCCTTCAGGCCTCTGTACCTCCTACCCGATGGTAGCAACGAGAAGAGGGCATGCCCTGGGAACATTATATAGGTTGCTTTGATGAGACTTTGAGGATGAAACTTTGAGGATGAAACTTTAGGCGATGGAATGAGTTCTGGAGAGAGCAAATCATTTAGAGTGCAAGGACCCCAGGGTAAAGATTCACATTGCATTGGAAAAAATATTAATATCTGATTTTGTTAAGTGTGAAGATTGGTTAATTGGTGTAGGTTTATGTTTGAGTGGAATCGGTAGGAGGTACAGGAGCCTTAGGTCTCTCACCACCAGGTTCAGAAACAATTATTATCCTACAACCATCAGGCTCCTGAACCAGGAGGATAACTTCACTCAACACTCCTTAGGACTGACTCCACAACCTAGATTTAGATTATGAGAACACTCGGTCCTCTTTTATTGTCACTTAGAAATGCATACATGCATTAGGAAATGATACAATATTTCTCCGGAGTGATATCACAGAAAACAGGACAAACCAAAGACTAACACTGACAGAACCACATAATTATTACAAATAGTTACAGCAGTGCAAAGCAATACCGTAATTTGATGAAGAACAAACCATGGGCACAGTAAATAAAGTCTCAAAAGTCCCGAGTCGATCAACTCCCGAGTCCCCGATAGCAGGTGGCAAAAGGGAGAAACTCCCTGCCATAAACCTCCAGGCACCGTCAACTTGCCAATGCCTTGGAAGCAGCCGACCACAGCCGACACTGAGTCCGTCCGTCCAAAAACTTCGAGCTTCCGACCAGCCCCTCCGATACAGCCTCCCAAGCACCATCCTCTGCCGAGCACCTTCGACCTCGCCCTGGCCGCTGAAACAAGCAAAGCCGAGGATTTCGGGGCCTTCTGCTCCGGAGATTCCGGTTACCACACGGTAGCAGCGGCAGTGAAGCGGGCATTTCGGAAGTTTCTCCAGATGTTCCTCCGTACTCTCACGTCCGTCTCCATCAAATCAGAATTTTGCACGGTCCCCTACTTGACAGATAACAGACATCACTCACCGGAGTGGCTGCGCGCGCTGCCGTCGTGCTGCCATCTCCTCCTCCTCCTTTTGTAGCCCCCTACAGCAGGGTTTCCCAGTGTGTTTTATGCCATGGACCCTGACCATTAACCAAAGTATTCAGGGATCCCAGGTTGGGAGCCCCTGACCTACAGATTCACTCTCAAGGACTCGGTAACTCAGTATTATTTATTTACTTTTTAAAAAAAATATTTGCACATTTGGTCCTCTTTTGCACATTAGTTGTTTGTCAGTCTTTGTTATTTATAGATTTTCATAAACTCCATTGCATTTCTTAATTTTTCTGCAAATGCCTGCAAAAAACTAACCTTTTGACCTTTGAAAAGACACCTGCAGATGCTGGAAATCTGAAATAAAAGCAGAGAATGCTGGAAAACTCAACAAGTCAGGCTGGTGAATGGAAAACGAAGCAGTTAATACAGTGGATTCCGGCTCATTGGGGCACAACAGGACCAGTACAGTTTGGCAAAAATTAAGCAGCTGCCTCAGTTAGCTGAAGTTTCATGGAAATAGTTAAAAAGGTATAAAAAGGGTAGAGTATCAAATTATGTATTTAAATGAAATACAGAACAAATTAGAACTCGACCAATACTACTGCAGTACGATAAAATTTTGCATTAGTTCCTCATACTTATCGACAGAGGAATTAATTTGCGCCATGTTCTTTTGACTTAATAACATTAGTGTCGATACCTAGTGTAGATGGTGGATTGCCTTCATGCAATGCTAGCAAATCAACGACTGTACCCTCCAAATCTTCATTTTCATTGCAACATTCAAGATGATTGTCGATGCCTTCAAATTCTTTGTAGTTTGTGTCTTGTTGAAATGGTGAAATCATCTCGTTTTCACTCCGTCGTTTCTGGCATCTCCAACCCTGAATGCTTGAAACCATAGTGAGCAAAACAGTTCTGAATTGTCTTACAGCTTATCTCTCGCCAACTATCAGTGACAAAAATCACTGCTTTTGAACACAAACACATGCAACTGATGCGATTTAAAAAAAAACTGCTCGAGGCACAATGTTGTGGATAACAGCCACACAGGCACATGCGACTGACGCTAGTCGGAGAATATTCGGCAACAGTCTACTGCCCCAAAAAAGCTGCATAGTACACCAAATAAACAAAGAGACTACTGGCTATTTTCTCCATTAGTTTTGGTTCTTTAAGAATTGTCCCAAATAAGTGGCTGCCCTGATTTAACCAATGTCCCATTTACTGGAATCTGCTGTATTTCAGTTCTGATGGAAGGTTTCAGACCGCAAAGTAGAACGTAGAACAGTATAGCACAGGAACAGGCCCTTCGGCACGCAATGTTGTGCCAGACCAATTAAATTGGTTATGAAATGGCCAGCTAAACTAATCCCTTTGCCTACACAATGTCCATAGCCTATCATTTTTCTCATATTCAAAGTCCAAAGTAAAATTTATTATCAGAGTACATACATACAACCCAGAGATTCTATTTCTGCAGGCACACTTAGCAGATCTATTGTACCTGTAAACTATAATGGACAACAAACTATGCAAATACAGGTACAGTATAAATAAGTAGCAATAAATAATGAGCATTAAATAACAAGATAAAAGAATCCTTATGTAGCCCCCTGGTGTAATCAAGTTTGTGTGGATGCTGTGTGATGTACCCCACCGCACCAAATAACAGACAATACACCGTATGCGATTAAATAATTACACTTTATAGATCTTACTGGAACTATGTAATTAATAGAGATAAAATATAAAAGGAAAGTAAAAGGCGCCAAACTTATCAAAGTTCAACCACCATGCACAACAGTTGGAGCTCAAGTAACGGAGTCTTCTTTCCACCATTTGATCCCCTCCGTCCCCCTCGACCCACCACCTGGGACCAACCATGATGGTCGACCAGATGCTCCACACGAGTCTATCTTCGTCTCCTCTCCTCGTCGAAGACCCTGGGCCTCGGACTGCCGCTCGGGGTCCATTCCGCCGCCCAGCTTACAGCATTGCGTCTCCTCTCTCTGCCCCCGTCTGCCTTCTGCCCCAAAGCCCGCGAAAACAATAGCTTACAGACACACAAGAAAGAATAACATCTATCCCAATTGGTTAACAAATGAATACAATCCTCATTATCTGTAATATAACCCAAACGAGCTGCTAGAGAGAGAACTTTCTCAGCAGTTAACATAACAAAGAAGCCATTTTGATCAGCCTCAGTAGTAACATAAAAGAAGAAACCCCTTACACTTAAATGAGTGTAGTTATCCCCTTTAGTTCAAGAGCCTGATGGTTGAGGGGTAGTAACTGGTCTTAAACCTGGTGCTGAGAGTCCTGAGGCTGTTGTACCTTGTACCTGATGGCAGCAGCGAGAAAAGAGCATGGCCTGGGTGGTGAGGAACTTTGATAATGGATGGTGCTTTCCTATGGCGACATTTTATATAGATGTGCTCAACAGTTGGGAAGGTTTTACCTTTGATGTACTGGGCTGAATCCACTGCCTTTTGTAGGATTTTCCACTCAAAGCCATGCAGCCACATTCAAAGTCTCTAATGTTTCTGCCTCTACTGCCACCCCAGGCAGCGCATTCCAGGCACCCACTCTCACCCCTCACAGCCCCTCTCCCCTTAAATGCATGCCCTCTAGTATTAGACATTTCAACCCTTGGAAAAAGATACTGTCTGTGCACCCTGTTTCTCTCATAATCTCTGTCTGATCTCCCCTCACCCTCCACCGCACCAGACGGAAAAAAGACCCAAGTCTGTCCCACCTCTTGATACGTCCCTAACCCAGGCAAACCTGGTAAGCCTCGTCTGCACCCTGCCCTAAACCATAACGGCCTTCCTCTAATGGGCTGACCAGAACTGTATACAATTTTCCAGATGCAAGAAGTTTTATAAAGCTGCAACGTAACTTCTTGACTTTTGAACTCAATGCCTCAAAAAAAAAGGCAAGCATGTCATATGCTTTCTGAACCACCCTATCAAGCTGAGTAGCCAGGGAGATATGTACTGTACTCAAGTTCCAAGATCCCTCTGCACATCAATGCTATAAAGGATCTTGCTCTTAATAGTGTACTGTCTCTTTGTATTTGACCTTGCAAGATGCAAGAATTTGTATTTGGCAGATTAAACTCCATCTGCCATTTCTCCACCTATATCTGCAACTGATCTATATCCCATCATATTCTTTGCCAGTCTTCTCATCATACCAGTTTTCAACACCACCAACCTTTGCATCGTCTGCAGACTTACTAACCCACCCGTTTACATTTGCATTTATATAGACCACAGACAGATAGGTTCCAGTACGGATCCCTTTGGAATACTACTAATCACAGAAGAGACCTAGAATTAGTCCCTCTGACCATCACCCTCTATGGGCAAGCTAGTTCTGAATCCAAATGGCCAATTCACCATGGATCCCAAGCATCTTAATCTGCTGGATGAACCTCCCATGAGGGACCTTGTCAAAAACCTTGCTAAAATCCATGTAAACAACATCTCATCAATTACCTTCGTCCCCTCGTCATAAAACTCAATCAAGTTAGTGAGACAAACTCAAAGCCATGCTGGATCTCCCTAATTACGACAGGGTTTTCCAAATGCTCATAAGTCCTATCCTGAAGAACTATCTCCGGTAACACACATAAAAGTTGCTGGTGATCGCAGCAGGCCAGGTAGCATCTCTAGGAGGAGGTACAGTCGAAGTTTCAGGCCAAGACCTCTCGTCAGGACTAACTGAAAGAAGAGCTAGTAAGGGATTTGAGAGTGGGAGGGGGAGGGGGAGATCTGAAATGATAGGAGAAGACAGGAGGGGGAGGGATGGAGCCAAGAGCTGGACAGTTGATTGGCAAAAAGGATATGAGAGGATCATGGGACGGGAGGGCCAGGGAGAAAGAAAAGGGGGAGGGGGGAAATGATCCTCTTATAGACAGATGGGACGCAGCATCCATGGTCGAACTCGACCAACGGAGGGCCTCAGGAGGTTTTAAGCGTCTTGGAAACTGCCTGACCTGCTGATTTACTCCATTTTTCCCCCTCTTTTTTTTTTATCTTCTGTCTGAGCCCCTGTGCGTCTGTTATCCTGAAACCTTACAAAGAATTGCCACATTAGCAAACAACCTTCAGACGAATGCAGTGCAGTTGTGTTTGTGATCTGGAGAGCAGTGGCTTCTTTCTGTGGGCGTGACAGGTGCACAGGCCTTGGTGGTGTAGAAATAATGCATTATCTCTTAGGCGGTGATCACCACGGTAACGACATGTCAATGACAGCACACTACATGTCCCATGGGCAAACCGACAGTGACAGCCAATAATGTTTCACTACTGATCTCCATTGATTGAATATGTAATCAATCTGATTGTACAAATCTTCAGCAATTGTAGTCAGACAGTGATGAATTCCTTTTGGCAATGCTGTTGTTCTCCAGGTCTATTTTCATGTGAAGTCTAGTTCCATTTAAATTCATATTGTCACTTTTACGGGACTGTAACTTTAACCTCACCCGTATATAAGTGACATGAAGGGTTAGGGCTAGATATGTGTCCTATAAGCCAATTGATATCTATCACTATGTTGAGCGCCTTTGCCCCATCCGTAACAAGCAGGATTTCCCACTGCCCAACAATTTGAATTCCAATTCCCAATTCCATTCTGACATGTCCTGCCACGATGAGGCCACTCTCGGGTTAGAGGAGCAACTTCTCATATCCTGGAGGAACTCAGCAGGCCATGCAGCATCCATGGAAAAGAGTAACCAGTTGACATCTTGGGCTGAGGCCCTCCATCAGAACAATTGCATTCTGATGAACAGACTCAGCCCGAAATGTCGACCAGTTACTGTTTTCCACAGAAGCTGCCTGGCCTGTGGAGTTCCTCCAGCATTTTGTGCGGATTACCTTGATTTCCGGCATTAGCAGATTTCCTCTTGTTTCTGCATGGGTAGTGGCTGGGGTCACCCGTCTTGTAAAGTCACCGCCCAGAAGAAGGCAATGGCAAACCACTTCTGTAGAAAAATTTGCCAAGGACAATCATGGTCATGAGACCATGATCACCTTATGTCATACAACATGGTGCATAACGATGATGACTATATATAATGGCATTTGACTTAAACCCACTTGTTACTTGCCTGGGACATTGTGGAACAGTGAGGCCACCACCTCATGGTGCGGGGAACTGCTTGGTCTCAGGTTGAGTGAATGCAGGTTGCAATACCGTTGTAATTCAGTCCAAGCTGAGGACGTTTCAACAGAGTGAGCCCCATTAGCAGAAACTTTACTTCCTCTCTGTGCTATGAATCATCTTTGGGAGCATTAATTAATGCTGAAAGCAAACCTGAACTGAGCATTTTTAAAACCCACATTAGTGAAAAAGATGAAAATGATGTTTAAGCAGCGTTAATTTTTGTTTGCAGGGAGAATTGTGGTCTCATTAGTTCTGGTGGTTTTCTTTGGCACATTCTTGGCAGGAACAGCTTTCTACTTGCCCGCACTATATGTTGGTGCTTATGGGCACCTCTCTCTTCCCGTTGAGTTGGTTTATACATTTCTCACTATTTTTCTTCTGAGTTTTGTTCTGTTAGTTTGCAAACTCTCCCTCAGCAGTGTCCTTCCCTTGCCTTATCTAATTCTCACCGGTCCTGACTTGCTGCTGCTTCGAGAGTTGCTTGGAGGGCAAGTGTCTGGCTGGATGTTTCCTCTTAGGCTGACTCCTTTGGCTTCTCCCAAACCATCTTCCCTCATGATGCCACTGCCTTGAGATCGTCCAACCTCCCCATTCAACCCCTTCAGCCCATTCCCTCCTGTTACCACCCTGACTACAATGGCTTTTGTCCAGCCAAGATTTGCACATTCACTTGGCAACCATAATATTGAAAAGTAAGGTGACTCGTATTAAGATGCTGTGGTATTGGTCCAAAGTCAGGTGTATATCTGGACTAGATAGAGGCTCATTCCACTCAGGATGGACCAAAGTCCAAATTGAAGTGGGAAATTTCTCACTTTGCATACCTTAGCTCCTTCCCTTGGTCCTCACATGAATAATTTCAGCACTAGCTTTAGTGTTGGCTATCTCCATTCATTCAAAGTGTGAAGGGATCGTTGGCATGGGCAATGGTTTTCTCTCTGTCCCTCGAGAAGCAGTTGACCGTCTTCTTGAACTGCTAGAGTATTGGTGGTGATGATACTCCTACAGACGCTTCCAGAATTTAGCCCCATTGGTGAAGAAGGAACAACAATGTGTTTCCATGCCAGGAAGGAGAACTTGCAGGTGGTGGTGTCCCTTTGGGGACTTCTTTGGAGTTAACTGCTCTTCCCATCGGTGATGAAGCACTATTTACAGTGTACATACAGCCCAAGTTTGCACTGAGAATTTGTCTTTCTCTCCTGGCCAATTCTTTCATTGGCAGTAAACAACATAACCTGCACAGAGATCTATGGATAACTTTGTGAGAACAGAAGCAGATGGAAACAGTGAGCAAGAAGCTGCCCTTTCCACAATATCAGACACTCAGCAATTTTTAATACCTGTTTTGATTTCTGGACCATTTAATACTTTCAGCCATCAGGCTCCTGAACCAGTGTGGATAACAGCACTCACCTCCACTCTGAACTGGTTCCACAACCTACAGACTAACTTTCAAGGACTCTACAACTCACGTTCTTAGTTTTTATTTATTTATTGTATTGGCACAGTTTGTCTTCTTTTGCGCATTGGTTGTTTGTCAGTCTCTGTGTGTAATTTTTTCCATTTATTGCACAGTACTGAAGTAATTTTATGTATTGCACTGTATTGCTGCTGCTGCAAAAAAGGCAAATTTCGTGACATATGTGAGTGATGATAAACCTGATTCTGATCTGGGTCTCTATTGTGGACTGAGAGCGGGAAGGGCGCAGGGAGAGGGGAATCATGGTTGGGAAAAGGGGAAGGGAGAGGGAAGCTCCAGAGAGACATTCTGTAATGATCAATAAACCAATTATTTGGAGTCAAATGGCCTTGTCAAGTGTCTCGAGGCTGGGTGTGTCTGCGCTCGTTCCACATTCCCCCCCACCCCCCCAGCATTCCTTCTCTGCCACCTGCCCCACACCCCTTCCACCCCTGGCACTCTGTCCCTGCCATCTGTCTCACACCCCTCTTGCAGCGCTCTGCTCTTGCTATTCCCAACATCCTTTGCTCCCGCCAGATTTACAAACTCGCTCTCTGCTCCACATTGAGAAATACAGTGCTGTGTAAAAGTCTTAGGCACGTATATACATAGCTAGGGTGCCTAAGCCTTTCTGCATTTCTTTGTTCTCCTATGAATGCCTGCAAGAAAATGGATCTCAAGTAGTGTACGATTAACAAATACGTACTTCGCTGATAGATTACTTCTGAACTTTTTTGAAACTTTTTGGACCATGTATTGAGTCATAGCTGCACAGTGCAGGAAAAGTTCCTCAGCCCACTGAGCTCTCTCCACCCCTTACACCAATCCTGCACTAATTCTATTTTGTTCTGCCAACATTTCCATCATCTCCAACCCCGATTTCCAACCACTTAGCTACACATTCAGAGCATTTTAAGAGGCCAGTTAACCCACTGACCTGCGCGCCTTTGGGATCTGGGAGGAAACTGGAGCACCCGGTGGAGATCCGTACTGTCACAGGAAACCCTGCTCGGACAGCACGGAGGTCAGTATCGAACCTGTACCATCACAGGAAAAACATGGAAACTCCACATAGACAGCACCGGAGGTCAGTATCGAACCTGTACCATCAGAGGAAAAACATGGAAACTCCACACAGACAGCACCGGAGGTCAGGATCGAACCTGTACCATCAGAGGAAAAACATGGAAACTCCACACAGACAGCACCGGAGGTCAGGATCGAACCTGTACCATCACAGGAAAAACATGGAAACTCCACACAGACAGCACCGGAGGTCAGGATCGAACCTGTACCATCACAGGAAAAACATGGAAACTCCACACAGACAGCACCGGAGGTCAGTATCGAACCTGTACCATCAGAGGAAAAACATGGAAACTCCACACAGACAGCACCGGAGGTCAGGATCGAACCTGTACCATCACAGGAAGAATGTGGGAACTCCACACAGACAGCACCAGAGGTCAAGATCGAACCCACACCATCACAGGAAGAACGTGGGAACTCCATGCGGACATCCCTGGAGGTCAGGATCAAGCACTGCTGTCTGTGCCACTGTACTTCCCTTTCCCTGTCCTCCCATTCCCCGCCCCTGACCTTGCCGTACCTCTAACTTGCAAGGTACAGTAGTGTAGCTGTTAACATAACACCTCACGGCGTCAGCAATCGGTGATAATTACTGTTCCTGAACCAATGGGATCCCGCTTGGTGGTGCAATGATATCAGTGCCGGACTCCGGAGCGAAGGTCCCCGAGTTTGAATCCAAGTCGGGTTGAGCGTCGAGCTAGCAACTCGGCCTCGTAAAAACAAGAATAGCTTACTACGGAAACACTGTCATGTCGGTGCCCCAATAACTCCACTGCCGAGTTAAGGGCTATTCTTCTTCTTCTTCTTTGAACCAATGGTGTGGGGCTTAAGGCTCCTTTCTCTCCTGTCTGATGGTAGTAGTGAGACGAGAGCATGGCCTGGATGATGTGGGGTTGGGGGGAGGAGGTTCTTTATGATGGATGCTGCTTTCTTGTGGCAGTGCTTCTCATCAATGACGGGGAGGGCTTTGCTGTGATGGACTGGGTGCGTCCACCTCTTTTTTGTTGACTTTTGCATTGGTGTTTCCATAGCAGTTCATGTCCATGCAGAGCAAGCTGTTCAGTCAATCCAATACCTCACTGTTTCTGCACAGTACTGCCAGTTATCCTCTCTCAAGTACACATTGGCTTTCTTCTGCTCACACTGACTCATTTTCAACGGCCTTAAAAATCTTGAGTTCTAGGTCAGTGTAAAGAAAGGTTCCTGAATCCCAGCTACATCTTTTGCCCATTACTTGGAAATTAAATTCATGGAACAGCAGGCCACATGCTCCTTGACATCTCTTCTCTTCTACCTTTAAGTTGCCGTCATCATCAATGTGTGCTGTGTCATATAACGCAGGCGATGATAGTCCCACAGTCGTGATTGTTCTTTGCATATCTTTCTGCTGGAATGATTTGCCATCGCCTTCTTCTGGGCAGTGTCTTTACAAGACGGGTGACCCCAGCCGTTATCAATATTCTTCAGAGATTGTCTGCCTGGCATCAATAGTCACGTAACCAGGACTTACGATGTGTACCAGCTGCTCAGACAACCATCCACTAATGGCTTCAAGTGACCCTGATCGGGGGGCTAAGCAGGTGCTAGACCTTGCCCAAGGGTGATCTGCAGGCTGGCAGAGGGAAGGAGCACCTCACACCTCCTTTGCTAGAGGCGTATCTCCACCCCGCCATCTGATTTTAAACATACCTGATCTTATTTGTCAGATTTCCTCTCAATAGCCATGGCTTATTCATTCTTGTAGTTGGAATCCCATCTTCCTGGGCCTTTTATGGTGAATTTCCCTGAACCCTTTCTTCAGGGCTGTAGTGGTACTGGTATTGTTCATTATTGTCACATATACCGAGATACAGTGAAAAGCTTGTCTTGCATACAGATCAAATTGTTACCCAGTCAGGTAGAACAAGGTAACACAACATCAGAAGTACAGGTGATTCTGCAGATATTGGAAATCTCGAGCAAAATGCTGGAGGAACTGAGCAGGTCAGGGTGAAGGGCCTGGAATGTCGATGGCTTATTTCGCTCCGTAGATCTGACTCATTTGCAGAGTTCCTCCAGCATTTTGTGTGGAAGCTGTAGCAGAATGCAGAATAAAGTGTAAAAGGTAAAGGGAAAGTGCAGAGCAGGTAAACGATAGTGGGCAAGGTCATAACAAGGTACAGCACTGTGCAAAAGGCTTAGGTACTTGTATATAGCTAGGGTGCCCGAGACTTTTGCACAGAACTGTATTTGTCAACGTGGAGCGGAGAGCGAGTTTGTATATCTGGCAGAAGCAAGGCATGTTGGGAATGCTGAGGATGGAGCGAGAGGGACTTGGGACAGGCTGCAGAGAAGGAGTGCCAGGAGTATGGGCTGGCAGGGGTGCGGATGCACCCAGCTCTGGGACCACAGGCAAGTTCTTTTGTTTCCAAACAATTGGTTTATTGATCACTACAGAATGTCTCTCTGGTGCTTCCTGCCCCCTCCCTTCTCCCTTCCCCTTTTCCCAACTGTGATTCCCCTCTCCCTGCCCCCTTCCCACTCTCAGTCCACGATAGAGACCCATATCGGAATCGGGTTTATCATCACTCACATATGTCACGAAATTTGTTTTTTTTTGTGGCAGCAGTACAGTGCAATACATAAAATTATTACAGCACCATGTAAAAGTCTTAGGCATTCTAGCTATCTCTCCCTCTCTCTCTCTCTCTCTCTCTCTCTCTCTCTCTCTCTCTCTATATATATATATATATATATATACACACACACACACACATGCATATATATATACATACACCTAAAACTTTTGCACTGTACTGTAAAATGTGAGGTAAAGGATCCATCTTATTGTTCAGTGGCCAGCGTTGTAGTTGAACCCAGTATGCTTTTTATGAAAGTTTAACATCACTGCACTAACTTCCAGACATACTAACTTTTGCTAAGTGTTTTTCTCATGTATTAGCAGTTTCAAAGATTGATGCATGTATGCACAAAGTGCTTTGGAACAGCACTTTAATGATATTGCATCTTCTAGTTCTGCCAAAATATTTCTCTTTATTGATCGCTTTATTCTATCCCGACTGCTTGCCCGTCCACTCTCTGGCCTGTCTGCATCTTTACCCACAGCCCTAGTGCCCCCCCAGGGCTGTATGCCGAGCCTATTGCTGTACACTCTGTTCACACACCACTGCAATCACATCATCAAATTCGCCTGATGACACGACAGTGGTGGGACTCATCACCATCAATAATGAGACGGTCTGCAGAGAGGAGGTGGAAGAGCTTAGGGCCTGGTGCCAGGCAAATAACATCTTCCTCAATGTCAACAAGATGGTTATGAACTTCAGTAGAACTTGCACCACTCACACCCCTCTTTACATCAACGGCACAACAGCGGAAACTGCGAGCAGTTTCGAACTCCTGGGAATGCATATCACACCCAACCTCTCATGGTCCCAGACACATCCTACACAGTCAAGAAAGTTCACCAACGCTTCTATTTTCTGAGGGGGCTGAAGAAAGCTGGACATTGTACATCCAAGCTCACGTCACTCTGGAGATGCGCGATAGAGAGCATCCTAACAAAGCACATCACTCCTTGGCACAGAAACTGCACTGTGGCAGACAGGGAGGCTCTACAGTGGGTAGTCAAAACTGCCCGATGCATCCCTGGCACCAACTTACCCGTCATCAAGGACATACATACAGGAAGGTGCTGGAAAAAAGGACAAGCATTTCAGGATGTATATTGTATACATTTCTCTGACCTTAACTTGGAACTTTGAACCTTTGAAGTAACGATGCCATGCACTCTGTTCTTGGACTATTTGTCTCACTCCCATCAGGGAGAATGCTACACAGCATCCATGCCAGGACCACCAGACTCAATTTACTTTCCCCAAGCAGTAAGTCTGATCAACATCTCCACCCACTAACTCCACCATGGCTTTATTATTTCCTGTCAGTCACCTTATGTACAGCTGAGTGTCACTTTATGGACATACAATCAATCTATGTATATAAGCCATCTTATGTATTTATATTTATTGTGCATTATAATTATTATTGTGATCTTTATCTTTTGTGTTTTTTGTGCTACATTGGATCTGGAGTAGCAATTACTTTGTTCTCTTTTACATCTGTGTATGAGAAGTGACATTAAGCAATTTAGACTGCGGATCAGCGTTCCCCTCCCTATCAGATCTGCCCCCTCCATTGACTCTTTTAAGTCCAGGCTCAAAACTTACTAGCGTTTGAATCGTCCTGATGTGGCTGATTTTCAGCTTGTGCCTAGGCTCATGTGTTGTTTATTTTGTGCCTTTAAGCTGTGTGCCTTGTTGTTTATATCTGTGTTTCTTGTATTTGTGATTTTAGCTGCCTGTTATGGTTTGTACAGCACTTTGGTCAACATGGGTTGTTTTTAAATGTGCTTTATAAATAAAATTGACTTGACTTGATAAACGCATAGAACATAGAACAGTACATCACAGGAACAGGCCATTCGGCCCGCAGTGTTGGGCTGACCCAGCTAAAAAGCAAATCAAAAGCACCCAAACACAAATCCCTCCTCCCTACACCATGTCCATATCCCTCCACCTTCCTAACATCCATGTACCTTGCCAAACATCTCTTAAAAGCCGCTAATGTTTTTGCCTCTCCCACCATACAGGGCAGCGCATTCCCAGCATCTAGCACTCTCTGAGTAAAAAATTTACCCCTCACATCCCCTTTGAATCTACCCACTCTCACCTTCAATGGTATTAGACATTTCTACCCTAGGAAAAAGATATTCCCTGTCTACCCTATCTGTGCCTCTCATAATCTTATAAACCTCTATCAGATCTTCTCTCAGCCTCTGACTCTCCAGAGAAAACAACCCAACTTTGTCCAGCCTCTCATGATAGAACATGAACTCTAAACCAGGCAGCATCCTGGTAAACCTCTTCTGCACCCTCTCCAAAGCCTCAACACCCTTCCTGTAGTGGGGCGACCAGAACTGTATGCAATACTCCACCTCTGGCCTAACCAGAGTTTTATCAAGTTGCAACATAACCTCTTGACTTCTGAACTCAATGCCTTAACTAATAAAAGCAGCATTCCACAAGCTTCCTTAACCACCCTCTCGACCTGCATAGCCACTTTCAGGGAACTTTAAACTTGGACCCCAAGATCTCTCTGCGCAGCAATGTTGTGAAGGGTCTTACCCTTAACAGGGTATTGTCTCCTTGCATTTGTCCTACCAAGGTGCAGTACCTCACATTTATCTGCCTTAAACTTCATTTGCCATTTCTCTGCCCATATCTGCAACTGGTCTATATCACGCTGATCTTGATCTTTTAGTAGTCTGTCACTACCTTGTCCTTTTTGTGCTACAGCTCTAAGTTGTAAGATGAACAAACACATTCGTAAGGCCAGTGATGTTGTGGGGATGGAACTGGACTCTCTCACGGTAGTGTCTGAAAAGAGGATGCTGTCCAAGTTGCATGCCATCTTGGACAATGTCTCCCATCCACTACATAATGGACTGGTTGGGCACAGGAGTACATTCAGCCAGAGACTCATTCCACCGAGATGCAACACATAGGAAGTCATTCCTGCCTGTGGCCATCAAACTTCACAACTCCCCCCTTGGAGAGTCAGACACCCTGAGCCAATAGGCTGGTCCTGGACTTATTTCCTGGCATAATTTACATATTACTATTTAATTATTTATGGTGCAACTGTAACGAAAACCAATTTCCCCCGGGATCAATAAAGTATGACTATGACTATGACTATGGAACGTCCGCAAGCGTTCCAATTTGAAACATATGTCAAAAAAGCTTGAGCAGAGAGGACATGCCACTGTCTGCCAGGTGCCACTCTAGCCATCAGCCATTGCATTTTGCCCTTTGTCCCGCAGGTTATTTTCACCCATTTTCCATCAATGGCCTTAATTGAGATCTTTTCCCAAATGGTAGTTGTTGACACTTAAGAACTAAGCACCATCCATACTTCACATACATACAGTATGCAGCTGAATATTACATAGCCATATTTTCTGAGGATTTGTGAATGGTGCTTAATCAGCAAACTTCCAGCTCCTGACCTTATGATGGAAGAGAAGTAGCCGATGAAGCCGCTGAAGATGGTTGAGCCCAAAACCCCTGCTGTGATGCCCCTGGGGCCAGGATGATTGACCTTCCTCAACCACAGCTATCCTTGTGTGAAGTTTGGCTTCAATCACTGCTGAGTCCATTGGCTGTAACTCCTGGGGTGCCAGTGAGGACTGGGGAGAAACTTCAAGGATCAGTTGTCAACAGTACTGTCCATATACATTTACATGTATTGGGAATTTGTCGTGGTGGGTTGGTCAGGGTGCAGCAAACAACCAATAAAAAAATTAGACTATTATCAGGCATAGAAAATTATATAAAATACGGGTCCACAATCCCTTATCCGAAATCCTTGGGGCCAATTGCATTTTGGAATTCAGAATCTTTTGGATTTCAGACCACCCCTCCCCCAACCAAAAAACACGTATGCTCAAGTCCCTTATTTAACCTGTCTCAGTGCGATGGACTTTAAGACCCAGTGGTGCACCAAGCCTGTGCACATCCTCCCGTATACTTTAAATCATCTCTAGATTACTTATAATACCTAATACAGTGTAAATGCTATGTAAGTAGTTGTTATACTGTATTGTTTAGGGAATAATGACAAGAAGAAATTTTATTTCCAACAAAAACATTCAATAAAACATAAAAATATACAGCTTCAAACAAACTGAATCAAACACATGGCAAATGACTCATTGGAATAAATGTAGAACGTCACTGTCACTGTAAAACTTCAGTAACTTGTCTTTCTGTTTACTGTAATCATATACAGTGGTAGTTCTGATACTATTTTCTTCAGTAAGACGCCACACAGACACACCACGATCAAGCTTCTGCAATAACTCCACTTTCTGTGTTATTGATAGAGATGATTCCTTCTCTTTTTCTCATTGTTACCCATAGGGGTATCTGCAGCTCTTTTTGACATTTTCACAGTGAAATTAAACACAAAGTCAACAGTGAACACAAAATATCAGCGGACAGCAAATGCACGTGTAACCAGTACAAGCGCTGAACCACAACTGAGGTCTGGCGGCCTCTGCTAGCGCTGCCACGTCACACCTGAGTGACGTCAGCTGTCGGCGGAAAAAACTTCGGTTTTCAGAGCTTTTTGGATTTCAGAATTTCGGATGAAGAAATGTGCACCTGTATTAAGTTAGAGGTTAACATATGGAAATGGAATAAAATGTACAGAAATACTAGCATGTATTTACAATGTAAACTGTATTATAAAAAGCATTTTAGAGTGTTTCCAGTGCAGTGACTGATGTAATAGATAGAGTGGGGTGAGGAGAGCTAACTAGAACGGTTGATCAGATGGTGCAACGTTTTTGTTTTAACAACTCTTAGTGCTTTCCAGAAGGAAGCTTTTGGAGAAGGCAGTTTCTTGGGTGGGTAGTGCCTGCAATGACTTTTTTTCCCCTGCCCGATTCTCTGTGAAGTCTGACATAGTTCTATGCTTGTGAAAGTTTGTCCGTGCTTGGTTTTATTTAGAGATTCAGCGTAGAACAGGACTTTCCGGCCCAACGGACTGCACCGCCCAGCAACCCACCTATTTAACACTAGCTGATCACAGGACAATTACAATGAACAATTAACCTACTAACTGGTGCACCTTTGGAAACTGAAGCACCCAGAGGAAATCCACACAGTTTATAGGGAGGATGCGCAAACTCCTTATAGATGGCGTCGGAATTAAATTCCAAACTCAAAATCCGAATTAGGTTTAATATCATAAGACCATAAGGTATAGGAGCAGAAGTAGGCCGTTTGTCCCGTCGAGTTTGTTCTGCCATTCAATCATGGGCTGAACCAATTCTTTCAGTATCTCCACTCCCCTGCCTTCTCTGCATACCCTTTGATGCCCTGGCTGATCAAGAACCTATCTATCTCTGTCTTAAATGCACCCAATGACTTGGTCTCCACAGCTGCTTGTGGCAACAAATTCCACAGATTTACCGCCCCCTGACTAAAGTAATTTCTCCTCATCTCAGTTCTAAAAGGGCATCCTTCAATCCTGAAGTCATGCCCTCTTGTTCTAGAGTCACCTACCATGGGAAATAACTTTGCCATATCTGTTCAGGCCTTTTAACATTTGGAATGTTTCTATGAGATCCCCCCTCATTCTCCTGAACTCCAGGGAATACAGCCCAAGAGCTGGTATATCACTGGTATATGTTGTGAAATTTGTTATTTTTGTGGCAGCAGAACATTGCAATATATAATAATAAAACTGTGAATTACAGTAACTGTGTATTTTATACATATAGTGTATATGTGAATGTGTGTGTCTGTATAAAATAGTTAAGTTAAATAAGTGATGCAAAAAAAGTAGTGAGGTAGTGTTCATGGGTTCAATGTCCATGCAGAAATCTTCTGGCAGAGGGGAAGAAGCATTTCCTGCATCATTGAGTGTGTGCCTTCAGGCTTCTGTATCTCGTCCCTGATGGTAGCAATGAGAAGAGGGCATGTCCTGGGTGATGGGGGTCCTAATGATAGACGCCGCCTTTCTGAAGCACCACTCCTTGAAAATGTCCTGGATGCTACGGAGACTGCTAGCTCTGGAATGCCCCAGTCTGTAATAGCGTACTAGTCAACGCCCCAAACGATACTGCTTCTAGAATCAGGCGACAGGCTATCTTTGTGTTTGGTCATTTGGTGCTCTCTGATCAAAAGCTGCCTCTTCTGATCATTTGAAAGAACATAAGCTCTACTCAGAAAGCGGAGTTTACTGTTAGGCAGTGATTCAGCCTTTCTTGCTGGGGAATGATGGAACAAGAGGTATCTATTCTCTCTTGGCTGTCAGCCTTCCATTGTGCTATTAAACTAATTACCAGGGTGAATATTGAAGCAGTTTTGTTTGCTACTCTATGTCAGATCCCATCATCATTCAGTACTTGTTACCACAGGCTAGCAATCTCCTCATCTCCCTCTATTATGATGAATGACAACACAGGCTCTGAAGTGGATTAGTATCCAAATCAAGTACAGGGTATTTATCTCTGGGTCCAGGCAATTGATGCATTATGGTATTATTACAGTACATCATTTAACATTATTTTTAATTCTTGCTAGTTTCTTTATTTCCTACTTTTTGCATAATAGTTTATTTACTTTAACTATTTAATATATACATACTGAAATTCACAGTTTTCTTTTTCTGTCTATAATCATGTGTTGCATTGTATTGCAGCCACAAAGTTAACAAATTCCCTAACACATGCTGTTGATATTAAACCTGATTCTGCTTCTCCTTTTTGGTGAGCCATATTGATCCTGAGATCAATACACTGATAGAAGGTGATCGTAACTTCATTAAGAAACTTAAAGTGAGAAACTTTATTAAGCACTGTTGAATCTCATGCTAAACTGACTGGGCAGCGTCACATACCCCGTGACGGGAATAAAGAACCAGCAGAAATAGAAAACACTTTGGAGTCCAGTATTGCTATTAACTAATAATATTTATTAGTAACTACGCAGTACAGTAATAAAAATGTAGATAAATCAAACAGGTTAGCAATGATTACACATATAAGTAAGTATATCAGTAAGTGTGGAAATATATGAAAATCAAGCTTCTTCAAGTCTAGGGGTAAAAAGATACAGTCTTACAATGATGAGTAAAGTTCAGTTCAGTTCAGTTCGGTTCGTGGTATTGAGTTGAGTAGTGATGGACAGAGAGAGAGGGAGAGATTTGAGTCTTCAGGTGAGCTGATGCCATTGATCTTCTCGTTGCCCTCCGAAATCCTTTAAAAGTCACCGACTGTGAACACAACAAAGGGGATCGGTTTTCTGTGTTGGAGCTATCACCCAACCGATGGTGGACACATGAACAACTCCCCACCAGTTGACCCCTTTCCTTTTCACTGCAAGAACCACTGATCGATCTGCCTGATCGATCCTCCAAAAACCCACTTTTTCTGCGGGCACAACAAAGCTCATTCAGTGTCCCCAAAACAGGTGCCTGAGGTCTATCATCTGACCTATTTTATCTTCCCATACTGAGCATCAACTGTCATTCAAGTAACTCCTCCTTCCTCTCTCTGTGTACGAAATGCAAGCAGGCAATGTCCTTAAGAAGTATCAACACGCTGCCGGAAATCATAACATCGAATGCCCATCAAATAACGCCCTCGGTCACCATAGCAACTTACGAGCTGCTTGGTGCTGTCTCCAACTCAGCAGAAATCCAAAAGTTAGCCAGCTCTTTCTCGTGCCTTAAAGTGACAGTCCAAAAGTTAGTCTTCGTCTCTCTCTCTCTCTTTCTTTCTCCCTCTCTTTCTTTCTCTCTCTCTTTTCAAAACACAGTTCTTAGGGGTAATCGAGCACGGTTCATAGGGGTAATTCAGGACCCCATCACAGCAGGCTCTAATCCTAATCGGCCCACTTCCCATGTCACATATCGCCTTCAGACCCAGGCTTGCCTATTTCCCCAACATCCCAGGAGCCAGTTATGACAACCACCTTCCCTCCCACACATAGAACCTCCCAATCAAACCCTCAGGATGTTACTAATTGTTCCTGCACCCTTCAACCAAGCATGATTTGCAGTTCACCACTCAATGTGAAGGGAGGAAAGATCTTTGTAACAATAAAGGCATAAAGACACAATGCCTTGTGCCTTCCTGTGCAATAGAATAGAACAACAGTGAACCTTCGCATTGGTTATTACTTGTGTCAATGACTTTGTTCCTGTCAGAACCACATCTAATGCCAAACTGCTGCCTAAACATCAGCTTCAATGCTCTAAGGCATGTTAGAGTAATGCGCCGATGTCTAAATAAGTGATGGTGGTCTTCGTCTTCAAAAAAATTACTTTTCATCTTCAGCGCAGCCCACTCCCAGAACTAGCCACACCTCTGCGTGAATTAAATGGAGAGCTGATTGCATCCTGTTTTATCTAATGGAGGCTTCTTAAACCACAGAAGGCTGATTATCATAATGGCAGAGGAAGACACGGAAAATACTGGAGGAAATCAAGTATCTTTGGAAGGGAGTAAAGAGTTGATGTTTCGGGCTAAGACCCTCCTTCACCAGGACTGGAAGTTGAAGAGTCTTGGCCCAAAATGTCAACTGTTTATGCCCCTCCATAGATGCTGCCTGACTTGCTGAGTTCCTCCAGCATTTTATGTGCGTTTTGCTCAAGATTTCCAGCATCCGCTGTTTGTGTTTAAGAATGACAGAGGGCTTTGTCCTCAAGGGATTCTCTGGGCTTACACTGGGAAACTTTTTTCTGGAGTTATCTGAAAGGTCATAGTATTCAATTCAAGTGTAAGATTCAGATTAATATAAATTTACAATGGATTATGGTTAATTGAGACACATTTTGGCCCAATTAAGTGGCAGTCTCAATTAGCCAAAGTTTCATGGAAATAGTTAAAATGGTATAAAAAGACAAACTGAGTAACATTTGATGTAGTTAAATGAAATACAGGCCAAATTAGAACACTACCGATACTACTGGTGTATGATAATACTGTGTATTAGTTCCTAATAAATAGCAACAGAGGGATTCATTGCAGTGCAAAATCAGTGCAGACACCTAGTGCAGATAACAGACTGACTTCATACAATGTTGTTGATGATTACATCCTCCAAATCTTCATTTTCATTGGAACATTCAGGATGATTGTCGATACCTTCAAATTCCTTAGTTTCTAACTTGCTAAAGTAGAGAGATCATTTCATTTTCACTCCTGACTGTTTCTGGCCTGAATGCTTGAAACCACAGTGAGCAAAACAATTCAGAATTGTCCTACTGCTTATTTCT
Organism: Mobula birostris; assembly: GCF_030028105.1. Lineage (NCBI taxonomy): Eukaryota > Metazoa > Chordata > Chondrichthyes > Myliobatiformes > Myliobatidae > Mobula > Mobula birostris. The sequence goes on from NC_092379.1 coordinate 12,924,969, forward strand.
TGTCAACTAGCAGTGACAAAAAAAAAATCACTGCTTTTTGAACATGAATACATGCAACTGACGCTATTTTAAAACTGTTCACTCAGAGCAGAGTATTGTGTCTAATGGGCACGCAATGGACACTTGTTAAAGCCTGCTCGCCTGAAGCACGGTGTTGTGTCTACTGTCCACACAAGTGCACGTGATTGACTCTAGTTAGAAGCTCTTCAGCAACAGTCTCCTGCTCCAATTAAGTGGCATAGTCTTCCAAGTGAATGAAGGGAATCCCAGCTAAGAATCCCTAGTTTTTGTTCTTTAAGAGTTGTCCCAAATAAATGGCTGCTCCAAGTAACCAATAGCCCAATTAACTGTAATACACTGCATTTAATGTGCTGCGGTAAAATTGTAGATTTTAGTCTTGGTGGGAAAAGAAGTTTCTGTTTTCAAACATCTGTTAGCAGGGTCTGAAATTACAGGCATGACATGTCATAAATAAAGTTCTATGAAAAAGTCTTAGGCACCCTAGCTATATAGGATTATGAAGACACGCAGTCCTCTTTTATTGTCATTTAGTAATGCATGCATTAAGAAATGATACAATGTTCCTCCGGTGTGATATCACAGAAACACAGGACAGACCAAGACTGAAAAACTAACAAAAACCACATAATTATAACATATAGTTACAACAGTGCAACAATACCATAACTTGATGAAGAAGTCCATGAGCACAGTAAAGTTCAAAGTTTCTCAAATGTCCCACATCTCACGCAGACGGGAGAAGGAAGAAAAACTCTCCCTGCCATGCCGACCACAATCCGACTCTGAGTCATTCGAAAACTTCGAGCTCTGATCAGCTCTCCGACACCGAGTACTGGGCGCCATCTCTGTCCAAGCGATTCGACCTCCTTCTCGGTCGCCAAAAGCAGGCGAGTTCGGGGATTTTGAGGCCTACCCTCCGAAAGATTCCCGACCACGCAGTAGCGACAGCAGCGAACGGGCGTTTCAGAAATTTCTCCAGATGTTCCTCTGTGCTTTCACGTCCATTCTCCATCAAATCAGAATTGTCCGCGGCCCCTACTTAACAGATACAACATCATTTTTCACCGGAGGGCTGCGCTGCCATCTTCTCCTCCCGCTTATGTGTGGCTAAGACTTTGCACAGTACTGTACCTTGTGCTCCTGCACATTATTGCTTACTTGTGCTGTACTCTCTCTTTCACTTGAGTCTGCATCCTGTTACTGTTCTCATACAAAATGCTGGAGGAACTCGACAAATCAGGCAGACCTATGGAAGGAAATAAGCAAGCGACACTTCACCCTGACCTGCTGAGTTCCTCCGTCACTTTGCGTCTGTTGCTCAAGATTTCCAGCACCTGCGGAATCTCTTGTGCTTCAGCTGTTGTTTTAGTTTGCTCTATCTCAATACCCTGTGTAATGATTTGATCGGTAGGAGCTGTGTATAAGACAAGGTTGTCACTGTACCTTAGACCTAAGATATAGGAGCAGAATGAGGCCATTTGGCCCATCGAGTCTGCTCCGCCATTTCATCATGGCTGATCCATCTTCCCTCTCAGCCCCAATCTCCTGCCTACTCCCCATATCCCTTCATGTTCTGACTAATCAAAAATCTATCAACCTTTGCCTGAAATACTTTACTTTATTGTCGCCAAACAATTGATACTAGAGCGTACAATCATCACAGTGATATTTGATTCTGTGCTTCGCACTCCCTGGAGTACAAATTGATAGTAAAAATTTAAATTATAAATCATAAATAGAAAATAGAAAAGGGAAAGTAAGGTAGTGCAAAAAACCGAGAGGCTGGTCCGGATATTTGGAGGGTATGGCCCAGATCCGGGTTAGGATCCGTTCAGCAGGATTATCACAGTTGGAAAGAAGCTGTTCCCAAATCTGGCCGTACGAGTCTTCAAGCTCCTGAGCCTTCTCCCGGAGGGAAGAGGGACGAGAAGTGTGTTGGCTGGGTGGGTCGTGTCTTTGATTATCCTGGCAGCACTGCTCCGACAGTGTGCGGTGTAAAGTGAGTCCACGGACGGAAGATTGGTTTGTGTGATGTGCTGCGCTGTGCTCACGATCTTCTGCAGCTTCTTTCGGTCTTGGACAGGACAACTTCCATACCAGGTTGTGATGCACCCTAGGAGAATGCTTTCTACGGTGCATCTATAAAAATTAGTGAGGGTTTTAGGGGACAGGCCAAATTTCTTCAGCTTTCTCAGGAAGTAAAGGCGCTGGTGGGCCTTCTTGGCAGTGGACTCTGCTTGGTTGGACCAAGTCAGGTCTTTGTGATATTGATCCCGAGGATCTTGAAGCTTTTGACCTGTTCCACTTGCGCACCACCGATGTAGACTGGGTCGTGCGGTCCGCTACTCCTTCTGAAGTCAACAACCAATTCCTTTGTCTTTCTGACGTTGAGGGATAGGTTATTGTCTTTGCACCATGCCACCAGGTTCTTAATTTCCTCTCTGTACTCAAACTCATCATTAACTGGGATGCGGCCTACAATTGTTGTGTCATCAGCAAACTTACATATTGAGTTCGATGGAAACTTGGCTACACAGTCATGGGTAGCCAAGTATACCCTATGACTTGGCCTCCACAGCCACCGATGGATGCTTTAACACCCTATCAGCCTGTGCAGCCACTTGTGACAGTCCAGATTATATTATTGTGTATTTCATGAATAAAGTATGTTTTGAGGAACATAAATTGCCTACTGATCTCCACCCTACTTGCACAGAACTCCATCCGCTGATAGCCATGACACTCTGTGCCTAGAACCCAGTCTAAACCAACCACAGCATCAGTCAACACCAGCCTCCCTTGACTCCCCACACATGGATCACCAACTAGGAGCCCATCCCATTCACCAGCCACAAATTTCACAGCCCCACCTTCTCCCTGTAGTGAAGCAGTGCCACCCAGCACTCACTGACTGCTTCTCAACACTACTTCTGACTGTAAGACCCCCGGTACTATTGATCTTCCAAACAACGATCTCATAACCAAAACCATATCTGGGATGCCACACACTGAGTAACTTGCGTCTGGAAATGCCGTGGGAATTCTGAGTCCTTTTTTATGTTAAAAATCTGTATAGGCACTTCTCCTGTCAAAGAAAAACTGTTCTCCTGACACCACAGGTTCTGGACTTATTTATTCTTCACCACATTCCTGAAGGCCTTCTGTCAACCTAGATAAATTAAATCTCTGTATCATTTTTGTTATTTATTTATTATACTGTTCTCGCCGGAATTCAGAATAATGAGAAGAGATCTTGTAGAAACATATAAAATTATGAAAGGGGTAGAAATAGAGGCAGGAAAGTTGTTTCCACTGGTAGGTGAGACTAGAACTAGGAGACATAGCCTCAAGATTCGGGGGAGTAGATTTAGGATGGAGACGAAGAGGAACTGCTTTTCCCAAAGAGTGGTGAATCTGTGGAATTCTTTGCCCCAATGAAGCAGTGGAGGCTACCTCGGTAAACATATTTCAGACAAGGTTAGATAGATTTTTGCAAGGAAAGAGGAATTAAAGGTTATGGGGAGAAGGCAGGTAGGTGGAGGTGAGTCCATGGCCAGATCAGCCATGGACCCTTGTTATCCCTCAACGTCAGCAAGACGAAGGAATTGGTTGTTGACTTCAGAAGGAGTAGCGGACCGCACGACCCAATTTACATTGGTGGTGCGCAAGTGGAACAGGTCAAAAGCTTTAAGTTCCTCGGTGTCAATATCACAAATGACCTGACTTGGTCCAACCAAGCAGAGTTCACTGCCAAGAAGGCCCAACAGCACCTTTACTTCCTGAGAAAACTGAAGAAATTTGGCCTGTCCCCTAAAACCCTCACTAATTTTTATAGATGCACTATAGAAAGCATTCTCCTAGGGTGCATCACAACCTGGTATGGAAGTTGTCCTGTCCAAGACCGAAAGAAGCTGCAGAAGATCGTGAACACGGCGCAGCACGTCCCACAAACCAATCTTCCATCCGTGGACTCACTCTACACTGCACGCTGTCGGAGCAGTGCCGCCAGGATAATCAAGGACAAGACCCACCCAGCCAACACACTTTTCATCCCTCTTCCCTCCAGGAGAAGGCACAGGAGCTTGAAGACTCGTATGGCCAGATTTGGGAACAGCTTCTTTCCAACTGTGATAAGACTGCTGAACGGATCCTGACCTGGATCGGGGCCGTACCCTCCAAATATCTGAACCTGCCTCTCGGTTTTTTTGCACTACCTTGCTTTGTATTTTTCTATTTTCTATTTATGATTTATAATTTAAATTTTTAATATTTAATATTTGTAATCCAGGGAGTGGGAAGTGCAGAATCAAATATCGCTGTGATGATTGTACATTCTAGTACCAATTGTTTGGCGACAATAAAGTATAAGGTATCTTATTGAAAGGCGGAGCAGGTTTGACGGGCCAGATGGCCGACTCCTGTTCCTATTTCTTAGGTTCTTATTGAGATACAGTGCAGAATAGGCCCTTCCAGCCCTTCAAGTTGTGCCTCCCAGCAATCCTTGATTTAATCCTAGCCTAATCATGAGACAACTTACAGTAACCGACTAACCTACCAGCCAGTACGCCTTTGGACTGTGGGAGGAAACCAGAGCACCCAGAGGAAACCCATGCGGTCATGGGAAGAACGTAAGAACACCTTTCAGCCCACGGTGGGAATGTCGGCCCTCTGTGGTCCCTTCCCAAGGGCAACAGCCTAACCTTTAATAACAGACTAGTGCAAGTTACAGTGCAGAACTTCCGCCACACACATCACCGGTGTAGTGATGCAGATGTATTAGAATGGAGCCAAAAAATATGGCAAGCACTAGAATTTATTTGAAGGGTAAGATTGAAAGCCAGATGCATTATGCTGCAGGTGGACTGAAACCTGGTTATACTTCGAGTACAGTATGCAGTGAGTAAAAATGTCAAAAATCTGTTATTGTCCTTATAAATCATTTCAGTACCATTTTCTTTACTATAACATGCTACCACAGTGCTCCGAGACTGATTTAGCCAGACTTCAACAAAACTAGGCATAACATATTTCTTTTTCAATTCTGTCACTAAACACTGGAATTTAGATTGTTTCCCTCCTCCAGTTTGACGAATCCGTTTTTCTTCTTGGCGGGATCTAGGCGCAGGGCTATTCTGCACTGTATCTTGCGGTGATTTGTTTTCAATAAAGGCAAGCTGCCATTTTGCTGATTTTCTTTTTTCCGAGAAGGAACTGGAGGAAGCAGCCAAAACTAATGTACTGGAGATAATTTACTGAGATTTACAAGAGGCCTTCGGTAAAGTGATGCATTACAGCAAAGGTAGAATGGTGCAGATCCAGGGGATGCCGTGAAGGAGGTTGCTGTAAGGCATAAAGCCGAGGTAAGATGGTGGCAGGATCAGAATCAGAATCAGATTTAATATCACATATGTTGCGAAATTTGTTAACTTTACTGCAACAGTACAATGAAATACATAATAAATTAATATAGAGAAAAACAATGAATTATAGTATATGTACGAGGGGTGATTGATAAGTTTGTGGCCTAGGGTAGAAGGAGATGAGTTATTAACTTCAAACTTTCTGCAGTATCACTCAAAGAGTTGAACTGCACGTGCATGTGTTGCACGCTTGGACACAAAAGGGACTTCCAGGCGTGCAGAAGTTTAAGATAACGTCTTTATTTTCCTTTTTGGAAACACCGGAACACAGTGCATCGGCTTACCAAACATGCTGCCAGGCTGTCTCTGTCTACTCCATCACGTGCGCACTCCCGTGCCCCCAGGACCCCTCAGCTGCCCCAAGTGCCTGTATAAGCTTTGCCCCTTGTAACCATCAACCAACCCACTAAAATATTACCGTTCCTAGTGCAACTGACCATTAATCAAATTGTGAATGAGCCAAATAACAAACCAAAGCAATAAAAATAATAGGAACATAATATAAGAAAATTAGGAGGGTATCCAGTGTCCATTAATCTGCTCCACATTACTATGGGTCCCACACATGTAATGAGAGCAGTTTGGACCTCCAGGTGGTCCACAGCAAGGGTGATTGATAAGTTCGTGGCCTAAGGTAGAAAGAGATGAGTTATACAGCTCTCGTTACATGCATGTGTAGTTCAACGCCTTGAGTGAAAATGCAGAAAGTTTGAAGTTAATAACTCATCTCCTTCTACCTTAGGCCACGAACTTACCAATCACCCATGCTGTGGACCACTTCTAGAGGTCCAAGACGCCGAATTCTACAAAGAAGGGATCCGTATGCTCCACGGCCGCTGGACTAAGTGTGTAAATGTAGGAAAGATAAATGTGCTAGGCTTTCTAAAATTGCCTCCCTCTACCTTAGGCCACAAACTTATCGATCACCCCTAGTGTGTGTGTATATATATGTATGTCTATTCAAAAAGCAAACAGAAATAAGAAAATAGTGAGGTAGTGTTCACAGGTTCAATGTCCATTTAGGAATCGGATGGCAGAGGGGAAGAAGCTGTTCCTGAATCGCTGAGTGTGTGCCTTCAGGCTTCTGAACCTTCTTCCTGATGGAAACAATGAGAAGAGGGCATGTCCTGGGTGATGGGGGTCCTCAATGACGGACGCCGCCTTCCAAAGGGCACTGCTCCTTGAAGATGCCTTGGACACTACGGAGGCTAGTACCCATGTTGAAGTTGACTAGTTTTACAAGTTTCTGCAACTTACTTTGATCCCGTGTGGTAGCCCCTCCACCCACACCAGATGGTGATGCAGCCAGTCAGAATACTCTCCACAGTACATTTGTAGAAGTTTTCAAGTGTTTTAGTTGACAACCCAAATCTCCTCAAACTCCTAATGAAATATGGAAGGCCATCTAACGCACTTATATGACCATAAGACGTGGGAGCAGAATTAGGCGATTCAATCCATTGAGTCTACTCCAGCATTCGATCATGGCTGATTTATTATCCCTTTCGACCCCATTCAGAATCAGAATCAGGTTTATTATCACCGGCATGTGACGTGAAATTTGTTAACTTAGCAGCAGCAGTTCAATGCAATACATAGAGTGAGAAGAGAAGAAAATGAAGAAAATAAAACTTAACAATAAATAAACAAGTAAATCAATTACATGTATTGAATAGATATTAAAAATGTGCAAAAACAGAAATACTGTATATTAAAAAAGTGAGGTAGTGTCTAAAGCTTCAATGTCCATTTAGGAATCGGGTGGCAGAGGGGAAGAAGCTGTTCCTGAATCACTGAGTGTGCGCCTTCAGGCTTCTGTACCTCCTACCTGATGGTAACAGTGAGAAGAGGGCATGTCCTGGGTGATGGAGATCCTCAATAATGGGCCTCCATTATTCTCCTGTCTCTTCCCTGTAACCTTTGACACCTTTATTAGTCAAGTACCTATCAGCCCAGATCTGCTTTAAGTATAATCTATCACTTAAAGCTGAGAGTGTATTCCTGGTAATGATAACATTAATGGAAAGGGAATCATTTCACGTTTTGTATACAGAGGTGTGTTACTGTTGTGTTGGGAACTAGGCACAAAGCCCTGCCCGCTCCAAACACTCCCACAGCTCAATGGAGCAGCTGCCTCTGGAGGCTGGTGTTGGGCGGGGCAGACAGTAACCACTTGACACTGTGGTACGGGCTTACAACTCGGCCCTGGGTGGTATAGCGAGTCTGGTCTTCGCACCTGCACCAGCTGTGGAGAGACCAAGTAGATTGCAAGGTCTCCCTTGTCAGCTCCTGCTGGATGTGATGAGAAGCAGCCACCTCCCTGTCTCATTGCTTGGCTCACAGTTTACCAGCCCAGAGTTTCCTCTCAGATAACAGACCCAGTTGGGTGACGGGTGGAGATATGCCTCCACCAAAGGAGGTGTAAGGTGCTGCTTCCCTTCGCTAGCCTGCAGGTCACCCTTGGGCAAGGTGTAGCACCTGCTTAACCCCCCCCGCCGATCAGGGTCACGTGAAGCCACGGCAGCAGGTGCTGGGTGATCATTTGAGCAGCTGGCGCATAACACAAGTCCTAGTTGTGAGAAGGCAGACAATCTCTGAAGAGTGTTGATAATGGCTGAGGTCACCCATCTTGTAAAGACACTGCCCAGGAGAAGACAATGGCAAACCACTTCTGTGGAAAAAGTAGCCAAGAACAATCACAGAAAGCCCTTGATCGCCCACGTCATTTGACACGACGCATAATGAACCAATAGGCTCAGTGGTCAGTCTGAGCAACTACACATCGCTGGAGGTTGAGACATCAGATAGAAGGTGACGAGATGGTGAGGAGGTGTTGGTTACTGCCATCGAGAAGGAGATACAGGACCCCAAAGCCACACACTCGACATTTTAGCTGCTACCCCTCTGCCAACAGATTTCCTAAATGATCCATGAGGCCATGAACACTATTTTTGCTACTCATCTTTCCCTCTGTATATTTATTTTCATAACCGCCACAAAACAACAAATTCCACAGCTTATGTCAGTGATAATAAACCTAATTCTAATTCTGATTCTGATTCTGAGGGTGCAGAGGACGTTTATAAGGATGATCTGAGAATGAAAGGTAATGAGGAGTGTTTAGTGACTCTGGGCCTGTACTTGCTGGAGTTTAGAAGAATGAGGCGGGATCTCATTGAAACCTACCAAACATAGAAAGGCCTTGATAGAGGATGTTTTCAATAATGGGGGAGCCTAGGACCAGAGGGCACAGTCTCAGAATAGAAGACTTTCAAAGTTCAAAGTGAATTCAATTTTCAAAATACATATATGCCACAATCCTGAGATTCATTTTCTTGTAGGCAGACTCAATAAATCCAAAAAAGAATAATAACCACAATGGCCTAATTCTGTTCCTATGCTTTATGGTCTTTTGGAGACAGTGGGATCTGGGCAATTAGCCCAGAAGTGGAGCAGATACTAGTGAACACTTCATGATTCAGCAGCCTGTGGAATTTGCTAAGCAGGATATCCAAGCATTAATTTAGACTACCAGACTGGTAACTCCTCCACCCAATTTAAATTCTTACTTTCCAAACAATATCTAACCTCCTTGCCAAATTTACCAAATACTCTCACTAACTTGTGCTGAGATCATTTTGCTAAAGCCTGTTAATAATGTCAGCATCAAGTATTCCTGCCACTGCCTGTAAGGAAGTTGTACATTCTCCCCATGACCTCAATGGTTTCCTCCGGGTGCTCTGGTTTCCTCCCAAATTCCTCAGGCATTCGGGTTAGGATTAGTAAGTTGTGGGCATGCTATGTTGGCACTAGAAGTGTGGCCAGAACAATCCTTGCTGATGGTTTTGATACAGACAATTCATTTCATTGTATATTTTGATGTTTTGATGTGCAAGTAGCAAATAAAGCTAATCAAGGGTGAGGGGTGAATTAACGCTTGGATATCCTGCTTAGCAAATTCCACAGATTGTTGAATCATGAAGTGTTCACTGTACATTGTCTTCAGACTTTAAGAAAGATGTCGCCTCGAGCTGTGCTCTGCTGTGCCGGGAACCTAGCTCTCACTCAGCAAATCATTAACGCAAGAGATTCTGCAGATGCTGGAAATCTTGAGCAACACTCACAAAATTCTGGAGGAACTCAGGAGGTCAGGTAGCATCTACAGAGGAGACGTTCCAGGCTGAGACCCCTCATCATTCTTCTAGGGTGCATCACAACCTCGTATGGAAGTTGTCCTGTCCAAGACCGGACGAAGCTACAGAAGATCGTGAACATGGTGCAGCACATCACACAAACCAATCTTTCGTCCTTGGACTCACTTTACACCGCACGCTGTCGGAGCAGTGCTGCCAGGATAATCAAAGACACGACCCACCCTGCCAACACACTTTTCGTCCGTCTTCCCTCCGGGAGAAGGTTCAGGAGATTGAAGACTCGTACGGCCAGATTTGGGAACAGCTTCTTTCCAACTGTAATAAGACTGCTGAACGGATCCTGACCCAGATCTGGGCCGTACCCTCCAAATGTCCGGACCTGCCTCTCGGTTTTTTTGCATTGCCTTATTTCCCATTTTTCTATTTTCTATTTATAATTTATAATTTAAATTTTTAATATTTACTAATTTTAACTATTTTTAATACTTGTAATTCAGGGAGTGTGAAGCGCAGAATCAAATATCGCTGTGATGATTGTACGTTCTAGTACCAATTGTTTGGCGACAATAAAGTATAAAGTGTAATCTTTATCCAGACTTTATCGCTGTCCCTCACTCCTGCCACAATTGTTGTGTTCGTTAATAAGGGATAGTGCAGAGAGCACACCAACACATCAGCATGCAGGCTATTCAACTGAACTGTGCTGATAACTCTCCTTGTACAGTAGGTGAACTCCTCCCTTATAGGAGTGGCAAACTGACTGACATTGGAATAATAGTATTAACTACCACAGCGACAATCACCCTCCTACAACACCACCCTCCCCTCACCTCACTGAAATATGGTCAACCACAAATTTAGATTCCAACAGGAGTAATATAAGTTTAACATCGGCCGCGTTACCGATTTGAATAGCTATCCTTTATTGCAAACAGGAGAAAATCTGCAGATGGTGGATGTCAAAGCAAGATGCACAAGATGCTGGAGGAACTATTTAAGAAGAGTGGGAGGCAGCAGAAAGGAAACTATAGACCTGTTAGCCTGACATCAGTGGTTGGGAAGTTGCTGGAATTGATTGTTAGGGATGAGATAACGGAATACCTGGAGCCACATGACAAGATAGACCAAAGCCAGCATGGTTTTCTGAAAAGAAAATCCTGCCTGACAAACCAACTGCAATTCTTTGAGGAAATTACAAAGGAGATGCAGTAGACGTGGATACTTGGATTTTAAGAAGGCCTTTGACAAGGTGCTGTACATAAGGCTGCTTAGCAAAATAAGAGCCCATGGAATTACAGGGAAGTTACTAGCCTGGGTGGATCATTGGCTGGTCGGCAGAAAACAGAGAGTGGGAATAAAGGGATCCTATTCTGGCTGGCTGCCAGTTACCAGTGGAGTTACACAGGGGTTGGTGTTGGGACCACTGCTTTTTGTCAATGATTTGGACTACGGTATTAATAGATTTGTGGCTAAATCTGCTGATGATACAAAGATAGGTGGAGGAGCGGGTAGTGTTGAGGAAAACCTGCAGAGAGACAGATATTTAGGGAAATGGGCAGAGAAATGGCAAATGAAATACAATGTTGGAAAGTGTATGGTCATGCACTTTGGTGGAAGAAATAAACAGGCAGACTATTATTTAGATGGGGAGAGAATTCAAAATGCAGAGATGCAAAGGGACTTGGGAGTCTTTGTGCAAGATACCCTCCAGGCTGAGTTGGTTGTGAAGAAGGCGAATGCAATGTTGGCATTCATTTCTAGAGGTATAGAATATAAGAGCAGGGATGTGATGTTGAGGCTCTATAAGGCACTTGTCAGGCCACACTTGGAGTATTGTGTGCAGTTTTGGGCTCCTTATTTTAGAGAGGATATACTGACATTGGTTCAGAGAAGATTCATGAGAATGATTCCAGGAATGAAAGGGTTACCATATGAGGAACGTCTGGCAGCTCTTGGGCTGTATTCCCTGGAGTTCAGGAGAATGAGGGGGGGATCTCATAGAAACATTCAGAATGTTAAAAGGCCTGCAACACACATAAAAGTTGCTGGTGAACGTAGCAGGCCAGGCAGCATCTCTAGGAAGAGGTGCAGTTGACGTTTCAGGCCGAGACCCTTCGTCAGGACCTGGCCTGGCCTGCTGCGTTCACCAGCAACCTTTATGCATGTTGCTTGAATTTCCAGCATCTGCAGAATTCCTGTTGTTAAAAGGCCGGAACAGATTAGATATGGCAAAGTTATTTCCCATGGTAGGGGATTCTAGGACAAGAGGGCACAACTTCAGGATTGAAGGACGTCCCTTTGGAACTGAGATGTGGAGAAATTACTTTAGTCAGAGGGTGGTAAATCTGTGGAATTTGTTGCAGACTCAATAGGCTGAATGGCCTTCTTCTGCTCCTATATCTTATGGTCTTATGAACTCAGCAGGCCAGGTAGCATCTATGGAAAAGAGTGAATAGTCGATGTTTCATGCCAAGACCATTTATTGTTCTTTTCTAGTGGCCAGCTCATTCTCAATCCATTCTGCTGCATTCCTTGACAACGTGGCCCCAATTTTTATTTATTATACATTACTTTGCTGGAGGACTACTATAAAACAAGATATATTAAACGTCTTGCATTACTTTTGTTCAGTCTCACTGGTCCCTTCTCAAATAATTTACTGACGTTGCTTGGACTTTTTAATCAATAACATAATCTCAAGTTCAATACAGGTCTGAGAGTTAGTACTAAATCATAAAAACTCCCAGCCTTTGTCTCAAAGACAAGCTTTGACACTGGCATTGTCGGTGTTTCTTTGACGCAAACACTGGGCAGATCATTAAGTTTGATCTCCTTGAAAGTTTATATGTCCAAGCTGCAGTATTTCCAATTGTATGGGACCAAATAGATGTTGTTGATCAACATTATGAAAAGGTCTTCATAAGTCAAAGTCAAAATACATTTATTATTGAGTTCATACTGTATATGTCACCATATTCTACTTTGAGATTCATTTTCTTGCAGACATTTACAAGAAAATAATGAAATACAATAGAATTCATTAAAAACCATGCATATACTGACAATATGCAAAAAAAGACAAACTGTGAAAATATATAAAAATAAGAAATAAGTAATATGGAGAAATAAATAATATGAGTTATACAGATCTTGAATACGTTTGTGGAATCACTTTAGTGTTGAGGTGAGTGAAATTTTCCACATTGGTTGAAGGATAATAGCTGTTCCTGAACCTAGCTGTGTGGACTTGCTTTGAAGAACTTCGGGGTTAATGTTGCATGTGTTCTTGGATTCTGGTGACTCTTTTTATTGCTGTTTTTGAGCAGTTTGATTGGAGCGGTTGATGCAATCTGGGGCGTGTCAGCAAAGAATGCTTTGCTCTATGAACTGCAGTGGGCTAGCTGAACTGAACTGAACTGAATTCGACTGGACCCCTGGCCTGATGCTTGAAATTCTATGCGTTGCCCACCTGCTTTCTGCCATTTGCACAAGTTGCTCCTTTTTCGCACCTTGAATGTTAAAAGTCCTGAACAGATTAGATATGGCAAAGTTATTTCCCATGGTAGGGGATTCTAGGACAAGAGGGCACAACTTCAGGATTGAAGGACGTCCCTTTGGAACTGAGATGTGGAGAAATTACTTTAGTCAGAGGGTGGTAAATCTGTGGAATTTGTTGCAGACTCAATAGGCTGAATGGCCTTCTTCTGCTCGTATATCTTATGGTCTTATGAACTCAGCAGGCCAGGTAGCATCTATGGAAAAGAGCCTTGGGTGCTTGATGTTTTCTTGAGCGGGTTCCGCGGTGGTTCTTTGCTTTGTGGCTGCCTGCAGGAGGAGGAATCCCAGGGTTGTATTCTGTATACGCACTTCGACAATAAATATACTTTGAATCTTTGAATCCTGTAGCTCCTGCCTGATGGTAGCAATGAGAAGAGAGCATGGCCTGGTTGGTGGGAGTCCTTGATGATAGATGCTGCTTTCTTGTGTCAGCGCTCCTTGTAAATGTGCTCTGTAGTGAGAATGTTCCGGGCTGTATCCACCACTTTTTGTGAAATCCTACATTCCTGGACATTGGTGTTTGGATACTCTCCACTGTGCATTGTCATGTACCGTTCAACTAGGTCTTCTGAATATACAGCAACAAACTACAACAAACTCAGATTAAATCAAATTATATGTACATTTCAATATCCGGACCTGCCTCTCGGTTTTTTTTGCACTACCTTACTTTCCCTTTTCTATTTTCCATTTCTGATTTATAATTTAAATTTTTAATATTTACTATCGATTTGTACTCCAGAGAGCACGAAGAGCAGAATCAAATATCGCTGTGATGATTGTATGCTCTAGTATCAATTGTTTGGCTACAAGAAAGTATAAATTATTTATTACTTGCAAGGAAAAGTCTCCCTCCATACGCTAAGTTGTCAGTAAGTAGCTTCAATCTTACAGCTTGAAACTGAACATTTTTATACATTTACAGAGTCCACTAATTCATAAACTTCATGTCCTTGAGATTGATTCATACCTTAATTGCATTCCTGCCTTTTCTTCATCCATCTTGAATGGGTCCACCCCGACTGCTACGTCCTGTTTCTCGCTGCTGTCAAAACACTCCATGCCATAAAACACATACCCAGCAATAAATCACACCGCTCCTGTAAGCCTCCCATCTGAACACATCAACACAGCCAGCAAAACACTCTGGGATCGCACGGGTTCCATTTTGTCACGTTACATTTTACATGTAAATTCAGAAAGACTTCAGGGTTACAGAAATATTTCCACAACCTCTACAGAAGTTTGCCATAGTTTGAGGTGACATGCTGAACTTATGCAAACTTCTAAGAAAGGAGAGTCACTGTTGCACCTTCTTTAGGAAGGTACTTACGTGCTGTTCTCAGGAAAAAGGGGAACTGTTTCTGATGACAGAACTAAACCTGTTAGCAGGTGACACAGCAGAAAAAGGATGTTACACAGCGAACTGTTGTGATTGGGAAATGATCTGAAAGGATGGTAGAAGCAGATTCAAAAGGAATTAAAAGAGGAACAGAGGAAAGGAAAATATTGCAGGCTTACAGAAAGGAGCTGGAGACAAGGATTAATTGGATATATTTTTTTAGAGCCAGCACAGGCATACAGTTAGAGTCATACAGCACAAAAATAGGCCCTCTGGCCCATTTTGTCGATATTAACCATGAGTGCCCCCCTCCCCCCATCCAAGCTACTCCTATTTGGCTGCATTTGGCTCATTACCTTCTAAACCTTTCCAATCCATGTACCTGTCCAAGCCTCTTTCAAAGTTGGGAGCGAAAGAGTCTGCAAACGCTGAAACCTGGAGCAACAAGGAACGGGCAGGAGAAACTCAACAGGCCAAACAGTTTCTGTGGGAGAAAGCTGATTGAGATTCCTATGACAACACATGTGACAAGTGTGCCCTGGCAATATCGGACCCCGATTGTGGAGGAAAGACAGACACTGATGTAGAGACAGTGACAAGAGATTATTCACAATAATTCCAAAAGAACACAGGTAGCTCCTCCGAACGACTACCTGGGAAATAACATTCTCAAAACAAGGATCCTGTGATTAAGGCTAATTGAATGTTTGCTTAAATAACACGAGGAACATGGAATCCCCAAAGCTATCAAACTATACCTAACAGCTTAAACAAAAGGCACCAGGAGACAGCGTTATAAAGAGCGAGTCGCTCGAGAAAAACACCAGGAACTCCAAATGATTAATACCTGTAATTAAACAACAATTAACCAGTTCAGGTGCTCTCTAAACCTTGGCGCCGAGTGCCCTCTGGCGCCCCACACAGGACTGAAGAACTCATTACAACATGAATATATTTGAAGTCTCTCTGGCATGAAAATTTACCAGATTTAGCCTGTGTTTCCATTGCATCACCGACCAGCGTATCCAATAAATAAATGGATTGATCAGTAGTTCATATTTACGGTTACTAACCCTTTGCTGAATCGACCCGGAATGACCCATGCATAAGGTGCTGACGATGCCAGGCACTGGGGGCACTCATGCCAGAGCCAACCTGTACTTGGGTGGCATCTGTTTTCTGCATGGGAAGAAGGTCAGCATCTGTGGCCAGTCTGAGCTGGCCTTGGGAGACATGCTCAAGGGCAACCAGCCCGAATGATCCTCCATTTCCTCTGCTGTCCTGTCCGACTACCTGACAGTGCTGGGGATCTGGAGGAGCCTGGGTCTCGTAGCAAAAACCCCGTGGAGTGGGTAGGCAAGGTCCAATGTAGCATAGTGACGAGCACAAGGCATTACAGCACCAGCGACCTGAGTTCAATTCTCGCCACTGCCTGAAAGGAGTTTGTATGTTCTCTCCGTGACTGCGTGGCTTTCCTCCCACAGTCCAAAGATGGACCAGTTGGTAGGTTAATTGGTCATTGTAAATGGAGGGAGGCAGGAGGAGAAGATGGCGGCGCGACGCAGCGCGCGTATCCTCTCTGGTGAAATGATATCGTATTGTTTAATAGGGGCCGTGCACAATTCTGATTTGATGGAGACAGCCGTGAGAGCACAGAGGAACATTTGGAGTAACTTCTGAAATGCCTGGTTCACTGCCGCTGCTACTGTGCGATCGAGAATCTCTGGAGGGAAGGCCCCAAAATCCTCGGCTTTGACTGCTGCTGGCAGCCGGGGCTGGGGTCGAAGTGTTCAGCAGAGATGGTGCTCGGTGCTCGGTGTCGGAGGGCTGATCAGAGCTCAAAGTTTTCGGACGACTCAGAGTCGGACTGTAGTCAGGCATGGCAGGGAGAGCTTTCTTCCTTCTCCTGTCTGCATGAGGTGTGGGACTTTCAAGAGACTTTGAACATTTTACCGTGCTAAATGGCCTGTTCTTCATCAAGTTACGGTATTGCGTGCACTGTTGTAACTATATGTTATAATTATGTGGTTTTTGTCAGTTTTCAGTCTTGATCTGTCCTGTGTTTCTGTGATATCACACCGGAGGAATATTGTATCATTTCTTAATGCATGCATTACTAAATGACAATAAAAGAGGACTGCGTGTCCTCATAATCTAATCTAATCTAAATTGTCCAGTGATTAGGCTAAAGTTAAATCGAGGGATCACTGGATGGTGCAGCTTGAAGGGCCAGTAGAATCTGTTCCAAGCTGTAGCTCAATAAATGAATATATAAATAGATAGATAGATAGATAGACAACTAACTTGGAATGTGGGAATGATGATCCCAATGCATGGGTATCAGGTGCAAAGTACTCTTATTGCTCATCTCCTTCTCCCGCACTGTGGCACTCAAACTGGACATCTCCCATTTTGTCTGGGGTTGGGTGGGGGTGGGGAAGAAGAGTACTCAACGTTGGCCTTGTTCTGACGACTCCATCAAGCTGCGTGTCGAACTGGAGCACTCTGGCCACAAGTGTCAGTGGGTTCTACCTATCCCGGTGTTGCAAGGAATAAGCCTGGGCATTGTGACTGTGCAATGTTCTATCCACGTGCCTCACTGCCTGTCATTTGTGGGAAAGTTCCTTTGGTCACAGTCCATCGGGCAGTGGTCACTACAGAATGTCCTGCATTGTGGGAAAAGGACTCGCTGGATCCCCTGGGGTGGAATTCAAGATAAACGTGGGACTAGTGATCCATCTGGATTCCGGGCAGGATCCTGGACTTGAGGGCTGAGATCATGAATGATAAATAAATAGAGGTATGGGAGGAAAGGGTTACACTGATATGCAAGTTGGTTATAGGGTCATCAAAACACCATGGGCCAAAGGGCCTATACTGTTCTATGCTTACAAATACCTCCGCAGGTTCAGAGTTCAAAGTACATTTATCGTAGATACATTATACAACCTTGAGATTCGTCTCCTTACAGGCAGCCTCAAAACAAAGAAATCCAAAAGAACCCATAAAAAAAGACCATCAAACACTCAATGTGCAGAGAGAGAAAAAAAAGCCAATTGTGCAAACAATAGTTAGCAAATAGCATTCAGAGCGAAAGTGAGTCCACAACCACAAAGCCCAGAGCAGCTGGAGCAAACCACAGCCTCGGCCTGAGTTCAGCGCAGAATTAAATAAAGATCACAGAACAGCGAGCAGAACTGACCCAATACCCTGCCTTTTCAAACCATCTGGCCAGGCATTTAAATCGTCCAAACATTGAGTCGTTCTTCGAACTAGGACCTGTGCCCTGTCACATTGATACATGCTGGGCCATCTTAAAGTCAACAAAAGGCAACAAATACACTCCAAAACCTCTACAGTTGTACCGTGACGAGCATTCTGACAGGCTGCATCACTGTCTGATATGGAGGGGCTACTGCACAGGACAGAAAGAAGCTGCAGCGGGATGTAAATCTGGTTGGCTCCATCTTGGGTACTAGCCTACAAGGTACTCAGGACATCTTCAGGGAGCGGTGTCTCAGAAAGGCAATGTCCATTATTAAGGACCCCCAGCACCCAGGGCATACCCTTTCCTCACTGTTGAAGGCAATGACAAATCACTGCTGTAACTTGCCTCGTACACGATTTCCCACTACGTCAGAGCGGTGTGGGAGGAAGTCGTCCGCTAACTGGAAAAATTCCGGATGTGATGTACCTTTCTTTTTTTACTGTCAGGTATGAGGTACAGAAGCCTGAAGGCACACATTCCGCGATTCAGGAACAGCTTCTTCCCCTCTGCCATCTGATTCCTAAATGGAGATTGAACCTTTAAACACTACCTCACTATATTTTTAATATACAGTATATCTGTTTTTGCACATTTTTAAAATCTATTCAATATATGTAATTGATTTACTTGTTTGTTTATTTATTTATTTATTTTTCTCTCTCAGCTATATTATATATTACATTGAACTGCTGCTGCTAAGTTAACAAATTTCACGTCACATGCCAGTGATAATAAACCTGATTCTGATTCTGAAATCTGGAAGTCGCTACATGAAGGGTGGTTTAGCTACATTTAACAATGAGGTACATTTCACTAACAGTCATTGGGAGCTCACCTGACTGATAGTGAGAAGGATTCTGCCTGTGGAATCCTTCCTACGCAGTCAGCATACACTGGACAGTTGTAATGAGGTTGAGACACTCCTTGGTGAGTGGTATGTTTCGATGAATATCTAGAAAAGGATGCAAGAGTTCTTGTTGAGTCATATCCCAATCAGCCATGTAACAGAGAACTCTCTGATGTATGTGCTGCTCCCAGAGATTCACATAGAGTAAAATCAAGTTCTGCCAGATGCAGGGATTCCAACTTTGGGTCCATGGACCACTTGCCTAATGGTATTGGCCCATGACATAAGAAAGACCGGGAACCCCTGCTATAGAGGGGTTCAAAGTAAGCTGCATAAAGTTGTAAGGTTAGTCATGGGTACTAGCCTCTGTTGCATCCAAGACAGCTTCAAGGAGCAATGCCTCAGGAAGGCTGTGTTCATCGTTAAGGAACCCCCACCACCGAGGATATGTCCTCTTCTCATTGTTACCATCAGGAAGGAGGTACAGAAGCCTGAAAGCACACACTCTATGATTCAGGAACAGCTTCTTCCCCTCAGCCATCGGATTTCTGAATAGACATTGAACCCATGAACACTACCTCACTACTTTTTTAAAAATTTCTGTTTTTTCACTACTTAATTTAATTATTTAATATACATGCATATACTTACTGTCATTCAGTTTTTTTTATTCTATATTTATGACCTGAGACTAGGACAGGAGGGCACAGCCTCAGAGTGGAGGAGCATGTATTTAAGACAGAGATGCGGAGAAATTTCATTAGCCAGAGGGTGGTGAATTTGTGGAATTTGTGAAATTTGTTACCACAGGTAGCTGTGGAGGCCAAGTTGTTTGGTGTACTTAAGGCAGAAATTGATAGGTTCTTGATTGGACGCGGCAGCAAAAGTTACAGGGAGTGGGGCTGAAGAGGGGACAAAAGGATCAGCTATGAGTAAATGGTGGAACAGACCCGATGGGCCAAGCGGCCTAATTCTGCTCCTATGTCTTATGGTCGTATTCTATATTTATCATGTATTTCATTGCACTGCCACCACAAAGACAACACATTTCACAATATATGCCTGTGATATTAAACCTGATTCTGATTCTGAAGGGAATAAGACTGCAAAACACCTTCTTCCCGAGGGCTGTTTTACAGCTGAATAATATTGCACCCTGGCTTGCCAATGGCCTTTCAATCAGAATCAGAATCAGAATCAGCTTTATTATCACCGACATGAGGCGTGAAATTTGTTAACTTAGTAGTAGCAGTTCAATGCAATGCATAATATAGAAGAGAAAAAAAAGTAAATCTTATTCAGTATACTTTACGCAGTATATGTATATTGAATAGATTAAAAACATGCAAAAAACAGAAATACTATATATTTAAAATAAAGTAAGGCGGTGTCCAAGGGTTCAATGTCCATTCAGGAATAGGATGGCAGAGGGGAAGAAGCTGTTCCTGAATCACTGAGTGTGTGCCTTCAGGCTCCTGTACCTCTTACCTGATGGTAACAGTGAGAAAAGGGCATGCGCTGGGTGCTGGAGATCCTTAATTATAGACGCTGCCTTTCTGAGACACCGCTCCCTGAGGATGTCCTGCGTACTTTGTAGGCGAGTACCCAAGAGGGAGCTGACTAGATTTACAACCCTCTGCAGCTTCTTCCGGTCCTGTGCAGTAGCACATACCAGGGTCTGTGTTATGGACTATCAAAGTCACTTGTTGCACGTAAATATGGGAATTTTGAACATTTGTTCTGCACAGACTACAGTTGCACCACAATCTAGTTATCTTGAGCAATGACAATAAAGTTCAAATCTATTCTTGGTGAAAGATGCAGCTTTGGTTTGCTTGAAACTTATTGGTCTTCTAGTGGAATGAGAAGTCAGTGAAGGACTGCTGCCAACTGATACATTCCAGGTTATCGGGGTTTGTGAGAAGGGATGCACTGAAGCTCGGACAGAAAATGCAAAGGCTTGCAAGGCGAGAACTATAGCCTCAGATCTTGCTGCAATTAGATACTTACCTCCGATGTTCCCTCTTAAGTTTTTTACTGCTAAGTGGACCCACTATTGTTCTGAGCAGGATATTTTTGAAAACTGCATAGAACTTTAATAGTTTATTTTCGTAATATGCATACTATAAATATTTAGAATGAAAATTGAAAAAACACCTACTTTTGATTGTATTTATTAATTGGTGGGTGGAATGAAATACAATCCAGTAAGGAATATCTTTAACTTTTTGTAAACTTTTTCACAGCTGTCTTTATTACAAATCCATCCTCTATAAACACTGTCCAGATTAATTTCGCATCCAGATGAAAGATACATTTGAATCCTCATTAGATCCTCCAAATGTTCCACTTCTAGTCTGTTTCTGGATTGACATTTGAGTGAATGTGTAAGACTGAATCCTTGTTCGCAGTCGGCACTCGAAGCTTGAAGTGGTTCAGCCATGTCAACAAGAGTTGACAGCCCTTCAAATTCTTCATTTCTAAGCATGCAGTTCAACATATCAGTGAATATCTTAATTGAACCAGTCTCAACTTTCTCAGAAGCAACAAATTTGAAATCACAGTATTGCTGCGATATTTTTCGAGGAAAAGCTCTCGTCGTAGATCGTAATAGTAACTGAGGATGAGTACGTGCTCTAAACTTCCTCCCTCACCTCCATTCAGGGCCCCAGGTGAGGCAGCACTTCACCTGCAAAGCTGCTGGGGTCATCTATTGTACCTGGTGCTTCCAATACAGCCTCCTCTACATGGGTGAGACTCGTCGTAAATTGGCAGACCGCTTCGTTGAGCACCTCCGTACTATCCGCCACAAGCAGGACTTCCTGGTGGCCAAACTTTTTAATTCTGATTCCCATTTTCATTCCGAAGTGTCGTTCCATTGCCTCCTCTTGTGTCAAGGTGAGGCCACCCTCCGGGTGTAGGAGTAACACCTCATAATTTGTCTGCGTGGCCTCCAACCTGATGGCATGAATATCAACTCTCTTCTGGTAAACAAATTTTCTTCTCCACTCCCCTTCCTCTATTCCCCACTTCGACCGTTTACCTCTTCTCACCTGCTTATTACTTCCCCCTGGGTCCTCTCCTCCTTTCCCTTCTCCTATGGTCCACTCTCCTCTCCTGTCAGTTTCCTTCTTTTCCAGCCCTTGACCTTTCCCACCCAGCTGGCTTCATCTACCACCTTCCAGCTAACCTCTTTCTCCTCCTTCCATCTTCTTATTCTGACGTCCTGCCTCTTCCTCGTCAGTCCTGAAGAAGGGTCTCTGCCCGAAACGTCGACTGTCTATTCATTTCCATAGATGCTGCCCGACCTGCTGAGCTCCTCCATCATTTTGGGGGTGCTGCTTTGAACTTCTAACGTCTGCAGACTTCCTCGTGTTTATTTGAGCTTTTTCATCGGTCGTACAATGTTCCCTTTTCCATATTCAAAATTGGTTGCGATTGCAATAACAGTAGGGTGAAAAGCTTGCCAATAAACGACATTGCCAAGATCCTGTGACCATAACTTGTTATTTTTTGCTTTTGTATATGGCAGTGTTTCAATTGTATTCATATAGCATTTCTGAGGGAACTTACAAAGACATGCCAGCTCATCTAAAACATCGTTAAGGATAGTTAATGCTACTTGCTATTGTGGATTGGTCAAAGTCTTCAGGCAGCGGCTTCTGATTGGATTGTTACATTCATTAACTTGCTGTTTGCAATATCGGATCCAAACTTCCTAATTCCTCATTAAAGCAACAGCAGCAAAATGTCTTGACCACCTTCTTACTTTGTTTAGTGGTCTAAATGACACAAAATCACATTCTGTGACATTAACTAATTCTTCTACCTTTCCTTTTATAACCGACGAGCTGCCTTGTCTACACTGTTCATAGCGGTGTTTCTACATCCCGCATAATTGATACTTTTGTCCATGCGTTGTCTAATCCCAGGTCTTCTCTATGTGCAATGCAATGTTGCTCAGACAAATGCTTTAAGTCTTGTCCAAGAATTGCTGCCACACGATTATTCTTTCCATTTGCCCCGTCTGATGTAAACATCACCATCTTTTGAATATCAAGATTGCTGTCCCTAAAATATTATTTTATTGCTTCAACAATAGTGACATTGTCACATGCAGTTAGTTTCAAAATACGCACTAACACAGTCTTACAGGAAGTTTCATTTTCCAGTCAAAACTTAAAATACAAAATTAACATTTTCAGTACAGAAATGTCTGCACTTTCGTCAGCATTTAGAGTGTGGAAAGCAGATTTCCGCAATTTTTCCATTATCTGTTACTGAAGCACAAAGCTGATCTGTTCAACAAATTCAAATCCATAGTTCTTGCTGCATCAAACCTCTGTTGTATTTACGTAGTCGGCCAGATGAGCATTAATTTCTTTCTCAGGATGCCTAGAAACATTAATATTATGGATTATATTCATTAACACATAATTCAATACAGGATATTTCACAATTATATCAATATAGATTTCCAAATTATATTATCATTATGTATAAGAAAAATTCCAGCTGCATGTCAACAAAGGCTATGTGCACAGGAGCATTTCAGTCACTGTGTGGCTACGCACCCGTGCAGCTGAGAAGGAACAGTGCTTATGGCTGTGTCCTGTGTAACAGACCCAAACATATCTGAAAGAATATATTACCCACTGAGTGAGATTGGGGCTTTGTACATAGAATGATTTACCTTTCACTATAGTTATATAAGCGTGATAACGCTATGGCAGTATAGGATGGATGGCACTATGAATTAGATAAAGCCATGTACTGTTTATGTATTTTTTGAATACTTCCTTTATGGATAAAATATACTTTTGCACAAATAATCTCTTTTCAGGCTTCTTGGGTACAGGTGTCGATTTTAACCGACGTTTTGATGCCAAGCTCTGCCACCTTCATCAGGGATGAAGCCTGTGCATGTCTAGTCCAGTGGTGTTTATACCCTCATTGTCTGTCCGCCCTGATTGGTTAGTCCTCATCCAATCAGGTTTCTGCTGTCCCACCTTGATTACAATCAAACTCCGTTTCTTAATTACAGCAAGACCTTTGTCTTCGTTAAAATTCTTTTCCTCTAGTTCTATGTCAATGGCTTCCTTCACCAGGCAGTTCCAAAAGTCATTGGCACAGTACAGTAGTTTTGTGCTGTCGAAGTTTATCCTATGGCCATTGTGAATGCAGTGTTCTACTACCACCGATTTCTCTGGGTAACCCAAATGGATACAGCTCCTGTGCTCCTTGATGTGGGCTTTGAAATCTATGTTAATATGATTGTGAAATACCCTCTAGTGAATTATGTGTTAATGAATATAATCCATAAAATTAATGCACTGGATCCTTTTTAAAAATATTTTTGAAAATTAAAAAAAGACTTAAAAGTCATGTGCAGCATCCATAAAGCAAAATAGATGGAAATCTAAATTCATAATGGTTGACACAATTGCCAGAGTTTTATTTATGGTACTAAACCCTGATCTGTCCAAGTAGGTCTTTGAGAGTGTTTTTGTTATTTATTGGCTGAAACGTGGGCACGTGGCCAAGTGGTTAAGGCGTTCGACTAGTGATCTGAAGGTCGTGAGTTCGAGCCCCAGCCGAGGCAGCGTGTTGTGTCCTTGAGCAAGGCACTTAACCACACATTGCTCTGCGACGACACTGGTGCCAAGCTGTATGGGTCCTAATGCCCTCCCCTTGGACAACATCGGTGTCGTGGATAGGAGAGACTTGCAGCATGGGCAACTGCTGATCTTCCATACAACCTTGTCCAGGCCTGCGCCCTGGAGAGTGAAGACTTTCCAGGCACAAATCCATGGTCTTGCAAGATGGCTAACGGATGGCTGAAACAAAAAAAACTGGAACCCCTGTTTATTTAATATACAGTACAGTGCAAAAGTTTTAGGTATATTTATCTATCTATCTATATATATCTATATATCTATATCTATATATGTATATATCTATCTATCTATATATCTATATCTATCTATCTCTCTCTCTCTCTCTCTCTCTCTCTCTCTCTATATATATATATATATATATATATATAGCTAGGGTGCCTAATACTTTTATACAGTACTGTTGTCAACATGGAGGGAGAGCGAGTTTGTAAATCTGGCGGGAGCAAAGGTTGTTGGGAATGGAGAGGGTGGCGCGCCATTGGAGGGGTGTGGGACAGGTGGCAGAGAAGGCATGGTAAGGGAGGAGGGGAGTTGGCGCAGCTGTAGACACGCTTAGTCTTGAGACAACAGGCAGGGTCATTTGA
The DNA here is from genome assembly GCF_030028105.1 of Mobula birostris. Taxonomy (NCBI): domain Eukaryota; kingdom Metazoa; phylum Chordata; class Chondrichthyes; order Myliobatiformes; family Myliobatidae; genus Mobula; species Mobula birostris. The sequence goes on from NC_092379.1 coordinate 12,949,841, forward strand.
TTCCAATCAATTGGTTTATTGATCATTACAGAATGTCTCTCTGGTGCTTCCTGCTCCCTCCCCTCTCCCTTCCCCTTTTCCCAACCATGATTCCCCTCTCCCTCCCCCCTTCCTACTCTCAGTCCACAATAGAGACCCATATCAGAATCAGGTTTATCATCACTCACATATGTCATGAAATTTGTATTCTTTTTTTTTGCAGCAGCTCTACAATGCAACACATAAAATTACTGCAGTACTGTGCAAAAGTCTTAGGAACCCTAGTTATATGTATGCATACCTAAGAATTCTGCACAGTGCTGTAAGTTCTTGTAAATCTCTGACCAAAAAAAAAATCAGAGTACTCCAGTTAAATCTTTCTATAATTGTCACATCTCCATCACTGGTATCTCTGCCTTTTCTGTCGTCATTGGCAGGCTGCCATGACCAAACTTATTCTGTCCCTAATACATTGGTGAAATTGTTGAAACAAATGCTTTAAATATTCAGCCTGTATCATAAAGATTAGAAACATTTGGCAGCAATTCAATCTTAACTTTATTCCTACATGCATAATCTGCCTAGCGTTTCCCCTTTTGAGGCTTTGGCATTATCAAGAGCTCCGACGGATTACTCTTCTGACAATCCGTGTTCGCTTTTGATTGCCATCGCTGTAATCCTTCAGCAAGTCGTCTGTTTGCCTCTCCCTTTACCAAAAATGCAAGCAGCAGGATGGTATGATAGGGAATAGTTAGTAGTTCTATCAGTTCTTTCCGTGCGCTGTAGGGCTCGAGTATAGGTGTGTCTCATGTTGCTGATTCCAGCTACATTGTGCATGGAGATGTTCATATGGCTCCCCAGGCCATCAGATTTCTGAATGGACAATAACCCCATGAACTCTGCCTTGCTATTCTTTCCCCTCTCTTTTTGTACTTATTTAATTTAATTTTTGTTTTTTATATATTATTGTAATTTATAGTTTTTGCTATTATGAGTTGCAATGTACTGCTGCTGCAAACCAACCAATTTCCCAATACATGCCTGTGTTGGATGGCCCTCCTGTGGTAAACCATGTATATATATGTTGTAACTGGGTTACCTGTCTGGACACGCCCCACTGCTGACTGCCCCTGTGGCTTCTCCCACAGATCCCTGAATAAAGGCGATTGTGCCATTGTTCCTCCCCTCAGTCCAGGGGCAGATACTCAGCATGGTCGAGGTCACTTTTTACTGCTAATAAAAGCCTTTCAGTTTTTACTCTACTTCCAGTCTTTTGGAGTAATTGATAGTGCATCACCTCCCCACCACAGAGCGCTGTCGCAGGAAAGCACCACCCAGGACAAGCCCTCTTCCCGCCGCTGCCATCAGGAAGGAGGTACAGGAGGCTCAGGTGTCACAACATCACCAGGTTCAGGAACAGTGATTACCCCTCAACTATCAGGCTCTTGAACCAGAAGGGATATCTACGTTCACCTTCACTTGCCCAGCATTGAAATAAAAACACAAGGACGTAAGAAATAGGAGCAGGAGTAGGTAGGCCACCTGGCCTGTCGAGTCTGCTTCGCCATTCAATAAGATCATAGCTGACTCACCTCCAGCTATCTGCCTTTTCCCCATAACCCTTAATTCCCCTACTATGCAAATATCTATCCAACCTTGTCTTAAATATATTCACTAATATTCATTGCTTCATTGGGCAGAGAATTCAACAGATTCACCACCCTCTGGGAAAAGCAGTTCCTCCTCATCTCTGTCCTAAATCTACTCCCCGAAGTCTTGAGGCTGTGTCCCCCCACAACCTATGGGTTCACTTTCAAGGACTCTTCGTCTCCTGTTCTTGATATTTATCGCTTATTTATTCATTTATTACTTTTTCTCTTTTTTTTTGTATCTGCATTCATCATTAAGGACCCCCACCACCCAGGACATGCCCTCTTCTCATTGTTACCATCAGGAAGGAGGTACAGGAGCCTGAAGGCACACACTCAATGATTCAGGAACAGCTTCTTCCCCTCTGCCATTTGATTTCTAAATGATAGATAGATAGATAGATAGATAGATAGATAGATAGATATACTTTATTAATCCCGAGGGAAATTTGGTTTTGTTACAGCCGCACCAACCAAGAATAGAGTGTAAATGTAGCAATACAAGAAGCACCAACAATCAAACAACAAAATGCAAACTCTGCCAGATGGAAAATAAGTCCAGGACCAGTCTATTGGCTCAGGGTGTCTGACCCTCCACGGGAGGAGCTGCACATTCGATGGCCACAGGCAGGAACGACCTCCCGTGCCGCCAAGTGTTGTATCTCGGTGGAATGTGGCCGAAGTCCAACAGTAAAAAGTTCAATATCCAGTCTGAAAACATGTTCCTCGATCGTAATATGACCCGGATTGCACCATCTGTTGTTAACCAGAACAGTAAGCACCCAACTCCTTTACGCTTACCGCTCTCAGTGCACTTCCGGTCAGCCCGAACGGTATTACCCATCGAACTCCCCTTCTCCAAAAGTCTCTGTTGTCTCGATCCGGTCGAGACAACAGGGACATAGAACCCATGAACACCATCTCACCGCTTTTTTATTTTTTGTTTTTTAACTACTTATTTTAACTTAACTATTTAATAAACATATATATATACTTAATGTAAATCATTTTTTCTCTATATTATCATGTATTTCATTGTACTGCTGCCATAAAGTTAACAAATTTTAGGACATATGCCGGTGATATTAAACCTGATTCTGATTCTTATTGTTAGTTGTCTTCTGCTCACTGACTGCTGACTGAATGCCCAAGTTGGTGTAGTCTTCTATTGATTTTATTATGGTTATTATTCTATAGCAGGGATTCACAATGTGGGGTTCACGGACCCCTCAGTTAATGGTAGGGGTCCATGACATAAAAAAAAGTTGGGAAACCCCGTTCTATAGATTAGTGCGGTCTTCTATGTGTTGGCGTGTGGCCAAGTGGTTAAGGCTTTTGTCTAGTGATCTGAAGGTCGCTAGTTCGAGCCTTGGCTGAGGAAGTGTGTTGTGTCCTTGTGCAAGGCACTTAACGACACATTGTTCTGCGACGACACTGGTGCCAAGCTGTATGGGTCCTAATTCCTTTCCCTTGGACAACATTGGTGGCGTGGAGAGGGGAAACTTGCAGCATGGGCAACTGCTGGCCTTCCATACAACCTTGCCCAGGTCTGCGCCCTGGAAACCTTCCAAGGTGCAAATCCATGGTCTCACGGGACTAACGGATGCCTATCATTGATTCTATCATGGATATATTGATTATGCCCGCAAGAAAATGAACCTGGTGTATATGGAGACATATATGTACTTTGATAATAAATTTACTTCGGACTTTGATCAAAGAGGAACACAGATAGGTAGGTTGGGGAAAGATGATGAAGGATGAAGTGGTAGTGTCGAGGTTAGTATAATGCGATTATAACACCTGCGACCCACGTTCTCTTACACTACTGTCTGTAAGGAGTTTGCACATTCGCCCCATTCCCTCCAACGTTCTAAAGACGTACGGGTTAGCAGGTTAATTGATCACTTGAGTGATTCGAGCAGTGCAGGCTCATCCAGTTCAAGGTTCGACATGCTGTGCATTCACTTCTGCACACAGCTGCTGAGTTACCCCTCATTCCATATACTGACCACCCTCTGGGTTAAAAAGTAGCCCTTCAGGTTGGGCTGGCTAAATGACTGCATCAGCATCAGGTGTGGTGGGAGGGATTGAAATAAGTTGCAGGAAGTTGTAAACTCAGTCAGCTCCATCATGGACTCTAGCCTCCATAGTATCCACTTCGTCCTCAAGGAGCGATGCCTCAAAAAGGTAGCATCCATCATTAAGGACCCCCACCCCCCAGGACATGCCCTCTTCTCATTGCTACCATCAGGTAGGAGGTACAGAAGCCTGAAGGCACACACTCTCAACGATTCAGGAACAGCTTCCTCCCCTCTGCCATCAGATTTCTGAATGGACATCGAACTCAAGAACACCACCTCACTATTTTTTTTCTCCTTTTGCACTATTTATTTATTTAATTTAACTTTTTAAATATATATATATAAATTACAGGTTTTACCGTTACGCACTGCGATGTACTGCTGCTGCATAACAACAAATTTGATGACGTGCCGGTGATGTGAAACCCAATTCTGATTCTGCAGAGTCTGTTACTATGCTGTATCTGTAAAAAAAAATTGTGCGTGCGTGTGTGACGGAGGTGATTGGATGACAGAGGGCCATGATATGATTAGCAATGTACTTTTGCCACAGGAGATCAGTCCTCGAAGATGTTTCAGATTAAATCAAATGCACAGTTAATTATTCTCACTGCAGTTCAGGTATAGAACTGCCGAATGATGAGACTTCCTGATTATTTTACATTCTTGCTCTCTAGCTGTTTCAAACATGTCTAGACTGCCTTCTTGTAAATGATCAGATTAGGTCCACACTCTTGTTTCTCTTGTGATTAAGGGTTTAGGACCTTGTAGCTCTTCCCCTGCAGTAGAACTTAGGTGGGTGCTAGTAAGTGAAGACCTTCAACGGTACCTATCACAGCCTCAGTGGCAACTTTGTTCGATGCAGGAGTGGCACCTGGCCTGGTCATCTGCTGCTGTAGCCCATCCAGTTCAAGGTTCGACATGCTGTGCTTTCACTTCTGCACACAACTGCTGAGTTGCCCCTCATTCCATATACTGACCACCCTCTGGGTTAAAAAGTAGCCCTTCAGGTTCTGATCAAATACCTTCCCTATCACCTTAAATCTATAGCAACAAACACAAAATGCTGGAGGAACTCTGCAGGTTAGGCAGCGTCTGTGGAAAGGAATAGACAGCCGATGCTTCAGGCCAAGACACTTCTTCAGGACTGAAAAGGCAGGAGGAATAAAAAGGTGGGGGGTGGGAGTGAAGGAGGCTGGCTGGAAGGTGATAGGTGAAGCCAGGTGGGTGGGAAACATCAAGGGCTGGAGAAGAAGGAATCTGATAGGAGAGGAGAGTGGACCACAGGAGAAAGGGGAGGAGGAGGGGATCCAGGGGGAAGTAGTAGGCAGGGGAGAAGCACTAAGAGGTCAGAATGGGGAACAGAGGAGGAGGTGGAGGAGGTGTATGGAAGCTAGGCCTTCAACTTCTTGATTCTCCAGCACCATGAAAAAGCTTACACACATTCATCTTGTCCATGCTAACCAGCACCAGCACAAGAGGAGGCATAGGCATGAACATTGATTTCGCTAACTAAAGGAAATTTCTCTCCCCTCCCTTTTCTTTTTCCATTTCCCTCTCACCTCCTCTCTTCTCACCCGTCTATCAGCTCCCTCCAGTGCCTCTCCTCCTTCACTTTCTTCTTCTGTTCACTCATATTAGATTCCTGCTTCTTCACCTCCCAGCTCCTCACTTCATCCTCCCCTTTTCACCTGGACCTGGTGTCACCTATCACCTGCCAGCTTCTCACTTCACCCCCCCCTCACCTGGTCTCACCTATCACCTCCCATCTCCTCACTTCATCCCCCTTTTACCTGGACCTGGTCTTAACTATCACCTGCTAGCTTCTCACTTCACCCCCCCCCCCTCACCTGGTCTCACCATTCACCTCCCAGCTTCTCACTTCATCCCCCTCACCTGGTCTCACGTATCACCTCTCATCTCCTCACTTCATCCCCCTTTTACCTGGACCTGGTCTCACCTGTCACCTGCCAACCTCTCACTTCATCTCACCCTCACCTGGTCTCACCTATCACCTCCCATCTCCTCACTTCATCTCCCTTTTACTTGGACCTGGTCTCACCTATCACCTGCTAGCTTCTCACTTCACCCCCCCCCCTCACCTGGTCTCACCATTCACCTCCCAGCTTCTCACTTCATCCCCCTCACCTGGTCTCACGTATCACCTCTCATCTCCTCACTTCATCCCCCTTTTACCTGGACCTGGTCTCACCTGTCACCTGCCAACCTCTCACTTCATCTCACCCTCACCTGGTCTCACCTATCACCTCCCATCTCCTCACTTCATCTCCCTTTTACCTGGACCTGGTCTCACCTATCACCTGCTGGCTTCTCACTTCACCCCCCCTCACCTGGTCTCACCATTCACCTCCCAGCTTCTCAGTTCATCCCCCTCACCTGGTCTCACGTATCACCTCCCATCTCCTCACTTCATCCCCCTTTTACCTGGACCTGGTCTCACCTGTTACCTCCCATCTCCTCACTTCATCTCCCTTTTACCTGGACCTGGTCTCACCTGTCACCTGCCAACCTCTCACTTCATCTCACCCTCACCTGGTGTCACCTATCACCTATCAGCTTGTACTCTTTCCCCTCCCCCACCTTCTTATTCTGGTTCCTTTCCCATTCCAATTCTGATGAAGGGTCTCGGCCCAAAACATCAACATAGGTGCAAACAAACCTGTTGAGTTCCTGCAACATTTTCGTGTGTGTGTCTTACCCTGGGTTTCCAGCATCCGCAGAGTCCCTTGTGCTTACAGCTGAGGTGATCCCTCGCTGTTGGGTCTCCACGTTAGGCTCCAGCCTGTGATGAAGTTTCCTGATGTGAGGCACTCTTTCCTCGTCATTTGATAGGAGGTTCTTCATCATTAGTCAACCAAAAACCTCTTGGAATTCTGTGCTGTGTGTGGGGCAATGGGATGTCTCAGACTTAAAGTTCAGCCTACCACCAGTGAGGAGCTTTGGAGCAGAAATTCCACGCAGCTGCAGGCTCTTTGTCGCCATCGTTAATCTTTCCATATTTTCCCATACCATATTCTCATGCACCCACCTCCAAGCTCGGTTTATTTAAATATACAGAGCAGAATCGGCCCTTCAAGCACACTGCCTCACTGCCCCCTACAACCCCAATTTATCCCTGACCTAATCCTGGAACAATTTACAGTGACCAATTAACAAACCCGGTACGTCTTTGCACTGTGGGAGGAAACCCGAGGACCCGGAGAAAACCCACTCATTCCACGGGGAGGATGTACAGAGACTGCTTACAGGGGACGCTGAGATTGAGCTCTGAATTCTGAAGCCCTGAGCTGTAATGAGATCATGCAAACCCCTACGCTACCATGGCACCCCAATATAGAGATCTATTCTCAATAAAATTTACAGTTTTACTTTTTGTGATGCACTTTCAATTCTATATGGAGAAGTGCGCTGCCTAGATAGAGTTCATAGATTGTCCCTGTGACCAATGAGATTTGGCCCCCCTCCCCATTCCCCTGGGCGCTCCTGTTTTCTCCCACGTCTTAAAAGACATCCCGAGGTAGTGTGCAGGTAAGCGGATGAATCTGGGGGAATGTTGATGGGAATGTGGGAAGAGTGACATGGGATTAAAGTTCTGCTGAACGTTGTGGGCCAGCTGTGTCGGTACTGGAATGCGTGGCCACGCCTGCAGGCTGACCCCTAGCACATCCTTGGGTGTGTTGGTTCTTAATGCAAGTGATAAATTTCACTGTATGTGCATGAGATTTAGGCAAGTGAGGCTCTCCTCCCCACCAACCCAACTTAGCTGAATTTTACAGGAACACCATTGAGAGCATCCTGACAAGTTGTACCTCCATCTGGTATGGCAGCAGCCGAATCTCAGACCAGATGTCCCTCCAAGGAACTGTGAGAATGGCTGAGAGGATCATAGGAATGTCCCTACCATCCACCGAGGGCATTTATTAGGAGCGCTGCGTATGCAGGGCTCTTAGCATTATCAAGGATCCCACCCATACATCCAACATCCTCTTTGACTTTCTACCGTCAGGCAGGAGACTCTGATTTATAAAGACAAGAACAGTCAGGATGGGAAACAATTTCTTCCGTCAGGCCATTAGGCTTCTGAACTCCCTGTCACTTCGCATTCGAAGTGTTAATCTGTTCTGTACCTCACAATATTTAATTTATGCACTTTACTTTGTTTATCTTTGCATAATTCATCTGTAGATTTTATCCTTACTTTCATAAATTATTGTGTGTTATATGTGCTTTACACCCTGGTTCGGAGAAATGTTGTCTCGTTTGGCAGTATACATGTACACAGTTAAATGACAATAAACTTAACTTGACGTACAGATGATAAGTAAATTTGGATCCAAATCTGAGTCTGAATAGAACTGGTATAAGTTTGTGACTGATGGTCAGCAGGGACCTCAAAGAGGACCACAACCTTGTTGTAGGGTTTGGAGGCTTCTGTGCCTCATTGACCCAGAGAGCTATGTTGGCTGGAGTCAGGGCTTTTTGCTTTGGCTCTTGGTAGGGTCACCCATGCCAAATGGGTCAAAGGGGAACCCCATTGCGAGCATCCTGACAAGCTGCATCTCCGTCTGGAATGGCAGCAGCCCAGCATCGGACCGGATATCCCTACAAAAGACTGTGAGAATGGCTGAAAGGATCACAGGGATCTCCTTGCCATTATCAAGGATTCCATCCATCCATCCAGCATTCTCTTTGACTTTCTACCACCCGGGCCGTGTGTGACTGTCAGCAGTAAAAACTGAGAGGAAACTACTGACATGATGAAGGAAGCCCTGAACACCTCCAGAGACGGAGGACCTTCATTGCTGCCCTAAACACCAGTGACATGTGGGCAGTAAGTAAGTAAGTGTGTTCTAAAGGGATGTCCTTATACTCTGAGTCAGTACCTTCTGGTTCTGGACTCTGCACTATTGGAAATATCCTCTCCACATCCACTCAATCTAGGCCTTTCAGGATTGTGCTAGGTTGTCTCCTCTCTGCCTCTGCCAGCCATCCGCCATTCCTGGCATCCGGGTGAAATATTGGAGTGGTTGGGAAGGTGGCAAACCCTCCAACAGAACTTCCAGTTAGTTCTGCTTCTTTAACAACTGGTCAATGCTTTCTCCTCTACCCCTCACACCCTCACACTCCCCTCTGCATTTCCAATTCTGCACAGTTTCTTCTACCATGTTTATGCCATCTTTCAGCAGATATGACACTGCTGCCTGCCTCTGTGTGTGTGTGTGTGTGTGTGTGTGTGTGTGTGTAGGAAGGAATAACACTGAACAAAAATTTTTCAAGGGTTGCTTCTTCAGAATTCTTTTTTCGTGGTTATGATAGACCACTTGAAGCTGAATACGAATATAATTTCAGACTACTTGCATCACGTAGGAATTTGGAGAAACAAGAAATTAACTTTTATCGAATATAATGTGCTTAACTGCATAACAGTGCTGATGCTTTGCAATAGCTCAATTAAGCTAAAAAAGTTTTGTTGATGGTTTTCATTTGTATTCAGTGTCTGAGGCTTCTCCCTTAAGTGTCCAACAATAATCAGCCAACATTGAAGGATTCCAGTTGCCCTAATACTGTTTCCCCATGACTGCAATGTCCTGGTGAAATCTTTAACCGTGCTCGTCACTGACAGTGCCAAGATTTGCAAGGAAGAAGTCTAAATGGGAATGCAGAAAAGGAATCTTTAATGACATGTTGCACTTAATGCTTTTGTATGCTTGAAGCACGTTGTCAACCAGCTGCACATAGTTCGCTGCTCTGTAGTTGCCAAGAAAATCTTCAACAACATCCTTGAGTGCCTTCCATATGATTTTCTCCGGTCCTACTAGATGTTCTTTGAATTGCCCGTCATTGATGACCAACAAAAGTGCCTTGCTTAATCTTGGCATCAGTTATTCTGACTTGAATCACGAATTGACATAACAAACAAAGGCGATTTTAATAAAAATGGTGCGCGATAGGAAAATTTCATGGTGATTTTCATGATCAGCAGTCCAGAATCGATAAGATACACCCAAAAGTATTCACAATGCGAAATCTTTGATGCCAAGTGTATTCACTGAAGTTCATGATCAATTTTCATCTGCAAAATGCATAAGAACCTACAGCTTGATAAACTAGTAATGCAGGAATAATCGTGCATTATGTCCGAACATAAGAGATCTTTAAAACCTGTTTCTGGTTGGAAGCTGCCCACTGTGTCAGTTGCCATGGTCCCTGTCTGGCTTCAGTGGTCCCGGGAGAGGACCACTTAAAATCCTTCAATAAGTTGCAATTAAAAGTTATCCGTTTTATTGGAGATGAAGACTATTTAAGTGGATCCAGTCTGGTGATAAATCTCCCCAGCTGCTAATAGACTCGGCGACAGCAGAACCATTTGGTAATAGAATACAGGGACATCATAATTCCCAGAGAAGAGTGACATTACCAGGACAATGCATTTTTAAAAAGAAATGTGCTTAATCTCAAATCAAAGTCAAAGTACATTTATTAGCAAATAATGTATAAAGTGTACAACCTTGAGGATTGTTTACCTACAGGCAGTCGCAAAGCAAGGAACCCAAAGAACCCAATTAAAATAAAGATTAGCATTTTACGCACAGAGAAGGGGGAGAAAAACACAAATCACAGAAGCAATAGAAGTGAGCAAGAACACACCGGACCAAAGTGAGTCCTTAGCTCCAAACCCTGGAGCTGCTCGGAGTAGGCATAAGCCTCGGTATCAGTCCACCATATTAGCGGGCATGGAGCACAGCTGCCGGGGGCAGCCTTCATGGAGAGAGGAGTGAACATTGTGGGAGAGCGAAATTGGCTCTCGCCTCCAATCCCAATGCCCTGCCTTTCCAGCTTAAGTTGTCCAAACAGTGTATTGTACCTCGCACTAGGACCCAGGTATTGCTGTAGTGGAAGACAACTTGGCCTCCAAGGTAGGTTGTGGAAGCTGTTCTGAGAAATGGACCAAGGATCTAAGCTAGCAATTGAGGAATATGAACAGGAGATGAAATTATTTTATACATTGCAATTTAAACGTTCTGAAGAAGGGTCTTGGCCTGAAACATCGAGTGTTTATTCACTTCAGTAGATGCTACCTGACCTGCTGAGTTCCTCCAGCATTTTGTATGTGTTGATGGAGCTTATGGCGATATTTGGTGCCCTTTATCGTTTGTCCTCGTGTTTTGCATGCTTGAGTTTTCTTTTTTTTTTGGCATGTGCCTGCGTGCGTGCGAGTCTGTGCGTCTGCGTGTCCGAGTGTGCATCCGTGATGATGTCTTTTTCAGAGAGAGAGACTGTGGCGCGCCACTCCTCACACAGACATTTTCACAGTATTTTCCCTTTATTTTTACGAGGTCGAGTTGCGATCTCGACACTCAACCCGGCATGGATGGAAAGCGTACTCGGGAGCGGACCTGATTAGTTTCGAACCTGGGAACCTTCGCTCCTGGGTCTGGCGCCGATGTCGTTGCGCCACCAGCCGGCCCAACATGCTTGAGTTTTCATGATGATATGGTCACATTGTCAGCTGGGATTGGTATTATAACCAAGCCTCGTTCATCCACCCTGTTCAACATATAAAGACAGACATAGTTGGGTTGAGTTGTTCTCCGATCCTGGCAACTTACTTGCAGACATTTCGTCACCATACGAGGAGACATCATCAATGCATTGTCGATTGTGCTGTGTCCTCCAAATGCTTATCCTTTATATATTATCAATCAGTGGTTTGGTCATCGTTATGGAAACTCAGTTTGATGTCGGAAGGAAGTCTCATTGCTGATTGGTTGCGTCGCGAACTTCGTGCGTTGCGGTCTGGAATTTTGCCCGCATCGGCTCATAAATAGGACCGAGGTCTACATGTCTGTTTGCAGAATTGTTTGCGGAAAACCACGCTTCTAGGAATTCTCTTGCATGCTGCATGTTTGCTTGTGCCCTGACTTTCACTAATGCCCAGTCGAATTTGCTCCCCTCTTGATCTTCACGGGTAGAGACACGCCCCTTAACAGCCATTTGATGTTCATAGATCCTGGCAGGTAGTCTTCCCCCATAGACATCTACACAGTGCTACTAACACAGCAAAATGTCTTTACTACAGCAACTGAGGTCTAACTGAGATATTAAGGGCGTTTTCAAAGTTGGGACCCTTCACTAATTCTGATACGGGGTCATGACCTGAAATGTTGATACATCCCTTTTGTCTTCGCCAGTGCTGCCTGACCTGCTGAGTTCTTTCAGCAGTCTCGCTCAAGTCATCGGGCTAGCCTCAGATGCAATGCACCAGGATGCTCATCAGTAATCCCAGGATGTGGATTAAACAGAGATCCTAGTAATTTCAAAAGGAGGTGAGGCAGGGAGGTTATGCTGCGACTGTACAAGGTACTGGTGAGGACGCACCTGGAGTACTGTGTGCAGTTCTGGTCTCCTTACTTGAGGAAGGATATACTGGCTTTGGAGGTGGTGCAGAGGAGGCTCACCAGGTTGATTCCAGAGATGAGGAGGTTAGACTATGAGGAGAGATGGAGTTGCCTGGGACTGTACTCGCTGGATTTCAGAAGAATGAGAGGAAATCTTATAGAATGATGCAGCTCTATATAATGATGCAGCTCTATAAAACTCTGGTTAGGCCACACTTGGAGTACTGTGTCCAGTTCTGGTCACCTCTTTATAGGAAGGATGTGGAAGCATTGGAAAGGGTACAGAGGAGATTTACCAGGATGCTGCCTGGTTTAGAGAGTATGCATTATGATCAGAGATTAAGGGAGCTAGGGCTTTACTCTTTGGAGAGAAGGAGGATGAGAGGAGGCATGATAGAGGTGTACAAGATAATAAGAGGTATAGATAGAATGGATAGCCATCGCCTCTTCCCCAGGGCACCACTGCTCAATACAAGAGGACATGGCTTTAAGGTAAGGGGTGGGAAGTTCAAGGGGGATATTAGAGGAAGGTTTTTTACTCAGAGAGTGGTTGGTGCGTGGAATGCACTGCCTGAGTCAGTGGTGGAGGCAGATACACTAGTGAAGTTTAAGAGACTACTAGACAGGTATATGGAGGAATCTAAGGTGGGGGCTTATATGGGAGGCAGGGTTTGAGGGTCGGCACAACATTGTGGGCTGAAGGGCCTGTACTGTGCTGTACTATTCTATGTTCTATGAAACAAATTAAAAGATGAAAGGGATAGATAAGATAGAGGCAGGAAAGTTGTTTCCACTGGTAGCTGAGACTGGAACAAGGGGACACAGCCTCAAGATTCGGGGGAGTAGATTTAGGATGGAGATGAGGGGGAACTGCTTTTCCCAGAGAGTGGTGAATCTGTGGAATTCTCTGCCCAATGAAGCACTGGAGGCTACCTCAGTAAATATATTTACGACAAAGTTGGATGGATTTTTGCATAGTAAGGGAATTAAAGGTTATGGGGAGAAAGCAGGTAGGTGGAGATGAGTCCATGGCCAGATCAACCATGATCTTTTTGAATGGCGGAGCAGGCTCGACGGGCCAGGTGGTCGACTCCTGCTCCTATTTCTTATGCCCTTATTATGTAATTCATGGAGTTATACAGCACAGAAACAGGCTTTTTGTTCCATAAAGTTCACACTGACCACCCACCGCCCATCAATGCTATGCCCACTCACTGGTGCTTTCCCTGGGCCTTCCATGCCCTGAAAACTCAAGTGCTCATCTCAATATTGGAGTGAGAGTATCTGCCACCATTATCCTTGCAGGCAGTGCGTTGCCCCCTCTGGGTGGAAAAAATAGCAATTGCCTGAAGCACAGATATAAACTAGGTGCCTAAATACGATCGGTGACTGCCCCCAGGCACTGAAATCCCTTATGTGAACCTCTGAACACAGGTCAGGTTTAAATGACTCATAGTGGGAGTATGAATCATGAGAATTGAGTCAGATAATGTATCCCTTACAAGATACTTTTAATAATGCATGATCAGAGTCCAATAGTAGAGAAAAACTCTGATTTATTCCACGTGATCTGACCTCCTAATACTTGTTTCAGTCACCACTCATCCCGGGGAATTCACGGTCCTCATATTTTAGTTATCTCACTCTCGGGTGGTCTGCCTCACTTCCGTTTGAAAATATCGGATTAAAAAAGCAAGATCTCAGTTCTAGACCAAAGATTCTCTGTTCTGGCAGTGAATGCTCTGACCTGAGAAGGTTGAGTCACTATGACTGAGACCCACGAGAGGGATAATAATGGGGTTGAGCTCTCGGCTGCTGACGTCCACATTAGAACGTACGAGACAGGACCAGGCAGAGGACTCTCTCCGTCCTCCAAGCCCGTTCTGCCATTCAATGAGATGATGGCTGATCCGATTGTGACCTTAGCTCTGCATTCCTGACCATCCCATTAACCTTGCACTTCCTCATGGCGTGCTAGTGATGCTGTTTAAAGTGTCAGGCCAGCAAACTCGAGCGCAGGGCCAACAGGGCAAGGATCTGAGTACAAATCCCAGCACAAATGCTGCGGAATTTCAAGATTCAAGATTTAAGATTGCTTATTGTCATTCTTCAGTACACCAGTGTAAAGGTGAGCGAAACGGTTGTTACTCTGGACCTGAGGCAGCATTAAAAAAAGAACAAGCACAAGAGACTGGGCAGATGCTGGAAGTGCAAAGCAACACACACAAAAAGTGCTGGAGGAACTCAGCAGGTCAGGCTGCCTCCATGAAAACAAACAGTCGACGTTTTGGGCCAAGACCTTTCTTCATTTAAAAAAAAACACAGTAAATATAAAGAGCAAGATAAAAAACACAAATATAAATACATGAACATTGACTTCTCAAACTTCCGCTAATGCCCCACATCCCCCTCGTACCCCATCCGTTATTTATTTATATACACACATTCTTTTTCTCTCTCTGACTATACCCCTTGCCCATCCTCTGGATTTTCCCCCCCTCCCCCTTTTCCTTCTCCCTAGGCCTCCTGTCCCATGATCCTCTCATATCCCTTTTGCCAATCACCTGTCCAGCTCTTGGCTCCATCCCTCCCCCTCCTGTCTTCTCCTATCATTTCGGATCTCCCCCTCCCCCTCCCACTTTCAAATCTCTTACTAGCTCTTCCTTCAGTTAGTCCTGACGAAGGGTCTCGGCCTGAAACGTCGACTGTACCTCTTCCTAGAGGTGCTGCCTGGCCTGCTGCGTTTGCCAGCAACTTTGATGTCTGTTGCTTAAATAATTGGGATTAGCTTATAAACAGACTGATTGTATGTACAACAACAGTATGCAAATTTAGATTAACAAATGTGGAGTTATTGAAAGTGTCAAGAATAATGTTGAATTATTTTTAGAACCAGTATTTTTATTGTTAGAAATTTATCTGGTACACTAATTTCCTCCGGGGAAGAAACGTCAGCATCCTTACCTGCTCTAGACTCTATCGGACTTTGGGCCATTGGGTTTACTCTTGATGCACCTTGGAATGGTTTAGCAAGCCACTCGGTTCAAGGGGAATAAAAGCAATACACAGATTCTAAATCAGGGGTTCTGATGCTTAATGGCATCAGAAAAGGTCGTGAAAACTCTGCTCTAAATAATGATTCACTAGTGCCTGCTACACTCCCACAGTCTCCACCCAGGTGGGAATTCCTGTGGGGAAAGGGTGTCCACGGTTATGGGGAGAAGGCAGGAGAACGGGGATAATAAATCAGTCGTGATGGATTGGCAGGGCAGACTGGATCGTCTGAATGGCCTACTTCTGCTCCTGTGTCTTATGGTCTTAAAATGTCAGCAAAGTTTCACTGGATGTGGATTGTCTCTGACAAACGAAGAGAGAGCCTGCTGGATAGACAGAAGAGGCTGTCTCACACCTGACTAACAGCGGATCCAGATGTCTATTCCAGCCTGATTTTGGACCCTATTTAAGCCAATGCTCTTTAACTGAAAGAGGATTTCATCTGGAGTTAAGCTTCAAACTGCAAAGCAGGTCTGCAATTACTGCAGAAAATCAGATAATTCCACTATAAGGACTAATGTTCACAGAGCATTCTTCTGGAAGCTTAGCCCCACATGGCAACAAAAGGTAGTTTATTTCAGCCCAGTGCATGATGGGTAAAGCCCTCCCAACCATTGAGCACATCTACATGAAACAATATCGTCGGAAAGGAGCATCCATCATCAGACACCCCCACCACCCAGGCCATGCTGTTATCTCACTGCTGCCATCAGGTAGAAGGTACAAGAGCCTCTGGACTCGCACCGCCAGGTTCAAGAACAGTTACTACCCTCAACCATCAGGCTCTTGAACAAAATGGATAACTACACTTGGGTGCCCCATCCATTGAGATGTTCCCACAACTAACGATCTCACTTTAAGGACTCCTTATCTCATTATCTCATGTTTTTGTTATTTATTGCTATTTAATTATATTTGCATTTTGCACAGCTTGTTGTCTTCTGCACTCTGGTTGATCTTTCACTGATCCTGTTATAGCTACTATTCTATAGATTTGCTGAGTACGCCCGCAGGAAAATGAATCTCAGGTTTTGTATGTGGTGACATAGATGTTCTACTTTGAACGTAGAACATAGAACATAGAACAGTACAGCACCGGAACAGGCCATTCGGCCCACAATGTTGGGCTAAATCAGCTGAAAAGCAAATCAAAAACACCCAAACACTAATTCCTCTTTCATGCACAATGTCCATTTTCCTCCATCTTCCCTAAATCCATGTCCCTAGACAAACATCTCTTAAAAGCCTCTAATGTATTTGCCTCTACCGCCATACAAGACAGTGTGTTTCAGGCATCCACCACTCTCAGAGTGGAAAAAAACTTATCCCTCATATCTCCCTTGAACCTACCCCCTCTCACCTTCAATGCATACCCTCTGGTATTAGACTTTTCTACCCTGGGAGAAAGATACTCCCTGTCCACTCCCTGCCTCTCATAATCCTAAAATACCTGTATCAGATCTCCCCTCAGCCTCCACCACTCCAGAGAAAGCAACCCACGTTTGTCCAGCCTCTCGTGATAGCACATGCCCTCTAAACCAGGCAGCATCCTGGTGAGCCTCTTCTGCACCCTCTCCAAAGCCTCAACATCCTCCCTGCAGTGGGGCAAACAGAACTGTGTGCAATACTCCAGATGTGGTCTAATCGGAGTTTCATAAAGCTGCAACATAACCTCCTGACTTTTGAACTCAGTGCCTCGACTAACAAAAGCAAGCATTCCATAAGGCTTCTGAACTTTGAACTTTTTAAAAACTCAATCCTGTTCATGAGCCGATGTGGGCAAAACTACAGAGAACAGCGCACGAAGTTCACCACACAGCCAATCAATGACAATCACAATTGGGGATCGAAAATGACGCCCAATCAGCTGATTGATAAGCATATAAAGCATATATTTCCAACTCTTATTTCTCTTTCCAACCACTTTCCTACCTTAACTAATATACAGTACTCAGTTAAAGATTAGTTTGTCTGGTCCCGTTGTGTTCCAGTTAACCAGAATCCACTGTGTATGTGCATGTGGGGTGCCTAAGACTTTTGTACAGTACTGTAGTAATTTAGGTACTGTAGCAACTTTCTTTGCAGTACTGTAAAGAAAAAAAATCGTGACCTATGTGAGTGATGATAAACCTGATTCTGATATGGTTCTCTATTGTGGACTGAGGGTGAAGGTGGCAGGGAGTGGACTATCATAGTTGAGAAAAGGGGAAGGCAGAGGGAGGGAGCAGGAAGCACCAGAGAGACAGTCATCTACAATTAATGAACCAATTGTTTGGAATCAAATTACCTTTGACCAGCAGTTTGGAAGTTTGGAGAGGAGGGGACTTCAAACAGGTCCACTGCCCGAGGATAAAAAGCAGGAGCAGTTCGCAGCAGCATAACAGAGCTTTCACCAGTGGTCATTCGGTGTCTGGGACTGCAAGAACAAATTGAAGGAAGGCAGGGGCAAGCACAGTGACCGTCATCTGAGTGGACGTAGTCAGCGTGGTGATCTTAAGGCTTTAGCTCTTCGAGGCTTCGATAGACAATAGACAATAGGTGCAGGAGTAGGCCATTCAGCCCTTCAAGCCAGCACTGCCATTCACTGTGATTGTGGCTGATCATCCATAATCAGTATCCAGTTCCTGCCTTCTCCCCATATCCCTTCACTCCGCTATCTTTAAGAGCTCTATCTAACTCTTTCTTGAAAGAATCCAGAGATTTGGCCTCCACTGCCTTTTGAAGCACAGCATTCCACAGATCCATAACCCTCTGTGTGAAAAAGTTTTTCTCAACTATGGAGGCCAAATCTTTATGTATATTTAAGGTAGATGTTGATAGATTCTTGATTGGTCAGGGCATGAAGGGATATGGGGAGAAGGCAGGAGAAATGGGGCTGAGAGGAAAGTTGGATCAGCCAAGATGAAATGGTGGAGCAGATGTGATGGGTCAAATGGCCTAACTCAGTTCCTATATCTTATTGTCTCAGGGCTGTGTGTGTCTGTACGCACGCCAGCCCCACCCCGGCACTCCTTCTCTGCCACCTGTCCCACACCCCTCATGCGGAGATCCAGCCTCACCATTCCCAGCAACCTTTGGTCCCACCAGATTTACAAACCCACTCTCCGCTCCACGTTGACAAATATGTTCATTCAGGTGCCTTGCCGTTCGGCGTGGGTGATCATGTCTCTCCGTCCATCACGGTCCCTGACCCTCTGAATTGTAGTTGTTGCCTCCCCTGTTTCTAACCGTGATGTTATTCCATCTATCATTTTCATTCTCTGTCTGTCTCTGCTTCTTTTTCCTTCCAGCTTTCCAGTTGTAACTAAATGTTCTCATGTCTCTCTTCACATGATGTGCCCAAAGAAATTTGATTGTTGTTTTCTGATATTTTTAAGTAATGTACGCTTTGTTTTCGCTCTCTGTAGAACTTCTTCGTTGGTTATCCTGTCCGTATATGATATGCATAGCATTCTACTGAGGAACCACATCTCTGCTGCATTGATTCTTTTTCCCATTGTATTTGTGATGGTCCATGTCTCGCAGCCATACATCAATATAGGAAGAATGTAGCAGCTGAGAGTTAATAGCTATTTTCTTGTTCTTTAGGATGCTTTTCATTCCTGTAAATGCTGTTCTTGCCATTGCTATTCTTGCTTTTATGTCTGTTTCGCATTTGCCGTCAGATGTTACCCATGATCCGAGGTACTTGAAAGTTGTGAACTTGTTTCAGGATTTCATTTCCCAATACGATCCTACAGTTTGGGTATCAGGTTTCTTTGATATTACCATTACTTCAGTTTTCTTTTTGTTTAAGGTTAGGCCAAGTCTTTCGCTCTCTGTGTTGATGGTAGATACTAGTTTCTGTAAATTTACTTCCCTGTTTGCTATCAGTACTGTATCATCCGCATAGCAGAGGTTGTTGATATTGTATCCTCCTATACTTATTCCAGGTAGGTCTTTTATGGTTGTCATGATGTTTTCACTGTACAGGGAGAACAGGTCTGGTGATAGAACACAACCCTGTCTGACTCCTTGCTTTGTTGGCTGATATTTACCAATCTTGTTGTCTATCTGTATGGATGCACTTTGCTGCCAGTAGAGATTGCTGATTATTCTTAGATCTTTTCCGTCGATATTAATATCTTTAAGCATTTTCATGATGACTTGGTGTTTCACTGTGTCAAAGGCTTTTGTGTAATCAATGAAACAGAAGTATAGGTCTTATTGTACTTCTATTGATCTTTCGATAATATTCCTGAGAATATAAGTGGTGTTTGATGTTCCCTTGCCATCGACAAAGCCACACTGTTCTTCACTGATCTCTGGTTTAATTTTGTTTCTTATTCTGAGCATGATGATTCTAAGTAGAATTTTTGTGAGGTGGCTCATTATACTAATTGTTCTGTGTTGTCCACACTCTGTTGCATCTGGTTTCTTTGGCAGTGCAATGAATACTGTCTTTAAAATATCATCTGATACTTTGCCACCATTGTATATTCTATTCAATAAAATTGTTAATTTCTCTACACCAAAATCTTCTAGCGCTTCATACAGTTCAACCGGAATGTTATCTAGTCTTGATGATTTCCCCTTTTGCATTTTCTTCATAGCATGTTCCACTTCTTTCAGTATTGCTGGGCCCTCGTTGTTGTTGCCAATATCAAAGTTGTCCTCTCGGTCTTTGTCGTTGTGTAGGTCTTTGATGTATTCTGACCATCTTTGCATTATTTTTCCTTTTTCCATAATTGTAGAGCCGTCTTTTGCTTTTATACATCCTGTTGTTGCCCTGCTTTTCTTCCGATTTATGACCTCTTTGATCTCGTCGTGCATACGTTTGCTGTTGTTGGTCTTCTGCAGTTGTTTTTTTAACTCACATTTGTCCTTAAGCCACTTTTCTTTTGCTTCCTTGCACTTGGTTGTTATCTGTGCATGCAAGGATACGTAGGCTTTTTCGTTTTCCTTACATTTTCTTCTTTGTTCCACTAGATTCTGAATTTCTTCTGTCATCCATTTCTTTTTAGCTTTTTTCTGTTGTTTGGGAATCACCTCTTGTGCTGCTTGTGTTATGCTGCCTCTGAGGTTGTCCCGTTGCTGTTCTATGATAGTGATGTTTTGTAGAGCCTCAAATTTTTTCTTCACTGTTATTTGGAATTCATTTTTGTTGTCACCGTTTTTTCTCAAAGGTTCCAAATTCAGCTTTGGCTCTACCCTTGATCTTTTAAGCTTTCTGAGTCTCAGGTACATCACGCTGATTATTGGTACGTGATCACTGCAGCAGTCTGCACCCGGATATGTTTTGCATGATTTCAGAGCATTTCTATACCTTCTCCTTATAAGCACGTAATCAGTCTGGTTTCTGGTGTCATCCCCTGGGCTCCTCCATGTCCATAGTTTTCTCAGGTGTTGCTTGAAGACGATGTTACCAATTACATAATCTTTTTCTGTGACCCATGTAGCTCGTCGTTCACCTCTCTCATTTCTCTCACCAATGCTGTAATGCCCATTATTGTCCTCGTCCCTGGTCTTGCCTACTTTTGCATTGAAGTCACCTTGAATAATGGTATCTTCTGAGCTTTTACATTGTCTTAATGCTGTTTCTAGTTCGTCATAAAATTGATCGATGCTTTCTTCACTGCTGTCTGCTGTTGGGACATAAACTTGAACGATGTTAAGGTCAAAAAGTTTTGCATGTAGTTCCACAAGTAACATTCAATCTGATATTGTCCAATAGCCTTTTATTGATTTTGCATGTTCTTCATCTACCATAATTCCAACACATTTTTCATGTATTTCTCTTCCTGAGTAAGTGATGGTATATCCCTCTGAGCCTGTTTTACCAGCTCCTTTCCACCTCCTCTCGCACATTCCCAAGATGTTTATTTTTAATCTTTCCATTTGCTGTTTGATGTTGTCTAGTTTACCAGGTTGGTTAAGGGTTCTTACATTCCAGGTTGCTAGTCTGATTTTCTTTGCTTTTAATCTGCCGACAGTCGCTGGATAACAGTCGAGGTTCACCCGTGGCGCATGAGATCCTCGACCGGATGAGGCTCCATTCACATCTTTGAGCTGAGACCGTAGTTGATTTGAGTTCATGATTGTACAAGGGAGGAATACTGAAGTGGTTTCCCGTTACCTTCTTCAGTTGCAGTGTCCACACTGGACGGGTAACCCTGGCCATTGATCAGCAGATTCATCTGCCCAGCGTTTTTAGTTTTACAACCACAAATTCCAAAAGTAGAATCTGCTTGTCAAACCATCCACCACCTGCAAACCATGGCTTCATGTGACCCTGACTGGGAGGCTAAACAGGTTCTACACCTTGCCCAAGGGTGACCTGTAGGCTATCGGACGGAAGGAGCGCCTTACGCCTCCTTTTGCTGAGCAATTGCACAGTACCGACAAATACAATACTGTGTAAAAGTCTTAGACACCCTAGCTATGTGTATGTATATGCAATTTCTTGGAAATTGCAAGAAATTGCACAGTACAGTAATTTATATATTTCAGTCTGTATAGTAATGGATGTTTCATTGTAAAGTGCGGTGTATGTTTCATTATGTTACATTGTTTAATTACATACTGCACTGTCACCTTCATTAGAATTGTTCTATTTTACTTTGTTTAATTATATGCTGTATTGTAACGACTGTAATTTCTAGCGATGTTTCATTAATTGTTTTCTTGTTTGTGTGAGGAGCGTTTGAGTACATATCATGCTACACTCACTGACCATCTTCCGAATATTGCTCAGCAGGTTAGGCGAAATCGAACGTCGCAAGGATCATTTGATATGCAGCTCCTTTCTGATCGTCAAACACATCATTCTCCGTCACTTCCACCACCTTCAGCGGGATCCTACCACCTAACGCATCTCTACCTCCCCCCCAACTTTCTGCTTTCTGCAGGGATCACTCCCTCCATGATTCCCCTGTCTGTTTGTCCCTCCTCACTAATCTCCCTCCTGGCACATATTCCTGCAAGCAACAGAAATGCTTCACCTGCCAATTTACCACCTCTCTTACCTCCATTCGGTTGCCTAAACGATTGTTCTAGGTGAGGCAACGATTCACCTCCGAGTCTGTTGGGGCTGTCTGTTCTTTCTGGTGCTCCTGAAGCAGGTTCTTCTACACTGGCGAGCCCCAACGTAAATTGGGGGAACCGCTTTGTCGAGCTCCTCCGCTCTATCTGCAAAAAATTGAATTTCCCGGTGACCAAACATCTTAATTCCTATTCCCATTCCTGTTCTGACATGTCAGTCCACAGCCTCCTCTTTTGCCATGATGAGGACATTCTTAGATTATGAAGACACTCAGTCCTCTTTTATTGTCATTTAGTAATGCATGCATTAAGAAATGATACAATATTTCCTCCGGTGTGATATCACAAAAACACAGGACAGACCAAGACTGAAAAAACTGACAAAACCACATAATTATAACATATAGTTACAAGAGTGCAACAATACCATAACTTGATGAAAAAGTCCATGAGCACAGTAAAGTTCAAAGTCTCTCAAATGTCCCACATCTCACGCAGACGGGAGAAGGAAGAAAAACTCTCCCTGCTGTGCCCGACCACAATCCGTCTCTGAGTCATCCGAAAACTTCGAGCTCTGATCAGCTCTCCGACACCGAGTACTGAGCGCCATCTCTATCAGAACGATTCGACCTCAATCTCGGTCGCCAACAGCAGGCAAGGCCGGGGATTTTGAGGCCTTCCCTCCGAAAGATTCCCGACCGCGCAGTAATGACAGCAGCGAACGAGTGTTTCAGAAATTTCTCCAGATGTTCCTCTGTGCTTTCACGTCCGTCTCCATCAAATCAGAATTGTCCATGGCCCATATTTAACGGATACGATATCATTTTTCACCAGACGGCTGCGCACGCGCGGTGCGCTGCTCTCTCTCCTCCCATCTCAGGGTGGAGGAGCAACAATTCATACTCTGCCTAGGTAGCCTCCAACTTCATGGCATGAACATCAATTTCTCCTTCTTGCAATTGTTTTCCTCTACTTTCCATCTTCTTCTTTTCCCCACTCTGGCCTCTTACCTCTTCTCCTCAACTGCCTATCACCTCTCCTGGTGCCTCTCTTCCTTCCCTTTCTCCCACAATCCACTCTCCTCTCCTATCAGATTCCTTCTTCTCCAGCCCTTTACCCTTACCTGGCTTCACCTATCCCCTTCTGTCCTCCCTCTCCTTTTTATTCTGGCATCCTCCCCCTTCCTTCTCAGTCCTGCAGAAGGGTCTAGTCCTGAAACGTTGACTATTCATTGGCATAGATGCTCCTGACCTGCTGACTTCCTCCAGCATTCTCTGTGTGTTGTCCTTCTGATAATCTAGGCTTTATTGTGAATAAACTCTTCTCGGCCTTCCAGCTGGGTACAGATATCAATTTTACCTGACATTTCATTTTGATGGGATGAAGGTGGCAGAGTTTGTTATAGAAATGTTGGTTAAAATCGATACCAGTAGCCAGCTAGGCACGTGTGGGCACGTGGCCAAGTGGTTAAGGCATTGGACTAGCGACCTGAAGGTCGTGAGTTCAAGCCCCAGCTGTTGTGTCCTTGAGCAAGGCACTTAACCACACATTGCTCTGCGACGACACTGGTGCCAAGCTGTATGGGTCCTAATGCCCTTCCCTTGGACAACATTGGTGTCGTGGAGAGGGGAGACTTGCAGCATGGGCAACTGCTGGTCTTCCATACAACCTTGCCCAGGCCTGCGCCCTGGAGAGTGAAGACTTTCCAGGCGCAGATCCACGGTCTCAGAACGGATGCCTTTACTTTTACTTTACCCAGCTGGAAGCCCGATAAATGTTTATTCGTCATATATGCCAGGAAAGCTCTGAATCCTTTCTCGAGGCTTCATTGTTTCTCAGAGGTGGGACATAAGCTTCTGAATGCCTCAGGCAACTTCACCAAAAAGAGAAAAACACACACTTATACACTCTACTGACCTATCATCATGGAAATTGATTGTTATACAGTGTACACATATGTATCATGGCCATCTGGAGAAGACAAATATCAGAGTTGTATTGTACAGACAATACAATGAATCTTTGAACCTTTTCAGAATCAGGAATCAGGTTTCTTATCACCAGCATGTGAGGTGAAATTTGTTAACTTAGCAGCAGCAGTTCATTGCAATACACAATCTAGCAGAGAAAAAATAATATTAATAATAAATAAACAAGTAAATCAGTTACATATATTGAATACATTAAAAAAAGTGCAAAACCAGAAATACTGTATATTAAAAAATAAGTGAAGTCATATCCAAAGATTCAATTTCCATTTAGAAATCGGATGGCAGAGGGGAAGAAGCTGTTCCTGAATCGCTGAGTGTGTGCCTTCAGGCTTCTGTACCTCCTACCTAATGGTAAAAGTGAGAAAAGGGCATGCCCTGGGTGCTGGAGGTCCTTAATAATGGGCACTGCTTTTCTGAGACCTAGTTAACAATCAGATATTGTTTTGTTACTTGACTATAGTCACATGATACCTTGACAATTCATGTGTTATAACATTTGGCCACATTTGGAGCATTGTCTGCTCTTCTTGTCTCTGTATTACAGGAAAGATGTGGAGGCTTTGGAGAGAGTGCAGAAGAGTTTCACCAGAAGGTTGCCTGGATTAGGGAGTATTACCTATAAGGATAGTTGGTCAAACTTGAATTGTTTTCTCTGAGGAGGCAGGGGTGACATGATAAAAGTATATAAAATCATATCAGGCATAGACAGGGTTGGGGTTAGGTCTAGAGCGAGTCTTTTTCCCAAGTTGGAAAAGCCAAATACCTAGCTTTAAGGTGAGAGGAGGGGAGTTTAAAGAAGTTTTACAAGTCATTTTTTTAAATATTATAAATGCCAGGGATGTTGTTTAAGAAGCTCTGATAGCAATGTTTAAGAGAAATTTCAAAGTTCAAAGTAAATTTATTATCACAGTGCCTATGTGTCACCATAGACCCTGAAATTCATTTTTCCATGGGGACACTCAATAAATCCATATTGGAATAATAACCATGATAGAATTAATGAAAGACCAAACCAACCTGGGTATTCAATCAGTGTGCAAAAAACAACAAACAGTGCAAATAGAAAAAGAAGGAAATTACAATAATAAATAAATGAGAATAAGTATTGAGAACATGAGATGAAGAGTCCTTGAAAGTGAGTGCATTGGTTGTGGGAACACTTCAATGATGGGCAAGTGAAGTTGGGTGAAATTATGCTCTCTGATGGTTGAGGGGTAATAATTGTTCCTGAACCTGGTGGTGTGAATGTTGAGGCTCCTGTAGCTTCTTCCTGATGCCAGCAGTGAGAAGAAAGCATGGTCTGGGTGGTGGGGGTCCCTGATGATGGTTGCTGCTTTCCTGCAACAATGTAGATCTGCTCAATGGTGAGGGGGGCTTATCCACAATTTTTGAATGATTTTCCTTTCAAGGGCATTGGCATTTTCATACCAGGCCCTGATGCAGCCAGTCAATATACTCTCCACTACACATTTCTGGAAATTTGTCACAGTTTTAGACATCATGTCTGAACCTCTGTAAACTCTTAAGGAAGTAGAGGCACTGTTGTGCTTTCTTCACAATTGCTGGGCCCAGGACAGGGGAGGGAGGGAACATCGACTCAGACCATGAGAGGCCTGCGTCGGGCATTTTCATGCCCTACAAGGCGCAGATTGGAAGTCTGTGTGGGACACCACTCCTTGCACAGACTAGAGCAATGTGTGGTTTTGGACGCAAACACGCTGCCACAGTTGAGGCTTGAACTAGCGACCTTCAGGTCACTAGACGAACGCCTTAACCACTTGGCCACGTGCCCAACACCTGGCCCAGGATAGGTTCTCTGAAATAATAACAATGAGGAATTTAAAGTTACTAACCCAATCCACCTCTGATCCTCCGATGAGGTCTGACTGATGAACCCTTGGTTTCCTCCTCCTGACGTCGTTACCCAGCTCCTTGGTCTTGCTGACGCTGAGTAAGAGACTGTTGTTATGACACCGCTCAGCCAGATTTTCAATCTCCTCCTTTATGCTGATTCAGCATTTAGACAGACATTGGAGCAGGCAGTGAATAGAGGTATTTGGAAGGACATGTGAAAGATGCTTTACAATTATTGGGCACATTTCTTATTTAACGTTATCCGACGTATAAATCAGTTTACTATGTAGTGCTTTTTTTTGGGATAGCACGGTAGCTGATTGGTGGGGTGGAGGTACGTCTCTACCAAAGGAGGTGTAAGGCGCTCCTTCCCTCCGCTAGCCTGCAGGTCACCCTTGGGCAAGGTGCAGCGCCTGCTTAGCCCCCGATCAGGGTCACGTGAAGCCATGGGGGCAGGTGGTGGATGGTCGTACGAGCAGCCAGTGCAGATCACAAGTCCTGGTTACGTGACCACTGACACCAGGCAGACAGTCTCTGAAGAGTATTGATAATGACTGGGGGGGGGTGGGGTCACCCGTCTTGTAAAGACACTGCCCCGAAGAAGGCAACGGCAAACCCCTTCTGTGGAAAAATTTGCCAAGAACAATCGTGGTCATGGAAAGACAGTGATCGCCCACATCATACGACACGGCGCATAATGATAGTGAGCACTGCAGGGTAGCGGTTAATGCAATCGTGTTACAACGCCAGCAGTTACCAATCGGGGTTTGATTCCCTCTACTGACTGTAAGGAGCTCTCCCTGTGACCTCATAGGTTTCCTCTCACATTCTAAAGACTTAAAGTTCGGATTAGTGAGTTGTGGACATGCCTTGTGTAAGTGTGGTGACTCCTGTGGGCTGCCCCCCTGTAAATCCTCGGACTGGTGTCAGTCGTTGACACAAACTGATGTATTTCTCTATGTGCTTTGAAGTGCATGTGACAAATAAAGCTAATCTTTAGATCCCTACAATGTTTACTTTTCGAGATGCAACCCTTCTGGCCCTTTGAGGCACACCGCACAGCGATCTCCCGATTTACCCTGACCCAAGCCTAGTCGCGGGACAGCTTACAATGACCAATTAACCTACTAACCAGTACGTCCTTGGACGATGGGAGGAAACCGGAGCACCCGGAGGAAACCTGCCCAAGGAGAACCTACAAACACCTTACAGACAGTGGCAGAATTGAATCTGGGTCGCCAGTACTATAAAGCTTTGCACTAACGTACCACCACGTCCATGATTATTCCAATATTAAAAGTATTGAGAAACATTCAGATTACTAATATACATGGTGAATGCATGGATATGCATCTGAGTGTGTGTGTGACTACAGATTAATATAACCGTATGTGTAGGTGTATTTGCACTGAATCATGAAATCATCTTCCCAACGTTTCCTCAGTATTCACTCAGTTCCATCAATATTGCCTTTGATAAATGCTTCACGTCTTACAAGCTTCAGCTGTAATTGAGCTCTGAGTAAAGGTCTCTCCTCCCCAAGTCTATTAAGAGTCAGGTACCAGATTCCCTTGGCCGAGCACTCGATATTCAGATGATTGACAGATATTCCCCTGGGATCAGCCTTTCTTCTCGATGACCTCGTCAGCATTTTAGCTAGTGGGGGGGGGGGAAAATCCGTGATTAATGGACTTGTCAGCTGCAGCGCCTAAGAGCGCGAGTGTTTGGTGATTAACTGTGAAAGCGGATGATAGAGTAGAAGTCTCTGTAATTACAAAGGGATGCACAGTAAATAACCTTTGAACCAATCAGTGGGTCTGTGACTGACAGCCGATATCCTAGCCCCCAGTTAGGAGAAATGAATAAACTGGATGTCAAGGTAGAATAGTGAGCAGTGTATCAATCTAAAGTTGGGCAGTGACTTCGTGATCTGTGAAATGTGATATAAGGTTATTTAATATTGAAAAAAAGGCAGCCTGCAGGTAATTAATAACATAGAACATAGAACAGTATGGCACATGAATATCCAATGATGTTGTGCCAAACTAGTTAAAATATAAATCAAAAAAACTCCAAAACTGATCCCTTCTACCTACGCAATGTCCGTATTCCTCGATCTTCTTCATATTCATGGGCCTATCTAAAAGCCTCTGATATATTTGCCTCTACCACCCCACCAGGCAGCGCATTCTAGACATCCACCACTCTTTGAGTAAAAACTTTCACCTCACATCCCTATTTGAACCTACCCCCCTCTCACTTTCAATGCAGGTCCTCTGGAGTAAGATATTTCTACCCTGCGAGAAAGTGATACTCCCTGTCTGCTCTATCTCTGCCTCTCATAATCTTATAAACCTCTATTGATCTCCGCTCAGCCTCCACCGCTCCAAAGAGAAAAACCCAGCTTTCTGTAACTTTTTTCTTTAAATTTTCTCAGTAACTCTTCTAGTCTCCAGCTACTCACTAGATCCCACAACCCATCATGAAATCCTACCTACTGATCGCTCATTATAGCCTCAGTCTCCTTGCCCCAGCATATCTCTCAAGGCCGTTTGGACACTCTCTCCTCACATCTCACACCTCATTCTACCTGTACCTAATAAAGTTTCCACTGATTATATGTTTGTGGTCTTCCGCTGCTGTAGCCTGTTCACTTCAAGGTTCAATGAGTTGTGTGTTCAGAGATGCTCTTCTGCACACCACTGTTGAAATGCATAGTTATTTGAGTTACTCTCATCTTTCTGTCAGCTTGAACCAGTCAGGCTGATTTCTCTCATTAACAAGGCATTTTTGCCCACAGAATTGCCGTCAACTGGATGTTTGATTTTTTTTTGCACTATTCTCTGTAAACTGTTGTGAGTGAAAATCTCAGGATATCAGTAGAGTCTGTGATTCTCAAACCACCCCAGCAATCATTCCACGGTCAAAGTCACTTAGGTCACATTTGTTCCCCATTCCGAGTCTGTTTGGTCTCCAAACAACAACTGAACCTCCTGACCGTGTCTGCATGATTTTATGCATTGAGCTGCTGCCACATGATTGGCTAATTAGGTATTTGCATTAATGATCAAATGTATAGATGGTTACTGAGGCTGTGTCCCAACTTTCCATAGCATTCCGTCCTGAGTAACCAGGATTCACCTATCTGCCTGAACCTGAATATCACTCACTCATCACTCAGTGCCATTTGATCATATCTTCCCCATGTGCTTGTAGAACTTTGATAGAACACCATCAATATGTCGGGACTATAGCCTCGCAAGAAATTCTAAAGGTGATGCTGAAAATCTAGAGTAACAAACACAACCTGCTGGAGGAACTCAGCAGGTCAGGCAGCATCTATGAAGAGGAAGGCTTAGATCCTTCACTGGGGCTGGAAAGCAAGGGAAAAGAAGCTGGAACAAGAAGGTGGGGTAGTGGTGGATGAGTACCACTTGGCAAATGATACGTGAAGCTCGGTGAGGGGGAAGGTGGATGGGGTTGGGGTGGGGACACGGAGTGAGAAGCTGGCAGGTGATAGGTGGAAAAGGTAAAGGACTGAAGAAAAAGGAATCTGATAGGAGAGGAAACTGGACTATGGGAGAAAGGGAAGGAGGAGGGGCAACAGAGGGAGGTGATAGGCAGATGAAGAGAAGTGTTGAGAGGAGAGCCAGAATGGGGAAGAGAAAAAGTGAGAAAAGGGACTACAGTAAGAAATTTTGAAGTGACCATTTCATGAGAATATTAACTGATTGGTGGTCAAGATATTGTGGTTTCGGAAGAAAAGGATATTGATTGACACTGTTTCAACGCAAAGTTCCCTCAATTTTGTTTTTAGCAGAGCTCTAAGAGCAATATTTTGTGTCTCTGGTACCAAGGCAAGGCCAGGTCAACTGTCCTGTGGGAAGGTTAATATACCATTCCTGCCAATCAGGAAAAAGGAGTTCCTGGCACCAAAACACTTAGAGAGATGGAGAGGGGGTGGTGGTTGAGTCCATTGAATTATTGCCGATTCTGGGGACTTTGCAGGAATAATTATTCCAGGCAGAGTATGTTAAGACCCCGTTGCAAGGACGGTAATGAGGAAGGATCATGACCATATTGGAGAATGAGTTACTTAGGGTACTAGTCTGTTTTATGACAACGGGGTAAGTAAGCAGGAGTGTGATAGACAGAGAATATTTATCATCTCCTTGAAGTAGAGTGACCAAGTTCGTGGGAGTTCATGTATAGTTGATTGACAATTAACCATGAACTTGAACTTAAAGGCAGGTGTTAAATCTTTAGGTGGCCTGGCTTAGCATCTTAACCGGATTGAAATGTTGAGGAAAATGTCTAAGAAGAAGGAGGCTACACATGGGTAAATGAGAGAAATGGCAAGTGCTTAATTGGCCAGTCCATGAAGGGGAATGACAGCTTTGTTACAGGTGTTATATCCTTATTCTATTATTGGTGATTGTCCATTGTGTTTGACGATGACAGTAGACCTACGTGGGAGAACTTTTAAAGTAGAAAAGCCATTGTACTGGGGCATTTCCACTCCCTCGACTTCAGAGGTTTGGGTCCAGTGGTGCAAACAAGCATCGCAAAGTGGGATCTTCCTTGTTTGCAGTGGATGACCAAGGCGTCTTCTGTGCCTTGTCATGCCACTCACTCTCCATGGAGCATTGCTGTTGTATCTCACTGTAGATCTCATCCTCCCAGTCCACAGGAGCTGACTTTGCAGGCCAGGGCGGGGCATGTATGTCCCTATCTCACCGCCGGCTACCCTTACCTGATTTATCAAAGAACGGAGCCATAATCCTGCAATTCCTCCCTCTTGATTCTCAGCCCCATCTAACCGCCACTTCACCATGTCAATCAATCCCTCTGCTACACCTCCTCATCATATTCCCTCATCCTCATCATATTCCTTCATCCTCATTTTCTTCATCTCAGCATAACTGGCCCCATTGTCTACCTTATAGGACATTTCCGTTACAATGAAATCTAATCTGCCAGGAATTGGGGATGTCGGTATATTTACTGGACTCTCTGATGGTGGTGTCCATCTTGGACAATGTCTCCCATCCACTACATAATGTACTGGTTGGGCACAGGAGTACATTCAGCCAGAGACTCATTCCACCGAGATGCAACGCTGAGCGTCATAGGAAGTCATTCCTGCCTGTGGCCATCAAACTTTACAACTCCTTTCTTGGAGGGTCAGACACCCTGAGCCAATAGGCTGGTCCTGGACTTATTTCCTGGCATAATTTATATATTACTATTTAATTATTTATGGTTTATTACTATTTAATTACCTATGGTGCAACTGTAACAAAAACCAATTTCCCCCGGGATCAATAAAGTATGACTATGACTATTTTAGTAGGAGTTCAGTGTGACCCCCGTTAATAAATTGCATTTGTGTATAATGTCATAAAATATCTTGAGGCATTTTACAGAAGTAAATGAGCGTGAAAGTGAAATTTTAGAACACTGACATGGAGCTTCACATTGAAATATTAAGCAAAAACTCGGAGAGATAGTTCTAAGGAGCTTCCGGTAAATTGGCTCGGTGAGGGAATTCCATGGCATATATCCTAAGCAATTTAAAGTTCAAAAGTAAAAGTCATTAACCAAGTATACCTATGTCACCATATACAACCCTGAGATTCATTTTCTTGACGACATACTCAATAAATCGATAATAGAGTAATAACCGTAATGTCAGACTGTACCGACTTGGGCATTCAACTAGTGTGCAAAAAAAAACCCCAATTAACTGTGCAAATTCAAAAGGAAATAAATAATATTAATAAATAAATAAACAATAAATATTGAGAACATGAGATGGAGTCCTTGAAAGTGAGTCAATATAAGTATGAGGAATAATGAACCAGCCACGATGAAATGGTAAAACAGACTCGGATAGGCCAAATGGCTTAATTCTGCTCCTCTATCTTATAAATCTTACAACGAGATCTAGGTGTTCTTGTACATCAGTCACTGAAAGCAAGCATGCAAGCACAGCAGGCAGTAAAGGAAGCTAATGGCATGCTGGCCTTCATAACAAGGGGAATTGAGTACAAGAGCAAAGAGGTCCTTCTGCAGCTGTATAGGGCCCTGGTGAGACCACATCTGGAGTACTGTGTGCAGTTTTGGTCTCCAAGTTTGAGGAAGGACATTCTTGCTACTGAGGGAGTGCAGCGTAGGTTCACAAGGTTAATTCCCGGGATGGCGGGACTGTCATATGTCGAAAGATTGGAGCGACTGGGCTTGTATACTCTGGAATTTAGAAGTCTGAGAGGGGATCTTATTGAAACATATAAGATTATTAAGGGATTGGACACGCTGGAGGCAGGAAGCATGTTCCTGCTGATGAGTGAGTCTAGAACCAGAGGCCACAGTTTAAGAATAGGGGGTAGGCCATTTAGAACGGAGTTGAAGAACAACTTTTTCACCCAGAGAGTGGTGGATATGTGGAATGCTCTGCCCCAGAAGGCTGTGGAGACCAAGTCTCTGAATGCTTTCAAGAAAGAGATGGATAGAGCTCTTAAAGATAGTGGAATCAAAGGTTATGGGGATAAGGCAGGAAATGGATACTGATTGTGGATGATCAGCCATGATCACAATGAATGGCGGTGCTGGCCCGAAGGGCCGAATGGCCTACTCCTGCACCTATTGTCTATTAAATAAAAATTCAGTCAGGGAGATAGTTTGAAGGAGCTCATGGTAAATAGTCTTAATGAGGGAATTCCAAGACGTATGTCCTAGGCAATTAGTAGGAATGTAATGATGATGAAATCTGGGATGATCCAGACCAAGTTAGGATGTGTACCAATATCTTCGAGGGTGATAGGGTAGGAATGTTACAGAGGTAGGTAGGGGCAATATATTCATAACTAATTCTAAATTTCAAAAAAAAGCCCACCATCTGTTCTGGTTGAATTTTGAATACAGATGGGCACACAAAGGCCAATAATACAGTGAGTCATGTTGAGTGAAATATCTGAACACCTCATGATTTTGAACTGGATCCAGTCTTTATGAAATAGTAAGCAAAAATTATAAGTAGTGAGAATTGGAAATAAAATTGGGAAATACCTGGAAATACTTGGCAGGCCAGGCGGCAGCTGTGGAATGAGAAGCTGTAGTGTTAGGTTTCAAGCTGTTAATCGTTTAGATCTTCCAAAACATTGTGTTTGTTCCACCCTTATGACCTTGCATTCAGAACTGGGAAAGGAAGGCTTCAGGATGCCACAAAAATCTTCACAAGGAGTGAGTTCTTCTGGGGTCTTGTCATTCTTGCCGGGGAGGCAAACACAGCATGTTAAGAATAGGAAACAAGTGAAGTCAAGTTTATTGTCATTTAACTACATACTATCAAATGAGGTGCCAGGGAAAGGAGATGTATCAGGGCTAAGGGAGTGAAACATCAATTAGTAGTGGTCCCCAGCTGATGACCTAAGGGCACGGTTGGAGGTGCAGCAGGCAGCAATGCCAAGCAGGAAACATCTTCCTGTAAATCTCATTGCACTTCAGTTTGCTTATCTATATGTAATCCACCTTCAGAGTTCATCCTAACTTTCCTAAGTTTTATTTATAGGCATCCATTAGTCTCATGAGACCACGGATTTCGTCAATCCAGGGTCTAAAGCACAGTAGTACATTTAACACACAGTTGACGCGTGGCCAAGTGGTTAAGGCGTTCGTCTAGTGATCTGAAGGTCGCTAGTTCGAGCCTTGGCTGAGGCAGCGTGTTGTGTCCTTGAGCACCACACATTGCTCTGCGACGTATGGGTCCTAATGCCCTTCCCTTGGACAACATTGGTGTCGTGGTGAGGGGAAACTTGCAGCATGGGCAACTGCCGGTCTTCCATACAGCCTTGCCCAGGCCTGCAGGGCGCTCGTGAATATGCACGTGTCAGCTAATGATGATTTCATTGTGATAGTATTTAACTCTATTAGTTCCATTGTAGTGTTTGTTGAGACTTGAACCCAGGACACAACAACACTTCACTGCCTCTACTCCACCTTGCCTGAGAAATTGGACTGTTGAGTCAACTGACTCTGAAGACTAGCGATATTCATTTAATTCTTAGTTGTTCTTTTCAGCCATAGCATAGGCTTCGTTTTCCATTTGAGAGTTTTAGTTAACGGCCCTGTTTGGCCGAGTGCTTATTGATTTCTTTCCCTTTAATACTGTTGGTATTAAAGTCTGTGGACTATCGACCTGCTTCAGTGTCTCTCACTCCGCACTTGGGCCATGTCCGAACCGGGTGACACATATAGTCACACCCAAGTGCGTGCGGTATCATGCCCAGTGCGTATGGTGTCACACCCAGTGAGTACAATGTCACAAAATAAAATTAGCCCAGTCCCTGCGTGCCATGGCCTGAAGATTGCCAGGCTGGCATGAGGTGTGAGGAGCACGTCGATGGAATTCAGAGTAATGTTACTGGCTGAGGCCCTCTGTTGGTCGAGGTTGACAATGGATGTTGCGTCCCAGCTGTCTAGATACACAGGCCAGGGCAGTATGATATGGAGAGCAAGCTGTTGCCCAGGCAGCAGAGTCCCCCTCTCCATGCATCTGATGAATCCAAAGGAGCGACAGAGACCAATACAGTTTGGCACCAGCAACATCGCAGGAGTTGCCAGTAAGTGTTGAACTCAACGTAGGACTGCCTTCAGGGCTTCAGCTCCAGATTTCTCCCTCTGGGGTCTACTCAAGAAGCCTTCCCCTTGTGTGGGTGTAGCTGCAAGGCACCTGAGGTTTGAGATCAGGGTTTCCCTCCTATGTGCGCTGCCAACCACGGCTGACGAGCCCCATCTGCCCGAAGCGACTGGTTTTAAGGCTTCAGTAACCCGACTTTGCCCCTTTTCCTGTCAGTAGAAACTGTTCCACCGGGATTAGTAGCTAAGCCACACGTTAAGGCCAGGAGCTGGACTTGGTTGACAGAGGCTATTTGACGCACATCCCATTGGGAACATTTGACTGGTAGTGGGAGCTTATCCACAGATTCACCACTCTCTGTGTGAAGACGTTTTTCCTCATCTCAGTCCTAAAAGGCTTCTCCTTTACCCTTAAACTGCGAGCCCTCGTTCTGGACTTCGCCAACATCTAGATGCAGGAAGATTGTTCCTGATGTTGGGGAAGTCAAGAACGAGGGGTCACAGTTTGAGGATAAAGGTGAAGCCTTTTAGGACCGATATGAGGAAAAACTTCTTCACATAGAGAGTGGTGAATCTGTGGAATTCTCTGCCAGAGGAAACAGTTGAGGCCAGTACATTGGCTATATTTAAGAGGGAGTTAGATATGGCCCTTGTGGCTACGGGGATCAGGGGGTATGGAGAGAAGGCAGATACAGGGTTCTGAGTTGGATGATCAGCCATGATCGTACTGAATGGCGGTGCAGGCTCGAAGGGCTGAATGGCCTACTCCTGCACCTATTTTCTATGTTTCTGTGTTTCTATCCCCACTACAATCCCGGGCTATGACAACCTGAAGGTACTGGCACTATTCCAGTGTTGTTAAGAAGGTGTATGATATGTTGCCATTTACCAACCGTGGGATTGAGCTCAAGGGCCGTGAGGTAATGTTACAGCTGTATAAGACCTTGGTCAGACCCCACTTGGAGTACTGAGTTCAGTTCTGGTCACCTCACTACAGGAAGGATGTGGATACTATAGAGAGAGTGCAGAGGAGATTTACGAAGATGTTGCCTGGATTGGAGAGCATACCTTATGAGAATAGGTTGAGTGTACTTGGCCTTTTCCCCCTGGAGCAACGGAGGATGAGAGGTGACCTGATAGAGGTGTATAAGATGATGAGAAGGATTGATCATGTAGATAGTCAGGGGCTTTTTCCCAGGGCTGAAATGCCTACGCGAGGGTGCATAGCTTTAAGGTGCTTGGAAATAGGTACAGAGGGGACGTCAGGGGTAAGTTTTTCACACAGAGAGTGGTTGGTGTGGATACAATAGGGTGTTTTAAGAGCCTCTTAGGTGCATGGAGCTTAGAAAAATAGAGGGCTATGTGGTAGGGTAATTCTAAGCAGTTTGTAGAGTAGGTTACATGGTTGACACAACATTGTGGGCCGAAAGGCCTGTAATATGCTGTAGGTTTCAATGTTCTGTTATAATAAAACATGCAGCTAATAACTAAACAGCAGAACTAAAGGATGTAAAGTGACCAGTGCAGGATGATAGCGTGTTTCTGTGTCGGAGAATGGGACATTGATGATAGTTCCTCACCATCTGGCTAAGTCAAGGCAATTAGCCAAAGGTACTGAATGTCAGATTTAAGACAATAAGGAATGTAAATTATACAGACACCAATGTGACCCTTCCTGATTCCTTGCCTGGTTATGACCTTGTAACAATTTGTACTGTTCCTTCAGCACAGTAAATCTTTCCAACATGCTGCTTAGAAATTCATCAGCTCATTTTTTTGTACATCCAACATCAAATGCCAGCCTGTTAAAATGCAAGGTCACAAAGCAATTTGTAACTTTGCTGGGCAACACATTTGTTCTGTCTCCAGTGTCAGGGACTGACGGACTATTCACTTGCTGTCTGACGTGAAGAGAGAAGATATTTATATTTCATTGGCCGACAAAGATTTTGCTTCCTGAATACTTTTGGATTTACCTAATGGATTCTAGGCTGCTGACCATGAAAATAACCACGAATTTTCCCGATTGTGCGCTATATTTTAAAATCAGCTATATTTGTAAGTTCAATTCAAAATTCAAGCCAAGTAAAATGTTGCCAACAATGTAAGCTGAAAAGTTTTCTATCTTGTCCTGGGCATGCTTAGGCTGGGTGGATACTGCATGGTGGGACAGGTTTTAGAAAGGCTATAAATTTCAGTGAGGGATTTCAATAGTTGAGACAGATATTTCCCATAATAACTGATGCCAAGATTAAGGAAAATGTTTTTGTTAGTCCCCAAATCAAGCAGGTCATCTATGAGAGGCAATTTGGAAGAACCTCTAGCGGGACTGGAGAAAATCGCATGGAAGACATTCAAGGATGTTGTTGAAATTTTTCTTGGCAACTACAGAGCACCAAACTATGTGCAGCTGGTTGACAACATGCTTCAAGCATACAAAACCATGAAGTGCAACATGTCACTAGGGATTCATTTTCTGCATTCCCATTTAAACTTCTTCCCTGCAAATCTTGGTATTGTTAGTGACGAGCATGGTGAAAGGTTTCACCAGGACATTGCGGTCAGAGAGAAACGGTATCAGGGCAACTGGAATCCATCAATGCTGGCTGATTATTTTGGACACTTAAGGGAGAAGCCTCAGGTGCCAAGTACAAATGAAAAACATCAACAAAGCATTTTTAGTTTAGTTGAACTATTGCAAAGTATTAGCACGGTTATCCAATTAAACACATTATATTTAATAACAGTTAATTTCTTGTTTCTCCAAATTCCTATGTGATACAAGTAGTCTGATATTATATTTGTGTGTTCAGCTTTAAGTGGTCTATCATAATCAGAAAAATACTTCTGAGGAAGCAACACATTGAAAAAAAATTGTTTTCCAGTAATGCTGAACACTCCATTTTCACTCATCTTTAAACCAGGCTGTGAGAAATTAATGTTTTCAAAGAAGCATCTGGCCTTATAAATAAAGAAAGTAAATAGACAGCCAACATTTCCCAGTAGTTGTGTCGCAACACCACATTACAAAACTGAACTAATTTCAGGTTAAATTTCCCAGTTGGTGGAGTACTCCAGACTCAACAATTGTAAGGAACCACTCCTGCTTATGAGGTGTGAACTAGCCACAAGATCTAAAATGACAGGAGACATGCTATTACCAAACTGTCACCCACCACAGCAGATTCATTCTTCAAGTAACAACACTAAGATTTAAATTATTCCCAGGCTGTAACAATTTCTGCGAATCTAGTCTGCCCAAACTTCACAGTGAACATTGGAAGCCAAAATTTGATGAGCTTTATATTGGGTTGGAGATCTGACTACCTCCCATTTTAGGATGTCTCCCAGATTTATAGGGTATAGATGTGCAGTGGAGAGTGTATGGAAACACCAGTGCCTTTGAACAGAAATTCCTGAAGAAGCGAACGGATTCGTCTCTGTTCATCACGGGCAAAGCTCTCCCAACCATTGAGCACGTCTGCATGAAACGCTGTTGTAGGAAAGCAGCATCCACCATCCGAGATCCCCAACACCCAGGCCGTGCTCTTTTCTCACTGCTGCCATCAGGTACTCCTGCTAAGAGCCTCAGAACTCACACCACCAGGTTCAAGAACAGTTACTCAACCATCAGGCTCTTGAATAAAAGGGGATAACTGCACTCACTTGCCCATCCATTGAGATGTTTCCTCAAACAATGATCTCACTCTCAAGGACTCTTCATCTCATATTCTCGTTACTTATTGCTATTTATTTATATTTTCATTTGCACAGTTTGCTGTCTTCTGCACTCTGGTTGATCTTTCATTGATCCTGTTATAGTTGCTATTCTATAGATTTGCTGAGTACCCCCACAGGAAAATTAATCTCAAGGTTGTGTATGGTGACATATATGTGCTCTGATAATAACATTTATTTATTTATTGAGACACAGCACAGAGTAGGCACTTCTGGCCCTTCAAGTCGTGCTGCCCAGCAACCCCTTGATTTTAATCCGAGCCTAATCCAGGGTTTTGGAGTACATTACCTCCTGCAAAAACGCAAGCCAATAGCATGAATGGCAGCGATGCGTCACTGCCAACGAGCTGAACGCCTTTTATACCCACTTAGAAAGGGAGAATATAACTGCAGCTGTGAAGATCCCTGCTGTACCCGGTGACCTTGTCTTTCAGGAGGGTGAACCTTTGCGAGACAGCAGGCCCCAAGGGAGTATCTGGTAAACTTGCACCAACCAGCTGGCCGGTGTAATCCAGGACATTTTCAATCTCTCATTGCCACGGTCGGAAGTTCCCACCTGCTTCAAAAGGGCAACAGTTATATCAGTGCCCAAGAAGAGTAGTGTGAGCAGCCTTAATGACTATTGTCCAGTAGCACTCACACCTAAGGTGATAAAATGCTTTGAGAGGTTGGCCATGGCCACATCACCTCCTACCTCAGCAAGGACTCAAACTCACTGCAACTTGCCTATCACCACAATAGGTTTATGGCAATCTCAATGGCTCTTCACATGGCCTTAGATCCCCTGGACAATACAAACACCTACGTCAGGATGCTGTTCGTTGATTATAGCTCAGTGTTTAATACCATAATTCCTACAGTCCTGATCAATAAGCTACATAACCTGGGCCTCTGTACCTCCTTCTGCAATTGGATCCTTGACTTTTTAACTGGAAGATCACAATTGATGGATTGGTAATAATATCAATCAACATTGGCACACCTCAGGGATGTATACTTAGGCCACTGCTCTCTCTATCTATACCCATGACTGTGTGGCTGGGCATAGCTCAAGTGCCATCTATAAAATTGCTGATGATACAACAATTGTTGGCAGAATTTCAGATGGAGATGAGAGAGCATACGTGAGAAAGATATACCAGCTAGTTGAGTGGTGTCACAGCAACAGTTTTGTACTCAATATCAGTAAGATCAAAGAGCTGATTGTGGATTTCAGAAAGGGTAGGGCAATGGAAAACAAACTAATACTCATAGGGGGAGCAGAAGTGGTGAGAATTAGCAATTTCAAGTTCCCAGATTCCTAGCTTTTCCTCTAGTAGGCTTTTTAGAGCCGCTTAAGCTCGAGCCTACTAGGGAAAAGGCTATCTTAGATTGGGTATTGTGTAATAACCCAGATTTTATTAGGGAGCTTAAGGTAAAGGAACCCTTTGGAGGGCAGTGATCATAATATGATTGAATTCATACTGCAATTTGAGAGAGAGAAGCATTAGTCACATGTATCAGTATCGCAATGGAATAAAGGGATTATAGGCATGAGAGAGGAGCTTGCCCAGGTGGATTGGAGGGGGATATTGACAGGGATGACAGCAGAGCCGGGATAGCTGACTTTTGAGGAATAGTTCACAAAACACACGATAAGTATGTCCCACAGAACAAGAAGTTCTCAAACAGCAGGGCTAGGCAACCGTGGCTGATAAGGGAAGTTAATGACTGCATAAGAGCCAAAAAAAGATCATGTAAGGTAGAAAAAGTGAGTGGGAAGTTGAATCATTGGGAAAGCTTTAAAAACCCAACAAAAGGCAACTAAAAAAGCTATTAGAAGGGAAAAGATGAAATATGAGGGCAAACTAGCCAATAATATAAAGCAGGATACAAAAAGTTTTTTCAGTTATATAAAGAATAAAAGGGAGGTGAGAGCTGATTTTGGACCACTGGAAAATGATACTGGTGAGGTAGCAATGAGGGAGAAACAAATAGCAGAGGAACTTAATAAATACTTTGCTTCAGATGGAATACCGGGTTGTGAAATGTATGATAATGCATTTTGGTAAAAGGAATAATAGTGCAAATAATTATCTAAATGAGGAGAAAATTCAAACATTAGGGGTGCAAAGGGACTAAGGAGTCTTTGTGCAAGACTCCCAGAAGGTTAATTCACAGGTTGAGTCTGTGGTAAAGAAGGCAAATGCAATGGTTGCATTTATTTCAAGGGGAATAGAATATAAAAACAAGGAGATAATGCTGAGGCTTTGTAAGACACTAGTCAGGCCACACTTGGAGTATTGTCAACAGTTTTGGCCCCCATATCTCAGAAAGGAAATGTTGTTATTGGAGAGAGTCCAGGGGAGGTTCATGAGGATGATTCCGGGAATGAAGGGGTTAACATATGAGGAGCGTTTGGCAGCTTTGGGCCTGTACTCACTGGAATTTAGAAGAATGCATGGGGATCTTATTGAAACCTACCGAATGTTGAAAGGATCAGATAAGGTGGATGAGAGGATGGTTCCTCTGGTGTGGGTATCCAGAACTAGAAGGCACAGCCTCAAAATTCAGGGGTAAACTTATAGAACAGAAGTAAGGAGGAGCTTTTTTAGCCAAAGAGTGGTGAATCTGTGGAATGCTCTGCCACAGACCATGGTGGAGGCCAAGCCTGTGGATATATTCAAAGCGGAAGCTGATAGATTCCCGATTGGTCGGGGCATCAAGGGCAGGTGTATGAGGTTGAGTGGGATCTAGGACCAGCCAGAATGGAATAGTGGAGTGGACTTGATGGGCTGAATGGCTTAATTCTACTCCTACGTCTTATGGTCTG
Organism: Mobula birostris; assembly: GCF_030028105.1. Classification (NCBI taxonomy): domain Eukaryota; kingdom Metazoa; phylum Chordata; class Chondrichthyes; order Myliobatiformes; family Myliobatidae; genus Mobula; species Mobula birostris. The sequence continues at coordinate 12,991,079 of NC_092379.1, forward strand.
TGGACAAGATCTCTGAGGATCTAACCTGGTCCCAACATATCGATGCAGCTATAAAGAAGGGCAAGACAGCGGCTATATTTCATTAGGAGCTTGAGGAGATTTGGTTTGTCAGCTAAAGCACTCAAAAGCTTGTACAGATGTACTGTGGAGAATATTCCAACTGGCTGCATCACCATCTGGTTTTGAGGGGCGGGCGCTACTGCACAGGGTCGAAAGAAGAGAAGCTACAGAAAGTTGTGAAACTAGTCAGCTCCATCTTGGAAACTCACCTCCTTAGCATCCAGGGCATCTTCAAGGTGCGGTGTCTCAGAAAGTGGCTTGCATTCTCATTCTGATCACCGGACATAGAAACATAGAAAACCTACAGCACAATACAGGCCCTTCAGCCCACAATGCTGTGCCGAACATGTACTTACTTTAGAAATCACTTAGGGTTACCCATAGCCCCCTATTTTCTAAGCTCCATGTACCTATCCAGGAGTCTCTTAAAAGACCCTATCGTATCCGCCTCCACCACCGTTGCCAGCAGCCCATTCCACGCACTCACCACTCTCTGCGTAAAAAAACTTACCCCTGACATCACCTCTGTACCTACTTCCAAGCACCTTAAAACTGTGCCCTCTCATGTTAGCCAGTTCAGCCCTGGGAAAAATCCTCTGACTAACATGATTTACAATGACCAATTGACCTACAAACCGGTACGTCTTTGGACTGTGGGAGGAAACCGGAGCGCCCAGAGGAAACCCACGCAGTCACGGGGAGAAAACGTACAAACTCCTTACAGGCAATGGCAGGAATTGAACCTGGGGCACCCATGCTGTACAGCGGGGAGCTAACAACTGTGCTACTGTAGAACCTGCTTAATGCGACACAAGTCAAATTTTACCCCGGGTCAGAACTCAACTTAAGTATTTGAATACGCAAACACGAGGAAATCTGCAGACGCTGCAAATTCAAGCAACACGCACACAAATGCTGGTGGAACGCAGCAGGCCAGGAGGCATCTATAGGAAGAAGTACAGTCAGTATAGTCAGTACAGTCCTGGTGAAGGTTCTCGGCCCCGAAACGTTGACTGTACTTCTTCCTATAGATGCTGCCTGGCCTGCTGCGTTCCACCAGCATTTTGTGTGTGTTGCTTAAATACTTGAAAGTTTCCTATGCGCAAATGGAGATGTGTTCAGTCTGGGATCAGTCGTAAGCAGCCTCTTGGCAGCAGGGTAGGGAGAGAAGTCCTGAGAGGCGCCAAGACTGCCAGATTGCAGCAGGTGCTCCCCACAGGCAACTCTTAATCCAACGTACATTCTGGATGCATAAATTCACTCTAGCTTTTCATGCAAAGAAAATGTATTTTCCCTATGGCTTCTTTACTTTGCTGTAAATGTTCATTGTTATAAATTCCGAGATAAGGTACATTTTAATATGTGTGGATTGGAGAGGAACTGGGGCTGTAGATATGTGCACATCTGTGTGTGTGTGTGTGTGTGTGTGTGTGTATACACATAAGTGCACGGGGATATTTATAATCACGGGAAAAGTCAGCATGCATGCACTAGGCTCTTTCTCAAGAATATATTTCTGGCGACCGAGGCTGAGGTCGAAGCGTTCGGCAGAGATGGTGCTCGGTACTCGGTGTCGGAGGGCTGATTGGAGCTCGAAGTTTTCGGATGACTCAGAGTCGGATTGTGGTCGGGCGTGGCAGGGAGAGTTTTTTTCCTTCTCCCGTCTGCGTGAGATGTGGGACTTTCGAGAGACTTTGAAGTCTTTTACTGTGCCCATGGCCTGTTCTTCATCAAGTTATGGTATTGTTGCACTGTTGTAACTATATGTTATAATTATATGGTTTTTGCTAGTTTTTCAGTTTTGGTCTGTCCTGTGTTTCTGTGATATCACACCGGAGAAACATGGTATCATTTCTTAATGCATGCATTACTAAATGACAATAAAAGAGGTCTGTGTGTCCTCATAATCTAAAAAAATATATCGGACATTTGCTTAGAATGGCTTCTTACAGACAGCAGCGGGAATTGTACCAGCATCGTAGAGAAATTTTGACTGCCTACCCAATCTGTGACTCTCATACACTTCACTCACATCATTCTGCAGCCTCCTTTGCTGGTGGAACCAATGCTGAAAAGGTCCATTACAGAATTTTATTCATGTCGGTCCATGGCTTCCTCTACTGCCACGATGAGGCCACTTTCAAGCTGAAGGAGCAGCACCTCATATGCTGGAAGAACTCAGTAGGCCGGGCAGCAGCTGTGGAAAAGAGTAACGAGCCGACGTTTCTGGCCGAGACCCCTCCTCAGGGCTGGAGAGGAAGGGGAGAAATCACAGTAAGAAGGTGGGGGGGATGGGAGGAAGAAGTACAAGGTGGTAGTCGATAGGTGAAACCAGGGGAGGGGGAGTGGGTGCAGTAAAGAGCTGGGAAGTTGATTGGTGAAAGGGATAAAGGGATGGCCAGTCCTGATGATGGGTTTTGGTCCAAAATATCGACTGTTTATTCTTTTCCATAGATGCTGCCTGGCCTGCTGAGTTCCTCCAGAATTTTGTGTGTGTGTTGCTCTGGATTTATGGCATCTGCAGACTTCCTTGTGTTTGTCACGCTCCCTGTTTTTCCATCTGTGTAACTGCCAATATGACGGCATGAACATCAATTTCTCTTAACTTCCAATAATTTCTCCCCCACAACCGTCCTTTTGTTTTACATCCCACATTCTCTTCCCCTCACCTCCTTCTTGTGCCCTTTTTTGTCTTCCTTTTCTCATAGTCCACTCTCATCTCCTATCAGATTCCTCCTTCCTCAGCCAATAACCTTTTCCACCTGTCACCTCCCAGCTTCTTACTTCATCCCCCCTCTTGCCCGCCCACCTGGCTTTCCCATCACCTGACTTCACCGAGCACCTTCTAGCTTGTGCTCTTTCTCCTCTCCTATCTTCATGTTTTAGCTTCTTCCTTCTTCCAGATGAACGGTGTTGGTCCGAAACATCGACTATTTATTCTTTTTGACGGACGCTGAGTTCCACCAGCGTTTTGTGCGTGTTGCGCTGGATTTCCATCACCTGCTGAATTTATGTTTTTATACATAGAGTTGCGCTTAAAGGTGTAACTGTGACAGGAACCCTCCAGTTGCTTTCCTGCAACAGTGAAAGGGTTAAAGCGATTTCACTGGCACGGGGAGATCTGCTGAGACCCAGTCAGGCAGCGCAGGAGCTCATTGTGGAAATGCGGGGCACAGGGGATGGAACAGGTCAATGCGAGAGGGCTGAGTTTCTGGCAATCTGAACTGCAGAATATGTGGAATAGGGGACCACAAACGCATAATAAATCAGTTCTGCAGTGTAGCACTCGGCAGTAGAAGAGCCTAAAGTATTATGGAAGTAATTTTAAACACAAGAGATTCTGCAGTTGCTGGAAATCCAGAGCAACACATATAAAATGCTGGAGGAGCTCAGCGAGTCAGGCAGAACCTATGGAAAGGAAGAAAGAGTCGACATTTTGGGCCAAGACCGTCCATCATGCTGACATGATGTTGAATGTTCAAAATCGAATGGTTCAAAAGGTTCAATTTAATATCAGAGAATGTAGGCAGTATCCAACCTGAAATTCTTACTCTTCACAGACATCCATGAATCACAAAAAAACACAAGGAACGAATGACAGAAATGTTGGAACCCCTATGCCTCCCTCCCCCTTCCACGCACATACAGCAGCAAAAGCATCAACTCTCTGCCCTCTCCCTCCTCCCAGTTGCCCCAGCAAAACTGCCAAACCCCCACCACCTACCATGCAAACAAAAGCAAAGTCCCCAAAGAGACCGTGACCTCGAGTCCAACAAAGAACTACTGTCCATCCCAAAACATCGACATCTCAGAAATGCTGATATTAGTTCTGATGAAGGGTCTCGGACCGAAACACAACTGTTTGCTCCTCTCTACAGGTGCTGCCCGACCTTGGTTCCTCCAGCATCCATGGGGATTTTTGCATTTTCTTTTAAAACAAGGAACATTTGAAATCGTTGAATGTTCCTGTATAACCTCTGGTTCCGTACAAAACCATATTCATCATCATCGTTATGTGGCATATCTTTCCATGACCATGATTGCCCTTGGCAAGTTTTTCTACAGAGGTCATTTGCCATTGCCTTCTTCTGGGCAGCGTCTTTACAAGACGGGTGACCCCTGCTATTATCAATACTCTTCAGAGATTGTCTGCCTGGTGTCAGTGGTTGCATAACCAGGACTTGTGATCTTGTGATCTGCACCGGCTGCTCGTACGACCATCCACCACCTGCTCCCATGGCTTCACGTGACCCTGATCGGGGGGCTAAGCAGGTGCTACACCTTGCCCAAGGGTGACCTGCAGGCTAGCAGAGGGAAGGAGCGCCTTACAGCTCCTTTGGTAGAGACGTACCTCCACCCTGCCACCCAAAATCACATTATGGACCTTTTACAAACAAGAGAAATTCTGCAGATGCTGGAAATCCGCGCAACACACACAAAATGCTGGAGGAACTCAGCAGGCCAGGCAGCATCTATGGGAAAAAGCACAGTCAACATTTCGGGCCAAAACCCTTCAGGGACTGCCGAAGATGCTGCCTGGCCTGCTGAGTTCCTCCAGCATTTTGTGTCTGTTGTTATGTCCTGTTAATCAGTTATCTCAGCTCCTTATGTAGAAGTGACATCTGACATTCCGCTAATGCTCCCCATATTACCTGTCAGATAACTTACGATCTCTGTAAAACATAAGGCAAGCTTGCTTCATTCAGAGGGAATCCGTGATCAAAATCAGCTCAAAATGCTGACATTATTGCTTAGAAATAATTAAAATTTGAACTTTCAATTTTCTTCTTGAATGCTCTGACTGATAGTAATGTACCTTCTCAATTTCTGGATCTCAGTGTTACTGGCTAAGCTGGCATTTATTGCCCATTCAATTTAAGATCCCACTGGTGGAATCTCACTTACTTCTGCCTGGTGGCCAATGAAACAAGGAAAAAATTTTTTTTTTTCTGGCAAACAATAATTGCAAGCAATAGTCTATAACTTCCCTTTGGACTTGGAGGCAATTTGATGTGGCAGAACGGAAGTCAGGCAAGGCGGTGGGGCCCGTCACCAAGAGTGAGAAAGACCCAAGGCTTGATCGATTTAAGTACCGGGCTGCATCAGAAAGGTTCGGGTACAGGCCAGATTGAGGGGTTGGGGTCTAGGTCCCAGAGCGTACCAAAGCCATTATCCCTTCACAACACATTAGTGAAGATCTACCCATGTCAGAATCAGGTTTATCATCATTCACATATGTCATGAAATTTGCTTTTTTTCTGGGAGTAGTGCAGTGCAATAGGTAAAATTACTGCAGAACTGTGCAAATGTCTTAAATTGAATTGAATTGAATTTATTTCTTACATCCTTCACATACATGAGAAGTAAAAATCATTATGTTACATCTCCATCTGAATGTGCAATGTGCAAATTATAGTAATTTATAATAAATAGTATGTACAACAGGATAGTCAATATAGCTTAGAAATACATTAGTGTCAGCGTAAATTATTCAGTCTGATGGGCTGGTGGAAGCCTGTTGGTCCTGACTTTAATGCTTCAGTACTGTTTACTGGATGGCAGCAGCTGGTACAGTTTGTGGTTGGGGTGGCTCGGGTCCTTAATGGTCCTTCAGGCCCTCTTACGCACATGTCACAGTAAATGTCCTGAATAGTGGACATCTACACATCTACAGATGTGCTGGGCTGTCCGCACCTCTCTCTGCAGAGTCCTGTGATTGAGGGAAGTACAGTTCCCATACCAGGCAGTGGTGCAGCCAAGTACCGTAGCTACGTATACAGTATATGCTTCAGACTTTTTCACAGCACTCTGTACAGGAATCCTATCAACAAAAGTGCAAAAAGCAAAACCTGCAGATGCTGGAAATCTGAAATGAAAACAAGAAGTGCTGGTGCAGCTGTTCAGGCGGCATCTGAGGAGAGAGAAACATTTCAGGATGCAAGACAGTTCACCTTTCTGTAAACTTGACCTCACTCCATCAGATGAAGGATTTGTCATATCAAACATTAAGTCTGTCTTTTTTTCTCCAAGGGTGCTCCTTGAGCTGCTGGGAGTTTCTAGCATTGTCTGTTTTTCAATTCAGCTTCATTAGTGTACAGAGGCAGAAAAAGCACACGGGAAGAGAAGATGGCAGCACCACACAGCGCGCACAGCTCTCCGGTGAAATGATATCGTATCTGTCAAATAGGGGCCGTGCACAATCCTGATTTGATGGAGACAGACGTGAGAAGCACAGAGGAACATCTGGAGAAATTTCTGAAATGCCCGGTTCGCTGCCGCTGCTACTGTGCGATCGAGAATCTCCGGAGGGAAGGCCCCAAAATCCCTGGCTTTGCCTGCTGCTGGCAACCGAGGCTGGGGTCGAAGCATTCAGCAGAGATGCCGCTCGGTACTCGGTGTCGGAGGCTCGAAGTTTTCGGATGACTCAGAGTCAGTCTGTGGTCGGGCATGGCAGGGAGAGTTTTCTTCCTTCTCCTGTCTGTGTGAGATGTGGGACTTTTGAGAGTTTGAACTTTTTTGCTGTGCCATGGCCCATTCTTCATAAGTTATGGTATTGTTGCACTGTTGTAACTATATGTTATAATTATGTGGTTTTTGTTAGTTGCTCAGTCTTGATCTGTCCTGTGTTTATGTGATATCACACCGGAGGAATATTGTATCATTTCTTAATGCATGCATTACTAAATGACAATAAAAGAGGACTGCGTGTCCTCATAATCTAATCTAAAATGGTGCAGTTTCAGCTGAGGGCAATGATTGTCTGGCTCTCACCCTTTCAGCCTCAATAACTCCACTGTCCAGCTGTTCACCCTTTACTGATGTTACAGTGGAGAGTGGTTTATTTATTGAGCTACAGTGCAGAATAGGCCCTTCTGGCCCTTCGAGCTGTGCTGCCCAGCAACCCCTGAATGAACAATTTACAATGAGCAACTAACCTGATTACGGGTACGTCTTTGGACTGTGGGAGGAAACCAGAACACTCAGAGAAAACCCACGCATTCCACAGGAAGGAAGTACAGACTCCTTACAGATGATGTTGAAATTGAAGACCGAACTCTGACGCCCCGAGCTTTAATCGTGCTGCGCAAACTGCTACGCAGCTGTGACACCCAGATAAAAGCTGAATCGTCAGTTAAGCAAGAGAAAACAAAAAATGTTTAAAAATTTCATGTACTGGAAGTCTGAAACAAAAAAAATGCTGAAAAAGACTTAGCATGTCAGGCAGCATCTGTGGGGAGAGAAACCTGGATATCTGAAACCTGTGTGGTTGATTAATAATATTCCTAGTTGGTCTAATTGGGGATTAAGCAAATTGAAACATCAGACCAACATTTTGATGAAATAGTTCAGTAAAACATTTTAGTCGATGTCTATGTAGTGGTGACAATGAGTTTTAGAGGGCATTTGAAGGTAAAGATTTTTTAACACAAGCAGTGGTTGATAACTGGAATATACTACTGGAGGTGGTGGCAGAATCAGATACAAATGCAACATTTAAGAGTCATTTAGATGTATCATTAAAAAGGTGAGGCATAGAAGAATATGGATCTTATACAGGCATACGGAATTAGTGTAGATGGGCAAGATATCATTTAAACTGTAAATTGTAAATTGTTCTGCACAACACACCCAAAATGCTTGAGGAACTCAGCAGCTTAGGCAGCATCTATGGAAATGACTGAACAGGCAAAATTTCAGGACTCATTCCTGTGATTAGGTTAGAGTTAAATCGGGGTTGCCTGCTGCCACTTGGCGGTATGTCTCACAGGACCAGGAGGATGTATCTCTAAATAAAGTATTAAAAAAATACACTAACCCCCTTCAACACACACAAAATGCTGGAGGAACTCAGCAGGTTAGGCAGCATCTATGGGAAAGAGTAAACAGTCAACGTTTCTGACCGAGACTGTTTTTCAGGAATTTTCAGCTCCATGAACCGTTCACTTACATCCTGTATCTTTCATTGTGAAATTTACACTGTAGTAGGTTGAAGAACACAATAATTGCATGGTGAAACAAACTGTGGGCCATCTATTCCTCTTCCATGGTTCTGACAGTCACAATGCAATGATAATGGAGTAATAACTCATTCATAGTGTAAGGGGTTTCTTCTTCTATGTTGCTGCGTAGGCTAATTAAAATGGCTTCTTTGTTATGTTATAATTAAAATGGCTTCTTTGTTATGTTAACTGCTGAGAAAGTTCTCTTGCTAGTAGCTTGTTTGGGTGTTGTTTGGGTTATATTATTGATAAGAGAGCAAATGAACCAACTGGGAAAGATGTTATTCTTTCTAGTGTGTCTGTAAGTTATTGTGATGCGCAGGTTTTTGGGGAGAAGGTGCGATGGAGAGAAAGAGAATGGACAAGGTGCTGTGAGCTGGCTAATGGGGTTGGACCCCGAGGTCCAGGGTCTTCAGCGAGGAGAGAAGACGGAGACAGACTCGTGTGGAGCATCTGGTCGACCACCGTGGTTGGTCCCAGGCGGCAGGTCGAGGTGGTCAGAGGGGATCGAATGGTGAAGAGAGGATCGTTACTAGAGCTCCAACTGTTGTGCGCGAAGAGATTAAACTTGATAAGTGTGGCACCTTTTATTTTCCCTTTATATTTTATCTCTATTAATTATATAGTTCCCGGAATACCTATAAGCTGTAATTCATTTAATCGTATATGGTTTTTTGTCTGTTATTTGGTGTGGTGGGGTACATCACACAGCATCCACACAAACTTAATTACCCAGTTTGGCAGGGCCGAGGGCTGTTTCCCTAGATGACAGCGAGTTGAGCGACCCTGAGGCTTGCCGGGGGTGTGGGGGCGGGGAACAATAGTAACCATCCTCTATACTCTGGTCTATACTAGTCCCAAACATAATATTTGTAAAGGGTTATAGAGTGCTTTTCCCCCAACAGTATCCAAAGATCCCAAATCCCCTCAACCATTTGCCATGTCTCTAGTTGCTCATCCTGTATCCCAGAGAATTATGAACTGAAACATGTCAACATAATTTGCACCTAATTTGCAATTGAGAACTAACCATGATGGTAGGAGTCTCCAGCAATGAAAAGTTAATCTCCAAATCACTGCTGTGGTTTACACTCTTTAGATCAGGTGTTCCCAGCCTGGGGTCCACAGACCCCTTGGTTCATGGTAAGGGTCCACGGAATGAAAAATATCTAGGGGAATTTCTGCTTTAAACCATTAGTACATTAATAATCATCCATGAGATACCTGCTCTCTTTCTATCTATCTATCTATCTATCCATCAATTTCTCTATATCTATCTATCTATTTATTTATTTAGAGATAGAGTGTAGAGTAGGACCTTCTGGCCCTTCGAGCCACGTCCATACCCTACAATCCCCGACAAACCTGATTAACCCTAACCAAATCACAGGACAATTTACGATGACTAATTAACCTACCCAGTACAGCTTTGGACTGTGGGAGTAAACCAGAGCACCTGGAGAAAGCTCTTGCCTTCCATGGGGAGGACGTACAGACTCCTTACAGAGGACGCCAGGGTTGAACTCTGAACTCTGGCGATCTGAAATGTAATAGTTGTCTAACCACTACGCTATCAGCGGACTGCAAAGATAAATTTATGGGGTGACAAATAGTGATCATGTGGGGAAGGAGAGCTTGTGACGAATTGTTCCAGAATGTATTTAGGGAGGTTTGGAAACTGCTGCAACAATTTTGTTGTCTGCATAATTTGTATGTATGACTGCGTGGGCTCTGTCCATGGTGCTGAAATCAATGGCTCCTCTGGTTCTATTTGCAGTAATAATTACTTTTGTAGAAATAAACAAATCATTTATGTCACGGTGCAGCACTTTGAATTACATTTCATCCAGAAAATTAACTTTGAAATGTTTTTTTTAAGCAAAGACCAGTGAAATTGTAATAGGATCTCATAGTTGGCAGTTAAATTAATGACTGTTTCTTTTTTTTTGTTTTGCAATATTGGTCAAGAGAGACATATTGGCCATAATCTGTAAATATTGCCTGAAAATTTGGCATGCTGATCTTCGGAATTGGTAAAAGGATCCAAAGAACAACACACCAACAACACTGCATTCCGAGGTGATGCAAAGAATGAGGGAAGACATCATTGGAACCTATCAAATAGTGAAAAACCTCGATAGAGTGGATGTCGACAAGATGTTTCCTATGGTGGGGGGAATCTAAGACCAGAGGGCACAACCTCAGAACAAAGGAGCATCCTTTTAGAACAGACATGAGGAGGAATTTCTTTAGCCAGAGAGTGGTGAATCTGTGGAATTTCTTGTCACAGGGGGCTGTGGATGTCAAGTCATTCGGTATATTTAAGGCAGAGGTTGATAGATTCTTGATTGGTCAGGGCATAAAGGGATACGGGGAGAAGGCAGGAGACTGGGGCTGAGAGGGAAAATTGGATCAGCCATGACGAAATGGCGGAGCAGACTTGATGAGCCAGATGGCCTAATTCTGCTCCTATAAGGAGGGGAGGAAGAAGGACAAGGTGGTGGGTGATTGGTGAAACCGCGAGAGGGTTTTTATTGCATCAGGGAAGCCTCTAAACTGGTGGCATGAACATCAATCTCCTGAACTGCTGGTAATTGCCCCCCTTCACTATTCCCCATTCCTGTTTCTCTCTCTCCTATCCCCATTACCTCCCTCTGATGCTCCTTCCCTTTCTTCTATGATCCTCTACCCTCTCAGATCAGATTCTCCTCCTCCAGCCCCTTATCTCGTTCACCAATCAACTTCCCAGCTCTTTACTTCATCCCCCACTTTCTCCTCTCCCAGTGAGAGGGGATTAGATTATGAGAACACTCAGTCCTCTTTTATTGTCATTTAGAAATGCATACATGCATTAAGAAATGATACAATGTTTCTCTGGAGTGATATCACAGAAAACAGGACAGACCAAAGACTAACACTGACAAAACCACATAATTATACCATATAGTTACAGCAGTGCAAAGCAATACCATAATTTGATGAAGAACAGTCCATAGGCACGGTAAAAAAAATAGTCTCAAAGTCCCGAGTCGATCAACTCCCGAGTCCCCGATAGCGGCAGCAAAAGGGAGAAACTCCCTGCCATAAACCTCCAGGCACCGTCAACTTGCCGATGCCTTGGAAGCAGCTGAACACAGCCGATCCTGAGTCCATCTGTCCGGAAACTCTGAACTTCCGAGCAGCCTCCCGAGTACCATCCTCTGCTGAGCGCCCTCGACCTCTCTCCGGCCGCTGAAACACGCAAAGCCGAGGATTTAGGGGCCTACAGCTCCAGAGATTCCGGTTACCACACAGTAGCAGCGGTAGCAGACATTTTTAGAAGTTTTCCTATGCACTCACGTCTGTCCCCATCAAATCAAGATTGTGCACGGTCCCCTACTTGACAGATAACAGATATTCATTACCGGAGAGGCCGCGCACGCTGTCATTGCGCTGCCATCTTCTCCTGACTATGCATTGAGATGCCACCACATGATTGGCCTATTAGATATTTGCATTAATGAGCAGGTGTACCTACTCAAGTGGCCATTGACTATACGTCCAGGCTGAGGTATGGAGGAAACTGGAGGTGGCTGTGTTCCCATGGGTCAGTTGGCCTTTCCTTACATTCTCAACCCTTTGCTAACCATTCTTAGTTCATGGAGCTGCCACAGCACACTGCAGGTGGAGAAGACAAAATGGCACGGTGTTGGATAAGCTAACCTCAAAGTGATTTGGGTCAACGCTCTGCTGCCCATTCCTAGTAAAACCACACCTGGTTGATATGTGCAGTGCCTAGCAAGAAAGGCTGTTTTTATTTTTTTGGTGTGCTTTGAACCTGTTTGAACCATTTTGCATTGATTTTTAATTCCAGCCAGTTAAAGGAGTTTTCATTGATTTTGTGTCGTCCTGTATTGCTTTTAGTGTAAGTATGAAGGTAGGGGGCAGGGGTGCGCGACAAGGCTGAGGGCTTCAGTGGCAGTGACATTTAGATCTGGTGCCTTGTTAAGTGCTACATCAGTACAGACTGCTTTATAGCCACACGGCTGCAGCAGCATGAGGCTATGGACTTCTGCATTTGTGAGACACTAGTGAGCACTTTTTGTGAGGCACTTTTACCAGCTGAGAGTTTCAATAGAACAAACAATTTGCCCTTGTTGTATAAGATGATTTGACCAGCTTCCTCCCTTTTCCTCCACCTTTAACTGGAAAGTTTGCTCCAATCCAACAATGCAAGTCAAACATTAAGCCACGGGGAGATTTAGTGCTGTAAGAATTGATGGCCTCCTTGGGAGCTATTTATCCCTCAAGGTGTTTTACCTTTTTGCTTTCTCTGTGAAATGATCCTGTTGGCATTGAGAGATGAAGCTTCCCAGGGCTGTTTTCTTTCTCTACCTCCTAACGGATTTTCCAACTATCTTCCGAAATCAAACTCCGAGAAAGAGCTCATGTCTGTGCATGATCTGTCCCTCCCTTATGACATTGGGAAGAGCTTCACAATTTTAGACCATAAGACCATAAGACCTAGGAGCAGAAATTAGAGCATGTGGCCTATCGAGTCTTCTCTGCCATTCAATCATGGCTGATCCTTTTTTTCCACTCCTCTGCCCTACTCCCTGGCCTTCTCCCTGTAATCTTTGATGTCATGTCCAATCAAGAACCTATCAATCTCAGCCTTAAATACACCCAACAACTTGACCTCCAAGCTGCTTGTGGTATCGATTTCCACAAACTCACCACCCTCGGACTAAAGAAATGTCTCCATATCTCTGTTCTAAATGGACGCCTTTCCGTCTTGAGGCTGTGCCCTCTTGTCCTAGACTCCCCCACCATTGGAAACAGCCTTTCCACATCTACTCTGCCTAGGCTTTTCAACATTTGACATATTTCAATGAGATTCCGTCTTATCTTTCTAAATACCAGGGAATAGAGACCCAGAGCCATCAAACGTTCCTCGTATGGAAACCCTCTTATTCCCAGAATCATCCTTGTGAACCTCCACTGAATCCTCTCCAAAACCAGCATATCTTTTCTTAGATGAGGAGCCTAAAACTGTTCACAATACTCAAGGCAAGGCCTCACCAGTGCCTTATAAAGCCTGAGCATCACATGGCTGCTCTTATATTCCAGTCCTCTTGAAATGAATGCTAACATTGCATTTGCCTTCCCCACCAATGACTCAACCTACAAGTTAACCTTTAGGTTGTTCTGCACAAGAACTCCCACATCCCTATGCATCTCAGATTTTTGGATTTTGTCCCATTTTGGAAAATCATCTGCAAATTTATTTCAGCTACCAAAGTGTATGACCATGCATTTTCCAACATTGTATTTCATTTGCCCCATCCTTGCCTGTTTCCCTAATCTGTCTAAGTCCTTCTGCAACTTACCTGTTTCCTCAGCACTACCTGCTCCTCCACCAATCTTCGTATCATCTACAGACTTGGTAACAAAGCCATCTATTCCATCATCTAAATCATTGATATACATAAAAAGAAACAGTCCCAACATTGACCCTAGCAGAACACCACTAGTTTCTGGCAGCCAACCAGAAAAGGATCCTTTTATTCCCACTCGCTGCCTACTACCAATCAGCCAATGCTCTAACCATGCCAGTAACTTTCCTGTATTACCATGGACTCTTAACTTTATAAGCCGCCTCATGTGTGGCATCTTGTCAAAGGCCTTCTGAAAGTCCAAATATACAACATTCACTGCATCCCCTTTATTTATCGTAATTGTAATCTCTTCAAAGAATTCGAACAGGTTTGTCAAGCATGATTTTCCCTTAAGAAAACCATGCTGACTTGGTCCTATCTTGTCCTATGTCACCAAGTACAACATAACCTCATCCTTAACAATTGACTCCAACATCTTCCCAACAACTGAGGTCAGGCTATAACTGGTCTATAATTTACTTTCTGCTGCCTTCCACCTTTCTTAAAGAATGGAGTGACATTCATAATTTTCCAGTCCTCTGGCACCATGCCAGAGTCCAATGATTTTTGAAAGATCATTACTAATGCCTCCATAATCTCTACCAGTACCTCTTTCAGAAACTTAGGGTGCAGTTCATCTGGTCTGGGTGACTTAGTTACCCTTACTTCTTTAAACTCTTTGAGCACCTTCTCCGTTGTGATAGTAACTGCACTTACTTCTCTTCCCTCACACCCTTCAACACCTACCAGACTTCCAGAGTAAAGACTGATGTGAAATTCTCATTTATTTCATCTCCTAGTCCCCCATTATTATTTCTCCAGCCTCATTTTCTAGTGGTCCTATATCCACTCTCATCTCTCTTTTATTTTTTTACATTCCCAAAAAAGCTTTTACTATCTACTTTTACATCATTTGCTAGCTTGCTCTCATATTTCATCTTTACATCCTAATGATTATTTTATTATTTCTCTGCAGTTTTTAAAAAGCTTTCCAATCCTGTAACTTCCCAATAATTTTTGCTTTGTTGTATGCCCTCTTTTTTGCTTTTACATTAGCTTTGACCTCCCTTGTCAGCTAAGTCATACTATTTCTCCATTTGAGTATTTCTTCATTTTTGGAATACATGACTCCTGTATCTTCCTTATTTTCCCCAGAAACTCATGTCATTGCTGTCATCCCTGCCAGCATCCCCTTCTAGTTTACTTTGGCCAAATCCTCTCTCATACCACTGTAATTTCTTTTAATCCACCGAAATACTGCTCTCTCCCTATCAAATTTCAAGTTGAACTCAACCAAATTGTGATCACTCTCTCCTAAGGGTTCTTTTACATTAAGCTCCCTAATCACTTCTGGTTCATTACATAACACCCAGTGCAGTGTAGCTGATCCCCTAGTAGGCCCAACGACAAACTGCTCTAAAAAGTTATCTCGTTGGCATTCAACAAACTCACTCTCTTGAGATCCATTTCCAACCTGATTTTCCCAGTTGACCTGCATGTTAAAATTTCCCATGACTATCATAACATTGCCCTTTTGACACACTTTTGCTATTTCCTGTTGTAATCTGTGCTCCACATCCCTGCTGCTGTTTGGAGGCCTGTATATAACTGCCATCAAGGTCCTTTTACCCTTGCAGTTTCTTAACTCAACCCACAAGGAGTCAACATCTTCTCATCCAATGTCACATCTTTCCACTGATCTGATGCCATTCTTTACCAGCAGAGCCACGCAACCCCCTTTGCCTACCTTTCTATCCCTCTGATACAACGTGTTACCTTGGACATTCAGCTCCCAGCTACAACCTTCCTTCAGCCATGGTTCAGTGACGGCCACAACATCATACCTGACAATCTGGAACAGTGCAAGAAGATCATCCATCTTATTTCTTATACCCTGTGCATTGAGATATAGCACTTTGAATACTCAATTTGCTACCCTTTTTGACTGTGCATCTGTAATACTCTGACACTCGGCCTGCTGGCTGCAATTTTGTCCTATCATCTGCCTGCCCTTCCTGACAGTCTGACTGCGTGCTATCTTTCCTTTTTAACCATCTGTCCTATCCTGAATACCTTCACTGTGGTTCCCATACCCCTACCAAATTAGCTTAAACCCTCCCCAACAGATCTAACAAACCAGTCCATGAGAATATTGGTCCCAATTGGGTTCAGGTGCAACCTGTCACTTTTGAACAGGTCATACCTCCCCCAGAAGAGATCCCAATGATCCAAGAACCCGAAGCCCTGCCCCCTGCACCAGCTTCTCAGCCACACATTTATCTGCCAAATCATTTTGTTTCTTCCCCCACTGGCGCGTGGCACAGGTAGCAATCCAGAATTTACTACCCTGGTAAAGTAGGGAATTTGGCAGCCAATTTGGGTACAAGCAGCTTTACGCTTACGACTGTGTGGCTAAACACAGCTCCACTGCCATATTCAAGTTTGCTGACACCATTACTTTAGGCCAAATCAAAAGTGGTGATGATTCAGCGTAGAGGAGGGAGATTGAAAATCTGGCTGAGCAGTGCCTCAGCAGCAGCCTCTTACTCAATGTCAGCAAGACCAAGGAAGCTGATTGTTGACTTCAGAAGCAGGAAACCAGAGGTGCATGAACCAGTCCTCATCGGAGAATCAGCGGTGGAGAGGGTCAACAACTTCAAATTTCTCAGGGTTTTCATTTCTGTTGTCCTGTCCTGGGTTCAGCACATAAGTGCAATTATGAAGGAAGCACGGAGGCACCTCTGTTTCCTTAGGAGTTTGTGAAGATTTGGCATGACATCTAAAATTTGGACATACATTTACAGACGTGTAACGAGAGTTTATATTGACTGGCTGCATCGTATCCTTGTAGGAAACACCAATGCCCTTGAATGGAAAATCGGACAAACAATAGTGGATGTGGCCCAGTCCATCACATGTAAATCCTCCCCACCCTTGAGAACATCTACACGAAAAGCTGTTGCAGGAGAGATGCACAAATCATCAGGGACCCCCACCACCTAGGTCATACTCTCTTCTTGCTGATGCCATCAGGAAGAAGGTACAGGAGTGTCAGGACTCACTCCACCAGGTTCAGGAACAGTTATTATCCCTTAACTAGCAGGCTCTTGAACCAGAGGGGTTAGCTTCAATCAACTTCCCTTGCCCCATCGTTGAGATGTTCCCGCAACCTATGGGCTCACTTTCAAGGACTCTTCATCTCATGTTCTCAATATTCATTGCTTATTTATTTATTACTTTTTTCTATTTTGTGTTTTCACAGTTTGTTGTCTTCTGCATATTGGCTGCCGTGTGCGGCCTTTCATTGATTCTATTATGGTTCTTGGATTTATTCTGTATGCCCGCGAGAAAATGAATCTCAGGGTTTTAAGTGTGACATATATGTACTTTGTCCCTTGGAAAACATCGGTGGTGTGGAGAGGGGGAGTCTTGCAGCATGGGCAACTGCTGGTCTTCCATAGAATCTCGCCCAGGCCTGCGCCCTGGAAACCTTCCAAGGCCCAAATCCGTGGTCTCACGAGATGAACGGATGCCTATATGTACTTTGATAACAAATTTACTTTGAAACAGTAGTGAGATAATGGGGCCCATCTTTTCTGATTAGAATTTGCAGTTCCTCTCATACACTCGAGTTAGACTCAACAAGGGATCAAAGAATTTATTATTCCACTAGGGATTCCAAACGTCTCAAATGGGAGGCAAAAGCAAACAGTACTTATTAAATATGAAATAAATTAAATTTATGGCCTTAATTATTTCTGTTCCCATGTTCTTAATTAACTATATATTTTTTTACTTTTAAAACCCTTTTTTAATCATTTCAGCTTTGTGTATCATAGACATTTAAAAACTAAAAATCCTTGACGGCTGTGGCAGGAGGCAATATTCTGCCCTCAGCTAACCCTTGGTCTGTCAGTGGATTTCCAGGGCAGGACTCCCACACTATGACTCACGAGAGCTAATCCCATCCTGGTCTCCATGCCTGACATTAGGGTCAGTGAGTTCAGTCCAAGTCAGTACTGTTGGGTAAGGTCCTTGGCGAAGGATGTGTTACAAGGATTACCCTTTTTAGTAATAATGATCATTTAGATGCCAAGAGAATTTGTATTTACTGACAAGTGCTTTTATTGTCTTATCTAAAAACTTTCCCTGACCCTCCATGAACAGTCAAAGAATAGAGCAGGTCATGCCAGGGAAAAACAGTCTACACTGGCCAGGTGTTCCTCATGGTCCCGATGTGTTCTCCACGTATCTGACATGGGGACCTCCACATCTGTGATAATTGGTCTCTGAAGATCCTTCATTCTTATTTCTTCCATAATCAGATCAATCTATGATGTTTCAATGTTGTTGGCTCAAGGTAATCTGACTGATCAGTATAGTTCTCATTGGATGTAGCCCAGGGCTACAAGCAGTATGGTTTTATGCCCTGTGCCTTCAACTCCATACCTTAGTGGAACACTTTTGTTCTGTTCAAACCAGTCAAACTGGGTTACTCAGATGCTGGGCCCAGATGTTGCGTTTACTTCTGCAAACCTGCCATTTTACCCAAGAAAAACAGCTTGTTATCTGAGAATGGTCTCAGATTTAACAGAACATTAGCAGAAACTCCTTGTGACTACATTCAATTGCTCTGATTATGTTATCCCAGGGCAAGAATCAGTTCTGAAACAGTTCACAAAATGGTGGCTGCAAGGGCAGTCTCACAAAATGGCTGCCTCCATTCCTGTTCACTGATTGTAGTTCTTTTCTGGCCGACAGGTGGATCTAATATGCACACCATATTATCTTTTTAGTGATAGGGTCAGCGTTATCAGCACAGAAAACAGACCCTTATTGCCTGATATACCTAGGCCTATTGATATTAATTACATTTATTAGCTCCTAAAGTGTCTGAAATGATAGGCATATAGTGTTAGGGAAGGAAATTCTTCACAGTAACACAGACAGACTCAAGTCCTGATGAAAGGTCTCATCCCGAAACCTCGACTGTTTAATCACTTCCATAGATGCTGCCATACCTGCTGAGTTCCTCCAGCATTTCGTAGGACGTCCAGCATCTGAAGAATCTCTTGTGCTTATGAGTCCTCTGCAGTGGAGCAGATGGAATCTCGTCTTAAATTCTTCTAACAACCAAACAGTTGGGGACGGGCCAATTGCCCAGAGTAAGCCTTGAACCTTCTGAATTGGCGATAAGTTTATGAACACACGGAAAATGCTGGAGGAACTCAGCAGGTCAGGCAGCATTTATGGAAATGAATGAAAAGTCAGCACTTCAGGCCAGGTGAAAAGAAAGGAGGAAGACATCAGAATAAAAAGGTGGAGGGAGAGGAAAGGGGATAGATCGAAGGTATTAGGTGAAGACAAGTGGATGGGAAAGGCTGGAGAGGAAGGGTCTGATTGGAGAGGAGAGTGGACCATAGGAGAAAGAGAAGGAGGCAGGGACCTAGAGGGAGGTGTAGACAAGTGAGAAGAGGTAAGAAGACAAACTGGGGAATAGAGGATGAGGGGAGGTGGAGTGTAATTTTTTTTTACCAGCAGGACAAAGACCTTCACCTAGCACCTTCTAACTATCCTCCTTCCCCTCCTCCACGCATTTTTATTCTGGCAATTTCCACCTTGTCTTTCCAGCCCTGAAGAGTCTCGGCCCGAAACGTCGACTGTTTGCTCACTTTCATCGATGCTGCCTGACCTGCTGAGTTCCTCCAGCATTTTGTGTGTGTTGCTCTGGATTTCCAGAATTTCTCATGCTGAGGATCATTAACACCCGACATCCCATCTCGCTCATGCCCCTTCACTGCCTTTCCAAAGTTCAAAGTACATTTATTATCATTATACAACCTTGAGATTCATCTCCTAACAGGCAGCCACAGAATGATCATCTCAAGTAGTAGTCTGGACTTGAAGGCAATTTGATGTGACAGAGGTGGCGGGCATGTTGCCAAATGCAAGGAAGACCCAAGGCTCAATTGATTTAAGTGCCATGTGACGTTTGGGCACCAGAGTGTATTGGGGCAACAGCGCTCAAAGTTTAGATAGAGAGTTTCTTCCTTTAGGTCAAGAACATTCCAATTGTCCTTTTTCCTCTGTTGGGATCTCTTCAGGAAATACTGCTTGCTGACCTACAATTCCTTAATCACATGTCCCTCCTGTTGATGGAGCAAAGCTCTGGATACGGAGGAAGTCACGGTATTTGAAAAGAGCCTGTGTTTCTGCAACATTTTTAGGGCATGCAGAAGTTGCAAAGTGTTTTATATTCAGTTCAGTGCTTTAGAGGTACAGGTACTGATGTTGTGCAGGAAATGGGTCAGTCAAGGTGCAAACAGCAGAGTCTCTGAAACATTTTCTGAATCATCTTTGAAACTGTCTTAGAATGCAGCCAAGGCACAGTTCTTGTCTTGTTAGCTGTAGGGAATAACTCTGTGTGAACGGGAAAAGTAAATGCCTTATCTGTAGAGTCATAGAGAAGTACAGCATGGAAACAGGTCCTTTGGCCTATCCAGTCCACACTGAGCCATTTAAACTGCCTTCTCCCTCGGACTTGCACTGGGACCATAGCCCTCCATACCCCTACCTTCGTGTACCTATCCAAATTTCTCTTCAATGTTGAAATCCAGCTCACGTGCACCACTTGCACTGACGGATCGTTCCACACTCTCATGAGTGAAGAACTTTCCCCTTAAACTTTTCACCTTTCACCTTTATCCCATGATCTCTAGTTGTAGTCCCACCAGACCTCAGTGGAAAAAGCCTGCTTGCATTTACCCTATCTATACCCCTCATAATTTTATATACCTCTATCAAATCTCCCCTCAATCTTCTTCGCTCCAAGGAATGTACCCTTCAAACCATTGACTCTGTGCTGACATCCAAGCACCTATTCAAACTTTTCTCATTGCTACCATCAGAAAGCTGGAAGTTCCACAACACTTGGTTCAGGATGTTCATTGCTACAAGCATCAGATCCTTGAACCAACTTGTATAACCTTAACCCTAAGCAACAGAGCACTACAGACCACCGCTTGTACTACCATGGACTTGTCCCTGATGGTGTTTTTTGTTTTACAGTGAAATCTTGTTATTAAAAGCCTCTTTTGTTCTCTCTTTACTGACGTACTGGGTGGTGGGATGGAGCTACTTCTCTACCCAATGAGGTGTAAGGTGAACCTTCCCTCCGCTAGCCTGCGGGTCACCCTTGGGCAAGGTGTAGCACCTGCTTAGCCCCCTGACCAGGGTCATGAGAAGCCATGGGAGCAGGTGGTGGATTGCTGTACGAGCAGCCAGTGCAGATCACAAGTCCTGGTTAAGCAACCACTGACGTCAGGTAGACAATCTCTGAAGAGCATTGATAATGGCTGGGGTCACCCAACTTGTAAAGGCACTGCCTAGAAGAAGGCATCGGCAAACCACTTCTGCAGAAGTATTTGCCAACAATAATCATGGTCATGCAGACCATGATCACCCACGTCATATGACACAGCACATAATGATGATGATATATAATGGTATAATTGATTCTAACTTATGTATAGTGTATAATCTGTGTGCTGGCTGTACCTTCATGCTGGTGATACTGTTGTAAACAAGTTTTTTTATCGAACTTTTTGTTGTGTATTTAATATTTCAATAATATTTGAATAGTCATGTATATACACTATATATACATATATGTATATACAGTGTGTGTGTATATATAGAAGAAGAAGAAGAAGAAGAAGAAAGTCCTTAACTCCGAGTGGAGTCATTGAGATGCTGTTGTGAGCAGGCTTTCTTATTTTTACTGAGCCGAGTTGCCAGCTCAACGCTCAACCCAGCACAGATGGAAAGTGTGCAAGGGAGCCGGCTGGATTCGAACTCGGGAGCCTTTGCTCCAAAGTCCGGCACTGATGCCACCATGCCACCAGCCGGCCTATATATATATATATATATATATATATATATATATATATAGATTAAGCATTAATGTTTGTTTAAATAATTAACCACGTGTTATATGTATAAATACTTGAATTGCATACGCCATCACATAGGGCAGCACAGTAGCGTAGTGGTTAACACAACCATTTACAGTACTGGTAACCTGGGTTCAATTCCCGCCACTGCCTGTAAGGAGTTTGTACTTTGTCCCAATGATGTCATGGGTTTCCCCTGGGTGCTCCAGTTTCCTCCCACAGTCCAAAGATGAACTGGTTAGTAGGTTAATTGGTCATTGTAAATAGTTCCATGATTAAGCTTGGATTAAATCAGGGGATTTCTGGGTCACACGGCTCCAATGGTCTGAAAGGCCTATCATCTCAATAAATAAATATATAAAACCACACTACCATGTGATACATGCACACCTGGCTTAAAATAAACTTGAAGTTAATCCCACATTTTGGACTCCCCTGTCTTCCTTTGAATCGGTTTAATGTTTTGAAGTTACCAAACAGAACTCTTGTACCTCACCGTACTTGTGCACGTGGCCATAAACTTGACTTGACTCCAGTTGTCAGTAAGTAGGCTGGCGATTTTGATCAGAGCCATAGGTCCTGTTTTTGGATGAATTAAGAGTTGCAGGTTACAAGAATGTCCTTCTGCTTCTAAATTGCAGTTGGATGACCTCATGTATTTCAACTTTATGACCCAAGGTCAGGTAAACATTATCAGACTCTGTCTGTTATCAGCGAAGTGACTTTGTCCAGCATTCCCAATGACCAATGTACAGAAGTGCCTTGAATTCAGCAACTTAATATTACACTGGACAACAAAGGTTTTGCTTCCTGAATACTTTTGGTGCATCTTGTGGATTTGGGGCTGCTGAGCATGAAAATCACCATGAAATTTCCTTATCATGCAGCGTTTTTAAAATAGCACCTCAATTTGTGATTTCAATTCATAATTCAAGTCAATTAAAGTGTAAGCGGAACAAGTGCTACACATGCCCTTACACTTCCTCCCTTACCACCATTCAGGGCCCCAAACAGTCCTTCCAGGTGAGGCAACACTTCACCTGTGAGTCGACTGGGGTGATATACTGCGTCCGGTGCTCCCGATGTGGCCTTTTATATATTGGCGAGACCCGACGCAGACTAGGAGACTGCTTTGCTGAACATCTACACTCTGTCCGCCAGAGAAAGCAGGATCTCCCAGTGGCCGCACATTTTAATTCCACATCCCATTCCCATTCTGACATGTCTATCCACGGCCTTCTCTACTGTAAAGATGAAGCCACGCTCAGGTTGGAGGAACAACACCTTATATTCCGTCTGGGTAGCCTCCAACCTGATGGCATGAACATTGACTTCTCTAACTTCTGCTAATGCCCCACCTCCCCTTCGTACCCCATCTGTTACTTACTTTTATACACACATTCTTTCTCTCACTCTCCTTTTTCTCCCTCTGTCCCTCTGAATATACCCCTTGACCATCCTCTGGGTCCCCCCCCCAACCTCCTTGTCTTTCGTCCCGGACTTCCTGTCCCATGATCCTCTTGTATCCCTTTTGCCTATCACCTGTCCAGCTCTTGGCTCCATCCCTCCCCCTCCTGTCTTCTCCTATCATTTTGGATCTCCCCCTCCCCCTCCAACTTTCAAATCCCTTACTCACTCTTCCTTCAGTTAGTCCTGACAAAGGGTCTCGGCCTGAAACGTCGACTGCACCTCTTCCTAGAGATGCTGCCTGGCCTGCTGCGTTCACCAGCAACTTTTATGTGTGTCAATTAAAATGTTGCCCACAATGTAAGCTGAAACACTAAAGATTCATTTTCTGCATTCTCATTTAAACCCCTTCCCAACAAATCTTGGCACTGTCAGTGACGAGCATGGTGAAAGGTTTCACCAGAATATTGTGGTCATGGAGAAACGGTATCAGGGCAACTGGAATCCATTAGTGCTGGCTGATTATTATTAGACACTTAAGCAAGAAGCCTCAGACACTGAGTTCAAATGAAAATTATCAACAAAAAATGTTTAGCTTGGTTGAACTAAGCGTCAGCATCATTATGCAATTAAACACATTGTAATAAAAGTTAAACAACAGGAATTCTGCAGATGCTGGAAATTCAAGCAGCTTTCTCATCTAGACCTATGCTCTACTGTTTATCGTCCTGACGAAGGGTCTCGGCCTGAAACGTCGACTGTACCTCTTCCTAGAGATGCTGCCTGGCCTGCTGTGTTCACCAGCAATTTTGATGTAATAAAAGCTAATTTCTTGTTTCTCCAAATTCCTGTGTGATGCAAGTAGGTTGAAGGTATATTTGTGTTCAGCCTCAAATGGTCTATCATAAACAAACAAGACATTCCGAGGAAGCAACATTTAAAAAAAAAATTGTTGTTCAGTGTTGGAGATGCAAGAGATAGTAGATGGTGAAATTTGGAGCAGGAAAATAAATGAGTTCTTCCAGCTACTTAATATTACTTTTCGGCCTTGTTGATTACATTAAAGACCTGATTAAACAACAGATGAGAGCAGTAATAGACTGCTGTGTTTACAATGACCTGGACTTGTTCTGATATTAAACTGTTGATAAAATTTGGTGAGTTTGGTTTGTCAAGATCCTGTGCAAGTCCATTTACTCTTTGTACACAGGGTATGAGGACACCATTTGCCATGGTCGACCATGGATGTTGTGTCCTAACTGTCTAGATATGCCGGCCAGGGCAGTGCAATATGGAGAGCAAGCTGTCACCCATGTAGCAAGCTCCTCCTCTCCACGCATCTAATGAACCTAAAGGAACGGCAGAGGCCGATACGGTTTGGCACCAGCAGTTTTGCAGGACCACACACTCATCAAATGAAGAAGTTCTCAGAAGAGCCCAAGCAATTCGATCACTCATACCAACAATAAGGGAAAGACAACTCAGATTCCTAGGACACATCATGCGGAACCATGAACTAGTAAAACTCACACTCTCTGGAAAGATTGAGGGGAGTAAACATAGAGGAAGACCTCGGCTTATGTACATCAAAAGCATAGCCAGGTGGCTGCACTTCGAGGAAATGGAAGTCATCCAAAAAAGGAAGGATAGATCTATATGGAAAACCATGGTCACCAATATCCGCATCGGATATGGTACCTAGACAGACAGTATTGCAGGAATTGCCAGTCAGCACAGAACTTAACGTAGGACTGACTTAGGGACTCCAGCTCTGGACTTTTCCCTCGCAGGTTTACTCCCAAAGCCTACCTCATGAGTGGTTATAGCCACAAGGCAGTGGAAGTTTGAGATCAGAGTTGTCCTTCTCCTGGATGAGATGCCAACCACGGCTGACGAGCCCTATCTGGCCAAAGCGACTGGTTTTAAGGCGCCAGTAACCCAACTTTGCCCCTTCTCCTGCCTGTAGGGACAGTTCCACCCGGCTTAGTAGCTAAGCCACACGTGAAGGCCAGGAGCTGGACTTGGTTTGTCAGAGGCTATTTGAGACGCACAGCATTGGGAGCATTTAATAGGTAGTGGGAGCTTGTCTCCGATAGCATCTCTGGCTATAACAACCTTAATTGCAGAAAGAAGGCGGTTATATTGATGGGAAATTTTGGAAAAAGAATTTAATTTCAGCACAGCTTTCTCATCTAGACCTATGCTCTACTGTTTATTACTGGGTTCCCGCATTATTGGGTCCTACAGAACAGAAACAGGCCCTTCAGCCCCACTGAGTCTTGAGGCTATCAACCCTTCGCTAATCCCATTTTATTCTGCTCATATTCCCATCAGTTATCCCAGGTTCCACCACCCAGATACACCAGGGACATTTACCAGCGGCCAGTTAACCTACTAGTGGACACAGCCCAGTCCATCACAGGCAAATCCCTCCCCGCCATTGAGCACACCTACACGGAGTGCTGCCTCAGTAAAGCAGAATCCATCATCACTGACCCCCTCCATCCAAACCATGCTCTCTTCTCACAGCTACCCTCAGGATGAAAGCATAGGCGTCTCAGGTCCCACACCATCGGGTTCAGGAACAGTTATTTTCTTCAACCATCAGGCTTCTGAACCAGCCTCGATAACTTCACACCTCAAGACTGAACTGATTCCACAATGCATGTGCTCACTTCCAAGAACTCTGCAACTCAAGTTCTCAGTTTGTTGATTTATTTATGTATTTATTTAATTATTTATCTATTTACATATTTATTTATTATTTATCTTTATATCTATCGATTTATATTTGCATAGTTCATCTTTTGCACTTTGGTTGCTTGTCAGTCTTTGTGTGCAGTTTTCCATTGATTCTCTTGTATTTCTTTGTTGGATTGAGAATACCTGCAAGAAAATGTATCTTTAGGTAGTCTATGGTGACATATGCATACAGTACTGTGCAAAGATCTTCGGCTCACTTATATATAGCTAGGGTGCCTAAGACTTTTGCACAGTACTGTGGTAATTTTATGTATTGCTTGTACTGCTGTCACCAAAAAAAAAACAAATTTCATGACACATATGAGTGATGATAAACCTGATTCTGATATGGGTCTCTGCTGTGGACTGAGAGTGGGAAGCCGGCAGGGAGAGGGGAATCGTGGTTGGGAAAAGGAGAAGGGGGAATGGAGTGAGCGGGAAGCCCCAGAGAGACATTCTGTAATAATTAATAAACCAATAGTTTGAAATCAAATTACCTTCCTAGTGTCTCGGGGGCCCTGGTGTCTCACCTCCATCCCTGGCATTCCTTTCCTGCGCCCTGTCCCACACCCACCCCAGGGCGCTCCACCCTCACCATTCCTAATATCCTTTGCTCCCGCTGGATTTACAAACTCGCTCTCTGCTCCACGTTGACAAATACAGTACTGTGCAAAAGTCTTGGGCACACACACACACACACACACACGCACACACGCACACACACACTCACACACACACGCACACACACACTCACACACACACGCACACACAAGGGTGCCTAAGACTTTTGCACAGTACCGTATACACACCTTGATAATAAATTTACTTTGACTTGGACCCAGCGCATGTTTGGGGTGCAGGAGGAAAGCGGAGCACCTGCAGGAAACCCTCAGGATCACCACTGTCCAGCTCACTACTTCCTGAGGCTTTGTTCTGCCCCGGCGCTGAATTGTCTCCGCGGCTGTGGGCTCACTCTGCGGTTCATGTTCATGTTCGGGGAATTATTTTTTATTGTTTGGATGATTTATTCTTCCTTTTTTCCCCTGAAAGAAAATGTATCTTTATGTAGTGTATGGTGACATATACATACAGTACTCTGCAAAGATCTTAGGCTCACATATATATAGCTAGGGTGGCTAAGACTTTTGCACAGTACTGTAGTAATTTTATGTATTGCTCTGTACTGCTGCCACAAAAAAACAAATTTCATGACATATGTGAGTGATGATAAATCTGATTCTGATATGGGTCTCTGTTGTGGACTGAGAGTGGGAAAGGGGCAGGGAGAGGGGAATATTTGACTGTCTTTTGACACTCTCTCTCTCTCTCTCTCTCTCTCTCTCTCCCCCCCCCCTCTCTCAATGGCGAGTTGGGGGATTTCTAGAGCAAACCGTGCAGATGGTAACATCGGAACAGCAAGCTGTTGACCTCTCCCCTCACCTTGTCAGGAGTGATACCTCTCTCTCCCTCACCAGTGAGAGAGAGATAGAGCCTGTGGGATGTCAAACGGTTGGGATGAACAGTGATTTTTAGTGGACTCTTAGATCATAAACTCTTTGTGGGCTTTGCAATTGTTTGCAAAGTGGGAGGCTGATGTTTTCTGTTGGAATAAGTTAGGGAAGGGGAGGGTGCAGGCTGATGCTTTAACGCCGCTTGAGTGCGGAAGGGGGAGAGGGGCTTTGGGTGTTTCTCTGTCATTCATTGTTTGGGGATTTTCTTCTGTTTTGTGGACGTCCGCGAAGAGTAGGAGTTTCAAGTTGCATGACTGTACTCATTCTCTGATGTTAATTGGAAGCTTTGAACCATTGAACCATTTCTGGTGTGGGTTTTTCATGAACTCTGTTGCGTTTCTTTGTTCTGTGGCTGCCAGCAAGAAGGTGCATGTGGTGTAAATACTTTGGTAACAAATGTACTTTGAACTTTGAGAACCTGCGAGCTCCACTCTGAAGCTAAGGATTGAACCTGGATCGCTGTAACGGTGAGGCAGTATCTCTGTATTGTATTGCTATATTCATGCTCTATTCTTGGTTGGTGCGGCTGTAACGAAACCCAATTTCCCTCGGGATCAATAAAGTCTATCTATCTATCTATCTATCTACCAGGTCAACTACTCTGCTGGCAGAGAATCACAAGGCCATAAGATATAGCAGTAGAATTAGGCCATTTGGCCCATCAAGACTGCTCTGCTGTTTCATCATGGCCGATTCTTGTCCGGTCTCATCAGGTCCTTGTCTAGCCTCAGTCCCGCCCGTTCTTGCCTCAGTCTGGAAATCGTGTCTCAATTCTAGTTACCATCCTCGCCTAGGCCTCTCGTCACAGTTAAGTGGGACCTTTGCAGGAAGCCTTTGATCCCCTGACTCCATTCCCAGTTCCCTCACTAAATAAAGCATGTGGATGGAGGTGGCTCATCTGTACAAACACAATTTACCAGCTGATTGAATCAAGCATCAAGAGCTGCATTATGTGACCATGAATGGAAAAATATCTGCAATCACTGAAATATTCATTTGCTAATAACTCCGAAGACCTGCGGAATTTGATATTTGAATACGATCGGCCAAAATCTACCTAGAGCCATGCTCTTAAATGTAGGGGCATCACAATCTAAAGCCATGGTCACATTTCATACCATAGTAATCAGCATTTTAAAATTATAGTCCTTTAATAAACAGGTAATATTATTGAAGGATTAGCAGAGTTATAGAAATGAGGGCAAGCTATTTTGGGGAAATTAAAATGAAGCATGCATTAGTAAATGGGATATTTTCTGCTCTTTGTAATTCCAAGCCACATAAGGCACATAAATTTTGTGCAGCTACAGTATGTGTCCGTGCAAACCTCAATTTATGCATGCTTTCTCCTAAACACTGAACCTATGGACTCACCTTATCAAGGACCCTACACTTAATGTTCTTAATATTATTTATGATTTTTTTATTTCTGTTTTTTGTATTTGCAGTTTGTCTTTCGCAGGTTGTCTGTTTGTCTGTCTTTATTTGTGTGTAGTTTTTCATTGATTCTATTGTATTTCTTTGTATCTGCTGTAAGTGCCTGCGGGAAAATGAATCTCAGAGTAGCATAAGGTGACATATGAGTACTTTGGCAATTAATTTACCCTGAACTTTCTTTGAAAGTTGAAGTTTAATGGCAGTTGCATGAGTACATCCGCGAGCAGGTGCAGTGAAAAACTTGCAGCAACATTTGCAAGAAAAGCATAAATTTTGGACAATTTTTACGAGAAAGAACACAATCATACAAAATAAAACTGTGTTAATGTGTAGGTTTCTCCCACATGCTTACTTTAACATTCCAAAAACAGTGCATTTTGGACAGTTGGGGCAGCTGCTTATTTGGGACAACACTTAAAGAACAAAAACTAATCGAGAAAATTGCCGGGATTCCGCTAACTTATTTGGCTGCTTAATTGGATAAGAAGACTGTTGGCAAACAGTTTCCAACCAGCATCAGACATGTGCGCTTGTGTAGCCATTAAACGCTACAGGTGCCTGGAGCAAACAGTTTTTAAATAGCATCACTTGTGTGTGCTTGTGTTCAAAAAGCAGTGATTTCTGTCACTGACATGGTAAGAAATAAATAGTAAGGCATTTCAGAACTGTTTTGTTCACTGCGGTTTCAAACGTTCAGGCTTGGGCATGCCAGAAATGGCTGAGACTGAAAATGAAGCAATTTCACTCTTTAAGGACTAGAA
This sequence comes from Mobula birostris, assembly GCF_030028105.1. NCBI lineage: Eukaryota > Metazoa > Chordata > Chondrichthyes > Myliobatiformes > Myliobatidae > Mobula > Mobula birostris. Next base: position 13,020,366 of record NC_092379.1, read on the forward strand.
TTTGAAGGTATCGGCAATCATCTTGAATGTTACGATGAAAATAAAGACTTGGAGGATGTAATTGTTGATAGCATTGTATGAAGGCAGTCCAGTATTTACTATAGTCATCTGCACTGATTGTGTTCATTGTTGTTTTGTATGGCCGCGGTTTTCTCTTCACGCTTCCAATCGGTTTTGTCAAACACTCCTCCAGCTCGCAGCTGCATTGATGGACCGTGGCAAAGCCACCTCAGATCTTGGTGAGAGGGCATGTTTGGACCAAACAGAGGACATCCTGGGTTGGGGCACCACAGGAGCAAGCTGGGGTTTGCTGGTAAAGTGTTTGCACTGTTCTGGCATGTTGACTTCCGAGTCTATTTGTGACTGTCCAGTTTTTTATCTGGTAGTCGTAGTAAAGCCCGGGAGGAGCGAGATGGGGACATCAATCAGATCTCCACCGGGGTGCCAATTTGTTCATTTACAGTCAGTTAAAAGAACACGACAGGGTACACTGGATGAATTTTTATGTCGATAACAGTTAGGAATTAATACACAGTTTTATAGTACTGTAGTAGTATTGATTGTGTTCTAATTTGCTTGCTCTTTATTTAATTGAAATGCATAATTCGTTACTCTGTTAAACCTAGTTTTTTTTTTAAAAATACCTTTTTAACTATTTCTATGAAACTTCAACTAATTTAATTGTGCCAAAATGTACTGGCCCTGATGTGAACCAATTAACTGGAATCAACCGTGCGTGCATTAGCTCTAGTGTAGCTGAGTGGTAGAATCTGAAGGAAATAAATGGGAATGTGGAAAAAATAAAACTGGATTCCTGTAAGGTTAGTGTAACAGGGTGGCTGATGGTCAGTGTATATCTGATGGGCTGAATGGCCTTTCCCTGTGTTGTTATGTCTGAAATAAAAGAACTCACCAATATGGAATTAGGTTTGTTTTTCTTTCAGTTGTTGTCAGGGAATTTTCTTTGAAATAAACTGGAATGACATGGGGTGTGGACAAAGTGCCAGAGTATTAGCACTGTTGTGCAGCTAGGACAATTGTTCCCTCATGATTCCGTCGATCAGGTTTATTCCCAACCTCTGTTGCTAACTGTGTGGAGTTTACATGTTCTCGCTGTCACTATGTGGGTTTCCACTGGGTGCCCTGGTTTCCTCCCACATCCTAAAGATGAGCGGGTTGGCAGGTTAATTAGCTATGCATTAGGTATATACAGTACTGTGAAAAAGTCTTCGACACACATGTACTGTCTCAGTACTTACATATCTGTGTGCTGTAGCACTTTTTTATTCACAGTTATTTTGTAAATTACACTATTCTTTGCATTTCTGGTCAGATGCTAAATGCATTTCATTGGCTTTGTATCTGTACTCAGCACAATGAAAATAAAGTTGAATCTAATCTAATCTATATAGCTAAGGTGCCCAAGACTTTTGCACAGTGCTGTATTTGTCAACGTGGAGTGGAGAATGAGTTTGTAAATCTGGTGGGAGCTAAGTATGCGGGGAGTGGCGAGGATGGAGTGCCTCAGGAGGGGACAGGTGGCAGAGGAGGAGTACCAGGTGTGAGGTGAGGTGGTGTGGGTGCATACATAAGAGACACCGTGCAAGGTCAGTTGATTCCAAACAATCGGTTTGTTGATCATTACAGAATGTCTCTCTGGTGTCCCCCCTCCCTTTCCATTTTCCCAACCATAATTCCTCTCTCCCTGCCCCCTTCCCACTCTCAGTCCACGACAGAGACCCATATCAAAATCAGGTTTATCATCCCTCACACATGTCATGAAATTAGTTTTTTATTGCTGCAGCTGTACAGTGCAATATATAAAATTACTGCAGTAATTACTATAGTCTCTGTGAAGAACATGAGTTTCAGGGTGTATACTGTATACATTCACTCATATTAAATTGAACAATTTGAACCATTTTACTATGCAGGAACCTTACTTAGAAACATAGAAACAAAGAAAGCCTACAGCACAATACAGGCCCTTCGGCCCACGATGCTGTGCCGGCCATGTACGTACTTTTGAAATTACCTAGGGTTAACCATAGCCCTCTGTTTTTCTAAGCTCCATGTACCTATCCAGGAGTCTCTTAAAAGGCCCTATCGTATCCGCCTCCACCACCATCGCCGCCAGCCCATTCCACACACTCACCACTCTCTGCGTAAAAAATTTACCTCTGACATCTCCTCTGTACTTACTTCCAAGCACCTTAAAACTATGCCCTCTAGTGTTAGCCATTTCAGCCCTGGGGAAAAGCCTCTGACTATTCACACGATCAATGCCTCTCATCAACTTATACACCTCTATCAGGTCACCTCTCGTCCTCCGTCGCTCAAAGGAGAAAAGGCTAAGTTCACTGAACCTATTCTCATAAGGCATGCTCTCCAATTCAGGCAACATCTCTGTAAATCTCCTCTGCACCCATTCTATAGTTTCCACATCCTTCCTGTAGTGAGGTGACCAGAATCGAGCACAGTACTCCAAGTGGGGTCTGACCAGGGTCCGAAATAGCTGTAACTTTATCTCTCAGCTCTTAAACTCAATCTCACGGTTGATGGAGGCCAATGCACCGTATGCCTTCTTAACCACAGCATCAACCTGCGCAGCAGCTTTGAGTGTCCTATGGACTCGGACCCCAAGATCCCTCTGATCCTCCATTAATCTGAAATATGTGGCTAGGGGAGTGGCAAAATCTGGAGGAGGTTAACGGGAATGTGCAGAGAATAGGTTGTAGAGAAAACTAATGGTGGAAGAGGATCCCTCTGTGTGCTAGCATTAACTTGATGGAAGGAATAGCCTCCTTCTGTATAGTAAGGAAATATGAAATATATGTACTGTATTAGCTTTGAGCACATTCTGGAGCGGATCAGTGCTTGACAAAGGGCTTTGTCCTTTACTGGATCTGAAATACTCTGGGCTCCTCAGTTGTAGCTGTGGCGAATGTTTCGGATGCCTCAACTTTCACAGACATGTTGGTCATTAAACTTTGCAGAGTCGAGTCATAGAGAAGTACAGCACAGAAGTAGGCACTTTGGCCCATCTAGTCCATGCTGAAACCATTTAAACTGCTTACTAATATCAATCTGCACCAGGGCCCATGACTCTCCATACCCCTACCATCCACATACCTATCTACACTCCACTTAAACGTTGAAATCGGGCTCGCATTCACCACCTACACTGACAGCTCATTCTCCACTCTCACGTTCCTCGAAGTGAAGAAGTTTCCCCTCAAGTTCCCCTTAAACTTTTTGCATTTCATCCTTAACCCGTGACCTCTGGTTGTAGTCCCACCCAGCCTCAGTGGAAAAAGATTACTTGCATTTACCCTACCTATAGATAGATAGATAGCTATACTTTATTGATCCCGAGGGAAATTGGGTAAATACCCCTTATTATCGAATTTCCTCTACCTTCCAAGGAAAAAAGTCCCAAGCTATTCAAGTTTTCTTTATAACTCAGGTCCTCCAGACCCGGCAACATCCTTGTAAATTTTCCCTGTACTCTTTCAACCCTTGCTGTAGGTGACCAAATTTGGACACAATATGCCAAATTAGGCCTCACCAATTTCAGCAAAACATCCCATCTCCTGTACTCAATTCTTGGATTTATGAAGGCAGAAACAAATTCTTGTTTGGTGGATTCAATGTTCTGAGAGGGTAGTACCTCTTAGCATTGGGAACCTGTGCTGCACTGCTGCTTTGTGTGTGAATCAATGACTGGAGAGCCAAATCGGGAAAATCCCACAGTCACATAGACAAAAGGGGAAAAAAAAGGTCAGGGAGCACATTCAGTTGGTCTGGTCGCCATTTGGAAATAACTTGATTTGAAATAGAAGCCAAGGCGCATAATAGGTACCAAGGATATTAATTAAAACAGAGTTGAGGAGGAATATCTTTCACTCAGAGGGTGATGAATCTGTGGAATTACAGAAAACTCTGCTTTAAGTGTTGAATGGGTAAGGACGTATTATGCTGACTATAAGATTAAACTGTCAGCTCCATATGCTGTGAAGGCCAAGTCATTAGGTGTATTTAAAGTGGAGGGTGATTAGTAAGGGAGTCAAAGGTTACGGAGAGATAGCAGGGGAATGGGGTTGAGAGGGATAGTAAATCAGCCATGATGGAATGGCAGAGCACGGTTGATAGTCAAATGGCCAAATTGTCCCCCTACGCCTTATGATCTAAACCTGTGGGAGCAGAACAGGCAGACATTACTTTTAATGAACAGTTTGCCTTGTAAAGAAGTTTGGCCATGTACTCTACAAATAAGAAATGTTCAAAGTTCAAGGTTAATTTATTAACAAAGTTCACATATGCCACTTTGAGATTCTTTTTCTTCTGGGCATACTTAATAAATCCATAATAGAATAAGAACTACAACAGAGTCAAAGAAAGACCGCACAAACTTGGGCGTTTAACCAATGTCAAAAGACAACAAATTGTGCAAATACAGAAAGAAAGAAATAATATGATAAATAAATAAGGTTCCTTAGGTTGTGGGAACATTTCAATGATGGGGCAAGTGAAGTTGAGCGAAGTTATCCCTTTTGGTTCAAGAGCCTGATGGTTGAGGGATAATAACTGCTCCTGAACCTGGTGGTGTGAGTCCTGATACTCCTGTCTCTTCTTTCTGATGGCAGCAGCATGTCCTGGGTGGTGGGGGTTGTGCGGGGGGGGGGTCCCTGATGATGGATGCTGCTTTCCTGTGACAACGTTTTGTGTAGATATGCTCAATGGAATGTGGCTGAGGATGAGAGATTAGATTAGATTATGAGAACACTCAGTCCTCTTTTATTGTCATTTAGAAATGCATACATGCATTAAGAAATGATAGAATGTTTCTCTGGAGTGATATCACAGAAAACAGGACAAACCAAAGACTAACACTGACAGAACCACATAATTATCACATATAGTTACAGCAGTGCAAAGCAATACCATAATTTGATGAAGAACAAACCATGAGCACGGTAAATAAAGTCCCTAAAGTTCCCGAGTCGATTGACTCCTGAGTCCCCAATAGCAGGCAGCAAAAGGGAGAAACTCCCTGCCGTAAACCTCCAGGCACCATCAACTTGCCGATGCCTTGGAAACAGCCGACCACAGCCGGCACTGAGTCCATCTGTCCGAAAACTTCGAGCTTCCGACCAGCCTCTTCGATACAGCCTCCCGAGCGCCATCCTCTGCCAAGCGCCTTCAACCTCGCCCCGACTGCTGAAACATGCAAAGCCGAGGATTACAGGGCCTTCTGCTCCGGAGATTCTGGTTACCGCACAGTAGCAGTGGCAGCGAAGCGGGCATTTCAGAAGTTTTCCAGATGTTCCTCTGCACTCTCACGCCCGTCTCTATCAAATCAGAATTGTGCACGGTCCCTTACTTGACAGATAACAGACATCACCACCGAAGTGGCCGCGCGCGCTGCTGTCACGCTGCCATCTTCTCCTCCTTCATTACAGAGAGGGAGGCAGTTTTGGTGGAGAGGTGTTAAGGAGATGAAACTGCCAGGCCTGTACAATATGATATATATCCTGGGCTGTTAAGAGAAGCAAAGAAGGAATAGACAAGATTCTGTTTATCATTTTACAATCTTCCCTGGCAGTGTTTTAGAGGAATGATAATGACAAGAAAAAGTTCTAGATTGAGTAATTGCAGGTCAGTCAACCTAACCCCACTGCAGTGTAAAGTATTGGAAAGGGATTCCAAAGGATGGTATTAATCATTATTTTGGATGGCGCAGATTGACGCAGCCAGGGTGGATTTATTGAAGGACAACCGTGATGGATTAACTCTCAGGAATTTGTAAAGAAGTAACAAGTAGGGTTGATGTGGGTCCATGTAGACTTCAGCAGGACTCTTGATAAGCAGTAGACTGGTTGGAAGAGTTCAAACCCATGGAAACTACACTCAATGGTTCTTCACTAAGTACGTCCCCTACTTCATAAAGTGGCCACCAAGTGTATGTTCATGATCTTCTGCTGCTATAATCCATCCACTTCAATGTTTGATGTGTTGCTCATTCAGAGATGCTCTTCTGCATACCACTGCTGTAAGCTCTGTCACGTTTTTGTCAGCTTGAACCAGTCTGGTCATTCTCCTCTGATCTCTCTCATCAATGAGACATTTTCACCTGCTCACGGGATATTTTATGTTTTTTGCACCATTCTCTGTAAGCTCCAGATACTGTCGTGGGTGAAAATCCCAGGACATCAACAGTTTCTGAGATCCTCAAACCAATGTGTCTAGCACCAACAATCACATTTCTTCCCCATTCTGATGTTTGGTCTGAACAACCAGCGAACCTCTTGACCACATCTGTGTTCTTTTATGCATTGAGTTGTTGCCACATGATTGGCTGATTGGGTATTTGCATTAACGAGCGGGTGCACAGGTGTCCCTAATAAAGTGGCAACTAAGTGTAAACTGAATGGCCTCCTTCTAATGTGCAAGGACATCAGGAAATGTGGCGGCTTTATGATTGGAATGCGAATGCCGCTTTCCGAAGGCAGAAAACAGCACCCGTCATCGACCAAGCCATGCTGTCTTCTCACGACTACCATCAGGCAGGAGATGCAGAAGCTTTAGGTCCCACACCACCAGATTCAGGAACAGTTATTCCTCTACAACCATCAGACACGTGAACCGGCGTGGATAATTTCATTCACAACTACTCAGAACCGAATTTGTGGCCTATGGACTCACTTTTTTAAGGACTCCTAACAGCTCATGTTTTCAGTATTATTTTTTATTTACAGTTTCTCTTCATTTGTACATTGATCATTTGGTAGTCTATATGCATAGTTTTTCATAGATTCTATTGTATTTCTTTTATTTCTGTACATGTATCTCAGGGTAGTATATGGTAACATATACATATTTTGATACTAAATTTTTTTAGATTAGATTATGAGGACACTCAGTCCTCATTTATTGTCATTTAGAAATGCATGCATTAAAAAATGATACAATGTTCCTCCAGAAAGATATCACAGAAACACAAGACAAACCAAGACTAAACTGACAAAACCACATAATTATAACATGTAGTTACAACAGTGCAAAGCAATACCGTAATTTGATAAGGAGCAGACCATGGGCACGGTAAAAAAAAAGTCTCAAAGTTCCGATAGCCCATCATCTCACGCAGACAGTAGAAGGGAGAAACTCTCCCTGCCATGAACTTCCAGCGCTGCAAACTTGCCGATGCAGCATCCTGGAAGCACCCGACCACAGCCGACTCTGAGTCCGTCTGAAAACTTCGAGCCTCCGACCAGCCCTCCGACACCGAGCACCAAGCACCATCTCTGCCGAGCGCTTCGACCCCGCCCCGGCTGCCGAGCAACAAGCAAAGCCGAGGACTCGGAGCCTGCCCCTTCGGAGATTATGGACCACACAATAGCAGTGGCGGGGAAACAAGCATTTCAGAAGTTTCTCCAGATGTTCCTCCGTGCTCTCACGTCCGTCTCCATCAAATCAGGATTGTGCACGGCACTCTACTTGACAGATAACAGACATCACCACCGGAGTGGCCGCTGCGCGCTGCGTCGCGCCGCCATCTTCTCCTCCCGCCTTTACTTTGAATTTTGAAGTATTAAAGTATACTGTATACTGCGGCTACTCAGTGTTCTAAAATTGCAGTGGCATTGAATCATAGAACTCTAATCAATGCTAATCAATGCTGACAACAGGAATTCTGCAGATGCTGGAAATTCAAGCAACACACATCAAAGTTGCTGGTGAACGCAGCAGGCCAGGCAGCATCTCTAGGAAGAGGTACAGTCGACGTTTCGGGCCGAGACCCTTCGTCAGGACTAACTGAAGGAAGAGTGAGTAAGGAATTTGAAAGTGGGGGGGGAGGGGGAGATCTTGGCCTGAAACGTCGACTGTACCTCCTCCTAGAGATGCTGACTAATCAATGCTGAACTATTATTCTGCCATGTCCCGTCGACTTGCACACGGACTGCAGCCCTCCCTCCATGTACCTATCCAAAATTCTCTTAAATGTTGACATCAAACCCGCATCCACCACTTCCGCTGGCAGCTCGTTCCACACTCTGAGCGAAGAAGTCCTCGCTCTTGTTTTAATGATTATGAAGACATGTATTCCCCTTTTATTGTCATTTAGTAATGCATGCATTAAGAAATGATACAATATTCCTCCGGTGTGATATCACAAAACACAGGACAAACCAAGACTGAAAAAACTGACAAAACCACATAATTATAACATATAGTTACAAACAGTGTAACAATACCATAACTTGATGAAGAAGTCCATGAGCACAGTAAAGTTCAAAGTTTCTCAAATGTCCCACATCTCACGCAGACGGGAGAAGAAAGAAAAACTCTCCCTGCCGTGCCGACCACAATCCGACTCTGAGTCATCCGAAAACTTTGAGCTCTGATCAGCTGTCCGACACCGAGTACTGAGCGCCATCTCCGTCCGAACGATTCGACCTCCTTCTCGTTCGCCAAAAGCAGGCAAGGCCGGGGATTTTGAGGCCTACCCTCCGAAAGATTCCCGACCGCGCAGTAACGACAGCAGCGAACGGGCGTTTCAGAAATTTCTCCAGATGTTCCTCTGTGCTTTCACGTCCATTCTCCATCAAATCAGAGTTGTCCACGGCCCCTACTTAACAGATACAACATCATTTTTCACCGGAGGGCTGCGCACACGCAGGCGCGCCGCCATCTTCTCCTTCCCTTGTGCATTTCGCCTTCCACCCTTCACCCATGGCCTCTAGTCCTAGTCTCACCCAACCTCAGTGGACAAATTCTGCTTGCATTTACCGTATCTGTACCCCTCATAATTTTGCGTACCTCCCCTCATTCTCCTGTACTCCAGTGACTAACATCCTAACCTATTCAACCTTTCCCTGTAATTCAGGTCCTCAAATCCCAGCAACATCCTTGTAAATTGTCTGTGCACCCTTATTGACATCTTTCTTGTCGGTAGGTGACCAGAATTGCACACAATACTCCAAATTAGGCTTCACCAATGTCTTATACAATGCCAAAATAGCATCCCAACTCCTGTACTGAATACTTTGATTCATGAAGCCCAATGTGACAAAAGCTTTCTTTATGAACCTATCTATTGTACCTGTGACACCACTTTGAAAGAATTATGGATGTGTATTCCTGGGTTCTTCTACTTTACCATCCTCCTCAGTGCCCTACCACTTTGTGGTATTCTTATACTACTAAGATGCAGTAGTTTAATGTTTGAAGACGTTACGGGTCACAACCAGGGGTCGTTTTTAAAAGAAATTTTTTTTCAGTATGTTGGCTGTTTTTTCTCAGTGTCACTTCGTGCATTGTTCTCCTTGGAGCGTTTATCTTTTATGCCTAATTGTTTTTGGACTAGCTTCCCTTTGTGCTGCAGGTGTCTCATTTGTGATCATGGGGATTGTTAAACTCTCTATGTATTTATCACTTCTATTCAATTTGCGATAATTTAATTAGCACGTCATTTTCGATGTCTGGGATTCCTACGTGCTCCAGGGTGTATTTTCAGTGGGGCATGCCAATCGCTCTATGTTGGGTTGTTGTGGTTCCTTGTCGGGTGAAATTCAGGCAGTGTCCTTCTGTGTATCGTGAGTGATTTCAGTCGTCAAGATTCTGTGCAGTTTGCCTGAGCCCTTGTCAGTTTTTTTTCCAGTTGATTTCTGGAATAAATCTCTAGTTTTGCTTGAAATGCCAAAGTCTCTGCGATTCCTGCACTTGAGTTCGCTAGTGACTCTCATATTAAATCTCTTGCTTGTACGTACGTAGGAGCGGAACTTAGATGAGTGTGACCCTCTTTCTTGTTCCTTTCCCTGAAGCAATGATCAGTTTCTTTTGCTCTCTTTGTGCCTCCTTCCAACCATCACAGCTGTTGGGTATCAACACCAGGTATTTTGATCTGCTTCTACAGAAGACAACCAAAAAGGGAATCTCTCTGGGTCTGGTCAAAATTTTACAATTTTACCAATAATAGGATGACAGCACTGTGGAAAAGTTTTAGGCACATATTTAAGGCATCCGTTAGTCTTGCGAGACCATGGATCTACGCCTGGAAAGTCTTCACTCTCCAGGGTGCAGGCCTGGGCAAGACTGTATGGAAGACCGGCAGTTGCCCATGCTGCAAGTCTCCCCTCTCCACGACACTGATGTTGTTCAAGGGAAGGGCATTAGGACCCATACAGCTTGGCACCAGCGTCGTCACAGAGCAACGTGTGATTAAGTGCCTTGCTCAAGGACACAACACGTTGCCTTGGCTGGGGCTCGATCTCACGACTTTCAGGTCACTAGTCCAATACCTTAACCGCTTGGCCACATGCCCACATATATATATGAGAGGGGAATCATGGTTGGGAAAAGGAAAACCGAGCGGGAAGCACCGGAGAGACATTCTGTAATGATCAATAAACCAATTGTTTGGAATCAAATGACATTGCCTGGTGTCTCAGGGCTGGCTACATCTGCACCTCTGTCACCACTACCACCCCCCCCACTCCGGCTCTCCCTCTCTGCCACCTGTCTCGCACCCCCCACCTGGCACTCCACCCTCTCCACTCCCAACATCCTTTGCTCCTGACAGATTTACAAACTTGCTCCCTGCTCCACGTTGACAAATGCAGTACCGTGCAAGAGTCCATAAGACCATAAAACTTTGGAGTAGAATGAAGCCACTCGGCCCATCGAGTCTGTTCCGCCATTTGATCATGGCTGATCCATTTCCTCTCTCAACCCCATTCTCCTGCCTTCTTCTCATAACCTTCCATGCCCTGAATAATCAAGAACATATCAAACCCTGCCTTAAATTCACACAATGAGTTGGCCTCCATAGCCACTGAGGTGACACATTCCACAGTGCCACCACTCACTGGCTCTCTATCTATCTATCTATATATCTAATATCTATATTTATATCCATATATCTATATCCATACGCAACCCTCAGGTGTGGCCAGCACATGTTCATTTATGGGAAGACAACTTCTGGCCCCACAAAACTGAGAAATCTCATTTGTGTGGATGCTGTAATAATGGGTTGTCCGGTTACAAATCCGCGTCGCAAAATATCAGACAGTACACCACAAGCGATTAAATGTTCAAACTTTATAAATCTTAATCTGAATATAGGGTTAGTAAAGAAAATAAAAAGAAAAAGGGCCCATTTTAAGGGAAAAGTCAAAAGTGCACGTTGGAGCTCACTGATATGGCTGTACATCCACCATCGGCCTCCTCCGAGTGTCGTCGACCTTCGGACCCTCGCTGCCAGTCCACTCCGTCCAGTGGTCTACCAGCTCCCTCCACACGCGTTTTCCGTCTTCTGCTCTCGCCGACAAAAGACTGCGAAAATCTCCCTTCCAGACTCACAGGAAAGAACAACATTCCTCTCATCAGATAGTCCCCGCATTCCAAGTCCCGTTATCTCCAGTCATTACCCAAACATTGCTGCTACAGAGAAACCATTTCATTAGCAATGAAACATTACAGAGAGGCCTTTACAATAGCAGTAAAACCTTCCAGCATGTTGCACATATCTATATATCCATATATGTATATGTATATCTATATTTATCTCTCTCTATATCTATCTATCTATCTATATATATATATAGCTGTGTACATACATCTATTGATGCTTCTGGACACATCTTCAGTGATGTTCCTGGAATCATCGGGTGTTTCGGGTCTTTCAACATCATATATATAAATATATATATATATATATATATATAGTGGATATAGTGGTGGTAGCATCCGTTAGTCTCGTGAGACCATGGATCTGTGCCTGGAAACTCTTCACTCTCCAGGGTGCAGGCCTGGCCAAGGTTGTATGGAAGACCGACAGTTGCCCATGCTGTAAGTCTCCCCTCTCCACGACACCGATGTTGTCCAAGGGAAGGGCAAGGCCCGATACAGCTTGGCACCGGTGTTGCCGCAGGAGTTGCCAGAACGAGGTTGAAGGCAACGTTGGACTGCCTTAGGGACTCCAGCTCCGGATTTGTCCTCAGGGTTTACTCCCGAAGTCTTTCCCATGAGTGGGTATGGCTGCAAGGCGGCAGAGGTTTGAAATCAGAGTTTCCCTCTCTTTAAAGACTGCCTTCCCAGGCTGACGAGCTCCATCTACCCGAAATATATATATATATAGATAGATAGATAGATAGATCAATCTATATATGTGCCCAAGACCTTGGCACAATACTATTTAAAATATGAACTCCAGTCAATAACAGTAGCTGTAATCAAGCAGATGAGAATAGCAATATCTGCAGAGTATTTGATGGGTTGTCATATTATGTTTTCATAATAACTATAATTTGACACCAATTATTCTATTCTATAATTCAATATTTTGGGATCTATCTTAATTTGCTTTCCTTCTTCCTAGCCAGTTATTGTTCCTGCTGTTAGTAGACATGGTGGTATTGATGTTTCCAGTGACAGGAGAACTAGCAGTCTACAACACTGTCACAGTGGAGGCTGAATGGATTAGCTGCTAGCTCTGTGATCTGGATGGTTGTCCTGTGGGCCTTTCCTGTGATAGTTCAGTCTAAGTTTCCTCCCGCAGGTGGACCTGCCAACTGTTTGGACAGGTGATTGAACAACAGGGGGGCAACATTAGGGTTCGGAGGGCCACCCTGCACTGGGACTGCTGATCGAGTGTTGGGCTTGGACTGAGTAGGCAATTCCCATGTTGTCACTTCTACGATAGAATTACAATTTGCTTATTACATTGGACAACAATATTTTTCAAAAGTGTCGCTTCATTAGATTGTTTTTGTATATGACAGACCACTTGAAGCTGAACACAATATAATTTCAGCTTAATCACATCACGTAGAAATTTGGAGAAACAAGAAATTAGCTTTTATTGAATATAATAGGTTTAATTGCATAACAGTGCTGATGCTTTGCAATAGTTCAACTGATCTAAAAATGTTTTGTTGATGATTCTCATTTGTACTCAGTGTCTGAGACTTCTCCCTTAAGTGTCCAACAATAATCAGCCAGATTCCAGTTTAATCAGATAGATTCCAGTTGCCCTGATACCGTTTCTCCATAACCGCAATGTCCTGGTGAAACCTTTCACCGTGCTCGACACTGACAGTGCCAGGGTTTGCAGTGAAGAAGTCTAAATGGGAATGCAGAAAATGGATCTTTAGTGACATGTTGCACTTCATGGTTTTGTATGCTTGAAGCATGTTGTCAACCAGCTGCATGTAGCTTGGTGTTCCGTAGTTGCCAAGAAAGTTTCCAACAACATCCTTGAATGCCTTCTAAGCGATTTTCTCCGGTCCCACTAGAAGTTCTTTGATTTACCTGTTGTTGACGACCTGTTTGATTTGTGGACCAGCAAAGTGCCTTCTTTAATCTCGGCATCAGTTTTTCTGGGAAACATCTGTCCCAAATATTGAAATCCTTCACGGAAGTGTATGGACTTTCTAAAACCTGTCCTGTCATGCAGTGTCCACAGTGATGTGCAGAAAAGCATCGCTGAGCGAACATCACATTGAACCTCGAAGTAGGTGGGCAGAAGACACAAGCATACACTCAGTGGCCACTTTGTTAGGTACAGGAGGTATCTAATAAAGTGGTCTTTGAGTGTATTTGGGAGGAAGCTGGAGTGCTTGAGGGAAACCCATGTAGGCACCGGGAGGATGTGCCAATGCTAAACCTGCAGCCACTGAGGTCGGGCTCAAAACTGTGTCGACGGGGCTGTGTTAATGATTACTCATCTGTTGGATACTCTTGGTTGGGACTGAAGATCTAGTGGTTCTTGAACAACACTTAGGATCTGTTTTTGATGTCACTGGAGAAGAATCAATTTGATTATGATCTTTAAACTATTGCCATATTGAGTGGACATTCTGAGGTCAAGCAAGAAAGTTTGCTGGGAAACTCTCTCCTATCACATTCCTTCTTCTGGAGTCCTTTACCTTTTCCACCCATCACCTCCCAGCTTCTTACTTCATCCCCTTCCCCCTCCATCTGGCTACACCTGTCACCTTCTAGATTGTCCTCTTCCCCCTTCTTATTCTGGAATCAAGTCTCCTCCTTTCCAGTCCCAAGGAAGGGTCTTGGCCCAAACTGTCAACTGTTTGTTCAGTTCCACAGATGCTCCTGACCTGCTGAGCTCCTCCAGCATTTTGTGTGCGTTGTTGAGAAACACATCATATTAGAGTGGATGGTCCAAGGGTTCATTTATTATCAAAGTATACAACTCTGAAATTCTTCTTCTCCAGATAGCCATGACACCGGGAAAGCAAAGAATGGCAGCATGGACATGGACTCCCAAACCACGCCTCCCTGCACAACAAATTAACAAAAATGGAAGTCAGAGTTGTTGTGGTAGTTAATGAGTTAACCCATGTCATTCAGTTAGCCACTCCCACATGGGAGGCGTTCACGCAATATACAAGCAGAGTTATCAATACAGTTGAATATCTTGAAAAATGGAGGAATACAAAGAGAGTGAGAGATCATTAAAAATAAAGAGAAAGATGGTTATAATATTGGCAATTCTTTTTTATGTTTATGTAAGGAGAATAAGTTACCTGCTATGGGTAAAGTGAAGTCAATTGCTCAATTTCAGTGATTATAATTTCAGTGCAGTTCCATAGACAGGAAATACATATCGAGTTTTTCTTTTCTTTTGAGAAAGGGAGATGTTCTGCTAGTTAATGGGTTAATCCTATGCCATTCCGTTAGCCACTTTCACATGGAAGGAGTTCACATACAGTACAGGTACAATACAATACAATACAGGTACAAGCAGGGTTATCAATAAAGTTCAGTCGGATATCCTGCATGCTGGTGTCATGGTGTGCTCTGCACCCTCCCTCAATACCGAATGCAGTGAGAGTCTTTCTCCTTGGATGGAAATATCAAGCAGGAGGAAGGGAAACTTACAAGGCAGAATTAAAGCTTATAAGGAAAATTTAAAGAAGACGTGCAAGGCAAGTTGAGCACCTTGGGCGGGCTATGTTGATGCCAGAATGTGTGGTGACGCTCTGAACTGTCATGATCACAGGGCGAATGTACAAACTCCTTACAGACAGCGGTGGGAAAAGAACTCAGATAATCAGTGCACATGGTAATTGAATGAATTCGAGTCTGAATCCCTGAGTATATTACGCAGAGTGTGATAGATGCCTGGATCACATTGCCAGAGGGATGGTGGAAGCGGATACGAAAACAATGATTAAGAGTCATTGAACATTGACAGGCGGATGAACAGGCAGGGAGTAGAGGGACATGGACCTTGTGCGGAAATGTGGAAAGGTCAGGAGCCGAGGTGGCGGGGTCCAGGCCCAGAGAGTATCGAAGCGACAGAAACCGATGTATGGATAATGATTTAAGCGCTGGGCTCGACTGAAACGGCCAGGGAGATGGGGCTTCGAGTCGAGGGAGGGGCCGGTTCAGCTCGCTGCTCCGCGATGTTTACTCGGCTCTGCGCTGACCTGAGGCTGTAGTTTCATGCCCGTGAATGGACTCTCCTTTGTGGCCCTCAGTTCTGAACATTATTCGCTTGATTTTATTGCTTGCACATCGGGTGTTTGACGTTTCTTTGTTTTGGGGTTTCTTGGAGGGGAAGGCCTGTAATCAGTCAAATTTCAAAGGTGCTTAATGTATATGTGTGTGCGAGGTTCCTCTCTGCACCTTGTGGATCATCGGTGGGGGGGCAATCTTGCCATTTCTTTAGTGTTTGTCTATTCTTTACGAGGTTGAGTTGCTAGCTCATCGCTCAACCCAGCACGGATGGAAAACATGCAAGGAGCAGCCCAGATTTGAACCCGGGACCTCTCACCCCGAAGTCCGGTGCTGATGCCACTACACCACCGGCCGGCTATAATGTGTGCGCACTTTGATAATAAATTCCCTTTGAACTTCGAACTTTGAATTAGTTTAGATTGGCATCATGAAACTGTGGGCTGAGTGGTTTGTTCCTGTGTTGAACTGTTCCATATTCTGTGGAGGAAAAGCGTCACACAGTTGGATAGGTGACGTGAGAAAGGAATGATAGAAGAGAGACAACTGTAAGTAAAGTGACAAGATTGAAAGCAGATGGGACGTTGAGAAAGATTATCTGCAGGAATCCTTATGACTCACAATGAGTTATTGTACCACAGCTTTAATAACCTGAGGGTGAATGGAAATGAGATTGAAACATAAACTGTTGTGGCTCTTTTCCCAGTTTTTATTTAGCTGATGTGTGAAACATTTAAACCTGACCAAGTTTAAAATTGTTTTTCAATGGGTGTGTGATTGTTGGTTTCTATGTTAATTGATGACACTGTGATCAGAGGCCGGCACCAACTAGGAATGCTTGATTCAAAAGCTGCCGAGCCTTGGCAGAATCTCAAAATAAGTTCAACATGCAAACTGTGCTGTAGTCCAGAGTAAAAAAGCCCAATTGTACATAACAAGCTCCCATGAAAAGCAGTGGGAAAAAAAAGAGGCCTATACATTGGGGATTTTTAGGAGATGTTTAGATGGGGTTGGGGGGGGGAAGAGAGAGAGAGAGAGAGAGAGAGAGTGAGACCGTGGCATCGAATTGTTGGACTGCAGATCATGATCCCTCTTTGGGGTCTTTGCTTTTGCTTGCTTGGTGGGTGGTGGGCGCTGATGCTTCCGGCTGAATCAAGAGGGGGGATGGGGAGGTGGTGGAGGGTTGATGTTTTGCTGCTGCTTGTACTTGGGAGGGGGAGAGGGGGGGATTTGGGTTCTAATGTTTTCCTAATCAGTAATGCTTTGGGGCTCTCTTCTGTTTTTGTGGATGTCTGTGAAGAGTAAGAATTTCAAAGTTTCAAAGGGTCCTTTGAAACTTTGAACCTTTGTTTTTCTTCTGTTTCGTGGATGTTTGTGAAGTTGTGAAGAGTAAGAATTTCAGGTTGTATACTGTATACACTCCTTGATATTAAATAGAATCATTGAACCATTGAATGTGAGGAAAGGATATGGACATTGTATACAGCGAAGGGATTCGTATAGGTAGCCGTTTGATTACTAATTTATTTAGTCTGGCACAACAGAGTGGGCTGAAGTCCTTTTCCTCCACTGTTTCATGTTTCATGTTCTATAAAAGCCATTCCCAATCTTTTTCATGCCAATGAGCCTTACCATTAAACAAGGGAACACCTGTTCTATTAGATAATTGTGCACAATTTGGTTCCTAGATTTTTCCTGGTAAGATGTTGCTTAATTACTGAATCCAACCCCAATAATGTTTTTGAATACGTACCACTGTGATCATAGAGTCAAAAGTCCAGAAGCAAGACCTTTAGGCCACCATGCTAATCACCCATCACTTATCCAAACTTGGCCTGTAGCCTTCTTCATCCTTGGTGATTCAAATGCTCTCTTGTCAAAAGCTGTGAGAGTGTCTGCCTCCACCACCCCTTTAGGCAATGCATCCTACATTCCAACTACCCTTCAGATGAAGCAACTCCAGCTTATATCGCCTCCAAATCTTCCACCCCTTACCTTGAACTTACGTCTTTGAGTTTTATACTATCTATGCTCCTCATAATTTACCTTTTCTATTACCCTAGAATGCATACTCAGTTGGTGTAACATCCCATCTGTTAGACCATAAGAGCAGAATTAAGCCATTCGGCCCATTGAGTCTGCTCTGCCATTCAATCACGGCTGATTTTATTTTTCCTCTCAACACCGTTCTTCTGCTTTCCCCCCATAACTTTGCCAAGAGCAATCATGATCAAAGATTATGATCACCCATGTCATACGGCACAGCACATAATGACAATGACTGAACGAAGATTAATTCTCAATAGTGGTTTAAGACACATTCACCTGTCACTTGGCAGTATATAGAACACAGAACACAGAAGAGCACAGGACAGGAACAAGCCCTTCAACCCACAGCGTTGCGCCAAAAAGTAAATCAAAGTAAATCAAAAACACTCAAAAATGAAACCCTCTGACCTACACAATGTCATATCCGTCAACCTTTCTCACATTCATGTAGCTCTTGAAACATTTCTTAAAAACCTCTAATGTATTTGCCTCTATCATTACAACAGGCAGAGCATTCCAGGCATCCGCCACTCTCCGAGTAAATAACTTGCCCCTCACATTCCCCTTGAACCTACCCTCTCTCACCTTCAGTGCATGCACTCTGGTATTTGACATTTCTACTCTGAGAAACAGATTCTCTCTGTCCACTCTATCTATGTCTGTCATAATCTTGTAAACCTTGATCAGATCTCCTCTCAGTCTCCGCCGCTCCAAAGAAAGCAACCAGTTTGTCCAGCCTCTCGTGGTAGCACCTGCCCTCTAAACGAGGCAGCATCCTGGTAAGTCTCTTCTGCACCCTCTCCAAAGCCTCAACATCCTTCCTACAGTGAGACGACCAGAACTGTACTCAACCCTGGCTGTATCCCTTCACTTTATGCTACGTATGTCAAATATGGTAAACCAGTGGGGTCAAATGAGCGCAGGTCAGTGAACACGTGTTGTCAACTTGGCCAGTTTCATCTATCATTGATTCCAGTACTTTTTGAGGATCTGGGTAACTAACGCTATGCCTGTTAGTGTTGCGTTTCTAGATTTGTTTTTTGTCCAATGAGATGATAACCCAGCCCTGGTGAGGGAATGTACGCAATTGCACGCTTATCGCTGCAGAAGAACAGCAGTCTCTTTCGCCTTTTGCGCCAAATAAAAATTCTCAAATTAACACCTTCAGAGCATTGGATCCTACTTTGTGCAAATTGACTCCCACAATTGCCCGCACTCTCCAACTTTGAATACTCTGGCAAACCGTAGTCTGTGAGGCATGTTATATGAAGCAAGCTGTTGCCAATCCTGGTTCTGTACTCGGAGTTTAGGAATATCAGGGATGGTCATCCTGAGAGGACTCGACAGAGTAGATGTTGAGATGTTTCCGCCAGTGGGAGAGTCTGAAATGAAGGAGGCACAAGAGACTGCAGAATCAGAATCAGGTTTAGTAACACCGGCATATGTGGTGAAATTTATTGTCTTTGCAGCAGCGGTACATTGCAATACATAATAACAGAGGAAAATGTGAATTATAGTAAGTAATAGTTATATTAAATAAACAATGCAAAAATAGAAATAAAAAAGTAGTGAGGTAGGGTTCATGGGTTCAATGTCCATTCAGAAATGGAACGGTAGAGGGCAAGAAGCTGTTTCTGAATTGCTGAGTGTGTGGAGGCTCCTGTACCTCCTTCCTGATGGTAGAAATGAGAACAAGGCATGACCTGGATGATGGAGGTCCTTAATGATGGACGTCACCTTCCTGAGGTATCACTCCTTGAAGGTGTTCTGGATACTACAGAGACTAGTGTCCATGATGGAGCTGACTGAGTTTATAACTCTCTGCAGCTTATTTCGATAATGTGCATTAGCTCCTACCCCCACCCCCCAGTGATGTAGCCCACCAGAACTGTCCATAGAAATCTGTGAGTGTCTTTGGGTCTTTGGTGACAAACCAAATCTCCTCAAACTCTTAATGAAATATAGCTGCTGTCGTGTCTTCTTTGTAGCTGCATCGATTATATTGGGTCCAGGTTAGATCCTCAGAGATGTTGACACCCAGGTACCTGAAGTTGTTCACTCTCTCCACTTCTGATCCCTCAACGAGGATTGGTGTGTGTTCCCTCGTCTTACCTTTCACTCTCTGCACTTCTGATCCCTCGTCGAGGATTGGTGTATGTTCCCTCGTCTTACCCTTTCTGAAGTCCACAGTAGTGAAGCACTCCTCAGATGTTGAAGCAGTTCATACCCAAATGCAGCAGGACCTGGACAATATCCAGGCTTGGCTGACAACTGGCAAGTAACATCCGCGCCACACAAGTGCCAGGCAATGACCATCTCCAACAACAGAGGCTCTAACCATCGTCCCTTGACATTCAGTGGCCTCACCATCACTAAATCCCTTACTATAAATATTCTGCGGGTTACCATTGACAGGAAACTGAACTGGTCTAGCCATATAAACACCGTGGCTACCAGAGCAGGTCAAAGGCTAGGAATCCTGCAGCGTGTAACTCATCTCCTGACTCCCCAAAGCCTGTCCACCATCTACAAGCCTCAGGTCAGGAGTGTAATGGAATACTTACCACTCGCCTGGATGAGCGCAGCTCCATCAACACTCAAGAAGCTCGACACCATCCAGTACAAGGCAGCCCACTGGATTGGTACCCCTTCCACAAGCATCCAATCCCTCCACCATCGACCAACAGTTGCAACAGTGTGTACTATCTACAAGATGCACTGCAACATCATACTGAAGTTCCTAAGGCAGCACCTTCCAGACCCACGACCACTACCATCTAGAAGGATGAGAAAAGGAGATACCTGGGAACACCATCACTTGGAGATCCCCCTCTAAGTCACTCACCGTCCTGACTTGGAAGCATGTCACTGTTCTTCATTGTCGCTGGGTCAGAATCATGGAATTCCCTCCCCAACAGCACTGTGGGTGTACCTACACCTCAGGGACTGCAGCGGTTCGAGAAGGCAGCTCATCACCACCTTCTCAAGGGCAACTAGGGATGGGCAATAAATGCTGGCTAAGCTGGTGATGCCCAAATCCTGTAAATGACTTAAAAAAAAAATAATTTGTTCTTTGGCCTTATTGACGTTGAGTTCAAGACTCTGGGATCTGAAGCAACAACAAAACTGTAGACCTTGCCGCCTCCTACTCGGACCATAACTTCCTGTAGGCCTCAGACTGTGTTACCTCCAACTCCAATTCACTTCTTCCTCTACAGAAGCGGGCCAGGCAACATCTGTGAGGGGAAATGGACTGTCAATAATCTGGGCTGAAACACTTCATCTGGACTAAGTTTGGGTTTGGTACAGAATGAGCGGAGAGCCGCGTATTTGCAGGGGGTGAGATAACAGTTGAGGTGAAGAGATTCAATCTGAGATATTGACTACCCATTTCACTCCCCAGGTGCTGCCTGAACCGCTGAGTTTGCCAGCATCTTGTTGGTCAAAGGATGGGACACTTACAAGCTGAGGAGGTGTTCATTTAGAACATAGAACATAGAATAGTACAGCACAGTACAGGCTCTTCAGCCCACAATGTTGTACTGACCCTCAAACCCTGCCTCCCATACAACCCCCCCACCTTAAATCCCTCCATATACATTTAAAGTGAGGTGTGTAGGAATTTCCTCTTCAAGGGATTGGTGAATCTCGGGAATAGAAACATAGAAACATAGAAAATAGGTGCAGGACTAGGCCATTCGGCCCTTCGAGCCTGCACCGCCATTTATTATGATCATGGCTGATCATCCAACTCAGACCCTGCCCCAGCCTTCCCTCCATACCCCCTGACCCCCGTAGCCACAAGGGCCATATCTAACTCCCTCTTAAATATAGCCAATGAACTGGCCTCAACTGTTTCCTGTGGCAGAGAATTCCACAGATTCACCACTCTTTGTGTGAAGAAGTTTTTCCTAATCTCGGTCCTAAAAGGCTTACCCTTTATCCTCAAACTGTGACCCCTCGTTCTGGACTTCCCCAACATCGGGAACAATCTTCCTGCATCTAGCCTGTCCAATCTCTTTAGGATTTTATATGTTTCAATCAGATCCCCCCTCAATCTTCTAAATTCCAACGAGTACAAGCCCAGTTCATCCAGTCTTTCTTCATATGAAAGTCCTGCCATCCCAGGAATCAATCTGGTGAACCTTCTTGGTACTCCTTCTACGGCAAGGATGTCTTTCCTCAGATTAGGGGACCAAAACTGCACACAATACTCCAGGTGTGGTCTCACCAAGGCCTTGTACAACTGCCTTGTACAAATGCTCTACCCGGGTGGGTTGTGGAGGCTGGATCACTGAAAGTGGGGCTAGACACATTATTGAAAGATCGGGGTAAATGAGGAACTGACACAGAAGAGGAGATGAGGCCTGGGGCACAGTGACGATGAATGCAGCGAAAGGTGAGGCAGGATTGAGGGGCAAAGTGGGCTAGTGTTCTTGTCATCCTCATTCAGCCATCACAGAGTCATAGCTGGGTGGTGAGGTGGAGATACATCTCAACCAAAAGAGGCGTAAGGCACTTCTTCCCTCTGCTGGCCTGCAGGTCACCTTTGGGCAAGGTGTAGCACCTGCTTAGTCTCCCCCACCAATCAGGGTCACGTGAAGCCATGGGGGCAGGTGGTGGATGATAGTACCGAGCAGGCGGTGCAGATCACAAGTCCTGGTTATACAACCACTAACACCAGGCGGACAACCTCTGAAGGGTATCGATAATGGCTGGGGTCACCCATCTTGTAAAGACACTGCCCAGAAGAAGGCGATGGCAAATCACTTCTGTCGAGAAGTTTGCCGAGAACAATCACGGTGATGGAAGGACACAGCACCTAATTGATGATGATGAGAGTCAAGGAGCCATTGAATGATACAACATGGAGACATTCCCTTCAGCCCTTCAGCCCATCAACCACACACTTTACACTCATCCCGCGTTAATCCCAATTTTTATTCTCCGCACTCATTCTCATCCAACTCTCCAGATTCTACCTCCCACCTACACACTAAGGGTAATTTACAGCAGATGATTGCCCCATTGAACATAGACCAAATATGCTGTATGTAGCATGTTCAGTTCTGGGCCCCTCATTATAGGAAACTTTAGAGGGGATGCGGAGGAGATTTACCAAGCTGCTGCCTGGGTGAGATAAGCTGAGCCAGCTAGAGTTTTTCTCTTTGGAGTGAAAAAGGTTTAGAGGCGACTTGCTAGAGTTGCACAAAATGATAAAATTAGATTAGATTAGATTATGAGGACACGCAGTCCTCTTTTATTGTCATTTAGTAATGCATGCATTAAGAAATGATACAATTTGTTCATCCAGAATGATATCACAGAAACACAACACAAACCAAGACTAAAAAAAAGGGCAAAAATTATAACATATAGTTACAACAGTGCAAGCAATACCGTAATTTGATAGAAGAACAGACCATGGGCACGGTAAAAAAAGTCTCAAAGTCTCTCGAAAGTCCCATCATCTCACGCAGACGGTTGAAGGAAGAAAACTCTTCCTGCCATGAGCTCCCAGCGCCGCAAACTTGCCGATGCAGCATCCTGGAAGCACCCGACCACAGTCCGACTCTGAGCCCGTCCGAAAACTTCGAGCCTCCGACCAGCTCTCTGACACCGAGCACCGAGCATCACCTCTGCTGAATGCTTCGACCCCGGCCCCGGCAACAGGCAATAGATAAAGTCGAGGATTTGGGGCCTTCCCCTCCGGAGATTCTCGGTCACGCAGTAGCAGCGGCAGCGAAGCAGGCATTTCAGAAGTTTCTCCAGATGTTCCTCTGTGCTTCTCACGTCCATCTCCATCAAATCAGGATTGTGCACGGCCCCGATTTAACAAATACGATATCAATTTGGAGCAGCTGCGCACGCTGTGTCGCACCGCCATCTTCTCCTCCCCTCAGCCAGAGACATTTATCCAGGGCAGAAATGGCTAACACAAGGGGAACATATGGTAATTTTAAGGAGACCGTAGGGGGGATCGTTAGAGGTCAGCTTTTTCTACAGAGGGCAACCCAGTAGCACAGTGATTAGTGCGGCTCTTCACAGTACCAGCGACCAAGGTTCAATTCCCTCCGCTGCTTCTAAGGAGTTTGTACATTTTCCCCGTGACCATGTGGTTTCCTCCGGGTGCTCTGGTTTCCTCCCACAGTCCAAAGTTGTATTGGTTGGTCCATTGTAAATCGTCCCGTGATTAGGCTCGGGTTAAATTGGGAGATTGCTGGGCGGCGCAGCTTGAAGGGCCAGAAAGGTCTATACCATGCTTCATCTGAATAATTAAATAAATAGATAATAGTTTGTTTTGCCAGGGATGCTGGTAGAGGCAGGTATGTTAGGAACATCGTCATCGTGGCTATCCCTCGAGGTCGAGGATGACGGTCTTCGTTCTGAAGAAGTGGCCCACAGAGCGAAAACCCCTGTCCGTGTATTTGTTTAACGTGTACTTGATGTTGCACTGCAAGAAGCACACGATACTTCACAAATCAACCAACTTATTCCAGTGGCATGGAAACCACGACGATTGGAGCTGATGGATTTGTTGCAGCCTTCATCCGCCTTCACAGCCGTTGAGTTCGAAGTAACTTCGTCCGCCTGTTCCACCGTTGAGGTTTTGGTTGGATTGTTCTTTGTCAGGGACCTCACCCTCGACCTTACCGCCATGGGTGACCCTACCAGGAGCATAGCTCCAGACGGCATCACTCTCGGGATCTCAGGACCACACAAGCTTCTCCACCGCGACAAGGTGACAATCCACTTAATAGACTCTTAGGCACATGGATGAAAGAAAAATGGCGAGCTCTGTGGGAAAGAAGGTTTAGATTAGTCTTGGAGTAGACTAGCAGGTCGGCACAATATCATGGGCCGAAGGGCCTGTCCATTCTATGTTCTATGTTCTAAACTGAACAAGTTTGGTATGAGGGAGGAAACCAGTATGGTCACAGGGAAAGTGTGCACACTCCACAGGGACAGCACCGTAGGTCAGGATTGAACGTGGGTGTCTGACCCCGTAAGGCAGTGGTTGTACGACCAGTGTCACTACCCCGCCCAAGGTGAGGAGTTCCCCTAACTTAGCAAGGAGATCTCTGAGGAACTCCAAGCAGTAGCACTTTGTAGTTCAGATTCACCCATTGAAGTCGGCTGCAGAATTTTTTTCCTTCCATGAATAACTTAACATTGTTCTTGCCAGTCTCATTTCTTCCCTCCTTTTTACATTTGGCCGTGTGTAATGTGCACATTCTTTGAATTAAGACAAACACATAACTTTATATTTCAGAGCATTAGATTGCTATCATCGTGCAATTGCAGACCCTGCAGGAGTAAATAACTGTAGGAGTGAATAAATTATAGACTGGGGAGGTAATTTTCCTTCATTCTAAATTATAGCCGAAGGAGAAGAAAGTACCTATGTTATAAATTACAGCTGTTGGTATATTGCAATCCAAATATTGTAACCAATACTTTATTTGCAATGATTGACTTCACCATGTAAAACAGACTAGAAAGAATCCTTAACTCTCATGCAGCCAGTGGGCTTGTCTCAGTCCCAGTTCATGAATGTGTAAACCTGAAAACCCAGTGAATTGTGAATTCTTCTGTATTCAGCTCATGTCAAGGAATGTGTATACTATCTACGGACAGATGTGAAGACATCCGATTGAAGTTCAGAGGTCGACAAGATGGCGGCGCGCCTGGACGCTGCGGCAGCTCCAGCTCCAACCAACGGTGAAATTTCTTGTCCTGTTCACCTTTTCTGTGACCGACAAACACCGCTGAATGTTAAGGACACTACAGAATGGAGGTCTACCTCACTAGCGCATGGAATAACGAAGGTGCTGCGATGTGACAGACTAATGCGGGGAGCAGGCTCTCGCCCCATGCCGCGGTCAACTGCAGCTACTCAGGGAAGCGGCCTGTCAGACGCGGTGCGCTCGAATGCAGGAGCGCGTTACACACATTAGTATTGAAGCGAGACATAAAGAGGATCCTTGCAGGCCCGCACTCCTGCTGATTCTACTCGCCAATGCCCAATCACTGGAAAATAAACTGGAATGATAAGTGGGAGATGAGGGACTGTCGCACGCTCGTCCTGACAGAAACGTGGCTTCAAGATATTACTCCATGTGCCAATCCCGCTGGAAGGCTTACTCTCCTTTTGGGCGGATAGAAATGTCACAACAAATGTCAAAAGTTGGAGGGAGGAGAAGATGGCGCGACGCAGCGCACGCGGCCGTTCTGTATGATATCGATATGTGTAACCAGGGGTGCCATGCACAATCCGGATTTGATGAAGACAGCCGTGAGAAGCGCAGAGGAACGTCTGGAGTAACTTCTGAAATGCCTGCTTCGCTGTCTTTGCTACTGTGCGATCGAGAATCTCCGGAGATGAAGGCTCCAAATTCTCGGCTTTGCGTATCACCTGTTGCTGGGGCTGGGGTTGAAACGCTCGGCAGAGATGGTGCTCGGAGCACGGTGTCGGGAGGTGGTCGGAGGCTCGGAGTTTTTCGGACAGCCTCAGAGTCGGACTGTGGTCGGAAGCTTCCAGGATGCTGCATCGACAAGTTGGCGGCGCTAGATGTTTACCGTCTGCGTGAGATGATGGGACTTTCGAGAGACTTTGAGACTTTTACCGTGCCCATGGTCTGTTCTTATCAAATTACGGTATTGCTTTGCACTGTTGTAACTACATGTTATAATTATGTGGTTCTTGTTAGTTTTCAAGTCGGTTTGTTATGTGTTTTCATGATATCATTCTGGAAAAACATTTTTATCATTTCTTAATGCATGCATTACTAAATGACAATAAAGGGGGACTGCGTGTCTTCATACCTTCAGCAAGACCCGTGGAGGAGGTCCGTGTATCTACTTGGATAAGAACTAAGTGGTAATGGCCCACTGCTCATCGCAGAGAGGACCTTATGTGTGCTGCAGGAGTTCACTACCTTTGTGATTATTAGCGTTTACACCCCTCCCCGCCGAGCTAGTGCTGGGGAAGCTCTGCAGGAGCACTCTGCAACCTTGACACCACTCACCCTGATGCTGTCTTCATTGTTGCTGGTGACTTCAAATCATGCCAGCTTAAAAACAGTCCTGCCAAATTTCTACCAGCATGTCAGCTTTGCAACCAGAGGACAGAAGATATCAGACATGGTTTATACCGACGCTAGTGCAGCCTACATCCCTTGCCCTCACCTCAGATACTCAGACTGCATATCCATTTTGCTAATCCCTGCATGCAGATCACTGGTGAAACAAGTCAAACCAGTTCACAGGGAGATCAGGACCTGGCCGGAAGTTGCCCCCTCAGTGCTGCAGGACTGCTCCGAAAGTGCGGACTGATGCGATCATCACGTCAACGTTGGTGACCATGTGGGATCGGTGACCGGCTACATCGGAAAGTGCGTTGAGGACGTTACCGTGATTAAGCACTACACTGCCAGGGTAAACCAGAAACCATGGCTGACTGGAGAGGCTTGTGCACTGCTTAGGGATCGGGACACTGCCTTCAGGTCGGGGGACAGGAGGACTGTTAAGGTCAGCAAAAGCCGTGCCTTCAGGACGGCAGAGCGAGAGCACTCACAGCGAATCAGCAGACACCTTTGTGTCACCAGGGACACAAGCCGCATGTGGTAACATATAGAAACCATAACTGATTACAAATCCACTCTGCACGTCCACGACAGCGACACCTCTCATCCTGACAGGCTGAATGCGTTCTATGCACGATTTGACCGATTGAATGACGTGGCATCGAGGGAAGACCCTGTTCTTCCGGAGGAACAGGCACCCCGTCTGGCCGCAGCCGAGCTGACAACAGACAACAGACAATAGATGCAGGAGTAGGCCATTCAGCCCTTCGAGCCAGCACCACCATTCACTGTGATCATGGCTGATCATCCACAATCAGTACTCTTTTCCTGCCTTCTCCCCATATCCCTTCACTCCGCTATCTTTAAGAGCTCTATCTAACTCTTTTTATAAAGAATCCAGAGAATTGGCCTCCACTGCCTTCTGAGGCAGAGCATTCCACAGAACCGCAACCCTCTGTGTGAAAAAGTTTTTCCTCAACTCCGTTCTAAATTGTCTACCCCTTATTCTTAAACTGTGGCCTCTGGTTCTGGACTCCCCCAACATTGGGAACATGTTTCCTGCCTCTAGCGTGTCCAATCCCTTAATAATCTTATATGTTTCAATCAGATCCCCTCTCATCCTTCTAAATTCCAGTGTATACAAGCCCAGTCGCTTCAATCTTTCAACATACGACAGTCCCGCCATCCCGGGAATTAACCCCGTGAACCTACGCTGCACTCCCCCAATAGCTGGAATGTCCTTCCTCAAATTTGAGAAGGACTCTAGTCTGGGTAAGCCCACGCAAAGCCGCAAAGTTCGCTGGTGATACAACATACGCGATCAGGTGCTGAGGGACTATGCAACCCAGCTAACAGACATCTTTAACATCTCTTTGCACAGTCCACTGTCCCTGCAGGTTTCAAGGCTGTCACCATCATTCCGGTGCCCAAGAGACCAACGGTACCTGACCTAAATAATTACTGACCAGTGGCACTGACTTCAACAGTCATGAAGTTCCTTGAATGGCTGGTAATGGATCGTATAAGATCCCACCTTCTAGCTACATTGGACCCTTTTCAGTTAGCCTACCACTTAAGCTGGTCCACTGGTGATGCCATAACTTCGGCCTCCACTCAGTCCTGTCCTGCCTCGAAATCCTCGTACACCAGGATGTTGTGCATTGGCTTCAGCTCAGCGTTTAACACGATCGTCCCTCAGAAGTTGGTGGGTAAACTGCCCTCGTTGCGACTCAATGCCCCTTTCTGTAACTGGATCTTGGACTTCTTGCTGGAAAGACCCCAGTCAGTCCGACACGGCAGCAAGATCTCAGGCTCCATCACGCTGAGCACTGGTGCCCCCCACCCCCCCAGGGGCTGTGTGCTCAGTCCGCTGCCGCTTACACTGCTGACTCTCGACTGCACTGCCAGATCCAGCTGAAACCTCATCATCAAGTTCGCTGGTGATACAGCAGTGGTTGGCTTCATCAGCAACAATGATGAGCTGGCATACAGAGAGGAGCTGGAGAAGCTTGCCAGAGGGTGAGAGAACAACCTGAGTCTCAATATGAACAAGACAAAAGAGATGATTGTGGACTTCAGGGAGGCACAGGTCGCCCACCGTCCATTTTACATCAATGGCTCGGCTGTAGAGAGGGTGAAGAGAAGTTCCTTGCTGTGCACATAATGGACAATCTAACCTGGACCCACAACATCTCCTCACCACTCATGAAAGCACAGCAGCGTCTACACTTTCTGAGGAGATTGAACTCTCTCTGTTCTCTCTCTCCTCTACACTTTCTGAGGAGATTGAACTCTCTCTGTTCTCTCTCTCCCCATTCTAAATCTCTCTGCTGGAGCACCATCGAGTGTGTCCTGTCTGACTGCATCATTATGTGTTACTAAAGGTACAAGGCATCAGACCGCAAGACCCTACAGAGGACAGTGACAATGGCTGAGAGGATCACCGGGGTCTCCCTTGCCCCTATTTGTGACATTTACCAAGAGCATTGCAGACGAAGGGCCCAAAGCATTGTTGAGGATCTCAACCACCCATCCCACAATCTCTTAGACCCACTACCATCAGGAAGGAGTACAGAGCCATCAGGATTAGCACTGCCAGACTGGGTAACAGCTTCTTCCCTCAGGCTGTGAGACTAATGAATACCCTGCCACCACTGAGGTCTTGTTACTCGGACAGTGAGCTGTTTACTGTTCACCTGTGCTGTGCTTTACTGCATGCATTTCGAATTATATTTTACTGAAATATTCACAGTGGAATATTTTGGTTTATGTGCTGTGTCCAGAGGAATGTTGTTTCATTTGGTTGTGTGTATGCCCAGTCAGATGGCATTAATCCTGAACTTGAGTAATCTAAAATGATAACCAAAACAAACACAAAAAATAAATGCAGATGCTGGAAATCTCAGATAGAGACAGAAAATGAAGGAGATGTTCACCAGCTCAGGCAGCATCTGTGGAGAGACTAGAACAGAGTTAATGTTCTAGGTTGATCACTTTCCGGAGGGGGATCGCTTGTTTTTCTAATTTAACTCAACATATTAAATGGTTTAGGTGTTGCCTGTCTTAATAGTTCCAGCAGTTTCTGATTTTATTTCAGATTTCAAGCATCTGCAGAATTTTGTAAACCTAAGACATCCTGCAGATGCCGGAAGTCCAGAGTAACAGACACAAAATGCTGGAGGAACTCGGCAGGTCAGGCAGCATCTGTGGAAAGGAATACTCAGTCCATAATTTAGGGGGGGTCAAGGCCCTTCAGCAGATCTTAATGAGGTCCAGCATCTACGCAAAAAGAAACAATGTTTTCTCCCTGCAGCCTGTTGTCAGAAAAGGCACTTGCAGTTACCAGCCACTGGGACACTCCATAACCTAGGGAATATGGACGATCACAACTGGTTCACCTACCTTGTCAGTCACAAGATGTAGATCACCAGGATCTATTAATATCACAGGTTCTTTTCTCTAATGATGATTATTGGTTTATATCCCCTTCTCTTTGGTCACTAGATCTTCCACTGTTGTTGGATGTACTTGTACAAATTAATTCTTTCCCATTACTAATTACTCAATATGGTCCTCTAGACCAGGGTTCCCAACCTTTATCATACCATGGACCAATATCACTAAGCAAGGGGTTCGTAGACCCCAGGTTGGGAACCTCTGCTCCCAAATTGTTTTAAATATGTTACTTCTCGTTCTATACTGTTTCCTGCTTCAATCCATTTCACTTTTTTCTTTAAGAATACCTTTGCCAGTTTATAAAATTTTCCTTATATTCCTGCCTGCCACTAATCTTTGCAACATTAAATGAAGTTTCTTTCAATTTAACACTATCCTCAAAGTCTTTAGTTAGCAACAGGTTAATTGACATTTTTGTAAAATATACCATAGTCGAATATACCCTTGTTGAGTATGAACTATTTCTTTAAACATATGCTACTGTCCAGGTAGTGGGTAGTGGCTGCATATGTCACTACTACAGGGCGTGACGACCCTGCCTTACACGAGTCCCGGGCTCAGCTGGCTCCGGCTGACAGTACCCGGTATGGGCCCCTATCCAGGGTTACGGATCCCACTGCCTTGTGGGTATCTTCGGGAGAAGAGAAGGCTAAGGAGTAAACCCTACACAAATCCGGAGTGGAGCCCCTAAAGCGGTTGGATGACGTATCACGTCACCTCCCGGCAGCTCCTGCAGCCAAGCTGATGCCAAATGTACTGCTTCGCATTCCTTTGGACCACATCTGTGAGGCCGAGAGGGGGGTCTTGATGTCTGGGCAGCCCAGGATCTCCATATTCATCGCCCAGGTCTGCGCCCAGAGGGACGCATCCATTGTCTACTTAGACAGATGGAGCCATTAATAATGCTACTGTGCATGTACAGATACAGTACTGTCTAAAAGTAGAAGGCACATATATATAACCAGGGTGCTGACGACTTTTTGCACAGTACTGTAGTAATTTTATGAATTGCACTGTACTGATGCTGCAAAAAAAATTCATGACATATGTGGATAATGATGAACCTGATTCTGATACGGGTCTCTATTGTGGACTGGGAGTGGGGGAGGGATCAGGGAGAAGGGAATCACGGTTGGGAAGATGGGAAGGGAAAAGGGAATCATGGCTGAGAAAAGAAGAAGGGAGAGTGGAGGGAGCGGGAAGCACCAGAGAGACATTCTGTAATGATCAATGAACCAATCGTTTGGAAACAAATGATCTTGCCTGGTGTCTCAGTGCTGGGTACGTCTGTGCTCTTAACACCCTCCCTGCCTCTGGCATGCTTTCTCTGCCACCTGTCCCACACCCTTCACAAAGTGCTCCACCCTTGTCATTCCCAATATCCTTTTCTCCTGCTAGATTTACGGACTCTCTCTCCACTTCATGTTTACAAATACAGTACTGTGCAACAGTCTTAGGCACCCTAGCTACATATATATATATATACCTAAGGCTTTTGCACAATGCTGTATATGTGACCAATAAAGCTAATCTTTCACTTCTACTGGACCCTGTTTATTTTCTTTCTCCATTTTTGCTAGCTTTGCCTTCCTATGTTTATTTAAGACACCTGCTTCAGTTACAGGTTCTCAGCCTGCAATTAATTATGAAGTTTTTTTTAATGTTATGATCACTCTTCCCCTTTATGATGAGGAAAAATAATTAACTCTGTGTCATTATACATTACTAGATCTGGTGTGATCTGCACCCTCACTGGATTGAAAATGTTGTTCCTTATAATTGTCCTGAATCCTCAACCTTAAGTTTGCCATTTTGATTTGTCTAATTTAGTGAAAATGTTGCAGTACACTTATACATAAATTCCCATTATTTATTAAATTATGTTCTGTCCTACAGTGTATCTACTGTAAGTGGTTTACAGGCTGCTCTAATCTTAATAACCACCTTCCTGCTCTTCCTCATCTTCATCCAAACTGATTCTACATTTTGCTCTTCTTGGTCAAATTCATTTCTGATGGCTGAACTAGAAATCTTTTTATGAACAGAGTTACCATTCCTCAATCCTATTCTTCATTCCCTTTCAGCAGATACTTCTGAAATGCGAAGTACCCAGTCAGAGCCCTTCACATTCTCCCTGAGCCATCACTTCTGCTTCACCAATACCCTTCTTCGGCTGGATGAATTCTCACTGAATAACCTACTCTTAGAAAGTCAGAGTAAAATTGTGCTTGCTATTAAGCTAACATAAAATCAGTAAATGCTGGGAATTCCCTCCAGGTCAAAAAGTTCCAGTTCCAGTTCCAGTTCTTAGAAAGGGTCTAGGACAAGAATTCACAACCTTTTTTATGCTATGGATCTCTACCATTAACTGAAGGGTCTCCAGGTTGGGAACCCCTGGTATAGCGCCTGAAAAAGTAAATGTTTCACTCCTGACTTAATATAGTGGAAGAAATATTTGTTATTACCAGTACTTAATCATACTCAACCTATGATGATGTTGGCCGTTTTTCTTACAAAGCTCAAATGTTTCAACATCCTCCCACTTTCATATGATTGATTTCTGATTCTTCCCCTTCTTGACTTCCCTTTTCCCATTTCAGGGAATAAATTACTGACCAGCGACGTCTGGAAGCCTTCAGACTCCTGGTTACTTTGACTACACTTCTTCACATCCTGCTTTCTGCAACCAGCAAAGACTCCATTTTCATTTTTCTCATTTCCCTCTCAGACTCCATTCCATTTTTTTCTTATTTCCCTCAGTCTCCATTCCATTTCCCCTATTTTCCTCTCCATCTCCATTCCATTTTTCTCATTTCCCGCTCAGTCTCCATTCCATTTTCCCCCATTTGCCTCTCAGACTCCATTTCATTTCCCCCATTTGCCTTTGAGACTCCATTCCATTTCCCCCCATTTATCTCTCAGACTCCATTCCATTATTTTTCTCATTTGCCTCTCAGACTCCATTCCATTTCCCCTCATTTATCTCTCAGACTCCATTCCATTATTTTTCTCATTTGCCTCTCAGACTCCATTCCATTTCCCCCCATTTTCCTCTCAGACTCTATTTCATTTCCCCCATCTATCTCTCAGACTCCACTCCATTTTTCCCCATTTCCCTCTCAGACTCTATTCCATTTTTTTCCAATTGCCTATCAGTCTCCATTCCATTCTACCCCCCAACTCCCTGTTTCCCTGTCAGACTCCATTCCACTTCTTCATTATGACCATTACCAGTGCTTCCAATATGTCTCCCTTCTTGTCACCAGCAGTTTCCACTTCATTACTATTGACAAGGCTCTCAACAGTGTGTTCCATTACCCACAGTGCTACCCTGCACTATTTCATTGTTCTGTTTTCCATAACTTTGCACAATTTCCTCACCATCCCTACTCCCAGCCCTGCACCACCACCATTCTGTTGAAAGCGCTATCCACAATTAAAGCCGTGCACACAGAATGCTGGAGGACCTCAGCAGGTCAAACAGCATCTGTGGAAAGGAATAAGGGGTTGACATTTCGGGCCGAGGCCCTTCTTCAGAACTGAGCAGGAAGGGGGGAAGATGCCAGAATAAAGAGGTGGGGGGGGAGGGGTGAAGGAGGCTAGCTGCAAGGTGATAGGTGAAGTCAGGTTGGTAGGAAGGATAAAGATCTGGAGAAGAAGGAATCTGATTGGTGAGGAGAGTGGACCACAGGAGAAAGGGAAGGAGGAAGGGACCCAGGGGGAAGTAATAGGTGGGTGAGAAGGTCAGAGTGGGGAATAGAGGAGGGAGGCAAAATCAATGTTAATCCCATGTAGGAGGGTAATTAAATTAAAACTAGTTGATTCATGAGGACTTTAGTTCTGGCCCCATTCAAATAAATCTCATCCCAACAGAATCCCTCTTTCTTTCTTGGCTTGTGTGAGCTTACACTGTGCAATTTGACCATTGAATTTATAACATTGCAACTGCAATCTCCTCCATGTGTTGTAAAGTAATTTAGGACAGTTTTCTGTGGTTACTGCAATCACACTACAATGCTCTTTCACTCTGCACGCTGCGAGCTTCCACCAGTGTGACCATGTTCCTACATACCTCCCTGACACTACTCCTTTGTTATTGAGCTGAAGCAGAAGGGAGGTAATTGCTGGCCGCTATACAACTGGTTCTGTTTATTTACAGACATTATAGAATAGAAACTGCTAAAGCACCTCTTTGTGATTACAACACGGAATTGCAGTTATGAAAAAATTGTCAGCTGTTGTCAAGGATTTGGGAAGTCTCAGACCTTTTTTAAAATGAACCAAGGAAGTTCTGTTAAAGTGAATTTATGGGTATAATGTTGGAAAAACTGCATTCAGTTTGTATAGAGCATCATCATCATCATTATGTGCCATGTCGTATGACATTGTCATTATGTGCCACGTCATGTGACGTGAGCCGTTATGGTCCCATGACTGTGATTGTTCTTGGCAAATTTTTCTACAGGAGTTTTTTGCCATTGCCTTCTTCTGGGCAGTGTCCTCTCAAGAAAGGTGAGCCCCAGCCATTATCAATGCTCTTCAGGGATTGTCTTCCTGGCGTCAGTGGTCGCATAACCAGGACTTGTGATCTGCACCGGTTGCTCGTACGACCATCCACCACCTGCTCCCACGGCTTCACGTGACCCTGATCGGGGGTGGGGGGGGGCTAAGCAGGTGCTATACCTTGCCCAAGGGTGACCTGCAGGCTAGCGGAGGGAAGGAGCACCTTACTACCTCCTTGGGTACAAATGGATCTTCAACCCGCCACCCAGTTTCTATATGACAAACTCCCAAAACCAGCTGGAAAATGATCAGATACAGTGAAATACTAGTAATCTGACTTCTTCGGGACATTGGTGTTGTTGGACTGGCAGACTTTATGTACAACAGAGAATATAGAACATTAGAGCCCGTTACAGGCCCTTCAGCCCACAATGTTGTGCTGACCTTCTAAGATCAATCTAACCATTCCCTCCTCCATGACCCTCCATTTTTCTATCATCATGTGCTTGGCAAAGTGTTTCTTAAATGATTCTGCCTCTACCATCACCTCTGGCAGTGGATCCATGCACCCAACTCTCTGTTTTTAAAAATAAGCTTAATTCTGACATCCCCCAATTCGTCTCTCCAATCACTTTAAAATTAAGCTTTCCTCCCCATAGTTAGCCCTTTACGCCCTGGGGAATGTCTCTGGCTATCCACTGAATCACGTACACCTCTGTCAAGTCACCTCTCTTCCTCCTTCATTCTAAAAAGAAAAGCCTTTAGTTCGCTCAACCTATCCTCATATGATATGCTCGCTAATCCAGGCAACATCCTGGTCAATCTGCTGTGTACCCTTTCTAAAGCTTTCACATCCTTCCTATAATTATGCTACCAGAATGGAACACAATATTCCAAAGATGATCTAACCAGGGTTTTATAGAACTGCAACGTTACCTCATGGAAACAGTATTGAATTGAATTGAATTGACTTTATTTCTTACATCCTTCACATACATGAGGAGTAAAAATCTTTACGTTACATCTCTGTCAAAATGTGAAATGTGCAATATTTATGTACAACAGGATAGTCAATATAACATAGAAATACAGTTGCGTTAGCATGAATTAAGACCTGGTTGAAGAAGCTGTCCCAGAGCCTGTTGGTCCTGGCTTTTATGCTGCGGTACCGTTTCCCAGATGGTAGCAGCTCGAACAGTTTGTGGTTGGGGAGAGTTGGGTCTCCAATGATCCTTCGGGCCCTTCATACACACCTGTCTTTGTAAATGTCCTGAATAGTGGGAAGTTCACATCTACAGATGGGCTGGGCTGTCTGCACCACTCTCTGCAGAGTCCTGCGATTGAGGGAGGTACAGTTCCCATACCAGGCAGTGACGCAGCCAGTCAGGATGCTCTCAATTGTGCCCCTGTAGAAAGTACTTTCTGGACAATTGGATAATATTGATACCCATTCACACTTCCGAGTCAACTTCACCCGGCTTGCCGGCCAGTGTTGTAGTGACATCTGCAAGTGGTTCCAGATTCGAATCCGGACGGCTCCTTGCACGCTTTCCATTCGTGCTGGGTTGGGCATCGAGCGAGCAACTCGACCTTGTAAAGAGCAGACAAATGATAAAGAAACAGCAAAGTTGCCGCGCAGTGCACCACAAAGCATGGAGAGGAACCCTAAGTCACTTCACTTGCCTCACCATTGAAATGTTCCCCCAATCAATGGACTCACTTTCAAGGACTCTTCATCTCATGTCCTCACTATTTACTGCATATTTATTTATTAGTATTGTTTCTTCTTTTGCATTTGCACAGTTTGTTTTTGTCTGCATTCTAGATGAATGTCCACATTGGGCTGTCTTTCATTGATTCCCTTATTCTATGGATTTATTGAGTATGCCCCCAAGAAAGTGAAGCTCAGGGTTGTATATGGTGACATACATGGACTTTGATAATAAATTTGCTTTTGAACTTCTGAACTTTTTCTTTTAACTTCTGAACCTTTTATAAAATGTTACATGGTGTTAATATAAACTTTTCAGTTAAAGAGAGCATAAGAAACAAAACAAAAACAAAACTCACTGGTGAAGTTAAAAGAAACATCAGATCAGGAACATGGGAATGGGGTCCCAGTGAGTTTGTATGGAGTGTGGGAATTAAGATAAGACCATAAGATCATCATCAACATCAGGTGCAGTGCCCAGTTTGAGCTTTGACTGCCATGGTCCACACACTCCTGTTAGATATAGGAGCAGAATTAGGCAATTTTCCCATCGAGTCTCCTCCGCCATTTCATCAAGGATGGTCCATTTCCCTCTCAGCCCCAATCTGCCTGTATCCCTTCATGCCTTCACAAATCAAGAATCTATCAACCTCTGCTTTAAATATACTCAATAACTTGCCATAGCTGACTGTGGCAACAAATTCCACAGATTCACCACATTTAAAAGGAGCAAACATGGTGATAAAGCAGCTTGCAGGAGTGAGATAGGTCAGCTGGACAGGTGGTGTCGTAACACAAACTTCTGCTCAAAGTCAGCAAGATCAACGAACTAACTGCGGACTTCAAGAAGGAGAGGTCGGGTGAAAACCTACCTGAAGAGTAAACAGTCAACGTTTTGGGCCGAGGCACTTCATCAGGAATCCCGAAATGTCAAATGTTCACTCTTTTCCATAGATGCTGCCTGGCCTGCTGAGATCCTCCAGCGTTTTGCGTACGTGTTGCTTTGGATTTCCAGCATCTGCAGATTTTCCCCTGTTGTGAAAGCATACCTGTCCTCATTGAAGGGTTTGTGGTGGAAAGGGTGAGCAGATTGAAGTAGCTGGGTGTTAACATCTCAGATTTATCCTGGGCCCAACACAGAGATACACCACGATGAAAGACATGCCAGCATCGCTACTTTCTGAGCAGTTTACAAAGATTCAGCATTGTAGACTCTGACAAACTTCTACAGGTGTAGTGTGGGAAGTATTCTGACTACTTGCATCATGGCCTGGTATGGAAACTCCAATGATCAAGAATTAGATTAGATTAGATTATGAGGACACTCAGTCCTCGTTTATTGTCACTTAGAAATGCATGCGTTAAAAAAATGATACAACGTTCCTCCAGAATGTTATCACAAGAAAACACAGGACAAACCAAGACTAAAAATGACAAAACCACACAATTATAACATATAGTTACAACAGTGCAAAGCAATACCATAATTTGATAAAGAGCAGACCATGGGCACGGTGAAAAAAAAATCTCAAAATCCCTATAGACTCATTATTTCACGCAGGTGGCAGAAGGGAGGAACTCTCCCCGCCATGAACCTCCAAGCGCCGCCAACTTGCCGATGCAGCACCATTGGAAGCACCCGACCGCAGCGGACTCTGAGTCTGTCCGAAAACTTCGAGCCTTCGACCAGCCCCTCCAACGCTGCCTCTCCGAGCACCATCCTCTGCCGAGCGCTTTGACCCCGCCCCGGCCACCGAGCAACAAGCAAAGCCAAGGATTCGGGGCCTTCTCCTCCGGAGATTCTGGACCACGCAGTAGCAGCGGCAGCGAAGCAGGCATTTCAGAAGTTTCACCAGATGTTCTTCCGTGCTCTCACGTCCGTCTCCATCAAATCAGGATTGTGCACGGCACCCTACTTGACAAATAACAGACATCGCCACCATCTTCTCCTCCCAGAGAATGCAAGAGGTTTGAGAGTGGTGGACTCAGCAAATTCCAAAACAAGTACTGCTTCCCACACTATCAAGGACATCCATAAGTAACAATAACTCAAGGATGCAACATCCATGATCAGGGCCCCCCACCCCCATTCTGGACATGCCCTCTTCTTGATGCTGCCATCGAGCAAGAGGTACAGAAGTCAGAAGATCCACATCCCAAGGTTTGGAGGTAGCTTCTACCCCACTGCCATCAGATTCTTGAGCTAAAACACTAATAATACTCTGGAATACGTATTTTTCACTCTATCAACTTCCACTAGTCTCATTATGCTAATTTTGTTGTGTAAGTTATGCATAATGTATGGCAATTTAAGTGTATATTAACCTGTTCATTGTGCTTGTAATGCATTGTGCTGCTGCTGTAAGAAGCCAATTTTCTCGTTATTGATGTATGCTGGCCTATGACTATAAACTTGAAATGTCATCTTGTGAGCCAGATGCCCAGCCATCAGGAGTTCTGAATGATCCGATAAGAGAGTTTTGGAATTTTACCAGGTGAAAATGCATGGACCAGGATATCAAGGAGAAAACCTGCTGTTCTTCACACTAACGCCATGGGATTTATGTGTTCCCCTGACAAGCAGCTCGTTCATCAGTCATTACGTGCCATGTTGTATGACGTGGGCGATCATGGTCTCATGACCATAACGGTTCTTGGCAAATTTTTTTTACAGAAGTGGTTTGCCATTGCCTTCTTCTGGGAAGTGTCCTTACAAGATGGGTGACCCCAGCCATTATCAATACTCTTCAGAGATTGTCTGCCTGGTGCCAGTGGTCGCATAACCAGGACTTGTGATATGCTCCAGCTGCTCATACGACCATCCACCACCTGCTCCTATGGGTCTGTGTGACCCTGATCGGTGGGGTGGGGGCTAGCCAGGTGCTACACCTTGCCCAAGGGTGACTTGCAGGCTAGCGGAGAGAAGGAGCGTCTCACACCTCCTTTAGTGGAGACATATCTCCACCCCGCCACCTGGACAAGCAGATCAGGCTCTCGATTAAATCCACAGCTGAAAGAAGACCCCTCTGACTTTCTCGCTGTCTCAATAATGGACTGAAATGACAGCTGAGATCTTGGGCTGTTGTCACGATATTGAACCAACAAACTTCAACTCCGAGTGCCAAGCCTACTTTGCCGAGGCTGACTCTGTAGGTGGCACGGTAGTGGTTAGCATTACGCTTTGAAGTGCCAGCGACCCGTGATCAATTCTGCCACTGTCTATAAGGAGTTTGTACTTTCTCCCCATTACCGTGTAGATTTCCTCTGGCTGCTCCTGTTCCATCCCACTTTCCAAAGATGGACGGGTTAGGGTTAGTAAGTTGTGGGCATGGAATATTGCTGCTGGAAGCATGGCTGCTCCTTGGACTGTGTTGGTCATTGACGCAAGCAATGCATTTCACTGGATGTCTGGATGTTTCAATGTAAGTATGGCAAATAAAGCTAATCTTAACCTTGATCCTTTACTGCAGGTGAGGCTTCCAAAACGTTAACTTTGAATATTGCCAGCAAATGTTTAGCGAGTGTTTCCCCATTGTAATTACTGGCAGAGAACCTTTTATGTACCAGTAAATAATTCATTTCCAAAACACTGCTGTAGTAATTCTCTAATTACACACAGCAAAGGAGAACCTTCCCTTCTGGAGGCATGTGTTGGAAATCCTTGTGCAAACACGTATCAGTGGTTCTCCTGCTGGCAGGAGCTCCCTAGTGAGGTGCACAGAACGTAAAACACCCAGCCGGACACATATAAAGTGCACACTGGGTGGCCACTTTAAGAGATGCACCTGTACACCTGCTCGTTAATGCAAATATCTAGTCAGCCAATCGGGTGGCAGCAACTCAATGTACTAAAGCATGCAGCCATGGTCAAGAGGTTCAGTTGTTGTTCAGGCCATACATCAGAATGGGGAAGAAATGTATAATCTAAGTGACTTTGACTGTGTAATGATTATTGGTGCTAAGACAGAGAATCTTGGAAGCTGCTGATCTCCTGGGATTTTCATACACATCTCTCTCTAGGCAGAGGTTCCCAACCTGGGGTCCACAGTTAATGGGTAGGGGTCCATGACATAAAAAAGGGTGGGAACCTCTATTCTAAAGTTTACAGAGAATGGTACAAGAAAC
This sequence comes from Mobula birostris, assembly GCF_030028105.1. Taxonomy (NCBI): domain Eukaryota; kingdom Metazoa; phylum Chordata; class Chondrichthyes; order Myliobatiformes; family Myliobatidae; genus Mobula; species Mobula birostris. Next base: position 13,060,782 of record NC_092379.1, read on the forward strand.
AAAAAGCAGCCAGTGAGTAGCAGTTTTGTGGGTGAAAACGCCTTGCTAAGGAGAGAGGTCGGAGGTCAGAGGAGAATGGCCAGACTGGTTCAAGCTGACAGGAAGGTGACAGTATCTCAAATAACCACGCGTTACAACAGTGGTGTGCAGAAGAACATCTCTGAATGTACAAAACATTGAACCTTGAAGTAGATGGGCTACAGCAGCAGAAGATCACACTGGGTTCCACTCCTCTACCTAACAAAGGGAGCACTGAGTGTTTTTAATACTTCTGTGTGATGTAGTCAGTGGAATGCTAGCTTCTTGGGCTGCAGGTGCCACTAACTGTTTGCCCTTCACCTTGTGCTTAACCACAATTTTCCATTCACGAACAGCCCCACACTCGATCTACGCTCACTACTTCACTGACAGTGCACCATGCACCTGACCACAATGCATAAACCCACACCAAAAAATCAAGATTTCGAAATAAATTTATAAATTAAATCACTGCAGCGGAGTGGGGGTTAAGGCTGATTTATGCTCCTGGGTCAAATCGACGCCGTAGGTACGGCGTAGCCGCGAACCCTACGCAGAGCCTACGCCGTAGCCTGACGCGCACCTCTCCCAAAATGTAATTACGCATCGCGGCAACGCAGACCGCAACAACTGTGATTGGTCCGCTTGGTAGCGTCATATTTCCTCCTACGCTGCAATAGCTTCCCATTGGGCGACTGAAGGGCAGGGAAGGAACTCTGGCTGCAATGCTTTCCATAAAGCTTTACAGACCTCCGAAATTATGGAGGACATATTTCGCTTGTACGAAAAAAGATGCTCGCTTTAAACTTGTTTACCCCGAGAAAGACTACCATGACCATGAAGCCTTGCACGGGCAGGCGTGTGCGCATACGCGACGTGCCCGAATTGCAGAACGACGCAGACACACCAACGCACAAGTATAAATGCTCACAAAGCACGCAGGCCACTTGCGTAGATTACGGCGCCCATTTGACGCAGAAGTATAAATCAGCCTTTGGTGGAACACTACACGCTGGCATCAGCGTTCTATTCCCATCGCTGCCTGTAAGGAGGCTTGTACGTAATCCTCATGACCACATGGGCTTCCTCTGGTTGCTCGAGTTTCCTCCCACTATCCAACGATGCAGGCCACCCAGCAAAATCCTTGCTCGCTTGCTTTGACACAGATGACACACTTCACCGTACAGGCTTGAAGAAAGCCGTAGGAAGTTGTAAAATTAGTCAGCTCCGTCGTGGGTATCCGGGAGATCGTCAAGAGGCGCTGCCTCAAAAAGGCGTCGTCCATCCAGTACAGACCCCCACCACCCGGGACATGCCTTGTTCTCATTGCTACCATCAGGAAGGAGGTACTGAAGTGTGAAGACACACACTCAACGGTTCAGGAACAGCTTCTTCCCTCCTGTCATCAGATTTCTGAAATGGTCATTGAATCCTTATATCGTCGTGGCTATCCCTCGAGGTCGAAGATGATGGTCTTCGTTCTGTTGATCTACTTATGGGCTCTCAAGTGGCTTATGAGTCCAATCTATTTAATTAAGGCATCCGTTAGTCTTACGAGACCATGGATCTGCGCCTGGAAAATCTTCACTCTCCAGGGCGCAGGCCTGGGCAAGGTTGTATGGAAGACCAGCAGTTGCCCATGCTGCAAGTCTCCCCTCTCCACGACACCAATGTTGTCCAAGGGAAGGGCATTAGGACCCATACAGCTTGGCACCAGTGTCGTCGCAGAGCAATGTGTGATTAAGTGCCTTGCTTAAGGACACAACACGCTGCCTCGGCTGGGGCGCGACCTCACGACCTTCAGATCGCTAGTCCAATGCCTTAACAACTTGGCCACGTGTCCAATCTACATTTACTGTAATTTGCAGTTTTCCTCTCTTCTTTGTCTATCAGGTATTGCACTGTACTGCTACTGTAAATTCAAGAAATTTCAGAACATATGCCGGTGGTTTTAAACTTGATTCTGATTCTGAATAACCAGCTGCTGTCCGAAAGAAGTTTCTATCTTCTTCTTATGACTGGTGTTTGTGGACATGCTTTTTTGGCATGGCGACACTTGCAGACTACCTAGCACAATCCTCGCTCATTTGTTTTGACACAAATGACACATTTCACTGTGTATTTCAAGGTACGCGTGGCAAATAAAGCTGATATCTTAAGCTCACAATTATCTCTCTCTTAAATACAATTACTAATGTAAATTCCCCTGGTGCCTTTCCTTTGCCTCGCTTTCATGTTTTGTTCATTCATTATCTGCTGTAACGTGTGATGGAGGCGATCATGGTCTCATGACCAAGATAGTTCTTGGCAAATATTTCTACGGAAGTGCTTTGCCATTGCCTTCTTCTGGGCAGAGTCTTTACAAGATGGGTGATCCCCAGCCGTTATCAGTACTTTGCAGAGATTGTCTGCCCGGTGTCAGTGGTCGCATAACCAGGACTTGTGATCTGCACTGGCTGCTCGTACGACCATCCATCACCTGCTCCCATGGCTTCACGTCACCCTGATCAGGGGTCTAAGCAGGTGCTACACCTTGCCCAAGGGTGACCTGCAGGCTAGTGGAGGGAAGGAGCACCTTACACCTCCTTTGCTAGAGATGTGTCTCCATCCAAGAAAGCTTATGGAGTGTTAGCTTTCATAAGTCGAGGGATAGAGTTTAAGAGTCGTGGGGTAATGATGCAGCTCTATAAAACACTGGTTAGGCCACACTTGGAGTACTGTGTCCAGTTCTGGTCACCTCCCAATAGGAAGGATGTGGAAGCATTGGAAAGGGTACAGAAGAGATTTGCCAGGATGCTGCCTGGTTTAGAGAGTATGCATTATGATCAGAGATTAAAGGAGCTAGGGCTTTACTCTTTGGAGAAAAGGAGGATGAGAGGAGACATGATAGAGGTATACAAGATATTAAGAGGAATAGATAGAGTGGATAGCCAGCGCCTCTTCCCCAGGGCACCACTGCTCAATACAAGAGGACATGGCTTTAAGATAAGGGGTGGGATGTTCAAGGGGGATATTAGAGGAAGGTTTTTTACTCAGAGAGTGGTTGGTGCGTGGAATGCACTGCCTGAGTCAGTGGTGGAGGCAGACACACTAATGAAATTTAAGAGACTACTAGACAGGTATATGGAGGAATTTAAGGTAGGGGATTATATGGGAGGCAGGGTTTGAGGGTCGGCACAACAATGTGGGCCGAAGGGCCTGTACTGTGCTGTACTTTTCTATGTTCTATGTTCTATCCTGCCACACAAGTTTCAGGTTCAAGTATAACCTTATTATGACAGGCAGACATGCCCAGGGCATAAACACCATGATGGTTAGCTTTGTAAAGCGTTAGGACAGAACGTACAAACAGAAGTTAAATTAACATAAATTAATCATACCTTACACAAGAATAAACTAAAATAAAATGGACGTAACAACATTAGTACAAGTTGAGAAGGAAAAGTATGGTCTGAGGTAGTGTTAAGGTTTTTTTTATATCCTGCGCCAAACAGCAGGCTGAAATAATAAAGCTGGACAATTTCTTTTTTCAAAAGCGCTGCTTCCTCAGAATTTTTTTGTTGATTATGATAGACCACTTGAAGCTGAACTGAAATATAATTTCAGACTACTTGTATCATGTAAGAATTTGGAGAAACAAGAAATTAACCTTTATTGAATATGATGCATTTAATTGCATACTGGTGCTGACGCTTTGCAATTGTTCAACTAAGCTAAAAATGTTTTGTTGATGATTTTCGTTTGTACTCAGTGTCTGAGGCTTCGCGCTGAAGTGCCCAACAATAATCAGCCAGCATTGATGGATTCCACTTGCCCTGATACCGTTTCTCCATGACTGCAATGTCCTGGTGAAACCTTTCACCGTGCTCATCACTGACAGCGCCAAGATTTGCAGGGAAGAAGTTTAAATGGGAATGCAGAAAATGAATCTTTCGTGACATGTTGCACTTCATGGTTTTCTGTGCTTGAAGCATGTTGTCAACCATTTGCACGTAGTTTAGTGCTCTGTAGTTGCCAAGAAAATTTTCAACAGAATCCTTGAATGCTTTCCATGTGATTTTCTCTGGTTCTATTAGAAGTTGCCCGTCGTTGGTGATCTGCTTGATTTGTGGACCAACAAAAATGCGTTCCTTAATCTTGGCATCAGTTATTCTGATTTGAATTATGAATTGAAATAACAAATTTTTTAAAAAAGTGGTGCATGATAGGGAAAATTCATGGTGATTTTCATGATCAGCAGCCCAAAACCATGAGATACACCCCAAAGTATTCAAGAAGCAAAATCATTGCTGTCCAGTGCAGTCACAGGTAAATGGTGTACAGTACTGTGTGCAATATGCTCTGTGGGCAAATCATCTACTACTGGCATCACAAAATTGGCTTGCTGATAGGAAGCAGAGGATGGAAGTGAAGATCTGCTTTTCTGGTTGGATGTCTGTTCCAGTAGTGTCTTGCAGGGATCAGTGCTTGCTAAGATCCTGAATGTCTATGATTAACAACTCAGATGCTGGCGATGCGGGAGGGTGAGGAAGCCCGGGTTGAGGATGTCCTTGACGCGGAACCAATCAGCCTGGAGGACAGCAAACTAGCTGAACCATTTGAACTGCCTACTCCCATCGACCTGTACCGGGACCCTAGCCCTCCATACCTCTATGATCCATGTGCCCATCCAAACTTCTCTTAAGTGTTGAAACTGTGCTTGCATGCACCTCTTGTGCTAGCTGCTCTCAGGACCCTCTGAGTGAAGAGGTTTCCCCTCATGTTCCCCTGAAACTTTTCACCTTTCACCCTTAACCTTTAACCTTAACCAGAAACTTTTCACTTTTTACCCTTAACCTTTGACCTTTGGTTGTAGTCCCACACAACCTCAGTGGAAAAAGCCTGCTTGCATATACCCAATCTATATCCCTCAGATGCAGAGTGCAAAGAAGATTCCCTCGGATATCGGCTGCATTGAGCACTTTCGGTATAAGGAGAGGCTGTGGCTTCCCTGGAACAAAGGCAAACTCTGCTTTGTGTGGCATCCATACAGGCTATTACATCAGTGCAAGGAAAAACAATAATAGAAAGCAGAATAGAGTCCTACGGAGAAAGTGTGAGGCAGACAATAAGGTGCAAGGCCATGACAAAGTCGGTTATGAGGCGTGAGTTAAGAGTCCATCTTACTGTGCAGAGGGACTGTTCATCACTCTTAAAACAGTGAGACAGAAGTCGTCCAATAGCATGGTGCATGTACTTTTAGACTTTTGTATCCTCTGCCCAATGGGAGGAGGGAAAATAGAGAATGCCCAGGTTGGGTGAAGTCTTTGGTTATGTTGGCAGCGGGAAGTGTAGACAGAGTCCACGGAGGGATGTGCTGGGCTGTTTCCAGAACTCTGAGGTTTCTTGCAGTCTTGGGCAGAACAGTTGTTATACAAAGCCATGATGTGTCCAGATAGGATGCTTTCTGCCAGGTCTAAACTATCAGTTGTCCATCTCCCTCCAAAAATGCTGCTTGACCTGCTGAGTTCTTGCAATATCCTTTGTGACCTGTCAAACGTTTGCCCCGACAGACTGGCTCATTAATGACCGAGAACACTGCTGGCAGGTAAACAAATAAAGTGTGTGCTAATGAGGAGTGGCTTGGAGTTCCTAATGTTTCACCTTTCCTGAAGCAGAATTTGAAGAAAGCACTGGCTTCTCCTATGAGTAACCTCTGTATTGTTTGCTGGTGAAGAAATTCCAAAGAGCAGAGTCTGGGAGAATTGGTGTAACATTGGATTTCTGTAAATTGGGTCTTCCACAACTCGGGGTCACCCCTTACTGGTTTCTATTGGTGAAGAGGAGGTTTCTAAAATAATAAATGATTCACAGGGAAAGCTCTCCCCAACATTGAGCACATCTGCAAGGAATGCTACCATAGGAAAGTAGCATCCATCATCAGGGACCCCTACCACCCAGGCCATGCTCTCTTCTTGCTGCTGCCATCAGGAAGGAGGTACAGGAGCCTTAGATCCCACACCACCAGGTTCAGGAACAGTTATTATCCTTGAACCACAAGGCTCCTGAACCAGTGTGGATAACTTGACTCACCACAACGCTGAACTGATTCCACAACCATTGGACTTGAGCACTCAACAACTCAGTACCATTTACTTATTAATCTATCTCTTTATCTATATACCTATCGATCTGTCTATCTATTTATCTATCTATCTATCTATCTATCAATCTATCTATCTATTGATCTATTATCTATTTATCTATTTATCTATCTATTCGCATTTGCCTATCGATTAATCTATCTATAACTATCTATTTTTCTGTCTATCTGTATCTATCTATCTATTTCTATATCTATTTATTTACCTATTTATCTAATTATCTATCTGTTATTTATTTATTAGTTTTTTTTGTACTTGCAGCCTTTTGAACATTGATTGTCAGTCTTTCATTGACTCTATTGTATTTCTTAGTTCTACTGTGAATGCCTGCAAGAAATTGAATCTCAGGGTGGTATATGATGACATGCACCTACGTTGATCACCAATTTACTTTGAACTCTGAACAACAGAGAAAATAGGAAAACATTACTTATTTGCTTGAGAAGTCAGCAGTGAAGGATCTGCAAAATATAATCCGTCACTCTGGTAAAGAGGTGTGAAGGGAATTTTCTTGATGTAGTTGGAGTGTGGAACACTCTGTCGCAGTGAACAATCCAAGCTTGCAATAAGATCGAAACTGGATAAATATTTACAATGGAACAAGATGAGAGAGCGAGCTTTATAATGTTAAAGGGATTAGTGTGAGGTGACTTTCGCAGTAGATTAATTCAAATGTTTATTGTACTATCGATTTAATTAGAAGCTTTGTGTAAAATGTAATCAAATAATATATATCTCAAAGCTGTAAATTTCCCAAGGCTGCAAAAATATATTACCTCCCACTTTTTTCTCAATAGATGCAATATAAAGTTTCCAATAAACCAATTCCATTGCTTAAATATAAGAGGAGTAATCAGGGAGTGAGAAACGTGAGCAAACAATCAAACAATTAGAAGAACACCACCCGGTTGTTCTTGAACGTCCAGCATCTTGTTAGTTCGGAATGCGAACCAGTGTCTAGAGCACACTCATGGTGCGGATCAGACTGTGGGTGGGTGTTTGGTCAGAGTCGTGCTTGTGGTCAGGAAAGTGGGTAGGTTTGTGGCTGGCACCAGGGTCTGGAATGCTTGCATATTTCCTGCTACATTCAAGCTCACTGCATCACGAACCCTATGGGCCTGCATTTGCCTTATCCAGAGTCATTAGGCCCTTGTGTTTTCTGTTTAATCTTTTTGGGTTTATTTTGACTGGTACGGAATTTCCTCCTACGGTGATTATTTAAAGTGGACTCCCGTTTAGCACTTACCTCGGGGTCCTTGTGTTTTGAGAATGATTATTCTTGCGATGTCACTTGGTCAAGCCACTGATGATATGTTGCAATTCCTGTGAGTAAGCTCTTGTTTCTGTCTCCAAATGGGAGTCCGTTGTTCCTCCGCAGCAGGGTGCAGTCATTACCAGCACACACTGTGACACACAGGGGTTAGAGGGACATTCATTATTCCATTGTGTAACATGTAAAAGAAAAGTGAACTAAAAGTGTGTTTATATATGTTTAGTTGTGGTCCACTATTCTCCCCTATCAGAGTCAGCCCTTTCTCAATTCCACCTACAGTACCATCTCCCAGCTTCTGGCATTATTTCCCACTCTTCCCCCTCACTCGCCTAAATATCCTCTCTCACCTGGATCCACCTATCACCTCCTAGTTCTTGCTCCACTGTGTCCCTCTGCCCTTTTATACTGGCTATGACCCCTATTTGTTTCCGCTCTTGATGAAAACTCTTGACCTGAAATGCCAACTGTCCATTTCCCTCCAGAGAAGCCACCTGACCCGCTGAGTTCCTCCAAGCTTTTTGTGTGTTGTTCCAGATTTCCAGCATCTGCAGCCTCTTGTCTTTGCGTATTAATAGGATGTATGGACTGAGATGGTACAGATGAGATGGGCTGAATGGCCTTCTATATCACAACATGAGAAACATTCGTGTTTCAATGCTATTGAAGAAGACCTCGCTGTCCTGGATTCTGTTGAGTTTGGTGGGGCTGTACTCATCCAGACAAGGGAGAGCATTCCTTCACAATCTACATGTGCACTTTACAACCAGTACAATGATTTAATGGTTCAATAGTTTGATTTAATATCAGAGAATGTATATAGTATACAACCTGAAATTCCTGCTCTTCACAGACATGCATGATACAGAAGAAGAACCCCAAAGAGTGAATAACAGAAGATGTTAGAGCCCCAAAGCCCCTCCCTCTCTCAATCACAAGCAGCGACCTCCTCCTCTCCCCACTTGCTTCAGCAAAGGCATCGAACCCCCATAAACCACCATGCAAGCAATAGCAAAGTCCCCAGAGACCATGACCTTAGAGTCCATCAAAAAAAACTTCCCAAGACTTTGACATCGCACAGTCCCTCTCCATCTCTCCCTCTCTCTCTCACTCTCTCTTTCTCTCACTCACTCACGAGGGAGAAGTATCATTTCTGCCATGGTGAGAGGTGAGGTCAACAGCTCGCTGTTTCGATGCCGCAACCTGCAGCGTTGCTTATTTCGACAGCAGCGTACGCTGCTCCCTGGATGATTCAATCTCCCGCGATGCTTCAGTTGGGGGCACCGGCCAGGAATCGGGTCACCCACAGGGCTGCTCCCTGAAGGCACCTTCCTGGCCACTCCTGGAGATATCAAACTCCAAGGGCAAGAGCCACTGCCGTGAAGAACCGCAGTTGTAGATCACGGAATCCGACAAGACCCCAGTCACCTTGAAAAGGAAAAAAAAAGGCACTAATAAGAAAAAATTAAACTGTCCCCTGGTGCCATCATTAGCTCCTCCCAGTAGCAAAAATTGGGGTTTCAACAGGCAAGTCACCTACCATAAGTTATCCAATGTCTATGGTGTTATTGTGGGTGTTTCAGTCAGTCTCTAGTCAATATTAATAACCATTGTTGATGTTCAGTTCTCAAAGTTATTGCCAAGGATTGATGGCCTGGTTTTCTTATGTTGGGATGGTCATCGCTTGGTATATTCATGGTGTAAATTTGGGATTCAGAATTGAGCATTGTGTAATTATTGGCAAGTTCTGACCTTGCAGTATAAGTGGTTGTACCTGAGATGCTGCCCTGAAGAACACCTGCACTGGTCTTCGAGGGCTGGGAATTTTGACCTCAAACTATCACAAACATGAGAAAGTCTGCAGATGCTGGAAATCCAAAGTAACGCACACAAAATGCTGGAGGAACTCAGCAGGCTAGGGAGCATCCATGGAAATGAATAAACAGTCAACGTTTTAGGCCGAGACCCTTCTTCAGGACTGAGAAGAAAAGTGGGGTTGGGGTCAGATGCCCAAGTAAAAAGATGGGGTGAGGGGAAGGAGGCTGGCTGGAAGGAGATAGATAAAGCCAGGTGGATGGGAATGGTCAAGGGCTGGAGAAGAAGGAATTTGATAGGAGAGGAGAGTGGACCGTAGGTGAAAAGTAAGGAGGAGGGAAGCCAGGGGAAAGTGATAAGTGGGTGAGAAGAGCTAAAAAGTCAGAGAAAGGGAGGATTTTTTTTACCAGCAGGAGAAAGTGATATTCATGCCATTAGGATGGAGGCTACCCAGACGGACTATAAGGTGTTGCTCCTCCACCCTGAGGGTGGCCTCACCCAAAGAACATAAGAACATAAGAAATATGAGAACACGTCAAGCCTGATCCGCCATTCAATAAGATCATGGCTGATCTGGCCATGGACTCATCTCCACCTACCTGCCTTTTCCCTATAACTCTTAATTCCCCTACTATGCAAATTTTTTTTTTTTGGTGGTGAAAAAACACCGTTTTTCTTACTGTGAGATAGAATGCCAACCATTCGATTGTTTTCCCCTAGTGCCAATTAAATTCAGGTTATATCTGGGTTTCCTTTAGAATCCATTGGGTAGAATTTAGTCCTTTGGTCCAAAGCAAACTTGGCCTCAATGGTCAAATAACTGTTGGTACTGGTTACTTGTCAATAGCATATTCCATCACTTTGTCGTGCATCGAAGAAAAAGTAGAATGATTTCATAACTTCTACTGTTAATTACACACTGACATTATTAAATAACGAAGTCTCCTAAGAGATCGAGATATCTCTGCTTCAATTAGTATTTGAAGTGTAGAGACTTATGTTTCAGGAAATTGAAGGCCATCAGATTGCACACTGAAGGATTGACCTGTGGATTAGACAGAGGAACAAACACTGGCCAGGGCATTATGCTTGTCCTTGCATAAGGCACTTCGTGTTATTTTATATCTCAGTTTGAAAAATTGGGATATTTTATATTTGTCTGTGCATGGTTCCACACTTCAGATGGAAAACATTATCTTCAGCCATAGAACACGACTTAATTTTCAATCTCGATATTATGCTAAAAGCTTGGTCGATGCACAACCTAAAGCCCTCTCAGGCAAGTCTGGTACCATTGAGCCAACCTTCCAATTCAATACCCCTAAGCCATACAGTTAGCCAGACACAATATTGGCACAGATCAGTGTTATTATTGGAGAGCTGCGGTTAAACAATAATATTATATACAGTGCTGGCAGAAATCTTAGGTACATGTATATAGCTAGGGTGCCTAAGACTTTTGCACGGTACCCTATTTGTTAAAACGGAACAGAGAGCGAGTTTGTAAATCTTGCGGGGGTAAAGGATGTTGGGAATGGCGAGGTGGAGTACCGTGGGAGGGGTGTGGGACAGGTGGCAGAGAGCAAGTGACAGAGTCAAGGGGTGCAGACACACCCTGTCCTGAGACACCATAAAAGGTCATTTGATTCCAAGCAAATTGGTTTATTGATCATTACAGAATGTCTCTCTGGTGCTTCCTGCTCCCTCCCCTCTCCCTTCCCCTTTTCCCAGCCATGATTCCCCTCTCCCTGCCCCCTTCCCACTCTCAGTCCACAATAAAGACCCATATCAGAATCAGGTTTATCATCACTCACATATGTCATGAAATATTTTTGTGGCAGCAGGACAGTGCAATACATAAAATTACTACATTACTGTGCAAAAATCTCAGGCACTCTAGCTATATACATGGCCTAAGACCTAATGCAATTAAACATAATTTGGCCCAAAAGGTGTGTGTTGGAGCCTCCAACTATCTCATTCTCTCAGCACCTCCTCCCCCACATACCTACTTATCCTCCTTTTTAATTTATTACTGTTTTTAAACATAATCTTGCAAATTCAGAGATGTATTATGTGTGTTAAAACTGATCTAGCAATGTTTTGTTTAACTCTGTTCTCCTCAGCCTGCCAAGAAGCCTGATATTTCTGTTTGACATCCTCCCATTTCACTTCATTCAGAGAATTATGTAATGAAGTCTGATTGACCTTAAAATATTAACAACACACACCATTGAGTATATCTACATGAAACACCATTGCAGGAAAGCAGCATGCATCGTCAGAGATCCCCACCACCCAGGACATGCTCTTTTCTTGCTGCTACCAACAGGTAGAAGGTGCAAGAGCCTCAGGACTCACACCACCAGGTTCAAGAACAGTTAATACCCCTCAACCATCAAGCTCTTGAACAACACTCTCTTGCCTGTCCATTGAGATGTTCCCACAACCGGTGATCTCACTTTAATGATTCTTTATCTCATGTTCTTGTTATTTATTGCTATTTATTTCTATTTGCATTTGCACAGTTTGTTGTCTTCTGCACTCTGGTTGATCTTTCACTGATCCTGTTACAGTTACTACTCTATGGATTTGCTGAGTATGCCCACAGGAAAATGAATTTTAGGACTGCATATGGTGACATACACGTACTTTAATAATAATATTTACTTTGAAAATGTTGGAGCAACTCATCAGGACATCTATGGAGGGGAATAAATAGTTTCAGGATGAGACTTTTCATTAGGTCCAGAAAGGAAGAGAGAAGAATTGTGTGTGTTGCTCTGGATTTCTATCATCTGCAGAATCTCCTGTGTTTATATCAGTTTGCTAAATATTAATTTAGAATTTTATTAACTAGTATTTTAGAACTCTAAATTTGTTTTAGGAACTTATCTTAGCCAGTATTACAAATACTTAGCATAATTACATCATCAAACTGATAGTCAGATCCATAATCTTTTCATGGACTCTGTTCCCTTATTCCTGTTTTGTTGAATTGCATTCTTGAACCATTACCAATCTCTTTCCATAGTGAATGTCTGTTGGAAACCTTAGTTTACTGAATCTTTGTGATTCAGCAACAAAGTTATTTGAAGCCCAGAGTAACTTGCCAGCTTATGTCCACTCCATAGTCAGGAACAGTTGGTCTGTATATTCAGCAATGGAGGTGCTGTTCAGATTAAAATCATCTTCTCTCTAGAGGCTTAGGTGGCTACAGATGTTGGAATCCTGAGCAAGAAAGCAATCTCCCAGAGGAACTCAGCTGCTGTTAAGGAGCCGGGGCCAGGGGCGAGGGTTGGGCTGGTGTTCAGCTCACTGCTCGCGGGGTTTACTCAGCTCTGTGCTGAACTGAGGCTGTGGTCTGCAATTATGGGCTCCTGGATCGTCTGTGACTGGCTTCACTGCTGTGGACTTACTTTGGTGAACTTCAGTTCTGAATGTAACTTGCTTATTTTTATTGTGAATGATTTGTTTTTTTTTCTGCACATTGGGCGATAGATGGTCTTTTTTTAATGGGTTCTATTGAGTTTCTTTGTTTTGTGGCTGCCTGTAAGGAGACAAGTTTCAAGGTTGTATATAGTATACATACTTTAGATTTAGATTAGATTATGAGGACACACAGTCCTCTTCTATTGTCATTTAATAATGCATGCATTAAGAAATGATACAATGTTTCTCCAGAATGATATCACAGAAACACATGACAAACCGACTGAAAAACTGACAAAAACCACATAATTATAACATATAGTTACAACAGTGCAAAGCAATACCGTAATTTGATATAAAACAGACCATGGGCACGGTAAAAAGTCTCAAAGTCTCTCAAAAGTCCCAGCATCTCACGCAGACGGTGAACCTCCAGCGTCGCAAACTTGCCGATGCAGCATCCCGGAAGCATCCGACCACAGTCCGACTCCGAGTCCGTCCGAAAACTCCAAGCCTCCGACCAGCTCTTCAACACCGAGCACCGGGCACCATCTCTGCTGAGCGCTTCGACCCCGGCCCCGGCAACAGGCGATACGCAAAGCCGAGGATTTGGGGCCTTCCCCTCTGGAGATTCTCGATCGCACAGTAGCAGCGGCAGCGAAGCGGGCATTTCAGAAGTTTCTCTAGGTATTCCTCCGTGCTTCTCACGGCCGTCTCCATCAAATCAGGATTGTGCACGGCCCCTAGTTAACACATACGATATCATTCGGAACGGCCGCGCGCGCTGCGTCGCACCGCCATCTTCTCCTCCCTCCTCTGTTATATAATAAATGTACTTTGACCTTTGAATGCAACATCCGTGGAGAGAAATGGACGGTGGATGTTTCGGGTCAAGGCTCTTCATCTGGAGATTGGAGAGCAAGAGAAACATTGGCTGACTAGTTTTCTGCCACAGATGCTGTCTGACCTACTGAGCTCCTCTAGCAGATTGCTTTTTCTGCACCTTCTCTCTCTTTCGGAGACTTTTGCTATTAACACCAAAATATTGACTGGAGGAGTTTAAAAGTGAGTGTTAGTATTTTTACCTTTTGTCATTTCCTGTTCCTCAGATATAATTCCAACTGAGATACGTGAGTGAATGGAGCACTTTGCATTGGTAAAAACAAAACAGATTATGTGACTGAAACAAAATCTCCTTGGCTGTGGGTGTCATTTTGCCTCTAGTTCTATAGAACCCAATCACAATAACCTTGCTTTTTGCTAAATCTCTTTGCCTGCTGTTGGCTCCCTGTTTACTTTCTGGTCCTTAGAGCTCTTCCTGCAGACAAAGATGATGAACAGTCTTCATTCCAAGATTTCAGTTTAGTTTAGCATACAAACAAACATACAAATACTGAGCAAACTAAACAAAGAGCTGAGAAGCAATGCTGAGAGGGGAATTATTTCAAAGAAAAAAGAATAAAGATGTCGCTTCTGAAAAATCTATCACTTTTATAGATTTCTATGAGGGAAATTTCTTACAAGTTAATAGGCTACATAATTGTCAGAATCAGGTTTATTATCACTGGCGTGTGTTGTGAGATTTGTTAACTTAGCAGCAGCAGTTCAATGCAATGCATAATATAGAAGAAAAAAAATAAAATAATAATAATAATAAATAAACAAATCAATTACAGAATACATTTATTGAATAGATTAAAATAGTGCAAAAAACAGAAATAATATATATTAAAAAAATGAGGCAGTGTCCAAGGGTTCAATGTCCATTTAGGAACCGGACACCAGAGGGGAAGAAGCTGTTCCTGAATCGCTGAGTGTGTGCCTTCAGGCTCCTGTATTTCCTACCTGATAGTAACAGCGAGAAAAGGGTGCTCGAGGTCCTTAATAATGGACGCTGCCTTTCTGAGACACCACTCCCTGAAGATGTTCTGAGTGCTTTGTAGGCCAGTGCCCAAGATGGAGCCAAGTAAATTTACAACTCTCTACAGCTTCTTTTGGTCCTGTGCAGTAGCACCCACCCCCCTGATACCAGACAGTGATGCAGCCTGTCAGAATGCTCTCCACAGTACACTTATAGAAGTTTTTGGGTGTATTTGTTGACATGCCAAATCCCTTCAAACTCCTAATAAAGTATAGCTGCTGTCTTGCCTTCTTTATAACTGCATTGATAGGTTGGGACCAGGTTAGATCCACAGGTTGATGTAATTAAAACAATTACATCACATGGGTGAGTCTAGGACCAGAGGGTGGGTCCACAGAATAGAAGGATTTCCCTTTAGAACAGAAATGAGAAGGAATTCCTTTAGCCAGAGGATGGTAAATCTGTGTAATTTGTTGCCACAAACAGCTGTGCAGGCCAATTCAAGTCTATTTAAAGTGGAGGCTGGTACATTCTTGATTTGTAAGGATGTTGCTGGTCACAGGGAGAAGAGAGAGGAATGGAGCTGAGAGGGATAATAAATCAATCATGATGGAAGGGGGAGCAGACTCGATAGGCTGAATGGCCTGATTCTGCTCCTGTGTGTTATTTATTTGTTGCGTACAGCATGGAATAGGCCCTTCTGGCCATTCAAGCTGCACTGACTAGCAAACCCAATTTAACCCTAGCGTAATCACGGCGCAATTTGCCATGACCAATTAACCTAGTGGGAGGGAACTGGAGCACCCGGAGAAAACCCATACACATTCCACAGGAGGACGTACAAACTCCTTATTGACAACGTCAGAATTGAACTCCGAACTCTGCTGCCCCGAGCTGTAATAGTGTCGTACTAACCACTACGTTACCATGGTGCCCTGATTAGATCTTATTGTCTGATGATGCAATCAGATCCCAGTAAATGGCCAGGCAGGTTGCCTACTCCCTCTCCTCACTGGTATCTTCATATGTGACTTTAAGTTGTCTATTGATTAATAAACAGCATAATGAATACATTCAAAGGGCTTCTCACTGGCTGTGTCCTGGGCTCACCCAATTGTGTCGGGAATACGCTTGTCAACTTTGTGAAACACTGAATGTGTCAGCTGCAGGTTGCGTCATGCTTCTGATTGAATATTTGTTCAAAGTTAAAATATATTTTTAATCAAGGTACATATATGTGTTGGCGCGTGGCCAAGTGGTTAATGCATTGGTCTAGTGATCTGAAGGTTGCTAGTTCGAGCCTCAGCTAAGGCAACGTGTTGTGTCCTTGAGCAAGGCACTTAACCACACATTGCTCTGCGACGACACCGGTGCCAAGTTGTATTGGCCCTAGTGCCCTTCCCTTGGACAACATCGGTGACGTGGAGAGGGGAGACATGCAGCATGGGCAACTGCCGGTCTTCCATACAACCTTGCCCAGTTCTGCACCCTGGAAACCTTCCAAGGCACAAATCCATGGTCTCACGAGACTAACGGATGCCTATATATACGTCACCATATATAACCCTGAGATTCATTTTCTTGTCGGCATATTCAACAAATCTATAGAATGGTAACTGTAACAGTATCAATGAAAGATAGACCAGTGTGCAAAAGACAACAAACTGTGCAATACAAATATATATAAATGGTAATAAACAAATAAATAAATAACAAATTACTATAACTCTTTCGATTTTGTATCTTATATTCTGTGCTTTTCACTCTTTTTTTTGTTGCCATTTGCCTGAGTTTTTTTTGTGTGTAGGGGGGAGGTTTGATGTTTTTCTTCGAATGGGTTCCCTGGTTTGCTTTGTTTCATGAAACAAAAGGGAACCACGGAACCAACCCGTTCAAAGAAGAACATCAAACGTCAAACCACCCTCCCCACATATGCAAAAAAAAAATCACGCAAACGGCAATAACAAAAAAGGAGGGAAAACGCAGAATATAAAACACAAAATCAAAAGGCATATTTCAGTTTAGTTCAGCTCAGTGTTCATTATCTGCAGGCAGCCCCAATTAAAAAATTGCCCAAAACTAGTACTAAGAGCGACCAGAACTAGAACGCAAAATAAACCTGAGTTAGAGTCCAAATCGGCAATCGGCGTTGATTAAACCTTGCTCCAGCACCATCCGCCGACAGCATTGAGAGACAGAGAGACAGAGAGAGAGATCACTCAAACACAAAGACCTTCCTTCAGGAGCAGCGAGCAAGAACGCCATATGCAGACAGCTAAACACAAAATAATCTGCAGATGCTGGGACCAAAGCAATACTTACAGTACGCTGGAGGAACTCAGCAGGTCGGGCGGCATCAGCGGAAACGATGAGTCGATGTTTTGGGCCAGGACTCTTCGTCAGGACTGAAGGATGAAGGACGTGGAAGGATTTGAAGAATGCTTGTAGGAGCGGTTGAAAGACCAGTAATTTAAAAGACAAAGGGGTGGGGGAGGGGAAGCATCGACGTCATAGACAGGAAAACAATGGGTAGTAGGAGAAGGAGGCGGAACCATGAGGGAGGTGATAGGCAGCTGGGGGAGGAGGCAGAGTGAAATAGGGATAGGGGAAGGGAGGGGATAGGGGATAGGGGAATTACCGGAAGTTGGAGAATTCTATGTCCATACCAAGGGGTTGGAGACTACTTAGACGGTATATGAGGTGTTGCTCCTCCAACCTGAGTTTAGCCTCATCATGGCAGTAGAGGAGGCCATGTATGGACAGTTTTGGTCCCCTAATCTGAGGAAAGACATCCTTGCCATAGAGGGAGTACAAAGAAGGTTCACCAGATTGATTCCTGGGATGGCAGGACTTTCATATGATGAAAGATTGGATGAACTAGGCTTATACTCGTTGGAATTTAGAAGATTGAAGGGGGATCTTATTGAAACGTATAAAATCCTAAAGGGATTGGACAGGCTAGATGCAGGAAGATTGTTCCTGATGTTGGGGAAGTCCAGAACGAGGGGTCACAGTTTGAGGATAAAGGAGAAGCCTTTTAGGACCGAGATTAGGAAAAACTTCTTCACACAGAGTGTGGTGAATCTGTGGAATTCTCTGCCACAGGAAACAGTTGAGGCCAGTTCATTGGCTATATTTAAGAGGGAGTTAGATATGGCCCTTGTGGCTAAAGGGATCAGGGGGTATGGAGGGAAGGCTGGTACAGGGTTCTGAGTTGGATGATCAGCCATGATCATACTGAATGGCGGTGCAGGCTCGAAGGGCCGAATGGCCTACTCCTGCACCTATTTTCTATGTTTCTATGTTTCTATATCTGAATGGGAATGGGAAGTAGAGTTGAAGTGGGTGGCTACCGGGAGATATGCAGGCAGTTTCTTTGGCAACAGCGAACGAGGGTCCGGTAGACGGGGCTGGGCGCTCTCTTGCCTTCCGCACCCATCTTGATGATGCCAATCTTCCCTTGGGCTTTTAATCAGCGAGGTCGATGAGAGATGGAGTCAATCATGGGCACTGTGCCCTGTCCCTTGGATTCCTGGCCTCCAGGCCACAAGCTTCAGCCACAGCCTCATGGAACACCCTCAGAGACAGTGAAGCGCCAGGTCGGCCTGAAATCGCACAGCCAGGACGTAGATAACAGGGTCTGATGGCAACAAACCACATTGGAAATAAAAGGAAGATGTAAATGAAGTGAAAAGAATTGCCTCGTGACCCGTCTTGAGGACATTGCCTTTGGCACCATTTGCTTCCTCATCTATCTCTTATAGTGATCACTTTTCAAGAAATGTAAAGGATATGGAATTGGTGTGGATTGGGATTTCTGGCTGAAGGGAGACTACAGCAAATTTGTCACCCAAGTTGAGCCTGGCAGGGCTCCATCAGTTGCTTTATTACATTGAGCAGGTGATCGCTGATAAATTGAAAGGGAATCTGCTGGGGTTGTCTGTTGTGCGGCCTCCACTACGTTGGTGAGACCCCTCATAAACTGGGGGCCTGCTTCATCAAGCACCTCTGCTCCATCTGCCACGTGTGGGACTTCGCTGTGGCCAAACATTGTAATTCCCATTCCCATTCCCATTCCGACATGTCAATCCATGGCATCCTCTTGTGCCAAGATGAGGCCACCCTCAGGGTGGAGGAGCAACACCTTATATTCTGTCTGGGTAGCCTCCAACCTGATGGCATGAACATCGATTTACACTTTATACTTTATTGTCACCAAACAATTGATACTAGAACGTACAATCATCACAGCGATATTTGATTCTGCGCTTCTCCCTCCTTTGATTACAAATCGATAGTAAATACTAAAAATTTAAATTATAAATCATAAATAGAAAATAGAAAAATGGAAAGTAAGGTAGTACAAAAAAACCGAGAGGCAGGTCCGGATATTTGGAGGGTACGGCCCAGATCCGGGTCAGGATCCGTTCAGCAGTCTTATCACAGTTGGAAAGAAGCTGTTCCCAAATCTGGCCGTACGAGTCTTCAAGCTCCTGAGCCTTCTCCCAGAGGGAAATATTCCTCCCCCTTCCTCTATTCCCCACACAGACTTTGCACTTCTTGTCATCTGCCTATTACTTCTCCCTGGGCCCCAACCTTTAAAACCATAAGACCATAAGACATAGGAGATGAAATTAAGCCATTTGGCCCATCAAGTCTGGCTGGTCCTTTTTTCCCCTCCTCAGCTTCACTCCCGGCCTTTTCCCCGTAACATTTGATGCCATGAGCAATCAGAACCTAATAAGCTCTGTTTTAAATACCCCCAGTGACCCGGCCTCTGCAGCTGCCTGTGGTAATAAATTTCTCCACATCTCTGTTTTTAATGGACACCTCTTTATCCTGAGGCTGTGCCATCTTGTCCCAGACTTCCCCACCATGGGAGACGTCCTTTTCATATCTACTTTATCTTGGTCGATCAACATTTCAATGAGATACTCCCCATCCTTCTAAATTCCAGTGAGTACAGACCCAGAGCTATCAAACGTTCTTCCTATGATAACCCTTTCATTCCCGGAATCATCTTTGTGAACCTCTTCTGAACACTCTTCAATGCTAGCTCATCTTTTCTTAGATGAGGAGCCCAAAACTGTTCACAATACTCAAGGTGAGGCCTCACCAGTGCCTTATAAAGCCTCAGCATCACATCCCTGCTTTTGCATTCTAGACTTCTTCAAATGGATGCTAACATTGCATTTGCCTTCCTCACCACTGACTCAACCTGCAAGTTAACCTTTAGGGTAAACACAAAATGCTCTGCAGATGCTGGGGTCAAAGCAACACTCACAACACACTGGAGGAACTCAGCAGGTCGGGCAGCATACGTGGAAAAGATCGGTCGACGTTTCGGGCCGAAACCCTTCGTCAGGACTGTAGGGGAAGGGGCAGAGGCCCTATAAAGAAGGTGGGGGGAGGGTGGAAAGGAGAAGGCTGGTAGGTTCCAGGTGAAAAACCAGTAAGGGGAAAGATAAAGGGGTGGGGGAGGGGAAGCAGGGAGGGAATAGGCAGGAAAGGTGAAGAAGGAATAGGGGAAAACACAATGGGTAGTGGAAGGAGGTGGAACCATGAGGGAGGTGGTAGGCAGCTGGGGGAGGGGGCAGAGTGAAATAGAGATAGGGGAAGGGAGGGGGAGGGAATTACCGTAAGTTGGAGAATTCTATGTTCATACCAAGGGGCTGGAGACTACCTAGACAGTTTCTTGGTTGGTGCAGCTGTAACGAAACCTAATTTCCCTCGGGATCAATAAAGTATATCTATCTATCTATCTATATGAAGTGTCGCTCCTCCAGCCTGAGCTTAGCCTCATCATGGCAGTACAGGAGGCCATGTATGGACATATCTGAATGGGAATGGGAAGCAGAGTTGAAGTGGGTGGCTACTGGGAGATCCTGTCTGTTGACAAGGACTCCCTATGTCCTATTGCATCTCAGATTTTTGGATTTTATCCCCATGTTTAAAATCGTCTGCACATTTATTTCTTCTACAAAGTGCATGACCATGGACTTTCTGACATTGTGTTTCATTTACCACTTTCATGCCAATTCTCCTAATCTGTCTAAGTCCTTCTGTAGCCTGTCTGTTTCCTCAACACCACCTGCCCTTGCACCAATCTTCATATCATCTGTAAACTTGGCAGCAGAGCATTAATATACATCTAAACCATTGATATACAGCATAAAAAGATGCGGTCCCAACATTGACCGCTGTAGAGCACCACTAGTCATCGGCAGCCAAACTGAAAAGGATCCTTCTATTACCACTTGCCTACTACCAATCATCTAATTCTCTAACCATGGCAGTAACTTTCCTGTAATACCATGGACTTTTAACTTGGTAAGCAGCCTCATGTTTGGCACCTTGTCAAAGACTTTCTGAAAGTCCAAGCGTACAATATCCACTGCATCCCCTTTATTGATATACAGCATAAAAAGATGCGGTCCCAACATTGACCGCTGTAGAGCACCACTAGTCATCGGCAGCCAAACTGAAAAGGATCCTTCTATTACCACTTGCCTACTACCAATCATCTAATTCTCTAACCATGGCAGTAACTTTCCTGTAATACCATGGACTTTTAACTTGGTAAGCAGCCTCATGTTTGGCACCTTGTCAAAGACTTTCTGAAAGTCCAAGCGTACAATATCCACTGCATCCCCTTTATTGATATACAGCATAAAAAGATGCGGTCCCAACATTGACCGCTGTAGAGCACCACTAGTCATCGGCAGCCAAACTGAAAAGGATCCTTCTATTACCACTTGCCTACTACCAATCATCTAATTCTCTAACCATGGCAGTAACTTTCCTGTAATACCATGGACTTTTAACTTGGTAAGCAGCCTCATGTTTGGCACCTTGTCAAAGACCTTCTGAAAGTCCAAGCGTACAATATCCACTGCATCCCCTTTATCTATCCTACGTGTAATCTCCTCAAAGAATTCCAACAGGTTCATCAGACAAGATTTTCCCTTGAGGAAACCATGCTGACTTTGTCCTATCTTGTCCTGTGTCACCAAGTACTTCATAACCTCATCCTTAACAATTGACTCCAACATCTTCCCAACCACTGAGAAGGTGTAACTGGTCTATAATTTCATTTCTGCTGCCTTCCTCCTTTCTTAAAGAGTGGAGTGACATTTGCAATTTTCCAGTCCTCTGGCACCATGTCAGAGTCCAATGATTTTTGAAAAATTGTTACTAATGCCCCAACAATCTCTACTGCTACCTCTTTCAGAACCATAGGGTGCAGTTCATCTGGCCCGGGGTGACATAAGTCTTTCAGCTTTTTGAGCACCTTCTCCCTTGCAATAGTAACTTCACTCACTTCTCTTCCCTCGCACCCTTCAACATCTTGTACACTGATGGTGTCTTCCACAATGAAGACTCACTTGGTTCATCTGCCATCTCCTTGTCCCCCGTTATTATTTTTCTGGCCTCATTTTCTAGTGGTCCTGAAGAAGGGTCTCAGCCTGAAACATTGACTATTTACTCTTTTCCACAGATACTGCCTGGCTTGCTGAGTTCTTCCAGCATTTTGTATGTATTGCTTTGGGATTCTAGCATCTGCAGATTTTCTTGTGTAAGGGAATTTTGATGCAGCTTAGTGGCAATTCTGATGATATTGAAGAGAGGAGATGTTTATAATAGTTTATCTGCTTACATGAATAAATACTGTAATATATGCTCAGTCAGTTCGTTCATTGCGTAACATGTTGATGACATGGGTGGTCCTGGTCTTTCTATGACCACGATTGTTCTTGGCGAAGTTTTCTACTGAAGTGGTTTCCCATTACCTTCTTCAGGGCAGTGTCTTTACAAGACGGGTGACCCTAGCCATTATCAATACTCTTCAGAGATTGACTGACAGGTGTCAGTAGCTGCGTAACCAAGAGTTGTGATATGCACCAACTGTTCATACGACCATCCACCACCTGACCCAGATCGGGGGTGGGGGGGGGGTGGCTAAGCAGGTGATACACCTTGCCCAAGGGTGACCTGCAGGCTAGTGGAGGGAAGGAGCACTTTAGTAGACACGTATCTCCACCCCGACACCCAATGTTATTAAGCACCTCGTAGCTAATCCAGTGGCCACTGAATGTATGTTCCTGGTCTTCTGCTGCTGTAGCCCATCCACTTGAAGATCCAACATGTTGTGTTCTGAGATGCTCTTCTGCAAGAATGTGGTTACTTAAACCGCTGTCACCTTCCTGCTATTCTCCTGTGATCTCTTTCATTAACAAGGCATTTTCACCCACAGAACTGCTGCTCACTGAATGTTTTCTTTTGTTTATTTGCACCATTCTCTGTAAACTCTAGAGATTGTTGTGCATGGAAATCTCAGGAGATCAGCAGTTTCAAACCATCCCCTCTGGCACCAACAATCATTCCACAGTCAACGTCACTTTGATCACTTTTCTTCTCCATTCTGATATTTGGTTTGAAGAACTACTAAACCACACGACCGTGTCTGCATGCTTTCATGCATTGAGTTGCTGCCACATGATTGGCTGATTAGATAGTTGCGATAAACCATAAGACCATAAGATATAGGAGCAGATTTAGGCCATCTAGCCCATCGAGTCTGCTCCACCATTCAATCATGACCCTTCCTTTTTTACTCCTCCTCGACCCCAGTTCCCAACCTTCTCAATAATTAGGACGTGTACAGGTGTACCTAATAATGTGGTCACTAAGTATATTTTAAAGTGTAGTATTGTACTTGTTGGTCAACTAGACAGACTTTTGACCTTCAGTGGAGGTTAGACACTGAGCAATACCTGCAAAACCTTATTTTTACATTATTATTTTTTTCTGTGATACAGCGTAGAATATGCTCAGCAATCCCCCGATCTAATCCTAGCCTAATCACGGGACAATTTACAATGACCAATTAACCTACCAGTCTGCACGTCTTTGGACTGTGGGAGGAAACTGGAGCACCCGGAGGAAACCCACGCGGCTATGGGAGGAGATTGTACAAACCCCTTACAGGCAGCAGCGGGAATTGAACCCAGGTCTCCAAGACTGTAAAGTGTTGTGCCAACCACTACATACCATGCTACCATGAATATATATAGAGCGGGAAAGATGCAAGAAGAGGACGGCTGGCACAGATTTGAGGAAGGCCATCACCTTCATCAAAGAGGGAGCTAGGTCTTTCATAACCAAACAACTAAAGGCCAATCTGCTGCTAACGGCAAGGTCCTGGGAGATGAGGGTCGATGTGGGAAGGAGGTTGCAGTTCCCGGATGTGGTACACACAACCCTACGCCCGGATATTGTACTGTGGTCAACTGAAGACAAGAAAATAATTCTGGTTGAGCTGACTGTGCCGTGGGAGGAAGAATGGCCCACGAGAGAAAGGTCTTGAAGTACCAGCCCTTAGTGCAGGAGTGTAAAGACAAGGGATGGCAGGCATGGTTGTTCCCTGTGGAGATCGGCTGCAGAGGTTTCCCAGCCAAATCAGCATGGCGGTTGTTGTCAGATCTGGGCCTGGACGAAAGGTGCAAAAAACAAGCAGCTCGTAGGATGGGGGAAGAGGCAGAACGAGCCTCTTGTTGGATTTGGAGTAGGCGAGAGGAGGGGAGCTGGAAGCCAGGAGCAGACGGGCAGTGATTTGGCCACCACTGCCGGCCCACCAACTGGAGAGTGTCGTGGTTAAGGGTCGAAACACTCGGTGAAGGTTGGGAACCACCTGATGACATCTGCTCCTGGCTGAAGGCTATGGTTACCTTATAAGGTAACTGGAGAAAGCACCCAACCAGGTGTATGTAACAAGAAATATGTCAGATATTTTGGAAAAGGCATAAATTCTAATGTTTAAGAACTCCCATTCCTTAAATCACAGATGTTTGTCTTGTAATTCCACACTGTCAACAACAGAGATAAATATTCCATCTTTATAAACATCAGTGAATGTTTTTGGCTAGTATTCCATGCCTTAATGTTCCCCACCTCCTCTTGAGGGGGTGATACTGCATTCAATATGCATTGGCAGTTATAGACCTGCATACCCTGAGGAAAGTATGTTCAACTAACTGAAGATTGTCAGCCTGCAGTCATTTGAAGAATCTATTTCCATTCATGGCAAGCACAAGCACACTGGGTTGTTGTGGAAACCCGTCTCATTAACTAACATTGATCAAGGAAGGGAATCTGCCCACATTACTCGGTCTTCCTTACCGGTGACTTTAGATCTGCCAATCGGCTTTACCCTTAGATGCCTCCTCGACTCAGGATGGGCCATAGCTGCAGGAATTGTCAATAATATCCACTTCCTGTGATCAATTTTTTTTAAAAAAAGACTCTTGTCGTCAGATTGTTGCGAACAGCTGTTGCCACGTGGGAGTGGAGAGTGTTGGAAGTTTGGGCTGATTCATCAGGCAAAATGATAGCCAGACCCTTTCAGAATCAAATGACCACAGATGTTGATGCTGCTGTGGGCACGTGGCCAAGTGGTTAAGGCATTCGACTAGCGACTTGAAGGTCATAAGTTCAAGCCCCAGCCGCGGCAGCGTGTTGTGTCTTTGAGCAAGGCACTTAATCACACACTGCTCTGCGACGACACTGGTGCCAAGCTGTATGGGTCCTAATGCCCTTCCCTTGGACAACATCGGTGTCGTGGAGAGGGGAAACTTGCAGCATGGGCAACTGCCGGTCTTCCATACAACCTTGCCCAGGCCTGCGCCCTGGAGAGTGAAGACTTTCCAGGCGCAGATCCATGGTCTCGCAAGACTAACAGATGCCTTTACGTGGGGTGGAAGGGGAGGGTGGGGAGTGCATCTGCTGACACAGGGTTATAAACTCACAATTTTATTAGTCATACTAATGACAACACTAAAATTACCTTTTGGATTATGGTGGCGGGACTGAAGATGGGCGACAGCATACTGGCGGCTTTCAAAGCAAGAAATACAACTGAATACTCTGTTACTAACACTTTTTCTGTGGAAAATGGCGGTAAACAGTCACTGCAAAAGGGCAAGGAAGGCGAGGCTGATCCGAGGGTCGAGGTGTATGGTTGTGAGTCTGAATCGGAGTGAGGTCAAGGCATGTTTGTGGAGAAGTGGCCAAGGCATGTTTGACATGGAGTTAAGGCAGAGACGGAGTTGGAGCGAGCGCGGGGCCCATCCGTCTGAACTGGGTGCCAGGTTGGATCCATCTGAGCTCTGGGCCAATTTGGGGAGGGCGTGTTTGGGCTGGAGCAGAGGGCCCAGGCCCAGAGCGGATCACTGCAGTGGTGCCCAGGTCCTAGTGCGGGGGACGACCTGGTGTTTAGCCAATTTAAACACTGGGCCAGATGGACTGAAAAGGTAGGGTTTCAGGACCGGAGGCGCGTGTCAGGCCGATACTGCTTGCCCTTTCGCGAGCGTCACTCTGCTCTCCACAGCGCTGAGGTTTCTCTCTCTCTGTACGTCTTTCTTTGAATTCTCTTCTTTTGCTTTTTTTGTTTGGTGCTGCCCGTAATGAGATGAATCACAAGGTTGTATAGTTTATACATACTTTGATTATAAATGTACTTTGAATTCGTCATTGGCAACCGTCTTTTAGTGTAAAACGTACCCCTCAGTCTTGCAATCCAAGGATTGATGGTGATTGGGAAAAATATAGACCTTTACCACACTAAACGTTATAGATAACAAAACACGCTATCAATTTTAATACAATGATGTCTACAGTGACCACCAACCAAACTACCTTCTAATCTGATCTTGTACTTTGCCAACAGTAACCCAATAGTCAACACCAGCAGCTGAGAGTTCATGGCACTGATTGCTCCAGGCTCCGATTCTCCGGAGTACGGATAGCTGGTGTGGTCCCTTTAAATATTCTGGCCTGCTCTGCAACTTGGCGGCCATGTTTTGGCGCCAGGATTGGGATATTTAAAGAGCACCTGAACTCGGGTTCGGGGCTCAATTGTCAGCTCACCTTTGGTTCGGTCTGCGATTGTGTTTAGGATTTCTATCTCGTTTGGATTCTTGTCTGGTCTCGCCAGGTTCTCGTCTAGCATCGAGTCAAGGGCCCTGCTCCTGTCTATGGCTCATATCTAGTCCTGGATACCCCAGCACTTGGCCCTTTCCATCCTTGCATTTGTTTCTCATCACAGAAATAGCTTTTCCTTCATGACCGCCTGCTCTTGGCAAGGTGATGGTCCTGGAGACATCTCTACACCTCATATATCAACATTCCCACATTCCACAGGCCCAGACTTCTGAGGAGACAAAACCGGGTGTTACAGTCGACGGAAAATGAAACTGATAGTCCATTGTTGGGTTGAAAGGCAGATATCTATGAAGGGTTAGTGAGTGGAGTGCAGATAAAGGTATTCCACTTGCTGATGGTAGTCAGACTGGAGAAAGGCCCTCGGCCCACTAAGTTCACAGCGACCATAACACATCCTACCTTATTCCAACTACGTTTGCCTCAGTTCCCCAATTCCATAACTCCCTTACAGATTAGAGGCAATTTACAGTGGCCAATTAACCTACTGACCCATTGCTATCTTTTGGGATGTGGGAGGAAATCAGAGCATCTCGGGGGAACTCACATAAACTCCACACGGACGGCAAAAGTACGAGAAAATCTGCTGCTGTTGGGAATCCAGTGCAACATGCACAAAATGCTGGAGGAACTCAGCAGGCCAGGCAGCATCGATGGGAAACAGTAAACAGTTGACGTTTTGGGCCGAGACCCTTCATCGGGGGGAGGAGAAGATGGCATCCCGGCGCAGCGCGCGCGGCCTCTCTGGTGAATGATAGCTGTATTTGTCAAGTAGGATGCCGTGCACAATCCTGATTTGATGGAGACAGACGTGAGAAGCACAGAGGAACATCTGGAGAAACTTCTGAAATGCCAGCTTCGCTGCCGCTGCTACTGTGCAATCGAGAATCTCCGGAGGGAAGGCCCTGAATCCTCGGCTTTGCCTATTGCCTGTTGCTTGGTGGCCGGGGTCGAAGCGCCCAGCAGAGATGGTGCTCGGTGCTCGATGTCGGAGGGCTGGTCAGAGGCTTGAAGCTTTTGGATGGACTCAAGAGTCGGCTATGTTCGGGTGCTTCCAGGGTGCTGCATCGGGAAGTTTGCGGTGCCGAAGGTTCATGACAGAGAGAGTTTTCTTCCTTCTACCGTCTGCGTGAGATAATAGGACTTTTGAGACTTTGAGTCTTTTTTTTTTACCGTCCCCATGGTCTGTTCTTTATCAAATTATGGTATTGCTTTGCACTGTTGTAACTATATGTTATAATTATGTGGTTTTTGTCAGTTTTTTAGTCTTGGTCTGTCTTGTGTTTCTGTGATATCATACTGGAGGAACATTGTATCATTTCTTAATGCATGCATTACTAAATGACAATAAACGAGGACTGTGTGTCCTCATAATCTAATCTAATCTAATCAGGACCTAATAAAAGGTCTTGGCCCGAAACGGCAACTGCTTGTTCTTCTCCATAGATGCTGCCTAGCCTGCTGAGTTCCTCCAGCATTTTGGGTGTGCCACAGGGACAGCAGTTGAGGTCAGGATCTAGCTGGAGTTGTGAGGCAGTCACAGTAATAGTTGCCTCACTGCATTGCCCAATGTGCTGAAGCTTCTGAATTAATATCTCCTTTGGAGATACGGTATTGTGCAGAAGTCTTAGCCTGAGACTTTTGCACAGTGGCGCATTTGTCACCATGGAGCGAAGGGCAGTCTGGCAGGAGCAAAGATTATTGGGAATGGTGAGGTTGGTGTGCTACAGGAGGGGTGTGGGACAGGTAGCAAAAATAGAGTGCCAGGGATTGGTGACGGGAGGCAAGTTCAGACACACCCAGCCCTGAGACACCGGGCAAGATCATTTGATTCCAAACAATTGGAGGGAGGGAGGAGAAGATGGCGGCGCAACGCAGCATGCGCGGCCGTTCCAAATGAATATCGTATATGTTAACTAGGATGCCGTGCACAATCCAGATTTGATGGAGACAGCCGTGAGAAGCATGGAGGAACACCTGGAGTAACTTCTGAGATGCCCACTTCGCTGCCGCTGCTACCGTGCAATCGAGAATCTCTGGAGGGGAAGACCCCAAATCCTTGGCTTTGCCTATAGCCTGTTGCCAGGGCTGGGGTCGAAGCGTTTGGTGCTCGGTGTCGGAGAGCTAGTCGGAGGCTTGGAGTTTCCGGACGGACTCGGAGTCGGACTGTGGTCGGATGCTTCTGGGATGCTGCATCGGCAAGCTGGCGGCGCTGGAGGTTCACCGTCTGCATGAGATGATGGCACTTTCGAGAGACTTTGAGACTTTTACCGTGCCATGGTCTGTTCTTATCAAATTACGGTATTGCTTTGCACTGTTGTAACTATATGTTATAATTATGTGGTTTTTGTTAGATTTTAAGTCGGTTTGTCATGTGTTTCTGTGATATCATTCTGGAAAAACATTGCATCATTTCTTAATGCATGCATTACTAAATGACAATAAGAGAGGACTGCTTGTCCTCATAATCTAATCTAATCTAATTAGTTTTATTGTTCATTACAGATGTCTCTCTGGTGCTTCCCACTTGCTCCCCTCTCCCTTCCCCTTTTCCCAACCATGATTCCCCCTCCCTGCCCCCTTCCCACTCTCAGTCCACAATAGAGACCCATATCAAGTTTATCATCACTCACATATGTCATGAAATTTGATTTTTTTGGCACCCAGTACAGTGCAATCCATGAAATTTCTACAGTACTGAGCAAAAGTCTTAGGCATCCTTGCTATATAAGTATGTGCTGAAGACTTTGCCACTGTATTATAAATGGCAAATCGTATCTTGTATAACTAGACCACACAGATAATTGAACAAAGCTCAGGAGAGCAATGAAATTGTTCCTGTGCGTGTGGCATGGACTCTGAAAAATTAATGAAATGCCGGATAATAAATCTGTGAGCAAAATTAAATCCCACGAGATTAAAGAGCAGTGTAGATATAAAACTAAGGAACAAGAAGCAAAAAATAATGGCAAGCAGTTATATTTTTTTACATTGGGAAGAAGTGTGAAGTGACCATGCCAGGATTGGTAATACTGCTACCAATAATATTCACATAATATTCCAGACTTGCGATCAAGTTTTGCAAGGGATACAGAACTTGTAAATGCAGAACAGACTCTAGAGTTTACAAAGAATGGTGCCAAAAACAAAATAACATCCAGTGAGTGGCTGTTCCGTGAGCGAAAACATCTTGTTAAATCCACTGGCTGGATTTTTTTTTTTTTGTTTTTGGCACCATTCTTTGTAAACTCCAGAGTCTGTTGTGTATAAAACTCCCAGGAGATCAGCAGTTTCTGAGATACTCAGATCACCCTGTGCAGCACCTAATTAATTAGCTTGTTTATTTCGGCTTTTTTCTTAAAGAGGTGCCAGACGCACTCCGGCACGCTCCGGCTAGCACTGCACCCCCTGGATATGAGTAGAAGACAGGGGATTGAGGCAGAGAGGGAAATAGACCAGCCATGATGAATTGGCAGAGCAGACTCAATGGGCCAAATGGCCTAATTCTGCTCCAATATCTTATGGTTATGCCCTTATGGTCTTCCACCCTGTTCAAGCTCCCTTCTCCCCTCTCCTATCAGGCAGAAGCCTGAGGCATAAAGTACCAAAATCAAGGACAGCTTCGATCCCGCTCTTAACAGACTCTCCTAAGAGAAAATATGAACCTCTTGAATGCTTGCCCTTCCAATCCACCTCATTGTAGGTGGATTGGAAAATAAAACATAAAATAAAAAAATAAAAAATAAAAATAAAAAATAAAAAATAACAAATAATACACTTTATTTGTTTACCTGCACGGCCCTTTTCTGTATCTGAAACATTACATTCTGCACTCTGATTTCTTTGTACCACCCTGACGTACAGTGCATATTCCGTCTGGATGGTATATGAAACAAAATCTTTGCACTGCATCCCAATATATATATAGTAATATGTCGATGCAGTGCAAAAGATTTTGTTGGAATGTCACGGTCGCGTAGTGGTCAGCACAACGCCTTGCAGTACAGGCGACCTGGGTTCAATTCCCGCTGCTGCCTGTAAAGGGTTTCTACATTCTCTCTGTGACCATGTGGGTTTCCTCTGGGTGCTCCGGTTTCCTCCCACCGTCCAAAGACGTACCGACTGGTGTGGTAATTAGACATTGCAAATTGCCTCCCATTGATCAGGCTCAGATTAAATTGGGGTATTGCCGGCCAGCACAGCTCAAGGGGCCAGAAGGGCCTATTCTATGTTGTATCTCAAAAATTAAAACAATAAATTACATACCAAGACCAATATAGATCAATGTGAGGAGAGCACTTGGAAAACTTGATCCATGACTTTACTAGCAACACACATCAAAGTTGCTGGTGAACGCAGCAGGCCAGGCAGCATCTCTAGGAAGAGGTGCAGTCGACGTTTGGGGCCGAGACTCTTCGTCAGGACTAACTGAAGGAAGAGTTAGTAAGAGATTTGGAAGTGGGAGGGGGAGGGGGAGATCCAAAATGATAGGAGAAGACAGGAGGGGGAAGGATGGAGCCAAGAGCTGGACAGGTGATTGGCAAAAGGGATATGAGAGGATCATGGGACAGGAGGGCTAGGGAGAAGGAAAAGGGCGGGGGGGAACCCAAAGGATGGGCAAGAGGTATATTCAGAGGGACAGAGGGAGAAAAAGGAGAGTGAGAGAAAGAATGTGTGTATAAAATAAATAACGGATGGGTTATGAGGGGGAGGTGGGGCATTAGCGGAAGTTAGAGAAGTCGATGTTGATGCCATCAGATTGGAGGCTACCCAGACGGAATATAAGGTGTTGTTCCTCCAACCTGAGTGTGGCTTCATCTTTACAGTGGAGGAGGCCGTGGATAGGCATGTCAGAATGGGAATAGGATGTGAAATTAAAATGTGTGGCCACTGGGAGATCCTGCTTTCTCTGGCGGACAGAGTGTAGGTGTTCGGCCACTGGGAGATCCTGCGTTCACCAGCAACTTTGATGTGTGTTGCTTGAATTTCCAGCATCTGCAGAATCCCTGTTGTTTCCATGACTTTACTAACAAGGAATAAAGCACACAGGAAGTCATACTGGAGCACTACAGCGCTGATAAAGCCACGCTCGGTATTGTGTTTAGAAATAAATGCATCTCTTCACGTGTAGATGTTTAAACATAGCCTTGCTGTCCACAATGTGTATTTATATGCTTGTCTTTGGTAAGAACAGCAACTCCGCCCCTCCTCCTGCCTGCTAATGACCTACCTTCAGTGAGGAGGAAAACAGATGGAACATGCCCAGAGACAGAGTGAGTTGCAGTGCAAAAGTACACTCAGTAGGTACCTGATAAAGTGGCCCCTGAACGTATTTCTCTGTGTTTGTCAGCTTCTGCTGCTGTAGTCCATCAACTTCAAGGTTCAACATGTTGTGTGTTCAGGGATGCTCTTCTGCACACCACTGTTGTAATGCATAGTTATTTGAGTTGCTGCCACCTTCCTGTCAGTCTGGCCATTTTCCTCTGACGTCTGGCATTTTTGCCCACAGAACAGCTGCTCACTGGATGTGTTTTCGTTTTCCGCACCATTCTCTGTAGACTCTGGAGACTGCTGTGCGTGAAAATCCCAGGATATCAGCAGTTTCTGAGATACTCAAACCACCCCATCTAGCACCAACAATCATTCTACAGTCAGAGTCACGTAAATCACATTTCATCCCCATTCTGATGTTTGGTCTGAACAACACCTGAGCCTCTTGACCATGTCTGCATGCTTTTATGCATTGAGTTGCTGCCTCGTGATTGACTGATTAGCTATTTGCATTAATGAGCAGATATACAGGTGTCCTTAATAAGTGGCCACTGAGTGTATTTGAGAGAAAAGTGGAAAGGATATTTATTCTTTTCAAAACTTTTCAAAAAATTAAAATCTGTCTTGTAGTTGATGAGTACACCACATGCACACACGCACTGCACGTGGACACACACACACACACACACTTGTGCACGGATAGGCTCAGAATCAATTACACTTTAGACAACAGGTTGCTGCGGACCTTGGGATTAAATGCCGGGCTCAGTTTGCTTGAAGGGTTGCTTTCTGTTGCCTGGTAATTAAGTGATCCTTAGTGTGCGGTAACTGATTTTTTTTCGGCATTGCTTGTGATAAAGAACTGATGTGCTGTTCCTATGGCAACCTTCTTCACAAAGATTTTGGGGATTTATCTGTTTGAGGTCTTCTTGAACCCACCACCATCCCTCTGAGAGCAGCCATCCATAGTGGCCACACATTGTAATTCCACGTCCCATTCCCATTCTGACATGTCTATCCACGGCCTCCTCTACCGTCAGGATGAAGCCACACTCAGGTTGGAGGAACACCTTATATTCCGTCTGGGTAGCCTCCAACCTGATGGCATGAACATTGACTTCTCTAACTTCTGCTAATGCCCCACCTCCCCCTCGTACCCCATATGTTATTTATTTTTATACACACATTCTTTCTCTCTCCTTTTTCTCCCTCTATCCCTCTGACTATACCCCTTGCCCGTCCTCTGGTTCCTCCTCCCCCTTTCCTTCTCCCTGGGCATCCTGTCCCATGATCCTCTCATATCCCTTTTGCCAATCCCCTGTCCAGCTCTTGGCTCCATCTCTCTCCCTCCTGTCTTCTCCTATCATTTTGGATCTCCCCCTCCCCCTCCCACTTTCAAATCTCTTACTCACTCTTCCTTCAGTTAGTCCTGACGAAGGGTCTCGGCCTGAAACGTCGACTGCACCTCTTCCTAGAGATGCTGCCTGGCCTGCTGCGTTCACCAGCAACTTTTATGTGTGTTGCTTGAATTTCCAGCATCTGCAGAATTCCTGTTGTTTATGTTTATGACTATGACTATGTTGTCATTACACACCATGAGCCTTTGGAAGATCCTCCATATTTTCTGGCCAAGAAAGATCTCCTACCATGCCCTACTCCTTCTGTGTCATCAAGAGGACATGGCCACAATCATCATGAGGAGCTGCTGGAGAAGGATTACACATGTGCTGAGAAGGGCAGAGGAAACATGGGAGACTGCAAACAACTTGGTGCCGTATTGTAGAGGCAGAAATGAGGACCTTGAACCACAACCTGGGGCGCAATAGGGAAGATGGCCAAGGACTGACCAAGATGGAGGTTCTTTATTGCCGCCCTAAATGCCAGTTGCATAACGGGCAATAAGCATTGCTAACATTTAGCAGATTCATTTGGATATCTTATGGAGCTTCCTTTGGCTGCAGTAGATTACTGTCACCTTGTTGTTTTTTGTTTCAGCTTAATGAGGAGAGCTTTATTGTGATTTTGACCTCATTATAAATTTATGCTGTGAAATTCTGATTTTTTTTTTTGTTGCTATTTTGTGTGTGTTTGATCCGGGCGGACTGGCTCTGTGACCTGTGGTTAATGAACAACACAGTGCTAGATTGAACTGAACTGAAATGAAACTGAACTTTCCTGCACTGTTTCCCCTATTTTTTTTTTTTTTGCCATTTACGAGGGGTGATTGATAAGTTCGTGGCATAAGGTAGAAGGAGATGAGTTATTAACTTCAAACTTTCTGCATTTTCACTCAAAGAGTTGAACTGCACGTGCATGTAACAAGAGCTGTATAACTCATCTCCTACCTTAGGCTACGAACATCAATCACCCTTGCTGTGGACCACCTGGAGGTCCAAGGCGCTCTCATTACATGCACGTGCAGTTCAACTCTTTGAGTGATAACTCAGAAAGTTTGAAGTTAATATCTCATCGCCTTCTACCTTAACCATGAATTTATCAATCACCCCTGCTGTGGATCACTTCTACAAAGAAGGGATCTGTATGCTCCATGACCACTGGACTAAGTGTGTACATATAGGAGGGGACCATGTGGAAAAATAAATGTGTTAGGTTTTCTAAAAAACCTGGGAGGTCATTCCTGCCTGTGGCCATCAAACTTTACAACTTCTCCCTTGGAGGGTCGGACACCCTGAGCCAATAGGCTGGTCCTGGACTTATTTCCCGGCATAATTTACATATTACTATTTAACTATTTATGGTTTTATTACTATTTAATTATTTATGGTGCAACTGTAACAAAAACCAATTTCCCCCGGGATCAATAAAGTATGACTATGACTATGACTAAAATTGACTCCTTCTACCTTAGGCCATGAATTTATCAATCACCCCTGCTGTGGACCACTTCTACAAAGAAGGGATCTGTATGCTCCACGACCACTGGACTAAGTGTGTACATGTAGGAGGGGACTATGTTGAAAAATAAATGTGCTAGGTTTTCTAAAATTGACTCCTTCTACCTTAGGCCATGAACTTATCAATCACTCCTCGTACATGATTTGTTCTTTTTTGGCGCGTTGGGGGTTGATGTTATTCTTTGAACAGGGCTCTTACTTTTCTTTGTTTCGTGGCTATCTGGAGAAGACGAATTTCAGAGTTGTATACTGTGTACATGACAATAAATGTACTTTCTTTGAATCTTTGGAATGTTAAAAGGCATACATCGTACAGAATATTTCACAGGCTGATGAATGAATTAGTGTACTAAGGTTATTTTTTAACCAACAATACTCAGCTTCCAAAATAACAGGGTGATTGGTAAATGAGGAGGACATTCGACTCAACTTAATTGGACACGAATAACTATTGTACATTAGTGTGAGCTTTTATTGCATTTCATGCATTCCATCTGGTTCCTTAAGGTTGTTGGGTCTTTAAGGCTGTTATAGCTGGGGGTGGTAATGGGGACGAGCTCCCACTACCTATTAAATGCTCCCGATGGTGTGCGCCTCAAATAGCCTCCGACAACCAAGTCCAGCTCCTGGAATTCCTGTGTGATTTAGCTACTAAACCCAGAGGAACTGTTTCTACCGACAGGAGGAGGGGCAAAGGTGGGTTACTGGTGCCTTGAAATCAGCTGCTTCAGGCAGACGGGGCTCGTCAGCCGTGGTTGGCAGCTCATCTAGGAGAAAAAAACTCTGATCTCAAACCCCTGCTGCCTTGCGGCCATACAAGTTATGGGGAAGTCTTCAGGTGTAAACCCCAAGGGAAGGTAATCCTGCATTGAGTTCAATGCTGACTGGCAACTCCTATGCACTGCTGGTGCCAAACCGTATCGGTCTGATGTTCCCTTGGGTTTGTCAGGTGTGTGTAGATGCTTACTACAAGGGAAATGGCTTGCTCTCCATATTGTACTGCCCATTTGTGTGTATCTATGCAGCTGGGATGTAACGTTTATTGGTGACCCTGACCAACAGACACCTCTGTCTCTCTAATGCATTCCATCTGATGCAACACATACAGACAGACCATCTTTCTCCTTCTCCAGAAGGTTGCAACCATTCAAGGAAATGGCTCTCCAACACTTCCCCAGGGGCAACTAATGGTGCACAGTAACTGTTATAAATGCAGTATCAGCTGAGAGGATCATCAGGGTTCCTCTTCTACCCATCAGAGATATTTATCAGGAGCGCTGCGTATCCAGGGCTCTGACCATTCTCAATGATCGTTCCCATCCGTCCAACAATCCCTTGACAGTTCGAGTCGCTACCCTCGGAGAGGCCACTGGCTCGAGTCGCTGCCCTTGGAGGCCTGCTGGGCCCTGATATTCTTGGATATGTTATGTTATCAAAATTCTGAGATTTATGGATTGGACAGTTCAAACTAGCTGTAGTTTTTATTGGCCTCTATCAGTTGTAGGTTTTCTTTTGTGTTCTTGTTCACTCTTTCTGGTTGCCGATTGGCAGGCTGGGAGTTTGGCGGTTGATGCTGTTGTTGCTGTTTCTCCATGTGTGTGATCTGTTAGTTTTTGTGCGAGGGAAGGGTTGAGGTCGGGTTGGGGATTTGTGGAATTTTGTTTCCTTTTCTTTTCATTTGGTTGGGGGGTGGTGGATTACAACTAGAGGGCAAGGGGAGGGATTGATCTCCTTCTTTCAACTACTATGATTTTCTGAGTTTTATGGCTATCTGGAGAAGGTAAATCTCAGAGTTGTATTCGACATACATACTTTGAAAATAAAATGAACCTTTGAACCTTTGACCTCCTACCAGCATTAGGACAAGAACTGTCAGGATGGGGAACGGTTTTGTACCACAGGCCGTAAGACTACTGAACTCCCTGCCACCATTTACGTCTCATCATGTGTATAGAACCAGTCGTGTTATACTTTTTACTTTTTAACTTGTGTCATAGTTGTGGTAATATTATTTTATGTGTTTTGTGTGAGTTATATCTACTGTGTTGTACACCTTGGTCTGGAGGAACATTGTTTCGTTTGGTCGTATACATGTGTACAGTTGAATGACCGTGAACAGAGCTTGAATTTGTTTCAAATAAATGTATGTGACATGCATATCTGGTATCTCAAATCAACCAATTATTTTTGTATTATCTATTAATAGGTTAACTTTTCGCACAATTTATTTATTATTTTAAGTTATGACTGTGAATTAGAGAGTATGTCTCTGGGTTTGAGAGACCAGGGCCAAGAACTGGAGGTGGCTTGTCCTGAGTTTGGAAGCCTCTGTGTATGATGGGGTTGGAGGGTGGGAAAGGGGTTTGTTTTGCTTTTGTTGTTGTTGTTGTCGTTGCGGGCTGTCTTGTTTGGTGTTGTGTGTTCTGTTGCGTTGAACATTGTGAGTGTGCAGTGCTGGTGCTGGGATGTGTGGCCACACTTGCGGAATGTCCCCCAGCGCATCCTCGGGTGTGTTGGTGGTTAGCACAAACCGCAATTATTTTTGTAGCACAAAGATGAGATTTTTCAAAGATGAACATTGATCTTTCAAACTTCTGGTAATTGCATCTTCCCCCCTCTTCATCATTCCCATTCCTGTTTTCCTCTCTCACCTCATCTCCTTAACTGCCCATCACCTCCCTTTGGTGTTCGTACCCCTTCCCTTTCTTCCATGATCTTCTACCCTCTCCTATCAGATTCCCCCTTCTCCAGTCAACTTCCGAGCTCTTTCTCCAATCAACTTCCTAGTTCTGTACTTCACCCCTCCCGCTCTCCCGGTTTCACCTATCACCTGCCACCTTGTACTTCTTCCTTCTTGTTCTAAATTCTCATCTTTTTTTTTTCCAGTCCTGATGAAGTGTCTCAGCCCAAAACGTCGACTGTTTACTCTTTTCTATAGATGATGTCTGACCGACTGAGTCCCTCCAGCATCTTGTGTGTGTTACTTCAATTCTTTTTGTAGCTTGTTTAAGCTGTCTCTGTAACTTCCTATTGTGTCAGCAAAATAGCATTGTTGAGGAAGATAAGTATTGGAAGAAGTATTTCAGGTCATCCAACATCCTGGAAAACCAAACCCAAATGCTCCTCATCTCCATGTCTCCTCCTATAATCTAGGAATCTAGGACCATATAATCATGGTATCACCACCAAACGAGGTTTGGCACTTTGGTAGGACCAAACCAGAATAGGTCTTACGCAGTGAGTGGCAGGGCACTGAGTTGTGTGGTAAAACAAAAGGATCTGGGAATACAGGTCCATAATTCATTGAAAGTGACATCACAGGTAGATAGGGTTGTAAAGAAAGTTTTTGGCTCATTGGCCTTCATAAGTCAACGTATTGAATACAGGAGATGAGATTTTATGTTGAAATTGTATAAGTCGTTGGTGAGGTCCAATTTGGAGTATTGTGTGCAGGTTTGTTCACCTAACTACAGGAAAGATATAAGGTTGAAAGAGTACAGAGAAAACTTACAAGGATGTTGCTAGGACTGGAGAACCTGAGTTATAAGGAAAGATCGAACAGGTGGGACTTTATTCCCTGGAAAATAGAAGATTGAGGGAAGATTTGATCGAGGTGTATACAAGATTATGAGTGGTAAATGCAAGCAGGTTTTTTCCACTGGGCTTAGGTGGGACTACAACCAGTGGTCATAGATTAAGGGTGAAAGGTGAAAGGTTTAAGGGGAACATGAGGGGAAACTTCTTCACCCAGAGGGTTGTGAGAATGTGGAATGAGCTGGTGGTGCAAGTGGTGCACTCGAGCTCAATTTCAACGTTTAAGGGAAGTTCGGATAGGTAGGGGTATGGAGGGCTCTGGTCCCGGTACCGGTCAATGGGAGTAGGCAGTTTAAATAGTTTTGGCACAGACTAGATGGGCTGAAGGGCCTGTTTCTATTCTGTAATTTTCTATGACTCTATGAACAATTTGTTGATTTTAATCTTGATAATCTGATTGGTGTCCCAGTATTTTCAATCTCCTGGAGAAGAGAATTATAGATTTCCAAAATACTTGTCTTCCTTTTCTCAAGCATTGTTGTAAAGTTGGCTCAAAGTCCATCTTTTATTGAAGACTGTTTACTGTCTGTGGAAGTCTGTATTGACAGCAACACAAAGACACTCTCTACATCACATTTGTAATCTTGCTCAGGTTACCAATACTTCACACATGATCTACTGTTCATAAATCCTTTTTAAATTTGTTCAGTTGCTGCCTCAGTGTCCCTGATAATATTTTGCAGGAACATCCCCACAGAATCAACTACACAACTTCAATGGAGTGGCAAGGTAGCGTAGTGGTTAGCTCAACACTTTACAGCACAGGTGACCGGGGTTCAATTCCCACCGCTGCCTGTCAGGAGTTTGTACGTTCTCTTCATGACTGCATGGGTTTCCTCCAGGTGCTCTGGTTTCCTCCCACAGTCCAAAAATTTACTGGATGGTAAGATAATTGGTCATCGTAAATTGTCCCTCCGCTAGCCTGCAGGACA
Organism: Mobula birostris; assembly: GCF_030028105.1. Lineage (NCBI taxonomy): Eukaryota > Metazoa > Chordata > Chondrichthyes > Myliobatiformes > Myliobatidae > Mobula > Mobula birostris. The sequence continues at coordinate 13,100,030 of NC_092379.1, forward strand.
CCCAAGGTGTCACATCTGTTTAGCCCCCACCTCCCCCCCAAATCAGGGTCATGTGAAGATGTGGGAGCAGGTGGTGGATGGTCGTACGAGCAGCTGGTGCATGTCACAAGTCCTGGTGATGTGACCGCTGACGCCAGACAGACAATCTCTGAAGAGTATTGATAATGGCTGGGTCACCCCTCTTGAAAAGATATTGCCCAGAAGAAGGCAGTGGCAATGGTCCTGAAGAGAGAATTCAGGGAAGTAGGTAGGAAGCTGAAAGGCAGGACCTCCAGATTAGTAATCTGAGGATTGCTGCCTGTGCCATGTGCTAGCAAGTGCAAGAATAGCATGATCAGGCATATTAATGTGTGGCTGAGAGGCTGGTGTAGGGACAGGGCTTCAGGTTCCTGGATCATTGGGGCCTCTTCTGGAGGAGGTACAACCTGTACAAAAAGGACGGGTTACATCTGAACCCAAGGTGGCCCAATATCCTAGCGGGCACATTTAATAGAGCTGTTAGGGAGGGTCTAAACTAATTTGGCATCAAAGGGTATAGGGTGAAAGCAGGGGAGTGGGGATGACTGGAAGAATTAGATCAGCTCATGATTGAATGGTGGAGCAGACTCGATGGGCTGAATGGTCTACTTCTGCTCCTATATCTTATGGTCTTATGGTCTTAAACCACTTCTGTAGAAAGGTTTGCCAAGAACAATCACGGTCATAGACCATGATTGCCCATGTCGTATATCATGGCACATAATGATGATGTCATACAACATGGCACATAGTGATGAGGACGACTCTTGAACTTTATTGGTGCTGAATTAATATCCAGGAAAGACCTCTAAATTATTTTAAAAGCATCTCTACCACTTACACCACAACAATAAAACTAGTAAATGCATTTATTATTGTCACACTAAGTGAGGTACGGTAGAGTGGGGAAAAAACTTTGTTTTGCGTGCTATCCATACAGATCATTACATTACAACAGTGCATCGAAGTAGCACAAGGGAAAGCAATAACAGAATGCAGAATAAAGTGTCACCGTTACAGAGAAAGTGCATGCAGACAATGGTTTCCTATTGCTCGGTGGGTTGTGTGGGGGTGGGGGGGGCTGATGCTTTTGCTGAAGAAAGTGGGGGGAGGATTGATGCTTTTACGTTGTGTGTGCGTGGGACAGGGAGGGGGGCTTTGAGATTCTAACATTTTTCTGTCATTCATTCTGTGGGGGATTTTTCTCTCTGTTTTGTGGATGTTTGTGAAGAATAAGAATTTCAAGTTGTGTACTGCATACATTCTCTAATATTAAATTGAACCATTGAATCATTGAATTATCTTGATTAAATTAAGTCAAAGATTTGATTTAAATCTTTGATGTTTACTGGGCTGCGAGCCTAATCCATTTCAGGGAGCCCATTGGCGGTCTAATGTTCAGACAGAATTGAATTTGATTAAGAAACATTCCCCTTGCTAAGGCCACTCATTTGTCTTTCATCTCTACCTCGAAAGGGGACTATGCATTTATTTCTGTGGCATGAGTTAATGCAAAAGGACGGATGGGTGAAATTAAAATTAGTTCATACCTATCTCCGCAAAATCAACTTTGAAAAATAGTATCACATACATGAGAAAATCTGCAGATGCTGGAAATCCAAAGCAACACACACAAAATTCTGAAGGAACTCAGCAGGACTGATGAAGGGTCGTGGCCGAAATGACGTTTCCATAGATGCTGCCTGGCCTGCTGAGCTCCTCCAGTGTTTTGTGTGTGTTGCCGTGAAAGATAGTCTTTGGTTTAATTATTATTGGTTTCATAAACTTCAAAGCCATCTGTTATTCCTCTCAGCTCGATATTCAGAATCTAGATGGTACAATCTTGCATACCAACCCCATCCTGTGCCTCCTGTGCATTATCAATTTACCTGGTCCCTTCAGAGCATCTAAATCTAACAGGTCCCAATTCTCTCCAGTTTTACCTTCAAACACGGTGCAGATCCAGCCTGGGCACGTCAGTTCCACTTGTAGCAACTCCATGCAGCATAAAGCTCAGCTGGGTTTAACCTGTGCCCCTAGCAGCATAAGCCATGATATAGGCCGCAACTGTCATGGTCCGGTCCGTTAACTACTCATTTCAGTTAATTTCCTTTTTCCCGTGTTCCCCCGGCTCCTTGATTAGGGCACCTGATCTTCATCTTGCCGAACCGGCAGAATAAAAACCCCGGCTTACAGCTACATGGGGCTGGTCCGTCACATTAGCCATGGTGGCGATGAGTGTTCTGAGCTGCCAAGAATAAGGGACCGTATTCATGAGCTTCTCTGTGTCAAGATTTGTATTGTCTGTTGTTGTTTGTTTTTGTCGTCTCGTGTCTAGCTGAGTGTTGCCTGCCATTTTGCTGCTGCTCTGAGCCGGGATGCCAGCGGTCTGTCGTTGTTTTGTTTTGAAGGCTCCGAGTCTCAGTCCAAGTCAAGGCTCCGGGTCCCAGTCCAAGTCAAGGCTCTGAGTCCCAGTCCAAGTCCGCTTCCTCCAGTCTCCGCTCATTGCAACAGTAACGCACGAGAAATGCCTGGAGTCCCTGCAAATGCTCTGAAATGTTCAAAAATAATGAATAAGTTCTGACTAACGAATGTTTCAAAGGTCGCCTTGCTGCCTCAGTAAAGCAGGCAACACAATCAGGTGCCCAAACCAGCCCCAGGCATTCTGTCTTTCATCCCCTCCCATCAAGCAGAAGATAGAAAAGCCTATAAGCAGGTACCACCAGGCTCAAGAAGCTTTTATTGTGCCGTTGAAAGACTATTGAACAGTCTCCCTGTACAATGAGATGAACCCTTGATCTCATGCTCTTTATTGCTGTGGCTCTGCACATGTTTGCTCTGTCCTTTCTCTGTATCTGTATTCGGCATGCTGTTACAAAAGAATAGCATAGAACATTATTGTCATTGCTGAAAGAGATTGCAGCGGTCCTCCTGTCCGTGCAAAACAGATATTCACAATGCATGCGGTACGGTTTGATTAAAAAAAATTCCATATTTACATGCAGTAAGTGACTTTGATAGTCCATAACACTCAAAGGCCATTTGCAAGCCAGGGTGTGACATTATTCAGCTGCACAACAGCCCTCGAGTAGAAGCTGTTTTCTAGTCTTACTGTCTTATAACCATATAACAATTACAGCATGGAGACAGTCCATCTTGGCCCTTCTAGTCCATGCCGAACTCTTACTCTCACCTAGTCCCACCGACCTGTACTCAGCCCATAATTCTCCATTCCTTTCCTGTCCATATAACTATCCAATTCAACTTTAAACGACAACGTCACAGCTACCACGCTCTGAGTAAAGAAGTTCCCCCTCATGTTACCCCTAAACTTTTGCCCTTTAACTCTCAACTCATGTCCTCTTGTTTGAATCTCCCCCAGTCTCAATTGAAAAAGTCTATCCACGTCAACTCTATCAATCCCCCTCATAATTTTAAATACCTCTATCAAGTCCCCCCTCAACCTTCTATGTTCCAAAGAATAAAGACCCAACTTGTTCAACCTTTCTCTGTAACTTAGGTGAAGAAACCCAGGTAACATTCTAGTAAATCTTCTCTGTACTCTCTCTATTTTGTTGACATATTTCCTATAATTCGGTGACCAGAACTGTACACAATACTCCAAATTTGGTCTCACCAATGCCTTGTACAATTTCAACATTACATCCCAACTCCTATACTCAATGCTCTGATTTATAAAGGCCAGCATACCAAAAGCTTTCTTCACCACCCTATCCACATGAGATTCCACCTTCAGGGAACTATGCACCATTATTCCTAGATCCCTCTGTTCTATTGCATTCTTCAATGCCTTGGCTAAGATGTTTCTATATCTCCTACCAGATGGCAGGAGATTGAGCAGACAGCGTCCAGGATGGGATGGGTCTTTAATGATGTTTCGAATGTGCCGTAGGCATCGAGAGTTGTAGGTCGTCTCCGGGTCCGGTAGCTGAGTCCCGGTGATGTGCTGAGCCATCCTGATCTATTGAGTGCTTTAGGTTCTGTTCTGCTGTAGCTGGAATCCCACGCTGTCATTCTGTATATCAGTGTGCTCTCTGTCACGCATCGATAAAAGTTGGCCAACTTTGGGGGCAGTTTAGCCCACTTTAAGCACCTCAGGTAGTATAGCCGCTGTTGTGCCTTCCCTAATATCGAGGTTGTGTTGACAGACCAAGAGAACCCCTGGGTGATGTTCATCCACAAAACACCTGAAACTGGAGACCCTTTCCACTGCCTCACCGTTTACAGATAGCTGGTCTTGCTCGGCACCTCTTGTCTTCCTGGAGTCAAGGATCATTTCTTTTGTCTTCTAGACGTTGAGTGACAGTTTGTGGTTCCTGTACCATCGGGACCGCATTGGCACCTTCTCTCCATATGCAGGCTTGCTTGTGTTTTCCTTTGACCTACCTCATTGCAATATTGCTGTGAAATTATCTGCATGGACTTCAAGCAAAACAAGCCTTTCACAGTGCTTCTGTGCCTTCAATGAAAGATTCAGATCTAAACTGTATTTATTATCAAAACTATACAACCTTAAGATTTGTTTACATCAAGCAAGGAATCCAAAAGAACCCAATTAAAAAAAGACCAACTCCCAATGCGCACAGAGAGAAAAAAACAAATCATGCAAACAATACGGGGGAACAACAACAGCATTCCGAACCAAATTGAGTCCTTAGATCCAAACCCCTGGAGTAGGCCCAAAGCCTCGGTGTTCAGTTCATCACATTAGTGGGGAAGTCGCTGCAAAGTTTACGGTAGCCGGGGGCAGTCTCACATCTGACAAAAATAAGCCAAGTTACCCTACAGCATCCCATTAATAGTTCAGTTAATTTAAGGAAAGGGTAAGGCTAAGATCTGATAAAGATTTTTATATTACCCTCTTTACAGACTGTACTCAATTGACTGTGGACTTTAAGCTTGCATTTAGTGTAGTGAGCTGTCGATGTTAAATACTGTGTTTATGAACCAACTCTGAGAGTCTACTATTTATTATTTAGCAAGGTTGCCCACGAGCAGAGCTTTCTTGTTGTCCACAGTCGGTCAGTTTCTCCCAGCTTCACAAACTTATCGACTGTTGAAAGGCCTCGCCAGAGTAGATTTGGAGAGGATAGTCCCTGTGGTGGGGGGAGTCTAAAACCAGAGGACAGCCTCGGAAATAAAGGAATGTCCATTTAGAACAGAGATGAGAAATTTCTTTGGCCAGAGAATGGTGAACCCGTGGAATTTATTGCCACAGACTGCGGTGGAGGCCACGTCATTGAGTATATTTTAGGCAGTAGTTGATAGATTCTTGATTAGTTAGGGCATGAAGGGATACAGGGGGAGGAAGGCATGGGATTGGGCCTCGGAGGGAAATGGATCAGCCATGATGAAATGGCGTATCAGACCTGACAGGCTAAGGAGCCTAATTTGGTTCCTATATCTTCTGGCCTAATGTTCTCATGCCTGTAGGAAAGTCTTGCTTGGTCCTCAGCAGGGCAGACATTCTGAAGAAAACATATTAAGTGCTGGAAATAATTTGGAAAACGTGTAACTCGGGTGGTTGACGTTTGGGTTAAATTGTTCTCCCATTCATTTGCAAGCGTGCTGTTAGTTTGTGGTGCGTCCTCCGAATAAGGCCGAGCGTTTGGAGGATGCGCCACAAATTAACAGGGCGCTGACGATGTGTCTCCTCGTGGGGTGACGGAGCATTTGCGAATGAATCGGAGAACACCTCAACCCAACCATATTAAGTGCTGCATGATGCACGTCTCGCGACGACATGAACAATTTTAGGTTTGTGTGTTGTTGTTAATATTTAATGTTCCATGTTGGGAGTAGGTATAGAAAGGATGGTAAAACTGAGGAAAATTAAGAGGAGGAGGAGGTGGGGCAGGGTTGGGGTGGGGGGAGAACTGCCAAAGCAGCAAATAAATTGGTAATTGGATTATTCTAGGCATTCGTTATTCTTGTGAGACCATGGATTTGCGCCTTGGAAGGTTTCCAGGGCGCAGGCCTGGGCAAGGTTGTATGGAAGACCGGCAGTTGCCCATCCTGCAAGTCTCCCCTCTCCATGCCACCAATGTTGTCCAAGGGAAGGGCACTAGGACAGCTTGGCACCGGTGTCGTCGCAGAGCAATATGTGGTTAAGTGCCTTGCTCAAGGACACAACACGCTGCCTCAGCCAATGCTCGAACTAGCAACCTTCAAATCACTAGATGAACGCCTTAACCACTTGGCCATGTGCCAAATTGGATTATTATTGTCACATGTACTGGGGTATATTGAAAAACTTTATTTTGTATGCAATCCATACAAGTTATTTCATCAAAGTTCAACATTTGAAATAAATTTATCGCTAAGGTAGTACAAGACCTTGAGGTTCTCTTTCTTGCGGGCTTTTACAGAAAGGTGTCTGTAAGATATTTCCCGCTGCTGTCTGTCAGGAGTTTATACGTTCTCCCCATGTGTGCGGGGTCTCCTCCGGTTGCTCTGGTATCCATACCAGATAAACATTGGTGATTCCACACCAGGCCGTGATACCGCCAGTCAATATACTCTCCACCACACATCTATAGAAGTTTGTGCAAATGTAAGAATGACGAATTCTCTTGGCTGATACTTTATACTTTATACTTTATTGTCGCCAAACAATTGGTACTAGAACGTACAATCATCACAGTGATATTTGATTCTTCACTTCCTCCCGCTCCCTGGATTACAAATATTAAATATTAAAAATATTAAAAATAGTAAAAATGAGTAAATGTTAAAAATTTAAATTATAAATCATAAATAAAAAATAGAAAAATGGGAAGTAAGGTAGTGCAAAAAATCCGAGAGGCAGGTCCGGATATTTGGAGGGTACGGCCCAGATCCGGGTCAGGATCCGTTCAGCAGTCTTATAACAGTTGGAAAGAAGCTGTTCCCAAATCTGGCCGTACGAGTCTTCAAGCTCCTGAGCCTTCTCCCGGAGGGAAGAGGGATGAAAAGTGTGTTGGCTGGGTGGGTCGTGTGCTTGATTATCCTGGCAGCACCGCTCCGACAGCGTGCGGTGTAAAGTGAGTCCACGGACGGAAGATTGGTTTGTGTGATGTGCTACGCCATGTTCATGACCTTCTGTAGCTTTTCTCGGTCTTGGACAGGACAACTTCCATACCAGGTTGTGATGCACCCTAGGAGAATGCTTTCTACGGTGCATCTATAAAAATTAGTGAGGGTTTTAGGGGACAGGCCAAATTTCTTCAGTTTTCTCAGGAAGTAAAGGCACTGGTGGGCCTTCTTGGCAGTGAACTCTGCTTGGTTGGACCAAGTCAGGTAATTTGTGATATTGACCCCCTGAGGAACTTAAAGCTTTTGATACACTGACTTTAGAAGATTCCTTTGTTAGAAATTAGCTAATTGCCTAATTAACATTTACAGCAAAATAAGGTGTCGTTAAGTAGGTTGGACTTGATGGGCCGAATAGCCTAATTCTGCCCCTGTGTCTTATGGTATAACATAGACTAGATGATTTGAATGTATTCTTGCACTGTAAGATTTTATAAACTATAAAATGGTTTCCAGGTATCTGGAGTCCTCTACTGGCTCGTTCAATCAGTTCTGCACAGACACAGTTGGAATTAGAGTTGGCAGTTAATGACGGACCTTGACATTAGTTCCCGTCTAGAAAGTGGGATGTGAAGTGGAGGAGCTGTGATAATATTTATTAATGTGACTGTCAAATCAGTACTGCTTCTTGTGATAATTGCTTGTTCTCCTAATCCGACTGTGAATAACACTGGTCAGCGGCACTGCGATGTCAAATCAATCTCCTGATTCCAATTAAAAGGACAACAGATGTGATGTAAATTAGAAAACGACAGTTTTAAATTTTGATCTCTGTGATATGAATATTAAAACTAATAATGTTCCTGCTTTTTTTTCTGTCTGTCAGAAGGGCTTAGAGAAAAAAATTAGTACCAGAAGTTCAGTTTAAAAATGCACAGCTACTGAATATAATGAGTTCAAAATGCCATGATGTGAGGAGAAAAACAGCATCTGACATTTTATTTGTTTGTTCGTTTACAGGCATAACTTTCCTTGATGCTGATAACCTGTAATTTGCTACAACTAGAGTACTGCGCAGAAGTCTCAGGCACTTACATATAGCTATGGTGCACAGTACTGTATTTGTGGAGCGGAGAGCGAGTCTGTAAATCTGGCAGGAGCAAAGGATGTTGGGAATGGCAAGGGTGGAGTGCCATGGGAGGGGTGTGGGACAGGTGGCAGAGAAGGAGTGCCAGGGGTGGGGGTGGCGGTGGCATGGGTGCAGGCACACCCAGCCGTGAGACACCAAAGTCATTTGATTTCAAACAATTGATTTATTGATCTTTACAGAATATCTCTCTGGTGCTTCCCACTCCCTCCCCTCTCCCTTCCCCTTTTCCCAACCATGATTCCCCTCTCCCTTCCCCTTTTCCCAACCATGATTCCCCTCTCCTTGACCCCTTCCCACTCTCAGTCCACAATGGAGACCCGTATCAGAATCAGGTTTATCATCACTCACGTACGTTATGAAATCTGTTTTTTCTGTGGCAGCAGTACAGTGCAATATGTAAAATTACTACAGTATTGTGCAAAAGTCTTAGGTGTCCTAGTTATATACAAACGTTCGTATACGTGCCTAAGATTTTTGCACTGTACTATATAATTCAAAAGTAGGGGCTGAGCTGGTCAGCATATCACCTTGCACTTTCTTGCTGACAAATATTTGTATAAAGCACAAAATTCTGGTGGCCGTTCTCAAGTATGAGTTTTGGCTTGCGATCAAATTTCCGAGGGCTCCTTAAAATTCTCATCTTTAAATACGCTCCATGAATTAATCTCACTGACTGCTAAACACCATGCTTTCACTTCTCCAAGATCTCAACAGTACGGCATTTTCCCTGGATACCAGGAAGCATGTCGAACTTTATAATGCAAATATACCGTTTAGTCCAGGGTTTTGTGGTCTACGGACCCCTTCCTTAATGGTATCGTTCCATGGCATAAAACACAGGTTGGAAACCCTTGCTTTATCTATCTGATCTGTATTGTATATAAGTAGTGGATACAGCTCAGAGTATCACAGGAAAAGCCCTCCCTACCACTGAGGAGATCTCCGAGGAGCACTGCCACAAGAAAGCAGCATCCATTATCAAGAACTCTCATAATCTGGGCCATGTTCTCTTCTCTCTGTTGCCATCAGGAAATTGGTACAGGAGGTTTAGGTCCCACACCAACAGGTTCATGACTTGTTTTCCTCTCTCTGTGTGCATTGGGTGTTTTTTTTTTAAATTGTGTTCTTTTGGGTTTCTTGTTTTGTGTCTGCCTGTAATGGACGAATCTTACACTTTGATAATAAGTGTACTTTAAACCTTAAACTTTGTAGGCTGGCGGGGTGGCAAATTAGGACCAGGAAGAACTCCACCCTATTCTGTCTGGAGGAAATGCAGTCAATATGGCTTAGAAATGCAATTGTGTCAGCGTGATGAATTAATCAGTCTGATGGCCTGGTGGAAGAAGCTGTCCCAGAGCCTGGTGGAGGGCTCCATCAGTAGCAGACGGGAGGAAGAACTGTATTCTGAAACAGAGAGGACATCTCAGGTCTCCTGCAGTGGGAGATCTGTGGATGTGATCTTCCAACTATTCAGGACATTTACAACAACAGGTGCGTAAAAAAGGCCTGAAGGATGATCAGTTGGGACCCAAGCACCCCAGCCACAAACTGTTCCAGCTGCTGCCATCTGGGAAACAGTACCGTAGATAAAAGCCAGGACCAACAGGCTCCACGACAGCTTCTTCCACCAGGCCATCAGACTGCTTAATTCATGTTGATACAATTGTATTTCTAAGCTTTATTGACTGTCCTGGTGTATATCTTACTGTGCATACTATTTATTACAAATTACTATAATGTGCACATTGCACCTTCAGATGGAGGCGTAATGTAAGGATCTTTTTCTCCTCATGTATGTGAAGGATGTAAGAAATAAGGTCAATTCAATTTATCTCATCATGTCAACTGAAGAGATTTCGGAACTGTGGTCAAGTTAGGACATCCCTGCAAGTGACAGTAGAGGGTGGTAATTGAGGTCAACGTGGGCATGAGTGGGTCTGTCATAGATACTGTTGGATGATCTGTTTCCTGAGGTGGAGCCAGAGTTTGAGAAAAAAGGCAGAGGTGTTGGAGATGGGCTGAGTGAATTTGAGAGCTGGTTGGAGGTTGGTCGTGAAGTTCTTACTGTGTTTGGTGCACCCACTGTTGCCTCCTCTACATGAGTGCGGCTAGGCACAGACTGCTGTTACTGAGCATCTTCACTCTGTCTGCCTTACTTGTCTGGGTCTCCTGGGTTGACAATCATTTTATTCCTCCTTTCCATTCCCACTGTCTCCCAGGGATCCTTCACTCTGGATGGAGATCTTGATCCAACATGTCGACTGTCTGTTTCCTTATGCGATGCTGCCTGGCTGGCTGAGGTTCCTTCAGCATCTTGTGTGTGAATTTTCTCCGTAACCTGTTCTCCCTTCATTTCCGTCAACTCCTGCTAGATTCGGCTGATCACCCCCACACCGGGGCAACTGGAGCACCCAGGTGAAACCCACCCTCTTACAGAAAGAACATGTAAACTCCACATAGACAGCAGTGGAGGTCAGGATGTGAGGAGTGAGGCAGCAGCTCCCCAACCTGCACCTCTGCCCCTGGGTGCTACAGACCTGTGATCTTCTCCAGTCCTTGGCCTCTCCCAGCCACCTGGCCTCACCGATCACCTACAAGGGAACGTCTGCAGATGCTGGAAGTCCAGGCAACAAACACCAAATGCTGGAGGAACTCAGTAGGTCAGTCAGCAACTCTGGAAAAGAGTAAACAATCGATGTTCCATGCAGGTGATGAGGGAAATGGGAATGGGTAATGATAAAGGAGGTGGGGAGGGGTCTCTCCATTCCCATTTCCCTCTCTCACCTTATCTCCTTACCTCCCCATCACCTCCCTCTGGTGCTCCTCTCCCTTCCCTTTCTTCCATGGTCTTTTGTCCTCTCCCCTTCAGATTCCCCCTTCTCCAGCCCTTCATCACTTTCACCAATCAACTTCCCAGATCCTTACTTCACTGCTTCCCCCTCTCCTGGTTTCACCTATCACTTGCCAGTTTGTACTTCTTCCTCTACCCTGATTCGTGTTTGTTTCTGGCGAAGGGTCTCTGCCTGAAACGTTGACTGTTAACTCATTCCCATAGACGCTGCCTGGCCTGCTGAGTTCCTCCAGCAGTTTGTGTGCGTTGCTTCACCTATCACCTTCCAGCCAGCCTCTTTCCCCCACCCACCCACCCACCCAACTTTTTTATTCTGGCATTACCCCCAGTTCCTTGCCAGTCTTGAAGAAGGGACAAAGCCCCCAAAAAATTGACAATCTATTTATTTTCATAGAAGCTGCCTGGCCTGCTGAGTTCCTCCAGCATTTTGTGTGTGCTGCTTTGGATTTCCAGCTTCTGCAGATTGTCTCTTGTTTGTGATTTGACATTAATACCTCATCTCCCATGCAGTATACTGCACAGTTATGGAAACAGAGCAGCCATATTCCTGACAGCATCTCTTGGCAGGTATGAAGGATGTTCCGTAATCCTGTTTATTATGACTGACATACCCTCTCTGGCCACTATATTACTTCCTGTACATCACAGAGTGGACACTGATGGTACGTTCGCGACCTTCTGTTGCTGTAGCTCGTCCGCTTCAAGATTCGATGTGTCGTGCGTTCAGAGATGCTCTTCTGCACACCACTGTTGTTAAAACGTGGTTACTTGAGTTACTGTCGCCTTCCTGTCAGGTTTGAAACAGTCTGGCCATTCTCCTCTGACCTCTCTCTCATTGACAAGGCATTTTCACCCACGGATGCTGAAAATGTCCTCGGTGGTAGGGGAGGCTTGTGCCTCTGATGGATCTGGCTGAGCCTGCAAACCTCAGCGGTCTTTTTCAAACACCCTCTGATCATAACGATAGCTTCTCCTTCGCAGCAGACCTGGCTGAGTGCCAAACCTTGGAGTTTGCAGTCTGGCATGGCTTGCTACCTGTATTGAAGCATCCGTTAGTCTTGCGAGACCATGGATCTGCGCCTGGAAAGTCTTCACTCTCCAGGGCGCAGGCCTGGGCAAGGTTGTATGGAAGACCAGCAGTTGCCCATGCTGCAAGTCTCCCCTCTCCATGCCACCGATGTTGTCCAAGGGAAGGGCATTAGGACTCATAAAGCTTGGCACCGGTGTCGTCGCAGAGCAATGTGTGATTAAGTGCCTTGCTCAAGGACACAACACATTCCCTCGGCTGGGGCTCGAACTCACGACCTTCAGGTCGCTAGTCCAGTGCCTTAACCACTTGGCCATGTGCCCACACATATTGAAGCAGGTAGCCTTCTAAGCAGGAGAGCAGAAACAAATGTGTATTATGTAAAGGCAAAAAGCTTTGCCACCAAGCAGTATTCTGCAGATAGCAAGTCCTTTCTTAAAGAGGTAGAATATTTATGTACCTGGACAAGTTCAGTACAGTGGATATGCAGTGGAGTTGATGGAGCCTGCATCTCCAGCTGTGCACAGTAAAACAGAGGGAACACATTCACAAGAGTGAATTTCTACTTTGTATAGTACCGTGCAAAAAGTCTTAGGCACATATATATTGCTATGGTGCGTAAGAATTTTGCACAGTACTGTAATAATTTTATATATTGCACTGTACTGCTGCTACACAAATAAATTATGAATGTGTGAGTGATGATAAACCTGATTCTGATATGGGTCTCTACTGTGGACTGAGAGTGGAAGGGGGGTAGGGAGAGGGGAGTCATGGTTGGGAGAGGGAAGCACCAGAGAGACATTCTGTAATGATCTTTGCTGGGGGGGAAATCTCCGTTCCATGCAGGATGGCACGTCCATTGTATCCTGGATAACGGACTACCTGACTGGCAGACCACAGTTTGTGCGGCCTCAGAGCTGTGTGTCAGACATGGCTAGAAGCAGCACTGGGACCCCACAGGGGACTGTATTTGCTCCCTTCCTGTTTACCCTTTTTACCTCAGACTTTAGATACAACACTGAGAAATGTCATCTGTGGAAATTTTCTGACGACTCAGCAATAGTTGGGTGTATAAAGGGAGGATAGGAGGATGAATACAGGACCCTGGTGGAGGACTGTGTGCAAGCTGAATCATCTGCAGATCAAAACCAGTAAGAGAAAGGAGATGGTGATGGACTTTAGAAAGACTAAGCCTGCTCTGCCCTGTTTCTACTGATGGTGACGACGTGGAGGTGGTCAGGACCTGCAGGTACCTGGGGTGCACCTGGATGACAGACTAGGGTGGAGCACCAACACAGAGTTTGAGTACAAGAAAGGCCAGAGTCGCCTCTACTTCCTGAGGAGACTGAGGTCCTTTGACATATGCAGCCCTCTCCTTCACATGTTCTACCTGTCTATTGTCACCAGTAGAATCTTTTATGTGGTGGTGTGCTGGGGCAATGACACCAATATGGGTGATGCTAACAGGCTCAATAAACTGATTAGAAAGTCTGGCTCTGTTCTAGGAGTCAAACTGGACACACTGGAGGCTGTGGTAGAACAAAGGACCTTCTGGAAAAAAAACCTGGCAATTCCGGACAATGTTTCTCACCCTCTGCATGCCACCTTGGCTGAACAGAGGAGCACTTTCAGTGATAGACTAAGACAACTGTGCTGCTTCAAAGAGTGCTAAACAAAGTCATTCTTACCCTCGGCCAACAGACTCAATAAAGACTATAGCCGGAGACTGTGATCTTGTAATCTTTGACTTGTAAATTTTGTGTATCTTATTTTTAACGTAACTTATTTTTACTTTTTCTTACTTTTCTTCTAATATTTGTATACCTGTGCCCTTTTAATGCTACTGTGATGCTGTAATTCCCTTTGGGATCAGTAAAATACCTATCTAAACCGATTGTTTGGAATCAAATGCCCCTGCCTGGTGTCTCAGGGCTGGGTGTGTCTGCACCCACCCCTGGCATTCCTTCTCTGCCACCTGACCCACGCCCCTCTCACGGTGTTCCATCCTCACCAAGCCCAACATCCTTTGCTCTCGCCTGATTTACAAACTCGCTCTCCGCTTCACGTTGACAAATACAGTACTGTGCAAAAGTCTTAAGCACCCTAACTATGTGCCTAAGACTTCTGCACAATTCTGTACATGGACAGATTCATTACATCGGATATGTAGTGGAGCTGATGGAGCCCCAAGGAAATTTTTCAGCCTGCGTCTCTAGCTGTGCGCAGCAAAACAGAGGGAATAAGTTGATTGTTAAGATAAGAGTGAATCTCTGTATTGTTATTTTGATAGAAGGGAGTTCTCTCTCTCTCTGCAGCTCATCTGCTGAATTTGCAGAGAACCGACTAAGAGAACTCTGGAGGAGGTTCTCCAGACTTAACATCTCTGTGTTGTACCATAAAGATTCAGGCTTGCTTAGAAAAACAGTTCTGTGAGGCTATGTACTAAATTTACAACGTCAACGTTTATGGCGCTAGCTTATGAAATATTGGATCACCAGTCCTGCCCCCATTGCAACAGCCTCCTGTGAATTCATCCATCATCTCTGTGCGTGGGCAGTAAAAAGAAAAGGCACTGTGAGAAATGACTGTGCTTTAATAAATGCAAAACTATTATTTAAGGACGGGAGAAAAAATTGGGGATTGGACACACGCTGTGCACTTACAAACGTTCATTATGTATGGCAATGATATGGCGTTCCATATAAGTAACTTAGTCTTCGTGTATCAGTTGCACCTAAATTGTGACTAGGTTTTATTTCCCAAAGACTACTTCCCATTTTATTTAATATCTGTTATAGATAATTACATAACTGCAGAATAATATCCAACACAAAAATCTGCATTTTCTGGTAAACCTTAAATAAAAACAGAAATCTCCGGAAAACAAAACAGCAAGTCAGGCAGCATTTGTGGAGAGATAGAGAGGGGGAGAGAGAGAGGTAGATAGAGAGAGAGATTCTAAGATAGATCAATACAGAGAGAGCAAGAACGAGAGAGACAGAGAAAACAGACAGATTTAGAGAGAGGGATATAGATATAAAGATAGATAGGTGCAGAGAGACAGATACAGAGACAGAGAGGGAGAGAGACACACAATCAGGCAGGGAGAGAGAGACAGAGGGAGAAATAGAGAGAGAGAGAGAGCGAGAGACAGAGGCAAAGACAGACAGAGGGAGACTGTGAGAGAGAGAAAGAGGGAGAGTGAAAAAGTGAGACAGAGAGAAAAAGGAAGAGAGAGAGAGAGTGAAAGAGACAGAGAAAGGGAAAAACAGGGAGGGACAGAGAGATAGATAGAGAGTGAGACAGAAAGAGTGGGAGAGAGAGAAAGAGAAGTGAAAAGGAGAAGAGAAAAGAAGAAGAGAGAGACAGAGTGGGAGAGAGAGTGAGTGAGAGAGAAGAGAGAGAGAGAAAAATAACATTTTAGATTAACAATCTCCTGTTGAAATTATGATCTTGTTTCTCTCCCCATTGCTGCTTCCTGACCTGCCGGTGTTTCTAACAATTTATTGTCTTTTTTTAGGAGATCAGCACATCATCTTCTGAAAATTATCTGATCAAAAATAAAAGACCTTTCTGTACAATTCTTCAAACCACGACCTGTTTTACTTAAAACTGTTCTTCTTCAAATCAGGGAGATCGGAGTTGTACATACTCCAAAGTGAATAGGCAGTGGGTTTCTGGGGCCTTTCCGGGTGACCCATCCCTTCAATAAGATCTTGCTTTATTACCTACACCAACTGCATCTCTGCACGTTCTCTGTTTATCTCCAGAATTCCATTTACATCAAAAAATTGCTGTCTGAAGTAAAGCCAATGACTGAGCATTTGCTGCCCTCTGTGGTACAGACTGACAGATTCACCACTCAATGAGTGAAGGAATTTCTCTTCAGTTCTAATGGCTGGTCTCCTCAGCCAGGGGGAAGTTCCTCTTGTTGTAAATCCTGCTGTAATCCTTCTGTATTTTATGTTTCAATTGCTTCTCTTCATCCTGCTAAATCTTTGGGAAGATTGGTCTAACCAGTCTCACTTCCTAGAGACCAGATAACTTTGCCTTCACCTTTATCCTTACTCCATCCTAGAAGTGATTTGCCGCCCGGTGGTGTAGTGGCATCAGCCCCAGACTTCAAGACAAATGGTCCCAGGTTCAAGTCCAGCCAGCTCCATGCACACTTTCCATCCATGCTGGGTCAAGCATCGATCTAACAATTTGACCTCATGAAAAAAAGCGGTCAAATTCTACAGAAATGGCAAAAACAAAAACTGCTGACGGATGTACCACAAGGAAAGGAACAACAATCCCAGGAGCGAAGATAAAGATGAAAGCTTAGCTTTACATCGAGACGTTTTGTGAAATGTGCCATTTGCAAAAATGACCAACACATTGAGGATTGTGTGGGGGCAGCCCACAACTGGGCCATGCTTTCAGCGCCAACGTAACGTGCCTGCAATTCTCTCCAGGTGGCGCTGAGGAAGCAGGGAGTCCGCTGAAAGACTTGGTCAGGTCAGGAGAATGGGTGAAGTTGAGTTGGTGGTAAGGAAAGCAAATGCATTGTTAGCATTCATGATCCGGGGAATAACAGGGTTAACATATGAGGAGTGCTTGATGGCTCTAGGTCTGTACTCATTGGAGTCTAGAAGAATGAGGGGAATCTCATAGAAAGCCATCAAACATTGAAAGGCCTAGACAGAATGGGTATGGAGAGAATGATTCCTATAGAGGGTGGGTCTAGAACTAGAGGACACAGCCTCAGAATAGAAGGATGTCCCTTTAGAACAGAGATGAGGAGGAATATCTTTAACCAGAGGCTGTTTAATCTGTGGAATTCATTGCCACGGATAGCTCTGGCCAAGTCATTGGGTATATTTAAAGCAGAGGCTGATAGATTCTTGATTAATAAGGTTGTCAAAGATTATGGGGAGAAGGTAGGAGAATGAGGTTGAGATGAAAGATAAATCAGCCACGATAGAATGGTGGAGTGGACTCAATAGACGAATGGCCTAATTCTGCTCCTATGTCTTACGGTATTAGGAGAAAGAGAAATGCATACAATTATTTCCAACTACGTTACTGTAATGAGAAGGAGGATGTGGGAGGTTTTTCGTGACCTGGAAGTAAATGCAGGTGGAGGCAGGGGCAAGATGTTTTGAGGAGTTTTGGACTGCGCAACAGGATATGGCCGTGTTTCCTGACAGTATGACTCAAGTGAGAGGGACAATAAATCAGCCATAAGGAAATGGTGGAGCAAACTCAATGGGCCAAATGGCCTAATTCTGTTCTGTGTCAAACAGTCTATCAGTAGTAAAACTTGCTGCCACTGTTAGTGTACCAGCCATCCTGTGGTTGACTGAAGGAAAGGGTATTTGAAGATCAGGATCTGTTACAAAACCCATGGTCTACTTGGAAGTTGTGGGGCCTGCCTTCTTATGTGCTTCTGAGAGACTGTACAGTAACTTGGAGATGCATAAGGCACTGGAAAATTTTACCAACATCACTGTTGCAAAATCCTCCAATTTCTCTGGAGAAGCCAGCAGCAGGAGACCTCTCCAACGCCATTTTAAAGATTAGCTTCAGCTGTCTCAAGTACATTGAAGCATGCAGTGAAACGCATCACTTGCGACAATGGGCAGTGCAGTCCGAGGAGGTTCTTGGGCAGCTTGCAAGTTTCCAGTGCCGACACAGTATGCCCACAACGCCTTAACCCTGACCCGTACGCCTTTGGAATGTGGGGGGAAACCGCAGCACCTGGAGGAAACCCACACAGTCACAGGGAGAACATACAAACTTCTTAAAGGCAGCATCGGGAATTGAACCCTGATCTTCGGATCGCTGGTGCTGCAAAACGTTACGTTAACTGCTGCACTACCAGTTGGCTGTGTTGGACTGGCTATGTATTAGCATGCCCTGAAAAGACACTCTCTTCGAAGCTATGTCATGGGAATAAGTTATCCGGAAGGCAGAGGGAAACAATTTAGGGATATGTTGTGTATTTGATATTTCAATAACGTTTGAGTAAAATATTTATTTATTTATTTGTTTATTAATGGAGTAGGCCCTTCTGGCCCTTTTAGCCACACCACCCAGCAATCCCCCAATTTAGCGCTAGCCTCATCACTGGAAAATTTACAATGACCAATTAACCAACAAACCAGTACGTCTTCGGCCTGTGGGTAGAAACCGGAGCACCCGGAGGAAACCCACGCGGTCACGGGAAGAACTCCTTACGGGAATTGAACCTGGGTCACCTGTACTTTAAAGCGTTTTGTGCTAACCACGATGCTACTGTGACACTCCATGATGCAGTTACAGAGAAAACGTATAAACTTCTTACAGGCAGTGGCGGGAATTGAACCCGGGTCACTGGTACTGTAAAGCGGGGGGAACGTCGACTTAGACCATGAGAGGCCTGCGTCGGCCATTTTTATGTCTTACAAGGTGCAGATTAGAAGTCTGTGTGGGGCGCCACTCCTCACACAGACTAGAGCAATGTGTGATTAAGTACCTTGCTCAAGGGCGCAAACTCGCTGCCACAGCTGAGGCTCGAACTAGCGACCTTGAGATAACTGTAAAGCGTTGAGCTAACCACTAGGAAACCAGGTGTTCTGGTTTCCTCCCACATTCTTATTGTTTCATTACTCATCCTTATTCATTTAGATAATGCATGACAGGTTATATGTAAAAATATGTTAATTGCATACGTCATCACGCTACCATGTATTACACCCACACTTTGCTTAAAGTAAATTCAAACTACAGCCATATTTTCAGATTCCCACAAGTTTCTTTGAATTAATGTTTTGAATTTACAAGTCATAGCGGGAAGTCCTCAATGTCTTTCGAAGGAAATGCAACATTTCCACTGACTCCTGTGAACGTCTCACCCCTGACCACTCAAGGTGGGACTGGGAACCGTAGGACCTTGCGTCAGCACACGCAGGGCAAAATTGGCAAAAGGAGCGGTCGTCCTATCCACCCATCCACCATCTCCTGTCGCGCCTGTGGCAGAGTCTGCCCCTCCCTCATCGGCCACTCAGAACCTACAAAACCCCAAGCAGAGGCAAGCCGTCCTTGACCTCCTGAAAAAGGGCTGAACACTGCAGACAAGTAGGCAGAGTGTGAGTAACGCAAGAGCTACTGGCTTTTGAGCAACTGCTGTTGATTAGTGAGCAGACGGCAGTCCCATAGCATCTTAAAGGGCAGAAAGAGGGGGAAAGCAAGGATGTCCCACTATAAAACTTCTGGTGGTGCCTGATTTGAAGTTGGCATTTCCTTCCACATTCCTAAGACATGTGAATTGATAGGTTAATTGGTGGCAAGGGTGTAATTGGGTGGTCTGGGCTCATTGGGTTGGAAGGCCCTTTACTCTGTTGTCTCTCTCTAAAAATATATCCAATAAAGGGGAAAGCCACATCAGAATCAGAATCAGGTAAAAATAGAAATTTTAAAAAGTAGTGAGGTTGTGCTCATGGGTTCAATGTCCATTCAGAAACTGGATGTCAGAGGGGAAGAAGCTGTTCCTGAGTGTGTGCCTTCAGGCTCCTGTACCTCCTTCCTGACAGTAACAGTGTGAAGGGACATGTCCTGGGTGATGGGGAACCTTAATGATGGACGCCGCCTTTTTGAGGCATCGCTCCTTGAAGATGTCCTATATCTTACGGAGGCTAGTGCCCATGATGGAGCTGACTAAGTTTACAACTCTCTGCAGATGACCTCGATCCTGTGCAGTAGCTCCCCACCGCCCCCCTCCCGCCATTTCAGCTGGCTATACAGCCAGATAGAATGCAAGACAGTTGTGTTTGAAAGGATAGTTTTAGATTAGATTAGATTAGATTAGATTCAACTTTATTGTCATTGTGCCGAGTACAGATACAAAGCCAATGAAATGCATTTAGCATCCGACCAGAAATGCAAAGAGTAGTGTTATTTACAAAATAAATAAAAAAAGTGCTACAGCACACAAATATAAAAGTACTGAGACAGTACAATACGGGTGCAATACTGCTTAGTGCTGTGATGAGAGGTTCAGCAGTGTCACAGCCTCAGGGAAGAAGCTCTTCCTGTGCTTGCTGGTGCGGGAGCGGAGGCTCCTGTAGCGCCTACCGTATGGGAGGAGAGTAAGAAGTCCATGGTTAGGGTGAGCTGCATCCCTGATAATGCTTTTCGCCCTGCCCAAGCAGCGTTTATGGTAGATGTTCTCAATGGTGGGCGATCGGGTGCTGATAATCCGCTGGGCAGTTTTGAGAAGAATTTGAATGGGTAAGACAGCTGAATGGGAGGAAGATCGACATGCAGAAAATACTGGAGAATCTCAGCAGGTCAGACAGTATCTATGGAGAGGAATATACAAGGATCTTCGCCGAAAATGTTGACTTTTTTTTTGCTCCATCAGGGGTTCCCAACTTGGGATCCACGGAGCCCTTGCTTAAAGATTTTGGTCCATGGCATAAAAATGATTGGGAATCCGTGCCCTCCGTAGATCCTGCCTGATCTGCTGAGTTCCTCCAGCTTCTTACGTGTATTGCTCTGGATTTCCAGCACCTGGAGAATCGCTTGTGTTTACAGGTGGGTCAATTTCTCTTTGCCTCTGTCAGTTTGTGAGTCAGCTTTACCTCATTGGTTCGGTCACCACAACGCTTTCCCTCTGCCAGCAGAAACACGTGGCAGCATTGTTCCTGGGGCGGCTGATGTGTTTTACATCTCAAATTACTATTGTGCCATGTTTAATCCTGAAGTCAACGTAAACCAGGAGCTAGGCTTTACCAAAGCAATACTTAAATCACTGATTACATTGAGATAAGAGTGACATTCTGCAGGTACGACTAGTTAAAACATCAACATGATACTAATTTTAGGAGGTTTGGAGAAAATGATGTCAAAATACAAATTCTCCAGTGTGTGTAGGTGTCAGGCTTAGCAAATTAACTTTTGTTAAAGTGGTGTTATGTGCTCTTATAGGTGCCATCGAACTGTCAACACTTTGGAGATTGCTCATGAATTTTGATGAAACACACTACAGAGAAAAAAGAGAGAAAGAGAGAAAAAATCCTGTGGTCACAAATTCTTACAGTCCTCCTGTGGACAATAATTGCACAAACGCATTCTCTGTCCATCTGACCATACAGTACTGTGCAAGGGTCTTGGGCACATGTATGGTGCCTAACACTTTTGCACAGCACTGTATTTGTCAACGTGGAGTGAAGAGCAAGTTTGTAAATTTGGCGGGAGCAAACGATGTTGGGGATGGTGAGGGTGGAGCACTGCGTGAGGCGTGTGGGACAGGTGGCAGAGAAGGATGCCAGGGACAGTGGGAGGGGGTGTTGTGTCATGGGTGAGACACCAGGCAAGATCATTTGATTCCAAACAACTGGTTTATTGATCAGTACAGAATGTCTCTCTGGTGCTTCCTGCTCCCTCCCCTCTCCCTTCCCCCTTTGCCCTACTACAATTCCCCTCTCCCTTCCCTTTTTCCCATCCATGATTCCCCTCTCCCTGCCCCCTTCCCACTCTCAGTCCACAATAGAGACCCGTATCAGAATCAGGTTTATCATCACTCACATATGTCATGATTTTTTTTCTGGCTGCAGTACAAATATATATATATATAGCTCCCGATTTACTGGGGTGACCTCCCTTCTCCTTTGAACCCACCATTGATTTCCTAGCTTATGGACTCTGCGTTGACGGTGGTCGGGAGGGGTGGGGGTGATGAGAGAAAGTGGGACGCTTCACATTCATAAACATACAGTGAAATACACTATTTGTGTTAACAACCAACACGCCCAAGGACCTGCTGTGGCCAACCCGTAAGTGTCCAGCGCCAACGTAGCAAGCCTATAATGGACCACAGTGGATGCGATGTGCACAGTCTACCATCTTGCCGGTCCTTACCAAGGTGACTGATGGCATTTCGCAACCCATGAATTCTACTACCTGAAGAGAAGAACTTGAGGAGTTTGGGAACACCATCATCTGCATTTTCATTTCATTTTCATTTTCTGGTCTAACTTCAGGGGCTCCCTACTCAACTACACCATAGAACTACCCTCACCAGAGGGGCTGCAACAGGTTAAAAGGGTGACCCACCACCATCTTCTCAACAGAAGATAGGGGTGGGCATTAAACATTGACCTTACCAGTGAAGTGTAGTCATTGAGACGTTTGGCATGGAAACCACCCTTCAGACAGCCGGTCCATGCCAACTGGTCTTCACTAACTCCCCCACGCCAACCAAAATCCCATCTAAGCTGGTCCAGCGAAGCCTAGTCATTGAGATGTTTGGCATGGAAACCACCCTTCAGCCAACCGATTGGTGCCAACCAGGATTCCCATCTAAGCTTGTCCTATTTGCTTATATTTGGCCCATACCCCTCTAATCCTTTTCTATCCACGTAACTGCTCAAGTTCTTTTTAAACATTGCTAATATCCCTGGCAGCTCATTCTATACGTTGACAACCCAATGGGTGAAAGAATTACCCCTCAGATCCCCATTAAATCTCTTCTATCTCAACTTAAATCTCTACCCCTCTACATCTTGATTCCCCAACCCCGGGAAAAAGACTGTGTGTATTGATTCTATCTCTGTCTCTCATCATTTTATATACTTCTATAAAGTCACCCCTCACTCATCTGCGTGAATGAAAGAAGTCCTAATTTACTGAACTTCTCTCTGTAACTAAGTTTCACAAGTTCTGGTAACATCCTCGTAAATCCCCTTTGCACTCTTTCTTGCTTAATCCCAACCTCTGACAGCCTAGATGCTGAAAACTTGAATGAAAGCAAACACCTGGTGTTGCCATTTCATTTCATCTGTATAAATACCGAGAACATAACATGAATTGTCCTTGAAAGTTAGTCCGTAGGTTATGGGAGCAGTTCGGTGATGGGACAGATGAAGTTGAGTGAAGTTATCCCCTCTGGTTGAGGCCACTTTATCTCCCGTCTTGGTAGCCTCCAACCTGATGGCATGAACATTGATTTCTCCTTCTGCTAAAGAAAAAAATTCTCTCCCTCTCCCCTTTTCTTCTATTCCCCATACTGACCCTTTACCTCTTCTCATCTGCCTATTCCCCCCCAACCCTCGTAGCCCTACTCCTTCCCTTTCTGCTAAGATCTGCTCTCCTCTCCTATCAGATTCCTTCCTCTCCAGCCCTTGACCTTTCCCGCACACCTGGCTTCACCCATTGCCTTCCAGCTAGCCTTCTCCCCCTCCCAGCACCTTTTTATTCTGGCATCTTGCCCCTTCCTTTCCAGTTCTGAAGAAGGTCCTAGGCCTGAACTGTCATCTCCATGGATGCTGCCTGACCTGCTGAGTTCCACCAGCATTCTGCGGGTTTTAATCTGTCATAAAATGCTCTGCTCCCTCTGATTGCACTTTCCTTCGAGTTCATTTTTGAAAGAACTCTCACGTACCACAATATATTGATATCCTTGTGGGTGGTTTAAGGACTGAAAAGTTATCAGGTACTGTTGCCTTCGATGAGATTAGCATGGCGGGGTGTGTGTGTTGTGTGTGTGTGTGTGTGTGTGTGTGTGTGTGTGTGTGTGTGTGTGTGTGTGTGTGTGTGTGTGTGTGTGGTGTGTGTGTATGTGTGTATTCCTAATTAACAGCCTCCCCTACTCTGATTACATTGTGTGACTGCAGTACTGTGCCAAATAATAAAGTCAGTGCAGTCTAATTCCTATTCTCACTGGAGAATGTGTTGTCTGAAATTAAAAGATATTCCCACTGTGAAACATTATAAACTTGATTGAAATGAGGAGAAGATCAAATGGCAGCTTTTGTTTTGTGAGGGAAGATCTTGCAATGTCATTACTTGGCTTCAGGGTTTTGAGTCACCTTGGTCTTGACTTCAAACAGGCTACAGAGTAACCAGTAATTTCTGTGCAGTTTTTAACGGCAGTGCAAGGAAATCATTACAATTCCCATATAGCCAGTTTGCAGACTCCACCGTGAACCAGCCCACGTCACTGAGGTAATGTATTGAGCTTCAACTGGATGACTTCTGTGGGAAAAGGATAAATTGACAGTCAGTTGTGACCAGAACCAACAGGTCTCTTTGTCTCAATTTATCAATTTGCTGTCTGTCTATTGGAGCTACCTCAGACTGATAAATTGATTTAATATTGTCACGTACTGAGGTTCAGGGAAAAAATTTGACCTGCACACCATTCATACTGTAATGAGGTCTCAGTCCTGTGCAGGAACCGGTGAGCATTGGGCTTGAAGGTTTCTGGAGTACTTGTTGTTAATTGTTGGTTAATGAGGTTGTTAATCATCTGGAGTTCCTTGTGTTTTTTTTTCTCAAATGACTCACTCCTTATAACGCAGTCTCCTGTTTAAACTTGTTAAGTTTATTTTGATAGACTTGGGGGTTCCCTGTTTCTTGTATTATTTAAGTGGATGCCTGATTAGTGCTAATCACGGGGTTCTAGTTTTGAGAATGTTACATCTCACGGCATCGCTCGGCTGAGCCTCTGATCTTCTGTTGGAATTACTATGAATAAACTTTGGTCACCGTCTCTACATGGGAATCTGTCTTGGGTTCCGGCATTGCCAGTGCACATTGTGACACATGCAGGCCAATCCATTGCAAAAGTGCATTGAGGTAGTACAGGGTAAAAACAATAACAGAATACAGAATAAAGTACGGCAGTTACAGAGAAGGTGAAGTGCAGGTAGAAGGGGAAATATTTTCACTCAGGAGATGCTGTGAGCATGGAACAGGCTACCAGCACAGGTGGTGGATGTAGGCTCAATTACAACATTTAGGGTAAGTTTGGAAAGGTCCAGTATATGGATGATAGGGGTTTGGAAAGATATGGGTCGGGTGTAGGTAGGTAGGACTAGACAGAAGATTGGGTTGGCATAGACTGGATGGGTTGAACTGCCTGTTTCTATGCTGTAGTACCAAATAAGGTCGTAACAGAATTGAAAATACACGTGGACTAAGATGTTAACTGTCCTGTGCTATCACCAGTGGGACCATCAGTTGATCTGCCACCTGTCTTCAGGAGTTTCGGCCCACTTATGATCAAGACTCCCTCGAGGTGGTGGGCCAGCAGTGCTAAAGCACCACCTCCCACTGGTGTGCATAAAAACTTGGGAACTGCCTCTATCAGAGTTGTTGGTCACTTCCATCCAACAGATAGTCTGCTCTTCAGGTGTCTATGCAACTACTGAAGGGTTTGCAAGATATGTATACACTGTCCGACTATCTGCCCCTCTGGACATACTTGGTCCACACCCATGCTGATCCTGTCCCTGCTGCCTCAGCTACAGCCCTGCTGGTTGACTTGATCTCTCTTCTAGTGAAGCCAAGGTCACGCAGCCACTTCTGGAAGGTGAACGCAATAAACCCACGGCAGCTATGCTGCAGTACTCGAATAAGGTCGCAACAAAGTAGATTGTAAGGTAAAAAGTTTAGCTTATTGCACTAGGGAACCATTCAATAGTCATAAAAGCAGCAGAAAAACTGTACTTGAGCCTGATGTGTTTCAGACTTTTGAATCTTCTGTCTGATGGGACTGAGGAGAAGACAGAATGGCTGAGGTGGGAGGTGTTTTTGTTCATGCTGGCTGCTTTACTAAGGAGATGAGATGTGCAGACGGAGCCCATGGAGGTGAGACTGGTTTCCATGTCTACAGCTCACTGAAGCTTCTTGTGGTCATGGGCAAAGCAATTGCCACACCAAGCCTTGATGTATCTAGCTAGAATGCTTTCGATGGTGCGTTGACAAAAATTAGTAAAAGTCGACGCGAACATGTCAGATTTCTTAAGCCTCTTGAGGAAATAGAGGCACTGATGAGCTTGCTTAACTGTGGCACCCTCATGTTTGGACTAGGACAGGCTATTGATATTCTAGGATGGCACAGTAGCGTAGTGGTTAGCACAACTCTTTACAGTACAGGCGACAAGAGTTCAATTCCCACCGCTGCCCGTAAGGAGTTTGCCTGTTCTCTCTGTGACTGCGTGATTTTCCTCTGGCTTCCTCCCACAGTCCAATAATTGTCCTGTCAATAGATCAGATAAATTCGGAGCATTGCTGGGCGGCGGGCTCGAAGGGCCAGAATGGTTGTAGCTCAATAAATAAATAAATAAATATTATTCACTCCTAGGAAGTTGAAGCTTTTAACTTAGGGAATCTCAACTTTTTTTTAATGCTATGGATCCTTACCATGGAACCCAGGTTTGGAGCACCTGTTTTAACCTCTTGACCTCAGCACTGTTGATGAGGACAGGAGCATGTGCACTGCCCCCTTTCCTGAAGTCAATGACCAGATATTTGGTTTTGCTGACGTTGATGGAAAGACGTTATTGTTGTAGCACCATGTCACTGGGCACCCCCCACACATCTACTTCCTGTCCTCCAACTCGCTATCATTTGAGATTTTCCCCACGATAGTGGCATTATCCATAAACCTGCAGCTAGAGTTGGAAGAGAACTTGGCCATATATTTGTGAGGACATAGAGAGTTGAGTAGGGGTTGAGGACGTAGCCTTGTAGAGCAACGGTGTTGTGGGTAATCATGGTGGAGGTGTTGTTGCCAATCCTTACTGACTGCAGACTGTTAATCAAGAAGTCAAGAATCCATTCGCAAAGAGAGATGATGACTCCCATGTCCAGGAATTTGTAAATGAGTTTGCTTGGAATTATAGTATTGAAGGTGGAGATGTAGTCAATAAAAAGACTACAGTTCAGTATTCAACACCATAATTCCCTCCAGGCTCGACAAGAAGCTCAGAGACCCTGGCCTTCAGCCTGCCTTGTGCAGCTGGATCCCGGATTTCCTGTCAGATCACCAGCAGGTGGTAAGAGTGGGCTCCCTCACCTCTGCCCCTCTGACCCTCAACACAGGTACCCCTCAGGGCTGTGTCCTAAGCCCCCTCCTTGCTCTCTGTATACCCGTGGCTGTGTCGCCACCCACAGCTCCAATCTGCTAATTAAATTTGCAGACGATACTGCATCGATTGGCCTAATCTCAAATAATAATGAGGCAGCCTACAGAGAGGAAGTCATCACCTTAACACAGTGGTGTCAAGCGAACAACCTCTCCCTCAATGTCCCTAAAACAAAGGAGCTGGTTGTGGACTACAGGAGGAATGGAGACAGGCTAACTCCTATTGACATCAATGGATCTGGGGTTGAGAGGGTGAACAGTTTTAAGTTCCTCAGCATAAACATCATCGAGGATCTCACGTGGTCTGTACATACCAGCTGTGTGGTGAAAAAGGCACAACAGCACCTCTTTCACCTCAGACAGTTGGCATGAGTCCCCAGATCCTAAGGACTTTCTACAAGGCCTGACTGGCTACATCACTGCCTGGTATGGGAACTGTAATCCCCTCAGTCACAGCCCAGCACATCACTATTCAGGACATTTACAGAGAGAGGTGCATAAAGAGGGCCTGAAGGGTCATTGGGGACCCGAGTCACCCCAACCACAAACTGTTCCAGCTCCTAGCATCTGAGAAACAGTTCTGCAACATTAAAGCCAGGACCAACAGGCTCCGGGACATCTTCTTCCACCAGGCCATCAGACTGATTAATTCACACTGATACAACTGTATTTCTATGCAAGATTGACTGTCCTGTTGTACACAGTATTTATTACAAATTACTATAAATTGCACATTTAGACGGAGACATAACGAAAATAGTCTTACTCCTCATGTATATGATGCATGCAAGAAGTAAAGTCAATTTAATTCAATTCAATAAAGTAGGTGTCTTTACTGTCTAGACCAGGGTGCCCAATCTGGGGTCCACGGACTCTTTGCTTAATGGTATTGGACCAGGGCGTAAAACAGGTTGGAAACCCCTGGTCTAGATGCCCCAGAGTTCAGTTTGCCTGGGTGGCTGGACTTGATGTGTGCCTCTTACAACCTGGATGTCAGAGGCATTGGCAGTAGTCATTAAGAGGCGTTATCTTGATTTTCTTAGTTACTGGGATGATAGTGATCTTCCTAAAGTAGGTGGGAACCTAAGATTGAGGTAAAGAGAGAATTGAAATGTCTGCGTGCCGCTAAAAACTGATCTGTTTAGTATCTAAGGACAAGGCCAGGGATACCATCCGGGCCAGGCACTTTTTGTAGGCTCTTGCTCAGGCTTCCCACTGGAGATACCAAGTTCCCTTTTCACACAGTCAATAATACAGAAGATACTCACCATAAAACTTAGCACAAAATAATACTTTAGCATCTTTGTCATCTTTTCCATCTTTTTTTAATATACAGCGGATTCCTCTTAATTGGTCCATTGGTTAATTTGGGCAGCTGCTTATTTGGGACAACTCTTAAAGAACAAACACTAATTGAGAAAATAGCTGTGATTCCCTTTATTTATTTCAGACACAATGCCACTTAATTGGGACAGAAGATTTGCCAGACAGCTTCTAACAAGTGTCAGTCACATGAACTTGTGTGACCATTATACACTACACTGTGCTTAAAGTGAACAGTTTTTAAGTAGTGTCATTTGCGTGCGCCTGTGTTCAGAAAGCAGTGATTTTCGTCGCTGACGGTTGGTAAGAAATGAGCAGTCAGACAATTTAGAATTGTTTTGCTCACTGCGGTTTTAAGCACTCAAGCTTGGAGATGCCAGAAACAGCCAGGAGTGAAAATAAAATTATTTCTCTACTTCACCAAGTGAAGAACTACAATGAATTTGAAGGCATTGACAATCTTCTTGAATGTTACAAATGAAAATGAAGATTTGGGGGGGGGGGGTGCAATTCTCGAGTCCATTCAATGGCAATTTGTCTTTTTATACCTTTTTAACTACTTAATGAAACTTCATCCAATTGGGACAGCCACATAATTGGGCCAAAATTATTTTAGACAATGTGCCCCAATAAACTGGAATCCACTGTATTTTTTTGATGCAATAATTTATCCTGTATTAGTTATTTTGCCATACCTGTACTTAGCCAATCGGAATAAAGTAACATGTTCTGACAATAACCTCCCACAAGTATGTTTATCCGTGTGTTACCTATGCAGTAACCTATCATCATATCTTCCTAAAACGTATCATTTTGATGTCCTTCATTAACTTTTCAAGATTCAGGATTGGTTAGTGTCATTTCCAGTATGCAATTGTAAAGGGGAATGAAATAATTGTGGTGATGCACCTTGTCAGGATGCTTTGTACTGCGTATCAGTAGAATGATGTGAGCATCGACATGCAAAGTCCAGCCCTTTTCAGCCTCCTCAGAAAGCAGAAGCATTGGTAATATTTCTTTCACTTTCCCTCTCATTTCTGATTTTGTTCCATTAAATCCTACTCCATATTTTCTTTGCCTAAATGTCATTTCAGTCCTTAGATCCTCAGAGCTGTATAGAATACTCCTGAATACAAATTCAACATCACTTCTTTCCTTAGCAACTGAATTTCCCCAGGCATGAACCAAGATCCAGTAACCTTATAGATTTTACATCTTTGTTTTCATTAGTTTTGCTCAGAATGTTCCCAAGAAAAATCATGTGAAACACCAAAAAAAAATCCAAGCCCATTATTTGTACTTTAGGATTTGTAGATAGGTTAAGCTCCCGATTAGAGGATTTTTCTGGGTCACTTTCATTGGATGGTATATTACGCAGTTCCAGTAAATTGATCAAAGTACATGTATGTCACCATATACAAACCTGAGATTCATTTTCATTAGTAAATCGGTTGGCATGCTTGCGTAGTGGTTAGCACAATGCTTTACAGTACCAGCAACCCGTGTTCAATTCCTGCTGCTGCTTGTAAGGAGTTTGTACGTTCTCCCCAAGACCACGTGGGTTTCCTCCGGGTGCTCCAGTTTCCTCCCACAGTCCAAAGACGTAGTGGTTGGTAGGTTGGCTGATCATTGTAAATCGTCCTGTGATTAGGCTAGGGTTGAATTGGGGGATTGCTGGGCAGGGAGTTCAAAGGGCTTATTTCAGCTTGTATCTCAATGAATGAATGAATTCATTCCTACGCACAAGCATAATAGAATAATGACCATAACAGAATGAGTGAAAGACCACACCAACTTGGGCATTCAGCTAATATGCAAAAGACAACAAACTGTGCAAGTACTAAATAAATAAACAAACAAACAAACAAGCAAGCAAGCAAGCAATAAATATCCAGAACATGGGATAAGAAAGTGAGTCTATAAGTTGTGGAAACAGTTCAGTGATGGGGCAAGTGAAGTTATCCCAGTATAAACATTTTTAGGTAGCATAAAAATCTCTGGCACTGACACTCTCCAAATTATCTGTAAGGTTAAAGTAACTACTTTGTGAAGTACAGAAGTAATATATGAGTACCCAGAGGTTTAATCAAGCATTTTAATTTATACATTATAATTATCTAAGTACTGTCTACGTCACCATACATGACCTTAGATTTATTTTCTTTCACACATTTACAGGCAAATAAAAATCACAATAGAATTTATGAAAAATTATAAATAAGGCATTTGAGGCAGTGATCATGTGGATAGTCAGAGGCTTTTTCCCAGGGCTGAAATGGCTAACACAAGAGGGCACAGTTTTAAGGTGCTTAGAAGTAGGTACAGAGGAGATGTCGGGGTTAAGTTTTTTTACGCAGAGAGTGGTGAGTGCGTGGAATAGGCTGCCAGCGACGGTGGTGGAGGCGGATACTACAGGGTTTTTTTAAGAGACTCCTGGATAGGTACATGGAGCTTAGAAAAACAGAGGGCTATGGGTAACCTAAAGTAAGTACATGTCCGGCAGAGCATTGTGGGCCAAAAGGCCTGTATTATGTTGTGGGTTTTCTATGTTTCTATGTTTCTAAATGACAAATACTGAGAAACAAACCAACATGCAAAAGACGACAAATTGTGCAAATAATTTAAAAAGTAAACAGTAATAAGAACATGAGTTGTAGAGTGCTTGAAAGTGAGTCTGTGAGTTATTGAGTCACTTTAGTAATGAGGTGAGTGAAGTTATCTGTGCTGGTTCAGGAGTCTGGATGGTCGTAGGGCAATAGCTGTTCCTGAACCTGGTAGCATGGGACCTAAGGTGGTAGTGAGAAGAGAGTGCGGACTGGATGATGTGGCTCCTTGATGGTGGATGCTGCTTTCTTGTGGCAGGGCTTCTTGCAAATGTACTCAATAATGTTTCAGATTCAGATTATTCTCAGAAGGAAAAAGAGGGCAAAGGAAATGGCCGGGATGGCAGGCATCCCCATTGATACTGTTAGTCTCTCTGATGCAATACACAGTGAAGATGGACCGGGTGGAAGGAAGGGATGAGCCTGTGATGGACTGTCATTGTTTAGCACTCTGAGCAGGTTCCACAGGGAAGAAAAACAGGGAGGAAAATGGAGAGAACAACAGATTTCACTCTCTCTGAACCGATCTGATGGGGAACAATAATGAAAATCAAAAAAAAAGCAGGCTATTAATCAGTTTCCCTTAGCCATCATGAGTCAATCTATCGTTCATAAGAACCAAGGTACTCTTGTAATCCAGTGTGGTCAGTAACTGCTACAAATGTTCCACAAGTCAACGCTCAGTGGCCACTTTGTTAAGAACATCTGTACACCTATTCGTTATTGCAAATATCTAATCAGCCAATCATGTGGCAACAACTCAAAGCATAAAAGCATGTAGACATGGTCAAGAGGTTCAGTTGTTGTTCAGACCAAACATCAGAAAGGGGAAGAAATGTGGCTTTGACAGTGCAGTAATTGTTGGTGCCAGATGGGGTGATTTGAGTATCTTAGAAACTGCAGAACTCCTGGGATTTTCAAGCACAACAGTCTGTAGAGCAGGGATTTTCAGTCTGGGGTCCATGGATCCATTGGCCCATAGCATAAAAAAGGGTTGGGAACCCTTGCTCTGGAGCTTACGGAGAATGGTGCAAAAAAACAGAAAACATTTAGTGAGCAGTAGCTCTGTGGATGAAAACACCCTGTTAATGAGAAAGATCAGAGGAAAATGTCCAGACTGATTCAAATTGGCAGGAAGGTGGCAATAACTGAAATAACCACTCAATTTTACAACAGTAGTGTGCAGAAGAACATCTCTGAATGCACAACATATTGAACCTTGAAGTTGATGCGCTATGGCAGCAGAAGATACAAGCATACCCTCAGGTCCTTCAGCTGGTGTTCTTTGTGTCATTAAGTCCGTACCTGCCTTTGGTGATGTGCACCTCTCGACTACGGTGTACAGAGGTTTGGGCCGTGTTGGCATTTGGCGAGTAGCTGTTACCCAGTTGCTGCACACAGCAATTTGTTTCTTGTACTCAGAGGCTGGTTTCTTTTGTCCCCCTGCAGGAAGACCATCCAGGTGAAGATTGTGGACGACGAGGAGTACGAAAAGCAGGAAAACTTTTTTGTTGTCCTGGAGAAGCCCAGATGGATGAAACGTGGGATTTCAGGTTTGTACATCTCAGCGATTTTGATCCATGTCGTGTATACAAAGGGCTCTGTTATAAAACTTATTATAGCACTTCACCTTTGTTGGAAGTCTCTTACTTCTAACAATCCACTCCATGCTCCGACTTCACAATCATTTTCCATGTTCTGTCTGTCTTCATCATCCAATTGAAAACTTTCAGTTTAATATTTCATCTGCAGTGTGAATTCCAGCTCTGATTCTCCATGATACTCCTGCCTTACATTATAATCTAACCCTCCATGTCATCATTGACTATTAGAAAAGAATAGAATAGAACTTCACTGGCACTGTTCAAGACAACAAGGTTGCGGTGCTATTCCAGTCCATGCAAAATAGGTAATTACAATGTATGTAGTACGGCCAAGCATTGGGTATAATTGGTCAAGTTATTGGGTATATTGTCAAGTCATTGAGTATATTGGCCAGGTCATTGGGTATATTGGCCAGGTCATTGGGTATATTGGCCAAGTCATTGGGTATATTAGTCAAGTCGTTGGGTATATTGATTAAGTCATTGAGTATATTGATCAAGTCATTGGATATATTGGCCAGGTCATTAGGTATATCGGTCAAGTTATTAGGTACATTAGTCAAGTCATTGGGTATATTGGCCAGGTCATTAGGTAGGTTTGGCCAAGTCATTGAGTAAATTTAAGGCAGAGGCCGATAGATTCTTGATTAGTCAGGGCATGAAAGGATACGGGAAGAAGGCAGAAGATTGGGACTGAGAGGGAAAATGGATCAGCCATGATGAAATGGTGGAGCAGAGTCGATGGACCAAATGGCTTAATTCCGCTCCTATACCTTATGGTCTTATGACTTAGTTTTTTAAAAATCCTATATTTACATGCAACAAGTGACTTTGATAGTGCGTAAAACTCAAAAGCCGTTGACAAACCAGGTTGTAGCATTATTTGGCTGTAAGCGAGCCCCGGAGAAGATGTTTATTAGTCGTACAGTCTTGGCTAAAATGTTTCTGTATCTGCTACCAGATGGCAGGAGAATGAACAGACAGTGTCGGGCTGGGATGGGTCTTTAATGATGTTACGAGCGCACTGTAGGCATCGAGAGTTGTAGATTGTCTCCAGGTCCGGTAGGTGAGTCCCAGTGATGTGTTGAGCCATCCTAATCACCCGCTGGAGTGTTTTGTGATCTGCCTTGCCGCATCTAGAGTACCACTCTGCCATTTTGAATGTCAATATTTGAAGTAAGAAGATCTTCCTCAACAGAACATAAAGTATTGCCACAGCCCTCATTATCTTCAAGGGTTTAACAACATTATAAGACATAGGAGCAGAATCAGGCCATTCAGCCCATCAATTCTATTCCACCATTCCATCACGACTGATTCATTATCCCTCTCAACACTATTCTCTTGCTTTCTCCTCGTACCCTTTGACACCCTTACAATTAAGAACCTGTCAACCTCCGCTTTAAATATACCCAATATACTTGGTCTTCATCGCCATCTGTGGCAATGAATTCAAGGAATTCACAGCCCCCTGGCTAAAGAAATTCCTCCTCATCTCTGTTCTAAAGGGACGTCCTTTTCTGAGACTGTGTCCTCTGATTCTAGACCTCCCTCGCCATAGGATACATCTTCTCCACATCCACTCTATCCAGGTCTTTCGATATTAAATAGCTTTCAATGAGATCCCCATCCATTCTTCGAAACTCCAGCAGACACAGGACCAGAGCCGTCATATGTTAACCATGTCATTCCCGGGACCGTTCTCGCAATTCTCCTCTGGACCTTCCCCAATGCCAGCACATGCTTTCTTAGATAAGGGGCCCAAAAGTGCTCACAACTGCTTTTATTTTCATCTGTTTACTCCTTTAGTTTTGCTATATTCGGTGCACATCTATCCACATTCCCTCCACCAAATGGAGCAATGCCTTTATTGATATCTCGTGAAATCGAGCGTGATCCGTTGGGGTTGATCTGCATGTAGACCTTACTGAGGATAGACAATAGACAATAGGTGAAGGAGTAGGCCATTCAGCCCTTCATGCCTGCACTGCCATTCACTGTGATCTGGGGCAGTTCAGCCACTATCACACCTTGAGCAGTCTCGTGGGGCTGAGTGACCTACACCTGCCCCTATTTCATTGCGATCTTGTTTTAACCACTTGGACGAGGTCTGAGGTAACAAACCATGCATTGACAGAACATGATCCCGGCCGATTCTCCCAGCGAGCAAGGCAAGACCTCTGGTACTGAATGCTACTTTTGATAACCATCAAGTGAACCATAACCTTTTCCCTCATCCCCAACCATGACCTTTAAATCGGTGACTTTTTTCAGGTCAGCAAAGACAGGCTGAAGAGGGTCTTATATCATTTGAAGTAGTGGTGTTCGCCGAGCTTGGCAATTAGCTTGCAGCTGTTTCATCACCAGTCGTGGTGACATCCTCAGTGCACAGATGTTGGTGTTTCTCACTGGGAGGGCTCGTATTTATATAGCACCCCCCTCCCCCCGATTCGGTCCTGATTGGGTACCCCTTCAGTTGACCTTTGAGTAGCATTGGCTCGCATTTCCCTAACTCGTAGATGGCATCTATTTCGACATGTTTATTTATGGAGCAATCAGGAGAGAACCACGCTTCTACAAATCCTCGTGCCTGCTTTGTGTTTGCCTGTGCCATAACCTCTGTGGAGTCCCAATTAAAGTGGTGTCCTCGGTCGTCGTGTACCAAGATCAGGGACATATCGTTGAATTTGTTGTTATTTAAACTGCAATTTAGGTATAAAAGTGCATTTTCTATATTTGCACCGAGTATTCTTTAAAGATATTGAAATATTATTATGCTAGAAGTCATAAGTTTGCTTCATTGCGTGGTGTAACAGTATCTTCAGCTGCTATTTCAGTATATTTAATCTTTTTTCTTTCTCTTTGCAGCTCTCTTACTGGCTGAAGGTAAGCTCTCAGTTTCTAACTTGGTTCTATTCATCGGGGGGGCGAGGGGGGCGTATTACGAGACCCATTTCCTGGTGGTCTAATCTTGCCGCTTTCAGCTCAGCACCAACTCAACAGAGTCCGCAAGTTCCTGGGCAAATGCCTTGCTGAATCAGTATAATGATGCATCGAAGTCTGGGCAGCCGACTTCTAACTGGTTAATCTAAACCCTAGTAAACTTACGTTAATGTTTTTTCAGCATGATATTCAGTTCCCAGCACTACTATTTTAACTCTTTTTTATTTTAACTTGATCACTTCACACAGCTAGTCATCTGCCGAAGGTCAACCATGCATCTGTCCTCGTAGATACATACATTTGCTTTTAGGCTTTAAGTAAGATGATTAAGAGGGATTGATTTCTTTTGCAGTGGCCTACTTACTGTGCTTGCAGGCATACGAAAGGGGGCTAGAAAATGTGCGTCAATGTGCCAGGTCAAGGAACAGCCACTGAGTTGATGAGGTATCCCAGGGCAACATACAATAGATCAAGGCCTAATGATAGTAGGAGCAGCATGGTGGTGTAGTGGTTAGCATAATGCTTTACAGTCCCAGCAACGCGGGTTCAATCCCCGACACTGCCTGTAAGGAGTTTTCATGCTCTCCCCTTGATTGCATGGGTTTCCTCCAGGTGCTCCAGTTTCCTCCCATGGTCCAAAGATATATGGGTTAGTAGGTTAATTGGTCATTGTAAATCATCCTGTGATTTAGTAGTAAGCAGCTGTCGATCCCAGGGGATCATGGGTTTACGCCTCTGGTGGACTGTGTTCTCTCCAGGGCACAAGCCTGGGTGGGAAGATTTGAAGAACCGGCTGTTGCCCGTGCAGCGGGTTCCCCCTCTCCACGTCACTGATGTAGCCCAAGGGAAGGGCAAGCGCTGATACAGCTTGGCACCGGGTGTCATCGCAGAGGTTGCCAGAGTGAAGTTGTAAACAACACCAAACTGCCTTAGGGACCCCGGCTCCGGATTTCTTCCTCGGGGTTTACTCCTGAAGCCTTTCCCATGGGTGGGTATGGCTGTGAGGCAGCGGAGGTTTAAAATCAAGAGCTTTCCTTCTCCTAGGCGGGCTGCCGACAAGGCTGACGAGCCCTACCTGCCCGAAGCAGCTGGTTTTGAGGCGCCAGTGGTCCGCCTTTGCCCCTCTCTTGTCAGTAGAAACAGTTCCACCGGGCCTAGTAGCTAAGCCACACGTGAAGGCCAAAAATTAAATTAGATTAGACTAGATTATGAGGACACGCAGTCCTCTTTTATTGTCATTTAGTAATGCACGCATTAAGAAATGATACAATATTCCTCCGGTGTGATATCACAGAAACACAGGACAGACCAAGACTGAAAAACTGACAAAAACCACATAATTATAACATATTGTTACAACAGTGCAACAATACCATAACTTGATGAAGAACAGGTCATGGGCACGGTAAAAAAAGTCTCAAGGTCTCTCGGAAGTCCCGATAGCCCAACATCTCACTCAGACGGTAGAAGGAAGAAACTCTTCCTGCCATGAGCTTCCAGCGCCGCAAACTTGCCGATGCAGCATCCTGAAAGCACCCGACCACAGTCCGACTCTCAGTCTGTCCGAAAACTTCGAGCCTCCGACACCGAGCACCGAGCGCCATCTCTGCCCAGCGCTTCGACCCCAGCCCTGGCCCCCAGCAACAGGCAAAGCCGAGGATTTGGGGCCTTCCCTCCAGGGATTCTCGATCGCACAGTAGAAGCGGGCATTTCAGAAGTTTCTCCAGATGTTCCTCTGTGCTTCTCACGTCCGTCTCCATCAAATCAGAATTGTGCATGGCCCCTATTTAACAAATACGATATCATTGCACCAGAGAGGCCGAGTTAGACTTAATTGTCAGAGGCTGTTAGGGTCACACGCCATTTGGATCACTTTATAGGTAGTGGGAGTTTATCCCTACTAGCACACTCGGATATGACAACCTTAGGAACCTCCTGTGATTAGGCTAGGGCTAAATTGAGGGTTGCTGGAAGATGCAGCTCAGAGGGTCGGCAGGGTCTATTCTGCTCTGTGTCCCAATTTAAAAAAAATTTAAAATAGAGAGGAGAGTGTGTGACGTTGAATCAGGTTCGCGGGTGTCACAAGTGAGACAGAAAGCACTCTCTGTGAATGGGTACATTCATCATTTATTTACACACAGTAAAAATTCGACCAAACATTCCCATTTCCCATATTACAGGAACTACAAAGCTGGAATATTCACCTAACATTCAGCAAACATACTTAGCAGACCACAGTACGTGTGCTTGCAACACTGTGTGTCCGACAGAGTGATCAGCAGCACTGGGGCTCCACAGGGGACTGTCTTGTCTCCCTTTCTCTTCACCATTTACACCTCGGACATCAACTACTGCACAGAGTCTTGTCATCTTCAGAAGTTTTTGGGATGACTCTGCCATAGTTGGATACATCAGCAAGGGAGATGAGGCTGAGACCAGGGCTACGGTAGGAAACTTTGTCACATGGTGTGAGCAGAATTATCTGCAGCTTAATGTGAAAAAGACTAAGGAGCTGGTGTAGACCTGAGGAGAGCTAAGGTACCGGTGACCCCTGTTTCTATCCAGGGGGTCAGTGTGGACATGGTGGAGGATTACAAATACCTGGGGATACGAATTGACAATAAACTGGACTGGTCAAAGAACACTGAGGCTGTCTACAAGAAGGGTCAGAGCCATCTCTATTTCCTGAGGAGACTGAGTTCCTTTAACATCTGCCAGACGATGCTGAGGATATTCTATGAGTCTGTGGTGGCCAGTGCTATCACGTTTGCTGTTGTGTGCTGGGGCAGCAGGCTGAGGGTAGCAGACACCAACAGAATCAACAAACTCATTCGTAAGGCCAGTGATGTTGTGGGAATGGAACTGGACTCGCTGACGGTGGTGTCTGGAAAGAGGATGCTGTCCAAGTTGCATGCCATCTTGGACAATGTCTCCCATCCACTACATAATGTCCTGGGTGGGCACAGGAGTACATTCAGCCAGAGACTCATTCCACCGAGATGCAACACAGAGCGTCATAGGAAGTCATTCCTGCCTGTGGCCATCAAACTTTACAACTCCTCCCTTAGAGGGTCAGACACCCTGAGCCAATAGGCTGGTCCTGGACATTTCCTGGCATAATTTACATATTACTACTTAACTATTTATGGTTTTATTACTATTTATTATTTATGGTGCAACTGTAACAAAAACCAATTTCCCCCGGGATCAATAAAGTATGACTAGTTAAAAATACATGCAAAGCATACCTTCCCAGTGGTCATGTGCCCCACTTGCCTTAAACAAGAGAAGAGAGAGAGAGAGAGAGAGAGAGAACCTCCCACACATGCTCTCTATATACCCAGGATGTTTGAAACTGGATAACAGGTGGCGAACCAATGGGAAAGGCAGCTGCGGTTTCTAAGCTAACCAATCATGATGGGAACAACTTTCGACAATCAGAATAAGGCACAGAACTATTCCGTGAAGCCACGGGACAGAGTGACATCAAGCTCAGCCTTAATGGTTCGCAGATGTCCTGGGTTACCGGGATGTTGATTCTGCACCGCAATGAATGGAAAATCTAAGAAAGGGCTACTCTGTAGCTTTGATGAGTATGTCCACCAGAAAGTGAATCTTAGGATTGTATAGGGTGACATATATGTACTTAGGTAATAAAATTTACTTTGAACTTTACTCTTCAGGCTTGAACTGGGCTTATCACTATGGCTCTGCAGACTTCAGATAAGAGGATAACCCTGGCACAGGTTTCTGTCTTGATGGGGCAGGTGGGGGGGGGGGGGCAGCTGCAAATATAAGTTAAGTTTTTTAAGGTAAAACTACCCATAAGGCAAATTTTCTACACAGCAAGTGGAGGGTGTGTGGAATGTCCCACCCTGGTTGTGGTAGAGGCAACTACATTAGTTAAGAAATCCTCAGACAGGCACATGACCGTAAGACTAAAAGATCTAGGAACAGAATTAGGCCACTGGGGCCACTGGGGCTGCTCCACCATTTCATCACAGCTGATTTATTATCCCTCTCAACCCCCTTCTTCCCAAAACCTTTGATGCCCAAACTAATCAAAAACCTATCAACCTCTGCTATAAGTATACCCAGCGGATGTTAAAAAATGGAGGATATGTAGGCGGGAAGAGTTAGATTGATCCTAGAGTAGGTTATATAAGGTCAACATCGTGGGCCCAAAGGCCTGTACTGTGCTGTTGTGTTCTATGTACTCAGTTGAGTTGAGTTCAGGCCTCTGTCAGTCAGAGTTGACCATGGATACTCTGTTCTAGCTGGCTAGATACGCAAGCCTGGGAAGTACGATGTGGAGAGCAAGGCGTTGCCCATGTAGCAAGCTCCCCCTCTCCACGCATCTGAAAAATCCGAAGGAACGGCAGAGACCGATACAGTTTGGTACCAGCAGCATCACAGGAGTGGCCAGTCAGCGTTGAACTCAATGTGGGACTGCCTTAGGGACTCCAGCTCCGGATTTTTCCCTCAGGGTTTACTCCCAAAGCCCTCCCCGTGAGCGGGTATAGCCGCAGGGCAGCGGAGGGTTGAGATCGGAGTTTACCTTCTCCAACCACGGCCGATGAGCCCCATCTGCCCGAAGCGACTGGCTTTAAGGCATCGGTAACCCTCCTTTGCCCCTTCTCCTGTCAGTAGAGCCAGGTCTCCCTGGCTTAATAGCTGAGCCACATGTGAAGGCCAGGAGCTGGTCTTGGTTGTCAGAGGCTAATTGATGTGCACGCCATTGAGAGCATTTAATAGGTAGTGGGGGCTTGTCCCCATTACCACCCCCCTCCCCGCGGCTATAACAACTATGTAATATAACAGTGCAAATACATCACTTGAAGTGGGGTTGGGTAGAGGCTCTAGTTTGAGAATATGTCCTCGCCTGACTGCACGGGTGCAATGGGTTGGCACCGATTGCATTCCCCCAAAACACCAGTGGAAGTAATTGGTTGGGGGAGACCCAATGGATAGCAATGAATCGACCGGCCTCTACATCCCTATCTCCAGCTGAAAGCTCAACTTATATTTGCAACATCTTGCCTGTTGTCACGCAATAAGTCGCACTGTTCTATAGCCTTGAACAGAATTAATTTCAAAGCTTAATAACTTGTGCCCACGCATCCATTTCTCTCAGTACTCTCTCTCTCTCTCTCTCAGTGGGAACATTCGCTTTGGCTGCCTTCATCTTTGCTTTATGTTCCAGACAGCCATTGGCCTTTACCTCCCCATCACCCGCCCAGAGATAAGTCACTCTGCTCACAATCCTGCTCCTTACAGTTTCAAACCACGGTGCCGAATGCACTCGCCGTGTTTGAATGAGGTTGTGTTTTGTTAAGTTAGTGGCCTCAGCTACACGGCTGCATAGATGATAGGGGAAGAGTTTGATTGCCGGACATCACACTGGAGAAAAGGACGACCTGATATTTGGACGACTTAAACGCCGGGCCGGATGGATTGGAAAGGCAGGGTGTCAGGACTGGAGGCGAGGATCGGGCTGGTTCTGCTCACCGGTCTGTAACGTCTGCTCAACTCTTAGCTGCACTGAGGCTGAGGCTCGGGGCCTGCTCTGGCTGCTCCAGGCTTCGTGCCTGCCAGCTTGATGCACTATCAATTACTCCAAAATACTGGAAGTAGAGTAAATATTGAAAGGCTTTTATTAACAGTAAAAGTGGCCTCGACCATGCTGAGTATCTGCCCCTGGACTGAGAGGAGGAGCAGTGGCACAATTGCCTTTATTCAGGGATCTGTGGAGGAGCCACAGGAGCAGTCAGCAGAAGGGCGTGTCCAGACAGGGAACCCAGTTACAACATATATATATATGGTTTACCACAGGGCTCCACGAGATTTTCCTCAGCTGTGTGATGAACTGAGGCTGAGGTTGTGGGGCTTCTCTGGGCAACCTGCCTGTGGGCTCCGTGACTTGGACTTTCAAATTTACCATTTTAAGACCGTGTTCAAATTTACCAGTTTAAGACTGTGTTCAAATTTACCACTTTAAGAACTGTTCCAGATTTGCCGTATAGCCGTTAACTTCTGGTTAAGTTAGCCGTTTGAATACTTTTCGCTGTTGTTGAGCAGAGTTTAATAAACATTTGTTTTTAAAATCTGACTCAATTATATATTCATTGTTGCTGGTCAAGTGACGCCAGGACAGGCCATCTTCTCAGTGTTACCATCAGGAAGGAGGTACAGAAGCCTGAAGGCACACACTCAACGATTCAGGAGCAGTTTCTTAGAGGGAGTACAAAGAAGGTTCACCAGATTGATTCCTGGGATGGCAGGACTTTCATATGATGAAAGACTGGATGAACTAGGCTTATACTCGTTGGAATTTAGAAGATTGAGGGGGGATCTGATTGAAAAGTATAAAATCCTAAAGGGATTGGACAGGCTAGATGCAGGAAGATTGTTCCTGATGTTGGGGAAGTCCAGAACGAGGGGTCACAGTTTGAGGATAAAGGGTAAGCCTTTTAGGACCGAGATTAGGAAAAACTTCTTCACCCGGAGAGTGGTGAATCCGTGGAATTCTCTGCCACAGGAAACAGTTGAGGCCAGTTCATTGGCTATACTTAAGAGGGAGTTAGATATGGCCCTTGTGGCTAAAGGGATCAGGGGGTATGGAGGGAAGGCTGGTACAGGGTTCTGAGTTGGATGATCAGCCATGATCATACTGAATGGCGGTGCAGGCTCGAAGGGCCGAATGGCCTACTCCTGCACCTATTTTCTATGTTTCTATGTTTCTTTGCCATCCAATTTCTAAATAGACATAAAACCCACGAACACTACCTCACTACTTTTTAATTTCTGTTTTTGCACAATTTATTTAATTTAACTTTTTTATATATATCCTTACTCCAATCCACAGGATTTTTTCGCTATATTATCAAATATTGCTTTGTACTGCTGCTGCTAAGTTAACAAATTTCAACATATGACGGTACTATTAAACCTGATTCTGATAATGCTGAAAAGTGATTCAAAAATGTGATGGACACATCTTCCTTTCATTCTAACCCTTACTCTTCCTCCACCCCAGCACAGTTCACTCGACTTCATTAATTATCATGCTGCGTCCGTACATTGCTGGCAATTATCTTGATTAATTTAAATCTTTGATGTTTACTGGGCTGCGAGCCTAATCCATATCAGAGAGGTCATTGGCACTTAATGTTCAGCCAGGATTGAATTTGATTGAGAAACTATTCCCTTTGCTAAGGCCACCCATTTGTCTTTCATCTTTACCTCTAAAAGGCATTATGCGTTTATTTCTACACCATCTATTAATGCAAAAGGACTAATTAACATAAGTTCATACCAATCTCTGCAAAATCAACTTTAAAAAATAGCTACTGCCTGTTACACTGCTGGCATGTAGGGCACCTCCATCCCTGACGGTGTTCAGGGCTTCCTTCATCATGTCAGTAGCTACCTCTCGGTTTTCACTACTGTCAGTCATGCAAGTCCCGGGTGGAGACTCAGGAATACTGTCACGTTCAGATGTAGAAGGGTTCTTCATTGTTGTTTCCGTAACAATTTTGTTTTACCAGTCAATGAGCAGAACCCCTGAACCTGGAGGACTGGTGGACCACTCTAAGTTTGACCTCTTCTACCCTTTGACCTGTTTGGCACGAGTGACCCTACCAAGAGGCGAAGCATAAAGCCCTGACTCCAGCCAATACTGCACTCCAGGTCACTGAGGCATGCAAGCCTCCAAACCCTACGACAAGGTTGTGGCCCTTTTGGAGGTGTGAAGAACTGGTCTTTGGTTTAATGATTATTGGGTTCATAATCTTCAAAGCCATCGGTTACTCCTCTCAACCCCACATTCAGAATCTAGATGGTGCAAACTTGCAGTGCATACCAACCCCATCCTGTGCCTCCTGTGCATTACCAATTTACCCGGTCCCTTCAGAGCATTTAAATCTAACAGTGTCCCAACTCTCTCCAGTTTTACCTTCAAAAATGGTGCAGAGCACCAGCCTGAGCACGTCAGTTCCACTTGTAGCAACTCCACGCAGCATAAAGCTCAACTGGCTTTAACCTGTGCCCCTAGCAGCATAAGCCGTGACGTAGGAATCC
Organism: Mobula birostris; assembly: GCF_030028105.1. Lineage (NCBI taxonomy): Eukaryota > Metazoa > Chordata > Chondrichthyes > Myliobatiformes > Myliobatidae > Mobula > Mobula birostris. The sequence goes on from NC_092379.1 coordinate 13,143,559, forward strand.
CTGAAAATGCTCTGAAATTTTAAAAGTAATGAGTAAATTCTGACTAATTAATGTTTCAAAGCCAGTCTCATTGCCTCAGTAAAGCAGGCAACATAATCAAAGAGCCCATTCACCCTTAACATTCTTTCTTCAGCCCTTCTCACATTGGGCGGGGGATATAAAAGCCTATATTTACAGTACTGTGCAAAAGACCATAAGACCATAAGACAAAGTAGCAGAAGTCAGCCATTCGGCCCATCAAGTCTGCTCCGCCATTTTATCATGAGCTGATCCATTCTCCCATTTAGTCTCACTCCCCCACCTTCTCACCATAACCTCTGATGCCCTGGCTACTCAGATACCTATCAATCTCTGCCTTAAATACACCCAATGACTTGGCCTCCACTGCTGCCTGTGGCAACAAATTCCATAGATTCACCACCCTCCTGTGTCATGAATGGTGCCCTTCAATCCTTTCCTGTGATTTCCTGTATCATGAGTAAAGGCGGTCGTCTCAAGTAAAAAACAAATTTCATGACCTTGTGAGTGATGATAGACCTGATTCTGATATGGGTCTCATTGTGGACTGAGAGTGGGAAGGGGACAGGGCGAGGGGAAGGAGTGGGAAGCACCAGAGAGACATTCTACAATGATCAATGAACAAGTTCTTTGGAACCAAATCACCCCACCTGGTGTCTCACCTGCCTGCGACACCACCCCAGCCCCAGCTCCTTGTGTTCCTTCTCTGCCACCTGCCCCACACTCCTCACATGGCACTCCACCATCACCATTCCTAACATCCTTTGCTCCCCGCTTGATTTACAAACTTGCTCTCCGCTCCACATTGACAAACACAGTACTGTGCAAAGCTCTTAGACATCCTTGCTATATATATGTGCCCAAAGACTTTTGCACAGTACTGTATGTACTACTAGGCTGAAGGACAGCTTCAATAAGTACATCAGTAAGATTGACTCCTGACCTCACAATCTCAGTAAGATTGACTTTTGAGCTCATAATCTCAGTAAGATTGACTTTTGAGCTCATAATCTCAGTAAGATTAACTCTTTACCTCACAATCACAGTAAGATTGACTCTTGACCACACAATCTCAGTAAAATGGATTCTTGACCACACAATCTCAGTAAAATGGATTCTTGACCTCACAATCTCAGTAAAATGGATTCTTGACCACACAATCTCAGTAAAATGGACCCTTCACCTCACAATCTCAGTAAAAGGGAGTCTTGACCTCACTATCTAGCTCACTATGTCTTACCTTACTGCCTACCCACACTCCACTTTCTCTGTCTGTAACACCTTGTTTGCATTCCCTTTTCCTTTGTTCTACCTCAATGAACCGTTGTAACGGACAGCATGCAAAACATCTTTCTCACTGTACCTCCGTACATATGACAGTAATAGGTCAAGCTAACTCACAGCACCTCGTTAATCATTCTATTCTTTTGGGAAAACGCGAAGGCTAAAAACGTGTTAACATTTTTATACTCACCTTGTTACAACCTGCACTCAATTGACTGTGGACTTTAAGCTCACATTTAGCAGCGTTAACTATCGATGTTAAATACCGTGCTTATGAACCAACTCCGGGAGACTACTATTTATCACTTAGCAAGACTGCCCACGAGCAGAGCTTCCTTGTTATTCATGGTTGGTCAGCTTCACATCATGCCTGTAGGAAAATTCTGAAAGTGACTCTGAAATACTCGGTCCTTAGCAGACCGAACAAGCATATTGTATATTAAGCACTGCATGATGCTTGGTCATAATGACATGAAAAATTTTGGAACTGTTTATTATCATCAATATTTAATATTCCTTTTTGGAACTAAATATATTGGAGCAAAGGTGGGAAAACAGGGAAATTAAGAATAAATAGTTGTTTTCTCCTTTACACCTGAATGACGTGGAGAGGGGGAGATGTTGGGAGGGACTGCCAAAGAAGTATGTAAAATTGGTAATCAGCTTAATATTATCAGATGTACCGAACTACAGTGGTATTGGTACTACCCATACATTTTGTGCCGTGTTGTATTGATGTGGCCCATCATGGTCTCATGACCATGATTGTTCTTGGCAAACTTTTCTACAGAAGTGCTTTGCCATTGTCTTCTTCTGGGCAGTGTCTTTACAAGACAGGTGACCCCCCCCCCCCCAGCCATTATCAATACCCTTTAGAGACTGTCCGCCTGGCATCAGTGGTCGTGTAACCAGGACCTGCGATGTGCACCGGCTGCTTGTATGACCATCTACCACCTGCTCCCATGGCTCCACGTGACCATGATTTGGGGGTTAGGGGGCTAAGCAGGTGGTACACCTTGCCCGAGGGTGACCTGCAGGCGAGCGGGGGGAAGGAGTGCCTTATGCCTCCTTTGTTAGAGATTTATCTCCACCCCGCCACCTGAAAAGCTTTAGCAGAAGGCAAAATATGGTGTTAAAGCCACAGAGAAAGTTCAGGCAGACAATAGGTACAAAACCACGATAAGGTAGGTTGTGAGGTGAAGAGCCCATCTAATCATACAAGAGTTATCAACATCTCTGAAGCTGTATCCTGGGCCCAATATATTGATGCAATTACAAAAGAGGGCAGGCCAGCGGCTATGTTTCATGAGGATTCTGAGGAGATCTGGTATGTCATCAAAGATTTGAGCAAATTTCTACAGATGTACAGATGTGGAGATCATTCTAACTGGTTGCATCACCGTCTAGTATTGAGGGGTCATTGCACTGGAAAAACCTGTAAGCTCAGTCAACTCCCTATTTTTCTGGACATCTTCGAACTGGCAGCATCTATCATTAAGGACCTCACCTCCATCCCCCAGGATATGCCCTCTTCTCATTGCTACCATTAGAGAGGAGGTACAGAAGCCTAGACACACACTCAACATTTTAGGAACAGCCTCTTCTCCTCTGCCATCAGATTTCTGAAAGGACAATGAAACCATGAGCTCAATATTTTTGTTCTCTTGCATTATTTATTTAATTAGATTTTAAAAATATATATATATATTTCACATTTCTTATTATAATTTATAAAGTATTTGATGTATTGCGCAGAGGTGCAGGTTGTCCATCGTGTCTGACGGTTCACCTGTGCGGTGGAGATTTACAAGGTGGAAGAGCCATTGTACTGGGGCAGGGGTTCTCTTGAACTCAGAAGTCCAGTGGTATGAGGAAGCGTCACAAGCTGGGGTCTTCCTTGAGCGCAGTGGATGACCGTGACGTCTTCCGTACCTCGTCATGTCCTTGGCTCTCCACGGCCTCATCTGCCCAGTCCGCCGGAGCTGACCTCGCCTGCTGGGTCAGGCGGGTCCCAATCTCACTCGCCAGCCACCCCCACCTGGTTTAGCCTGCCCGTCGAAGCGGTGTACCAAGGCGTGGCTGCCCTCACGTGCAAACAGCCGCAGGTGAGGGCTGAGTGTCCGGCGGGGACCGAAGGTGAGTGAGCTGCCCTAGAGTGGAGACTACAAGCCCCTTCACCAGAGCTGCTACCCCTTCCCTGGACACCCCATATACCCCATGCCCTGTACTGCTGCCACAAGACAACAAATTACATATGTCAGTGATAATAAACCTGATTTTGATACTGAAGAGGATCACTCAATAGTGTCGTAAAAGTGGGGTAGAAACTGTCCTTGCGCATGGTGTTATGTCCTTTCAGGCTTTTGTATTTTCTGCCCTTTGGGAGTGGGGAGAAGAGAGAATGTGAAGGGTGGGTGAGGTCTTTGCATCTGCTGGCTGCTTTACTGAGGGAATAAGGACTGTAGAGAGAATCCACAGAGGGGAGGCTGGTTTCTGTGAGGTGCTGACTTGTTTTGACAACTCTCCACAGTTTCTTGGCCAGAGCAGTTACCGTACCAAGCCGTTATGCACCTGGATGCTTCATCTAGAGCGTCTAGAAAAATTGGTGAGGATTGATGGGGACTAGCTGAGTTGTTTTGGCCTGCTAAGGGAGCAGAGGCGCTGGTGTGCTTTCTTGCACGGATTATGGCATGGTGAAAATCAGTACTGTTCATCAGAAATCCTATCGCAAATGCCATTTCAGCATCCCAGATAATCAGGCCTACCTCAAGAAGAGTTGCTGAAGGTGCGATTTAACAGGGAGGGGAGGGAGGGAACATTGTCTCAGACCATGAGAGGCCTGCGTCAGGCATTTTCATGCCTTACAAGGCGCAGATTGGAAGTCTGTGTGGGGCGCCACTCCTCGCACAGACTAGAGCAATGTGTGATTAAGTGCCTTGCTCAAGGGCACAAACACGCTGCCACAGCTGAGGCTCGAACTAGCGACCTTCAAATCAACACGACTTAACAGGCTATGTCTGTTCTAATGCCTCATCTTTGACTGGATCAATTTGACTTTTTTGTGTGTTAAACTGTGTAAGATAGGACTCTGAAGAAAGTAAGTTTTTCTCTTGCTGTACAAAATTGCTACCATTGGGTTCCATATGGGCAGTTATATTAGACTCTGTAATGGAGACAGATCGGAACCAGGCTGGAAGGGAATTAAGCCAGATGGAATTAATGAGGTATTTGGCATGAGGGTCCACAGCGCACACCATCCCTCTGAGCTGTGACAAAGAGAGCTGATTGATGACAGTGACAAAAGCGTTAACAACAGACAGCAAAACAGCAGTAACTGTACCTTCTACACTGCTATCTGCATCTGGTTGGAAGTCAACAGAATCAGGTTTATTATCATTTTTAAATTTTTTTTTATTAATTATTATTAAAGAGCAACAAAAGATACATTAAGGTAATCAAGTCAATATGTCAATGCATAATGAAGAATTAAATTAGCAAATAACTGATTAATAAAGCTAAGCAATATATCAATAATAAGAAGAAAAATAAAGTGTATATTTTTGAAAGAAAAAAAGGAAAAAAAAAGAACCCCTACTAACTAAGAGAAAAAAACCCTACTAACTAAAAAAAAAATTGGAAAGAAACCCACTGGGAGCACAACCCTGGAGCTATACGCCATACAAGCTTCCATAAAAGGAAAACATCAATCTGCCAACTCAAATCCATTTAAACAAAAATCAGAAGGAAACCATATTAATTAACTCAAATCAGATGATAGTAGCAGGCAAATGAACCCCACTTTTCTCGAATTAAGTCGAGGATCAGAAGTTCGACTTCTGATTTTCTCCAAACTAAGACATAGCATCACCTGAGAGAACCATTGTATCAAAGTGAGAGCAGGAGCATCTTTCCATTTCAACAAAATAGCCCTTCTGGCTGATAATGTAATGAATACAATTACATGTTGGTCTGATAGAGAAATACCATGAATATATTGAGGGATTATACCAAACAAAACTGTCAATTTATTAGGTTGTAAATTAATTTTTAAAACTTTAGAAGTTGTAGAAAAAATAGGTTTCCAAAAATGTTTCAATACAGAACATGACCAAAACATGTGTGTCAATGTAGCTGTCTCGGTTTTACATCTATCACACACATTGACAGATGTAAAACCTAGTCAGGTTTATTATCAATGACACACTGGATTTCTTGACATTTGTAGATATGTGGCAGCAGTACGGTGCAATACATTAAAAATTACTATACTTCACAATAATAAATACAAAAAAGAAATTCGTTCAAGACAAGAGCAAAAGTGAGGTAGTGTTCCTTGGTTAATGTGGTCCATTCAGAAATCTGATGGCATGAGTGTGTGCCTTCAGGCTCCTGTACCTCCTTCCTGATGGTAATAACGAAAAGAGGGCATGTCCTGGGTGGTGGGAGTCCTTTACGATGGATATAGAACATAGAACATAGAATATACCCCCATATACCTTCTTGAGGCATCACCTTTTTGAACACATCCTTGATGGTGTGGAGGCTAGTGTCCATGATGGAGCTGGCTAAGCTTAGAGCTCTCTGCACCTTTTGCTGATCCTGTGCAGTGGTCCCTCCATACCAGATGCTGATGCAATCAGTCAGAATACCCTCCATGGTACATTTGTAGAGTCTTTGGTGACATAGCAAACCTCCTCAAATTCCTAATGAAATATGGGTGCCCCAATGTCTTTTAGCAATTGTATCAGTTGGATGCTGGCGTGGAGATATGTCTCAACCAAAGGCGCTGTAAGGCATTCCTTCCCTCTGCTAGTGTGCAGGTCACCCTTGGGCAAGGTGCTTAGCCACCCTATCCTCCTGATCAAGGTCAAGAGAGGCCATGGGAGCGGTGGTGGACGGCCGTATGCGTAGTTGGTACATATCACAAGTCCTGGTTGTGTGACCTCTGACGCCAGGCAAGACAGTCTCTGGAGTATTGATAATGGCCGGATTCAACTGTCTCGTAGAGACACTGCCCAGAAGAAGGCAATGGCAAACAATTTCTGTTGAAAACTTTGCCAAGAACAGTCAGGGTCATGGAAAGACCGTGATAATTCACGTCATATGACATGTCACGTAATGAATGGACAAATCAAAATGTTGGGCCCAGTATAGATCATTAGAGATGGCGACAACCAGGAACTTGAAGCTGCTGACCCCCTGGTGATGACTGATGTTTGGTCCATCAACTTTTCCTTCCTGAAGTCCAAAATCCTTGGGCTTACTGACACTGAGTGCAATGTGGTTGTTGTGACACTACTCAATCAGCCAGCCTTTCACAGGATAGGGGTTCTTGGGTTGTGTGCCATTTCCTGCAACTTTGCTCATACTGCAGATACCCTTTAATGGAACACACCAATGTTCAGGCACTGGAAACACATCACTGGCATTTGAGTGTTAAGCATATGAGGCTGCTTAATAAGTTAAAAGCCCATGGTATTACTGGAAAGGAGGGAGGGAGGAGAAGATGGCGGCGCGACGCAGCGCACGCAGCCGTTTCGAATGATATCATATGTGTAACTGGGGGCCGTGCACAATCCGGATTTGATGGAGACAGCCATAAGAAGCACGGAGGAACACCTGGAGTAACTTCTGAAATGCCCGCTTCGCTGCTGCTGCTACTGTGCAATCCAGGATCTCCGGAGGGGAAGGCCCCAAATCCTCGGCTTTGCCTATTGCCTGTTGCCGGGGCCGGGGTCAAAGCGCTCAGCAGAGATGGTGCTCGGTGCTCGGTGTCGGAGTTTTCGGACGGACTCGGAGTTGGATTGTGTTCGGGTGCTTCCAGTATGCTGCATCGGCAAGTTTTCGAGAGACTTTGAGACTTTTACCGTGCCATGGTTTGTTCTTATCAAATCACGGTATTGCTTTGCACTGTTGTAACTATATGTTATAATTTTGTGGTTTTTGTTAGTTTTTAAGTCGGTTTGTCATGTGTTTCTGTGATATCATTCTGGAAAAACATTGTATTATTTCTTAATACATGCATTACTAAATGACAATAAAAGAGGACTGCTTGTCCTCATAATCTAATCTAATCTAATCTAATTTAAGATACTAACATGGTAAAGTATTGGCTGAGTGGCAGGAGGCAAAGAGTGGGAATAAAGGGAGCTTTTTCTGTTGGCTGTCGGTAACTAGTTGGTGACAAGGGGTCAGTGTTGGGGCCGCTTCTTTTTACATTATATGTCAATGATTTGGATGATGGAATTGATGTCTTTGACGCAAAGTTTGCAGACAATATGAAGATAGGTGGAGGGGCAGGTAGTTTTGAGGAAATAGAGAGGCCACAGAAGGACTTAGACAGATTAGGAGAATGGGCAAAGAAGCGGCTGATGGAATGTGGTGTCGGGAAGTGTATGGTCATGCACTTTGGTAGAAGAAATGAAAGAGTTGACTATTTTCTAAATGGAGAGAAAATTCAAAAATCTGAGGTGCAAAGGGATTTGGGAGCACCCGTGCAGGATTCCCTAAAGGTTTATAAGCAGGTTGAGTCTGTTGCGAGGAAGACAAATGTAATGTTAGCATTCATTTCAAGAGGTCTAGAATATATAAGTAAAGATGCAAAGTTGAGACTTTATAAAGCACTGGTGAGGCCTCACTTGGAATATTGTGAGCAGTTTTGGGCCCCTTATCTTACAAAAGGATGTTCTGACATTGGAGACAGTTCAAAGCGGATTCCCAAATATGATTCCAGGATTGTCATATGAAGAGTGGTTCATGTCTCTGGGCCTGTACTCACTGGAATTCAGAAGAATGAGTGGTGACCTAATTGAAACCTATCCACGATTGAGTGAATATGGTGAGGATATTTTCTGTAGTGTGGGAGTCTAAGACCAGAGGTCACAGCCTTAGAATAGACAGGCATCCTTTTAGAATGGTGATAAGGAGGAATTTCTTTAGCCGGAGAGTGGTGAATCTATGGAATTCTTTGCCACAGGTGATTGTGTGGAGGCCAAGTCATTGGGTATATTGAAGGCAAAGGTTGATAGATTCTTGATTGGTCAGGGCATGAATGGATACAGGGAGAAGGCAGGAGACTGGGGCTGAGAGGAAAAATAGATCAGCCATGATGATATGGTGAAGCAAACTCGATGGGCCGAATTGCCTTAATCTGCTCCTATATCCTATGGCCTAATGGTCTAATATGCAAACTGAGTTTTTCACAGGGAAGGAGATCCCATTAACTCAGCGTGTTGTAAAAGGTCTTAAATATAACAAGATTGTCAGTAGGAAGCTTTCATTCATTTTCACTATCTGCTCCAGTGAGTACCAGGAAGGTCTGGCTCACGAGATTTACTGACCGCCCTCTGCTGAATATTGGAGATATGAGGGTTAGGCTTTTCATACTGTGGCTGGTGTTATCTGAAACAGCCTTCTAGACAAGTATAGAAGCAGATACAATTATAACACTTAAAAGACATTTGGACAAGGATGTAGATATGAAAGCCATGAAGGGATATCGGCCTAATATAGACGAAAAAAGAATAGCATAGATAGTCACGGTTGGCATGAATGATTTGAGCCAGGCGGGCTTGTTTCTACGCTGTACAATTTGATTATTCTATTACAGCGTATCAGAATGATTACAGGCTAAAGGAAGCCATTTGCTGAATAATAATGCCTTTCCTCATCTCACAGGGTATAAAACCAATAGCTCGTTTGTTTTGTTGCTTTTGATTTTCAGGTAGATTAAGATTAGTTCTACAAAAATACAGTTCACGCCTTGCTCATTTGGAAGGGGGATATTTCCAGTACATTTTCAAACACTTTCATTCTGTTGCACCTGATTTTGGCCCTTCAGCCAATGGAAGCGGTTTCTATCAACTGTCTGTACTCATGATTTTAAATACTTCTGTCAGACCTTCTCACAACCTCAGAGTCAAGGAGAACAAAGCCAGCTTAGTGAGATTAGCCACACAACGCATCGAACATACTCTGAGAATAATTTTAGTAAATTTACTCTCTGAAAACAATTGTGCCATTCCAGAACTGAAACGCACTGTGGATCATTGCCAGAAGTACAGTACTATTCAAAAGTCTTACGCACATATATATAGAATTTCTATAGATAACACTTAACCAACAAGATAGCCTCTATTCAAGTAATGAAACACCCACCACTGAAAGTAAGAAGTTTCTAGAAAAAATACAAAGGTAACCGCAACTATTAGGCAACCCACTGAATAATTACATATAGTACTGTGCAAACGTCTTAGGTGCATATATATATATATATATATATAGCTCGGGTGCCTCAGACTTTTGCACAGTACTGTAGTAATTTTATGCATTGCACTGTATTGCTGCTGTTAAAAAACAACAAATTTCATGACATATGTGAGTGATGATAAGGCTGATTCTGATATAGGACTCTATTTTGGACTGAAAGAGGAATCATTGTTGGGAAAAGGGGAAGGGAGAGGTGAGGGAGTGGGAAGCACCAGGGAGACATTCCATAGTGATCAATAAACCAATTGTTTGGAATCAAATCTTGCCTGATGTCTCAGGGCTAGGTGTGTCTGCACCTCCTGCCCCTTGCTCTCCTTCTCTGCACCTGTCCCACACCCCTCCCAATGCGCTCTTCCCTCGCCATTCCCAACATTCCCAACATCCTTTGCTCCTTCCACCCCCAGATTTACAACTTGCTCTCTCGCCTTGTCTTGGTACGTCAAATGGCTCCGCTCCCTGTCTTGTGCTAAGGGAAGCTAGGCTCCTCAAAGCCTGGGCTGACTGCACACCATCAGTAAACTATCCTTGCCTGGAGATTGTCTTAACCCTTGCCCCGCCGCAACCTCCACCTAAACACTAGGACAGAGTGCTGCTTTCCTTGCACTCTCGGCCAGTGTGACTTTGATTAGTGGTGACCAAGTTCCTGTTGTGGGAGCTGGTTATGTTCTCTGGCTTCCAGGGTCCCAGAATAAGTGTCACCCTAGAATCCTTCATTTGCATCTTTATCTTGTATACGTGGCGATCTTGGTTCCCAAGCTTGACCAGAAAGGCTGAACAAAGGAGATTTAGGCTTTCAAGGGCTGTGCTCAGCCTGAATGACTTCATAATGTCTGCACACTGTCTGTGTCAGCTTACCATCTTGATTCATGCCACAATAACTCCCTTAAACATAAAATAGAAGTCCTGAAAGAAGTATGAATGGCTCTATTGCAATGTAACATAATGTCATAGTGTCTTTGCTGCCCATATTAAAATTTACAATAGATTTATGCTTTCTTTTTAGTAAACAAATCACAATATTCTTTCATTCATTCATTGTATGCCATGTCAAGTGACATAGGCAATCATGGTCTTTCCATAACAATGATTGTTTTTGGCAAATTTTTCTGCAGAAGTGGTTTGCTATTGCCTTCTACTGGGCAGTGCTTTTACAAGATGGGTGACCCCAGCCATTATCAATACTCTTCAGAGATTGTCTGCCTGATGTCAGTGTCGGATAACCAGGACTTGTGATCTGCACCGGCTGCTCATATGACCATTCACCACCTGCTCCCATGGCTTTGCGTGACCCTGACCGGGGGGCTAAGCAAATGATACACCTTGCCCAGGTGGAGGAAAGTACCTCCGTCCCACCACCCAATCATTTTATTCCTTTTTAAATAGGTGACTGTGTTCACTGCCTCCAATTCTTGTTCATAAACCTGTACTGGAATTCAGTTCGGGTACAACATGAGGCACCCGCCAGTGCTGTTCTGTGCCTTTGACCTTCACCTCAATATTTCAGAGCCCAGCAGAACTTGCTCAGCAAGGGCAGGAATGGTTCCCATGGTGATATTCACATGTGTGAGGGCCCACAGCTCCTCGGCAGTTCTGCCAACAATACCATGCTCATGCCTGTCTACTGATCGATGTGAAGGCGGGTCAAAATGGCAAGGACATTGTGTGGTGACTGGAGATGATGCCCCAGAGTTTTTATGAGCTGTTCTCTAGATATGGCCTCTAGTGTGAGACTTTAGATTCTTTTTTCGCAAAGTAAACTCAAAGTTCAAAGTAAATTTATCAGCAAGGTTGTCACCATAAACTGCCATGAGATTCATTTTGCTGCAGGCATTTGCAGTGGAGAAAATGCAATACAATAGAGACAATGAGAAACTACACACACACCAACAAACAAACAAAGTGAAAAAGAAGAAAAATCGTACAAATACAAAAAAAACACCAATAATAATAATAAATAAATAATACTAAGCGCATGAGTTATAGAGTCTTTGAAAGTGAATCCATAGGTTGTGGAATCAGTTCAGTGTTGAGGTGAGTGAAGTTATCCACGCTGGTTCAGGAGCCTGAACCTGGTGGTGTTGTCAATCCCCCACCATGCCATTTACCTCAGGAATTGGACCTCAATCACCTCATTTAAATTCCAATCATTCCTAGGTTCCACTAACTACACACACCGGCTTCCCATCAGGAACTGCAGGATAAAGACCCTATGACCACAACAAGGAGCTGCCAGTTCGTTGGTCGACTCTTATATGAGTAGCCTCGTTCCATGGTTCTTAGGACTATCAGTTCTAAGGCTAGCATCGTTCCTGAATTCTCCACTAAAACCAAGTCTTCGGCTAAAGACTCTCTCTGGACACCAATTCCATGCTCGCTATGACCATAACACCTCCCACCACGTCCTTGCATCAGGTGTGGGACCTAAGGCTCCTGTAACTCCTTTCTGATGGCAGCGGTGAAAAGAGAGCATGGCGTAAGACCGTAAGACAGAGGAGCAGAGTTAGACTATTTGGCCCATCAAGTCTCCTCTGCCCTTCCTCCATAGCTGATTTATTATCCCACTCAACCCCATTCTCCTGCCTTTCACAGGAGGTTTTGACACTCTTGCTAATCAAGAACCTATCAATCACCACTTGAAACATACCCATTAGCTTGGGTTCCACAGCCATCTGCAGCAGTGAATTCCACAGATTCACAATGCTCCACCTAATGATGTTCCTCCTCATCTCTGTTCTAAAGGGACACATTCCTATTTTGAGGCTGTGCCCTCTGATCCTAGACTCCCTCACTGTAGGAAACATCCTCTCCACATCCAATCTGGGTCTTTCAATATTTGATAGGTTTCAATGAGATCCCCTCTTATTCTTCTAAACTCCAGCAAATACAGGACCGGAGCCAAAAAAATGCTGCTCATGCATTAACCCTGTCATTTCAGGGTTCATTCTCATGAACCTAAATATTCAGTAGGTTTCAATAAATGTTGTTAACGCTTTATCTTGTTGTATCTCCATGGCTGGTATCTGTGAAGCTCTGTCTTCGTGGAAGTCAGCATCTCTGCTACAGAGTCTTAGAATCATTGCAGGAGTGCAAGCTTGTGCTCCACCCCTTTGGTATGAACATAGAATCCTCCAACTTCCGGTAATTCCCTTCCCCTATCCCTATGTCACTCTGCCCCCTCCCCCAGCTGCCTACCACCTCCCTCATGGTTCTGCCTCCTTCTACTACCCATTGTGTTTTCCCCTACTCTTTCTTCACCTTTCCTGCCTATCACCTCCCTGCCTCCCTTCCCCCACCCCTTTATCTTTCTCCTTACTGGTTTTTCACCTGGAACCTACCAGCCTTCTCCTTCCCACCCTCCCCCCACCTTCTTTATAGGGCCTCTGCCCCTTCCCTCTTCAGTCCTGACGAAGAGTTCCGGCCCGAAACATCGAATCATCGTTTCCACGGATGCTGCCCGACCTGCTGAGTTCCTCCAGCGTGTTGTGAGTGTTGCCTGTGAACTAGCGGAAACCTGACTGAAACACAGGAGATCCTGAGGGGATTGAAGAGGCTGTAGGTTGGCGGAAAGATTCTTTCTTTTTTCCTGGAAGAATCTAGAACCAGGGATCACTGTTCAATAAATAAGGAAAATGAGTCAATTTTGTCACCTTTCAAAGGTTTGTGACCTTTAAGAACGAGCGTGCTAAAAGATCAGTGAAAGCCGTGTCTTTGAATATCTTAAAAGCAGTAGTAGTTAGATCTATACTCAGTGACCCTTTCACTAGGTACCTCCTGTAGCTGAGAAGTGGCCAGTGAGTGCATTCTCGTGGTCTTCTGTTGCTGTAACCCGTCCACTTTAAGGTTCGACGTGTTGTGCATTCAGAGATGCTCTTCTGCACACCGCTTTTGCAATGTCTGGTTACTTGAGTTAATGTCACTTTACCGTCAGCTTGAAGTAGTCTGGTCCATTCCCCTCTGACCTCTCTCTGCAACAAGGTGTTTTTGCCCGCAGGACTGCTGCTCGCTGATCTTGTGTTTTTTTTTTTCGCTTCTCACACCATTCCCTGTGAACTCTACATCGCATGGTGAGGTGTGATCCCCGTCGCTGCCTGTAAGGAGATCATACGTTCTCCCCGTGACCACTTGGGTTTCCTCTGGGTGCTCCAGTTTCCTCCCACAATCCAGCCAGTTGGTAGGTTAGTTGGTCATTGTAAACAATCCCGTGATTAGGCTAGGATTAAATCAGGGGATTGCTGGGTGACAGAGCCTGAAGGGCCAGAAGGGCCTGTTCATCTCATCTGCATCTCAATCACCCAATAAATAAAAAATAAATTAAAATTTAAAAATCCCATGAAACTAAAAGTTTCTGCAATACTCAAGCCACCTCATCTGGCACCAACAATCATTCCACAGTAAAAGTTACTTAAATCACACTTAGATTAGATTAGATTATGAGGACACACAGTCCTTTTTTATTGTCATTTAGTAATGCATGCATTAAGAAATGATACAATGTTCCTCCAATACGATATCACAGAAACACAAGACAAACCAAGCCTGAAAAACTGACAAAAACCACATAATTATAACATATAGTTACAGCAGTGCAAAGCAATACTGTAATTTGATAGAAGAACAGACCATGGGCACAGTAAAAAAAAAGTCTCAAAGTCTCTTGAGAGTCCCAACACCTCACGCAGACAGTAGAAGGAAGAAAACTCTCCCTGCCATGAGCTTCCAACACTGCAAACTTGCCGATGCAGCATCCTGGAAGCACCCCAGCACAGTCCGACACTCAGTCCATCCGAAAGCTTCGAGCCTCTGACCAGCCTTCCAACACCGAGCACCGAGCACCATCTCTGCCGAGCGCTTTGACCCCAGCTCCGGCCGCCAGCAACAGGCAAAGCTGAGGATTTGGGGCCTTCCCCTCCGGAGATTCTCGATTGCACAGTAGCAGCGGCAGCGAACCGGGCATTTCAAAAGTTTCTCCAGATGTTCCTCTGTGCTTCTCACGTCCGTCTCCATCAAATCAGGGTTGTGCATGGCCCCTATTTAACAAATACGATATCATTTCACCGGAGAGGCCGCGCGTGTTGCGTCGCGCCACCATCTTCTCCTCCCTCCCACTTTCTTCCCCATTTCTTCCCCATTCTGATGTCTGGACTGAACAACAACTGAATCTCTTAACCATGTCTGCATGCTTTTATGCATTGAGTTGCTGCCACTTGATTGGCTGATTAGATTAACGAGCAGGAGTACAGTTGTACCTAATAAAATGGCCACTGAGTGCATAAAATGCAAAGACGTGAAGAGTTAGACTATGAGGATGCAGTCAGAGCACTCATAATCTTATTAAGTATGAAGCCTGCCTGGAGGATCAAGTGACCTACTGTATTCTGAAATGTATTTGTCTATGAAGTTTAAGTGAGATAATTCAACCGAAATTAATTTCACATGGAGTTATACACTAATTAACTTTATGGAAATACGCTTTGGCAATCATTAGTCAAGTGTCTGTGTATTAGTGTGACAATTTTCAATAAATTGCACGATTAACCATAACAACAGGAATTCTGCAGATGCTGGAAATTCAAGCAACACACATCAAAGTTGCTGGTTAACCATGGCTGATTTTGCTTTGAGTGGTATCTAGTCGAGCTTCAGTATTAATATCAGAAAATGAAACATGTCAAGCTTTGTCTCGTCCTCTAAAACCAGGTCACGTGACCTAGTCAAAATGGCAGCAACACTTTATTCTCAACCATCTGGATAAGTGATGGATGGGCTTGTGAAAGGTGCCCTCAAGTATTCCTTCCTCGCCGTTAACTGCTCACTGAAGCTTGGCTGGCTTTTGACACAACTACTTGGCTCCAGCCCTCTTCTCGTAGTCGGAATTGGGCCTTGGCTTGTGCACACCAAGCAACGGTATTTTGCTCCCCAAACTCCAGTTTCGTAGTGACTATGTTGGCCAACATGTTCCATAACTCTGGAATCGTCCCAGAGCACTGGGGTCACCAATGTAGGTTTTCTCAAATAAAACGACATGAGGCGGTTTATGTTTATGAAAAACCACAACAACTCATTTATTGTACTCCAAAACTAGCACCAAAGCGTGGTAACTGAACTTCACGTAGTTACATCATCACGTCAGACCAGCCTCTTAAATTGAACCACAACTCGATGTCGGTGGTTGTGAGCTATGTACGTTTCCACCCCACACCAGAACTGATTCAGTGCAGGCCATGACTGGCTGCTGGAGGTAACGTTACAATGACAGCCTTGATACTGAAAACACAAGAGGTTTTTGCAGATGCTGGAAATCCAGAGTAACACAGACAAAACGCTGGAGAAATTCAGCAGGTGAGGAATAAACAGTTGATGTTCTGAGCCGAGAGCTTTAAAATCTGGACACTGATGTCCTGATGAAGAGTCTCAGCCTGAAACGTCGACTGTTTATTCCTCTCCATAGATGCTGCCTGACCTGCTGAGTTCTTCTGGCATTTTATGTGCTGCTCACATTTTCGTCATCTGCAGAATCTCCAGTGTTTATGAAAACTACTTTACCTTCTGCAGTTTATCCACTTTTCTAAAGACTGATTTTGATAAAAATCCTGTCTCTATTTATAAAGTTCAGATCCTGTTTGCATTTTGACCAATTCCTCAACTTGCCCTGTCACTTCAGCAAACCGTGCACAGATCACCATAGGTTCCTGTGCTCATTGCAGAATTACGTTCTCTTTTCATGTTTCCTACCAAAATATAACACTTCCTTTTTCTCTCCATAGATGCTGCCCGACCTGTTGTGTTTCTCCAGCATTTTGTATGGGTTAACCTTGATACCAAGGCAGTATTTAAGTAGCATCACACCAGAATAAAGCAGGAGGAAATTCTTTAGCCAGAGAGTGGTGAATTGGTGAAATTCATTGTCACAGATGGCAGTGGAGGCCAAATTACCCAATCACTGGGTATGTTTAAAGCAGAGGTTGATAGGTTCTTGATTAATCAAAGGTTATGGGGAGAAGGCAGGGAAAGTCGGGTTGAGAGGGATAATAAGTAAGCCTTGATGGAATGGTGGAGCTGACTCGATGGGCTGAATGGCCTAATTCTGCTCCTACAGTACTGTGCAAAAGTCTTAGCTAGGGTGCCTAAGACATTTGCACAGTACTGTATTTCTGAACATGGAGCAGAGAGCGAGTTTGTAAATCTTCAGGCGCAAAGGATGTTGTGAACGGCGAGGGAGGAGCACCATAGGAGAATGTGTGGCTGGTGGCAGAGGAGGAGTGCAGGGGCAGGGGGTGGCAGGGGTCTAGACACATCCAGCCCTGAGACGCCAGACAAGGTCACTTGATTCCAAACAACAGGTTTATTGATTATTACAGAATGTCTCTCTGGTGCTTCCCACTCCCTCCCCTGTCCCATCCTCTTTATCCCAACTATAACCAAGTTAGAGAATTGGGAAGCTTTTAAATACCAAAAGAAGGCAATAAAAAAGTCATTAAGAAGCTAAAGGTGGAATATTAAAGTAAGCTAGCCAATAATATTAAAGAGGATACCAAATTTACTTCAGATACATAAAGTGTAAAAGAGAGGTGAGAGTGGATAGTGGATCACTAGAAAACGATGCTGGAGAGGTTGTAATGGCGGACAAGGAAATGGTGGATGAACTGAATAAGTCCTTTGCATCAGACTTCACTGTGGAAGACACAAACAGTATGGCGCAAGTACCAGGTGTCAGGAGTCATGAAGTGTGTGAAATTACCATCACTAGGGAGAAGGTTCTTGGGAGACTGAAAGGTCTGAAAGAAGATAAGTCACCTGGACCAGATGTTGTACACCACAGGGTTTCGAAGGAGGTGGCTGGAGAGAATATGGAGGTATGAGTAATGATCTTTCAAGAATCACTAGATTTTGGAATGGTTCCGGAAGACTGGAAAATTGCAAACATCACTCTACTCTTTAAGAAGAGAGAGAGTCAGAAGAAAGGAAATTATAGGCCAGTTAATCTGACCTCAGAGGTTGGGAAGATATTGGAGTTGATTGTTAAGGATGTGGTTTCAGGGTATTTGGAGGCACATGATAATATAGACTGTAGTCAGCATTGTTTCCCCAAGGGAAAGTCTTGCCTGACAAATCTGTTGGAATTGTTTGAAGAAATCATAAGCAGGATCGATGAAGGAGAATCAGTTGATGTTGTGTACTTGGATTTTCAGAAGGCCTTAGACAAGGTGCCACACATGAGCTTGCTTAATAAGCTATGAGCCCATGGTATTACAGGGAAGATTCTAGCATGGATAAAGCTGTGGCTGCTTGGCAGGAGGCAAAGAGTGGGAATAAAGGGAGCCTTTTCTGGCTGGCTGCTGGTGACTAGGGGTGTTCCACAGGGGACTATGTTGGGACCGATTCTTTTTATGTTACATGTCAATGAATTGGATGATGGAATTGATGGTTTTGTTGCAAAGTTTGCAGACAGTGCAAAGATAAATGGAAGGGTAGGTAGTCTTGGGGAAATAGAGAGGCTACAGAAGGACTTAGAAAGATTGGGAGAATGGACAAAGAAGCAGATGGAATACGGTGTCGGGAAGTGTATGGTCATACACATTGGCAGAAGAAATGAAAGGGTTGACTATTTTCCAAACGGTGAGAAAATACAGAAATCTGAGGTGCAAAGGGATTTGGGAGTATTTGTGCAGGGTATAAATACCACCAGACTAGACATGCCTAAGCATTATCCGTGATGAAGATGGCTGAGTTTGTCATTGAAATGTCAGTTATAATCAATACCTGTACCCGGCTGGAAGCCCGAGAAGAGTTTATTCGAAAATACATATAAAACCCTGAGATTCATTTTCCTGTGGACATAATAAATCTATAGAATAATAAACAAAATGCAGTCAACGAAAGACCACCCAACTAGGGCGTTCAACCAGACTGCAGGAGACAACACGGTGCAAGTACACAAATAAAGAAATAATAATAATAAATAAATTTCAAGAACATGAATTGAAGAGTGCTTGAAAGTGAGTCCATAGGTTGTGGGAACAGTTCTGTGATGGGGCAAGTGAAGTTATCCCCTCTGGTTCAGGAGCCTGATAGTTAAGGGTCCTGAACCCGGTGGTGTGGGTCTTGAGGCCTCTGCACCTCCTTCCTGATGACAATAGTGAGAAGG
This sequence comes from Mobula birostris, assembly GCF_030028105.1. Lineage (NCBI taxonomy): Eukaryota > Metazoa > Chordata > Chondrichthyes > Myliobatiformes > Myliobatidae > Mobula > Mobula birostris. The sequence continues at coordinate 13,162,274 of NC_092379.1, forward strand.
GTGGGTGGGGGTCGCAGGGTGGGTGGGGGTCCCCGATTTCCTGCGACAGTGTTTCATGTCGATGCGCTCAATGGTGTGGAGGGCTTTACCTGGACTGGACTGAGCCAAACCCACTGTGTGGCATTATAAGAACAACGAGAACACGAGGAAAGGAAAGACAGCAGAGAGCAAAAAGAATCCCGGTGGCAAGGAAATGAACAAAGAAAAGACAGAAATAAACCAATTACCTGCAACCTGGTGGGAGCAACGGATGTTGGGAATGGCAACTTGGAGAACACGTGGAGATGTGTGGGACACGTGGCAGAGAAGGAGTGCCAGCAGCAGGGGCTGGTGCGGATGCAAACACACCCAGCCCTGAGACACAAGGCAAAGTTATTTGATTCCAAACAATTCGTTTATTGATCATTACAGAATGTCTCTGGTGCTTCCTGCTCCCTCCTCTCTCACTTCTCCTTTTCCCAACCACGATTCCCCTCACCCAGCCCCTTTCCCACTCTCGGTCCACAATAGAGACCCATCTCGGAATCAGGTTTATCATCACTCACATTTGTCATGAAATTTGTTTTTTATTCTGACAGCAGTACAGGACAATACATAAAATTACTACAGTACTGTGCAAACGTCGTAGGCACCCTAATATATATGCATGTGCCTACGACTTTTGCACTATACTTTACCTAACAATTTCAACTGTGGTTACATTTGGAGCATGGAGAAGATGACGGTGCGATGCAGCGCGCGCGGCTGTTCCAAATGATATCGTATCTGTGAAGTAGGATGCCGTGCACAATCCGGATTTGATGGAGACAGCCGTGAGAAGCACGGAGGAACATCTGGAGAAACTTCTGAAATGTCCGCTTCGCTGCCGCTGCTACTGTGCGATCGAGAATCTCCGGAGACGTAGGCCCCAAATCCTCGGCTTTGCCTATTGCCTGTTGCCGGGGCTGGGGTCGAAGCGCTTGGCAGACGTGGTGGTCAGTGCTTGGTGTCGGAGGGCTGGTTGGAGGCTCCGAGTTTCCGGACGGACTCGGAGTCGGACTGTGGTCGGATGCTTCCGGGATGCTGCATCGGCAAGCTTGCGGCGCTGGAGGTTCACCGTCTGCGTGAGATGATGGGACTTCCGAGAGACTTTGAGACTTTTACCGTGCCATGGTCTGTTCTTATCAAATTACGGTATTGCTCTGCACTGTTGTAACTATATGTTATAATTATGTGGTTTTTGTCAGTTTTTCAGTCTTGGTTTGTCTTGTGTTTCTGTGATATCATTCTGGAAAAACATTGTATCATTTCTTAATGCATGCATTACTAAATGACAACAAAAGAGGACTGCGTGTCCTCATAATCTAATCTAATCTAATTACCACATGGTGTGCTCCTATTAGTTTTTAAAAATTAAAAGTCAAATCTCAGAAACTGTGTTGCTAAAACATTTTCGTTTTGAAGCACGGTGTTGCAGTTTATCAGTGTGCACAAATGGCTGGGAAAATATTAACCATCTTCTGGCATTTTGGTGAAGGAAAGCATGAAGAAATCCCTTCCCGTCCAGTTTCTTGGCTTGATAAATGAGCATACAATGTAATTCACGGTAAAGAGACTCTGCTATCGTTTTGTTCCCTGCACTGAATTGTTTTAACCTAGTGGCCTCGGGGGAGTCCTTTGTGGATGCCTTATCCGTAATAAGTGATGGTGTTTTTTCACATAAATAGATTTACAGTGAAAGAATCCCTTGTGCAAAGTATGGGTTTTAAGCAAAATGTCTGACTATCTATTCCCTGAATTGCAGATGAAGATAATAAAAAGCTGACAGCGGAGGAAGAGGAAGCCCGGCGCATTGCGGAGATGGGGAAGCCTATCCTGGGGGAGCATTCCAAGTTGGAAGTCATTATTGAGGAGTCTTATGAATTCAAGGTATTCTCAAAAAAATGCAATGCATTATCTCTGAGTCTTAATTCCAAGCCTCTCAGTGAAGTCCCTGGCTTTCAGACTGGCACCTTGTTTAATCATTACAGTTCCGATTAGTGCTGGAAAAAGACTCTTTGGTGCACGTCCTTGGCCCCCTCTCCCAATGTCCAACTATCTCCAGAAAAAGCGGGATCTCCTGGTGGCCACCCATTCCCATTCCCATTCTGACATGTCCGCCTATGGCCTCCTCCTTTGCTGCGATGAGGCCACACTCAGGTTGGAGGAGCAACACCTTATATTCCCTCTGGGTAGCCTCCAACCTGGTGGCGTGACATCGATTTATCGAACTTCTGGTAATTGCCCCCCACTCCCTCACCATTCCCCATTTCCATTTCCTTCTGTCACCTTATCCCCTTATCTGCCCATCACCTCCCTCTGGTGCTCCTCCCCCTTTCCCTTTCTTCCATGGCCTTCTGTCCTCTCCCATCAGATTCCCCCTTCTCCAGCCCTTTATCATTTTCACCAATCAGCTTCCCAGCTCTTTACTTCATCCCTCCCCCCTCCCGGTTTCACCCATCACCCACCACCTTGTTCTTCTTCCTCCCCTCCCCCCACCTTCTTACTCTGACTGCTAACCTTTCTTTTCCAGTCCTGATGAAGAGTCCCGGCCTAAAACGTCGACTGTTTACTCTTTTCCATGCATGTTGCCTGGCTTGCTGAGTTCCTCTGGCATTTTGTGTGTGTACTTTGGATTTCCAGCATCCGCAGATTTCCCCTCGTTTATCACTCATATTCAATGGCCAGGATGACAAGGTTAGCAATAAGATGAAAACAGAAAACACGATTAAAGCTCAGCAGGTCAAGCAGTAGAAAGAGAGCAGTTAACTCTTTGGGTCCACAGTCTTCAGAGAAAGAGAGAATCAAAGTTCAAAGTACATTTATTTTCAAAGTACGTATGCAGTTTACAACCCCGAGATTCATCTTTCCACAGACAGTCAGGAAACAAAAGAAGAACTGTGGAACCAACCTGTTAAAAGAAACATGTCAAACATCGAACTCCCCTCCCTTGCCCACAAAAAAAGCACAAAAGGCAACAAATCTAAATCGAGTGAAAACACAGAATATAAAACCCAAAAGGCATATTTCGGTTCAGTTCAGCCCAGTGTTCATTACCTGCAGGCCGCCCCAATTCAAAGATGGCCCAAAAAATCGTCACAAAAAAAGGGCGACCAGAACTAGAACACATCAGAAAAACTGAATTAGAGTCCAAATCTACAATCCATGTCGATTAAACTTTGCTCTGACTCCATCCGCTGACAGCATCGAGGGAAACAGAGAGGTCGCTCGAATGCAAGGACCTTCCCTTGGCGGCAGCGAGGGACCGCCAAATGCAGACACCTTCTCCGGCAGCAGCGAATGAGGGGCTGGTAGAAGTGGCTGGACGCTCGCTGAACAGGGGGTTGCCATGGTAGCGTAGCGGTCAGCATGACACTATTACAGCTCAGGTCGTTCCGGACTTCAGAGGTCAATTCCGGTGTTGTCTGTGAGGAGTTTGTACGTTCTCCCCGTGACCGCATGAGTTTCCTCCGGGTGCTCTGGTTTCCTCCCACAGTCTGAAGACGTACCGGTTGGTAGGTTAATTTGGTCATTGTAAATCGACCTGCGCTGAATGCATAGGTTGCGGGGCGAGGCGGCTCGTTGGGCTGGAAGAGCCTGTTCTGAGCTACATCTCTAAATAAATAAAGAAGAGTTCGTCTAGGCAGCAGAGAAGATGGGGGAGGTTTGGGTGAACAGAAGGAATATCCCTGATAGGATGAAATAATGGGGCAAATAATGTAGAGTTACGATCCAATTAAGTTCTTTGTGTCATGATTTGTCAATGTGCAGCCTGGCCTATTATAGCAGATTTTTGATTTTTATTGATTTAAGATTGGGTAATTTTCATTAAGACCACACAGCCTGCTTACATTTTTTAAAGAGGTTTTACCACCATTCCCATTTTCATTTTCCAATAGAGCCCTCAATGCTTTATCGTGAAAGATACACCTCATTACCTTTTAAGTTCTTTTGGACAGCTCGCTGGAATAGCTTTGCCTGGTAATTTAAGGCATGTCACATTTCATTGGGGAAACATTCCAAATGAGTTCAATGTTTCCTCGTAGATCTTTCATTTTAACTAACCATTCTTTTGAACAAAATAACCAGAAGACCAATTATGATGCAGAGTTAAAACTACCGTGTGGAGGCTGAACATACGTTTCGATTGTCGCCTTTTAGATGCTTCCACGTATGTGGTAGAGGAAGGGAAAAGAGCACACAAGTCCACTAGATCTTAGCCAGCAGGGGAATTCGACATAGAAAATGACATGTTCCATAAGACCAGAAAATATAGGAGCAGAATTAGGCCATTCAGCCCATCAAATCGGTTCCGCCAATTCACCAAGGCTTATTTATCATCCTTCTCAACCCCAGTCTCTTGCCTTCTCCCCGTAAGCTTTACCACCCAGCAATCCCCTGATTTAATCTGAGTCGAATCACAGGACAATTTACAATGAACCATTAACCTCCCAACTGGTAGGCCTTTGGACTGTGGGAGGAAACTGGAGCACCCTGAGGTCACCCACGTGGTCACGGGGAGAACGTAGAAACTCCTTACAGGCAGCAGCAGGATTTGAACCTGGATCATCAGCACTGTAAAGCGTCGTGCACCATGCTACCATGCCACCTTATTTCACCTCCCTCTGGCTAAAGAAACTCCTCCTCATCTCTCCACTTAATGAACTACCGGACCTGTCTCTCACCAGGGCTTTTCTGAGGAGGGCACTGGAGGAGGTGGGGAAGATACCATTTCCTCTTCCTAGGAATCCACCCTTACCATGAGTATCGTAGAAACACGATCCTCGGTCCCATATTCATACAAGTACTTCTCATCCCACGTTACCGAAACGATCCCACTTCTCCCAACTGAAGACTATCACGGAAAGAACTTGCACATTCACACTTGATTCACAGCCCCCATAAATCCGCGTGGTTGGCGTGTGTGACCATGCTAAACACCTCTCTCTTGTCCTGGGTGGATCTGGCAACGATGCCCTGTACACTGCCGTCTTAGCACTCGTTTCTACTCAGAGGACAAAGTCCAGGCCAGTGCATTTTGGGTCCCTCACCGAAGCATGGATGAGCTGGCATTGCAGAGGTTAACAAGCAGATCGCAGGAGTGAAAGGGTTAAAGTATGAGGAGCACTTGAAGGCTCTTAGCTTGCTGGAGATTAAAATAATGAAAGGGATGATCTCACTGAAAATGATTGAATACTGATAGGCCTAGACTGTGGATGTGGAGTGGATGGTTCTTGTAGTGTTGGAAGTCTAGAAGCAAAGGGCTCAGCCTCAGAACAAAAGGACAAAGATGAGGAGGAATTTCCTTATCTAGATTGTGGAGTACCTGTGGAATTCATTGCCACAGACAGTAGTTGAGGCCAAATCACTTAAAGTGGAGGTTGATAGGTTCCTGATTGCCAAAGGTGTCAAAGGTTACGGGAAGAAGGCAGGAGGCCCATGATGAAATGGCAGAGCAGACTAGATGGGCCGAAGGGCCTAATTCTGCTCCTGTGCCTTATGGCCTGTTGGACTCTGTTGATCCCAAAATCTGAAATTAATTTTCAAGTCTGAATTGTTACAAACATGTCCCACTCTTCTCAGTTCAAATAAGGAAGTTCTTTGCCAACCTCAGGCAGTTACAAACATATCTTCCTTTTAAGAAAACAAACTTGGAGTGGCTAAATAATTTAAATAATCTTTTCACCATTCTTCCTTAAAATAATTGCATATTCTTGCTCCACCTATCCTCATAAGACATGTTCTCCAATCCAGGCAACATACTGATAAATCTCCTCTGCAAACTCTCGAGAGCCTCCACATCCTTCCTATTATAAGGTAGTCAGAACCGAGCACATTACTCCTGGTTTGGTCTAACCAGGGCTTTTTTAGAGCTGCAACATTACCTCGTGGCTCTTGAATTCAATCCCACAGCACACCATACACCTTATTAACAACCTTAACAATTTGTTCGTCAAATTTGGTGCACCTATGGATGTAGACCCCAAGATCCCACTGTTCCTCCGCACTGCTAAGTGTTCTGCCATTAACCTTGTAATTCTGCTTCAGGTTTGACCTTCCAATGTGCAGCAGCTTCTATTTGAATTTGAATTTATTTAAATCTTACATCCATCCCACAATGTGAGGGAGTAAAAATCTTCACGTTATGACTCTGTCACAATGTACGGACATGTGAAATTAAAAGTCTAATGGCTTGTAGAAAGAAGCTGTCCCATAGCCTGCTGGCCCGGGCATTAATGCTGCGGTACTGTGTGCCAGATGGAAGCAGCTGAAACAGTTTACGGTTGGGGTGACTGGCGTCCCCGGTGGTCCTCCAGGTCTTCTTTCTGCACTTGCTGCTATAGATGTCCTGAAAGGAGGGGAGTTCACATTCACAGATGCTCTGGGCTGTCCGTACCACTCTCTACAGTGCCCAGCGATCGAGGTTGGTGCAGCTCCTGTACTAGGCAGTGATACAACCAGTCAGTATGCTCTCAATGGTGCCCCTGTAAAAGGCCTTGAGTATTTGGGGGCTCATGACAAACTTCTTCAATCGCCTGAGGAAGAAGAGACGCTGTTTTGCTTTTTTTTTTGCCACAGACGATGTGTACAGTCCAGGTGAGATCTTTGGTGATGTGTATACCCAGGAAGTTGAAACTACTCACCCTCTAATTGCAGTCCCATTGATGTTGATCTGTCTCCGTTCCTCCTGTAGTCCACAATCAGTTCTTTTGCTTTTTGGACATTGAAAGAGAGGTTGTTATCCTGGCAGCACTGTGTCAGAGTTTCAACCCCTCCTCTGTCTCATTACCACTAGAAATAAAGCCGATCGATGTCATGTCGTCTGTGAATTTGATCAGCAGATTGGAGCTGTGCGTGGCAGCACAGTCATGGGTGTCAAGGGAGTAGAGGAGAACACAACCCTGGGGGCACCTGTGTTGAGCGTCAGAGGGGCAAAGGTGAGGGAGCCCACCCTTACCATCTGTCGGCGATCCGATGGGAAGTCTAGGATCCAGCTGCATAAGGCCGTTTAATACGGATGCAGAGGTTAAATAGGTGTGGGGGTTGCATTATAGATATTGAGACAAAAACGGCTGAAATTACAACACAGCAGAGTGAACTTCAAGTATATAGAAAAAGCCAAAACTGGAAGACTGCTTTAAGGCAGTTATCAGGGTAGAATGGCATGGTCAGGAGTGATCTTCAAACAAGGATTACACTTACATCCAGTGACCAAGGGTTGGAAGTGGACTGCTCTTCTGAATTTGGTGTTGTCTAAAGGCAGCAGTTCTGAAAGGAACCTTCTGAAGGTTCTGGAGGTCATCCCTTGGTAGGTTAAAAACCCAGCGCACGCCGTCCTAGGTGCCAGTATATCTGTCAGTCCGCTGCCTTGCTGCGTCTAGGCATGCTGTGGGATTCCCCGGCGACATGCTGAGGAATTCACTTTTCCAAACCCACGCCAGCCAGGCCTGGTGATAGCCCTGCTCATTTGAATGGGAGTTAATAACACCACAGATCAGGGGAGGAGAAAAAAACTTTAACATTTTACTACATTTCAATCACTTGATTGCTTAATATTAAATTTTAACTCTTTGGTAACAAAATTATTTGAAGCAATTTTACAGGTATCTCTGGATTTCATAAAAATCTATCAATTTTTAAAATTCATTTACAGGATGTGGGTACTGCCAGCTAAGCCAGCATTTATTGCCCATCCCTAGTTGCCCTTGAGAAGGTGGTGATGAGCTGCTTTCTTGAACCGCTGCAGTCCCCGAGGTGTAGGTACACCCACAGTGCTGTTAGGGAGGGGAGTCCATGATTCTGACCCAGCGACAATGAAGGAACAGTGATATGTTTCCAAGTCAGGATGGTGAGTGGCTTGGAGGGGGATTTCCAAATGGTGGTATTCCCAGGTATCTACTGTTCTCATCCTTCTAGATGGTAGTGGTCGTGGATCTGGAAGGTGCTGCCTTAGGAACTTTGGTGTGTTGTTGCAGTGCATCTTGTAGATAGTACACACTACTGTAACTGTTGGTCGATGGTGGAGGGATTGGATGCTTGTGGAAGGGGTACCAATCAAGAAGGCTGCCTTGTACTGGATGGTGTCGAGCTCCTTGAGTATTGATGGAGCTGCGCTCATCCAGGTGAGTGGCCAGTATCCCAATACACTCCTGGCCTGATCCTTGTAGATGGTGGACAGGCTTTGGGGAGTCAGGAGGTGAGTTACACGCCACAGGATTCCTAGCCTTTGCCTGGCTCTGGCAGCCGCAGGGTTTATATGGCTAGACCAATTCAGTTTCCTGTCAATGGTAATCCCCAGGATGTTGATAGTAGGGGATTCAGTGATGGTGATAGAGTACTGCATCAAGCCTCCTGACTTTGACAGGAAATGAAGTTCCACCCACAGACCTGAAACCGTACGGGAGGCGTTCTCTCACCAATACCACACTGAGGCCTTTTCAATACAGTACTCTACCATATACCTCTTGCACGCAGCATTTTGCTCTCCACAGCCTGCCCAACTTGTGGGGGACCGCAAGTGGCAAACCAGATCAGGCTTTATCCATCCTAATATCGTTACCACCCTCAGAAAGGTGTCATCCATCATTCAGGACCCCCATCACCTAGGTCATGACCTCTCCTCATTTCCACCATCAAGGAGGAGGTACAGAAGCCTGAAGGCACACACCCAACGATTCAGGATCAGCATCTTCTCCTCTGCCTTCCGATTTCTGAATGGATATTGAACCCATGAACAAAACCTCACTTTTTATTAACATAAACATGAGGAATTCTGCAGATGCTGGAAATTCAAACAACACACGTCAAAGTTGCTGGTGAGTGCAGCAGGCCAGGCAGCATCTCTAGGAAGAGGTACAGTCGACGTTTCGGGCCGAGACCCTTCGTCAGGACTAACGAAGTTCGTGTGTTGCTTGAAGTTGCAGCATCTGCAGATTTCCTCGTGTTTGCATTTTGTACGTGTGATGTGCTGAAAGCGGTGTTATTTGATAAGCATCTCTATCCCAGGGGTTCCCCACCTTGGGGTCCACAGACCCTTTGGTTAATGGGAGGGGTCCATGTTATGAAGAAGGTTGGGAACCCCTGCACTCTTCTGAGGCTGTGCCCTCTGGTCCTTAGATCCCCCTGCTACAGGAAACATCCTCTTCACATCCACTTTATCTAGGCCTTTCAATGTTTAAGAGTTTTCAATGAGATCCCCCCCCTCATTCTTCTAAACTCCAAAGAGTACAGGTTCAGAGCCATCAAATGCTCCTCATGCGTTAATCTTTTCATTCCTGGAATCATTCTCGTGAACGTCCTCTGGACTCTCTCCAATGAGTAGATAGAAGCCAAGCAACACACATAAAAGTTGCTGGTGAGCGCAGCAGGCCAGGCAGCATCTCTAGGAAGAGGTACAGTCGACGTTTCGGGCCGAGACCCTTCGTCAGGACTGACTGAAAGAAGAGCTAGTAAGAGATTTGAAAGTGGGAGGGGGAGGGGGAGATCTGAAATGATAGGAGAAGACAGGAGGAGGAGGAACTGTCCAGCTCTTGGCTCTATCCCTCCCCCTCCCGTCCTCTCCTATCTTTTCGGATCTCCCCTTCCCCGTCCCACTTTCAAATCTCTTACTAGCTCTTCTTTCAGTTAGTCCTGATGAAGGGTCTCGGCCTGAAACGTTGACTGTACCTCTTCCTATAGATGCTGCCTGGCCTGCTGTGTTCACCAGCAACTTTGACGTGTGTTGTTTTTTACTAACAGTTTTTTTTGTATTGTGGGTGTGTCTCTCAGCGGTGCTGACCTTTGTGAGTTACGTTTAATTTCTCACACCCCATCCCACTATGTTGTTCCACTTGACATGTCATGATTCCAATCACTTACCCAAAATATTATTTTCTGAGAGGAATCTAATTTCCAGTTGAATTAATCAATGTCGACAGCGTCTACTCTTTCCTTGGGGAGCCAGCTTAATAGAGTAAATAAGGTTTTACTGGAACGATTTGTTTCTACGGAATTTTTTTTAGAACTCTCTTCATGCAGGGAAGTATGAGAGTATATCATCCCTCGAGGATTACAAATGGCACATGAGACGTGGCTAATGAAAGGAGATCAGGGTAGTATTAACGGAAGAACATTATGATATTACCAAAAAGCATTAATCCTGCTAACTGGGAAAATTTTAGACTTTGGCAAAGAATGAATGAGAGACGGTTTCATTGTAATATTTAAAATTCCATGGGGTCTTCACGACACTACTGTGGATGCAAAGAATCTGGAATTCGAGATTACTGTTTCAAACGGTCACCCATTTCGGACCGAGAGCAGAGAGGGAGTAAAGTTATTTTTCTCAGAGAGCCATGCGTCTTTGGAACTTAGGGATCTGCCACCTAGACTGTGCTCTTTTCTCGCTGCTGCTATCAGGTGGAAGATACAAGAGCCTCAGGATTCGCACCACAGATTCAAGGGCAGTTACTACACCTCAATCATCAGGCTCTTGAACAAAAGGGGATAACTACACTCACTTGCCCATCCATTCCCACAAACCAATGATCTCACTTTAAGGACTCTACATCTCATTACCTCCTGACCTTGTTACTTATTGCTATTTATTTATATTTGCATTTGCACAATTTGTTGCCTTCTGCACTCTGGTTGATCTTTCATTGGTCGTGTTATAGTTACTATACTGCAGATTTGCTGAGTATGCCCGCAGGAAAATGAATCTCAGGGCTGTGTGTGGTGACATGTATGTACTTTAACAATAAATTTTACTTTGAACTTTGGCAACAGGATTTTAGTTATATATTTATTTAGAAATACAGCTTGGTACAGGACCTTCTGGCCCAATGAACCACACCCACCAGCAACCCACCTATTTAACACTAGTCTAATCACAGGACAATTTACAATGGCCTATTCAGCTGCTAACCAGTATGTCCTTCGACTGTGGACACCACAGCCCGGTAGTTAATATGATGTTACTTCAGCTCAGAGCATTGGTTTTTGGAGTTTAATCCCAGAGTCCTATGTATGGAATCTCTGGACGGCCTCCCTGTGGAATGCTTGGGCTTTCAGCAGTTTCCCCCACAGTCTAAAGATGTACCTGTCGGTAGATTAATTGGTCATTGTAAATTGTCCCGTGGTTAGGTGACGTTTAAATGGGCAATGTGGCTCAAAGAACCGGAGGTGCTTATTCTGCGCTGTATCGCTAAGTAAAAATAAATAAATAAATAAACCAGAGCACCCAGATAAAACTCTGGTGGTCGTGGGGAGAACATACAAGTTCCTTATGGAATTGAACTCTGAACTCTGAACTCCGAAATGCTCCAAGCTGTAATAGCGTCACACTACTTTAGAGCTGAGGTAGATAGATTTTTAATGCACATGGGGTGAAGGGGTACTGGGGTAGCTGAAGTTACAATCAGATCAGTTACAGCCAATTGATCCTAATATGTAGAAATCCATGATAAATCGTCAACAGAGCGACAAAACAACATAAAACTAAATCTGAAAATTATAAAACAGATGTAAAACCCCAAACAGGTGTGCATAAAATTAGCTAATGTGATAGGGGAAATTATAATTGTGAAATAAGGGAATTGTAGAGACATTACAATCTTTTTGCTAGAAAAGTTTTGTATTAGTAGTGGATAATTCATTCAATTCAATTCAAGTTTAATTGTCATTCAAACAGACATGAATAATCATGAATTCAATCAAACGTGTCAGCTTCACTCTGCGGTCAAGGTACAAAACACAGTACCAACAGTCACGCACAGCACAAAGCACATGTAAGATAGCAAGTACATGTAAGATATCAGCAAAGTACAGCCATGCAAAAAAAAAAAGTCCAGACCCTGAGTCTATGAATGCACCAGAATTCCGCAGTTTACCACAATATGGCTTGCCTTCTGCCAAGCGAACACTGGGGGGCATCACTGACTGCAGCTGGATGCCACACCACACTGCCCCTGGTGGAGCTCACTGGCTCCTACAACCTCTCTCCCGGCAGCTGTAAACAGGCAACACCGCGGCTTGAGGCCTTGAGTCCATGAGTGCCGCAGAAATCTGCAGTCAACTAAGAGTCAACTGAGGATGAAGAACATAAAATATTAATGCCGGTAAAGAATTGGGTGGCAGGGTTGGGATGCGTCTCTACCAAAGAAGGTGTAAGGTGCTCCATCCCTCCGCTAGCCTGCAGGTCACTCTTGGGCGAGGTGTAGTACCAGCTTAGCCCCCCCCCACCGCCCTGATCAGGGTCACGTGAAGCCATGGCTGCAGGTGATGGATGGTCGTACGAGCAGCCGGTGCATATCACAAGTCCTGGTTATGTGACCACTGACGCCAGACAGACAATCTCTGAATAGTATTGATAATGGCTGTGGGGGTCGCGGGGGGGGGGGAGGAATCACCCATCTGGTAAAGACACTGCCCAGAAGAAAGCAATGGCAAATCACTTCTGTAGAAAAATTTGCCAGGATCCATTATGGTCATGGAAAGACCATGATCACCAATGTCATATGACATGGTACATATTGATGACATCATATGACATGGTACATGATGATGATGATGATGATGATGATGATGATGATGATGATGAATTCCATTATGATAACTGAATGAGATGATTTTCCAAGTCAATTTAGGGGGATGTACAAGTGACTCTCCTCCCCTGAGGAAGTAGTGGTCATGGGTTTGTGAAATGCTGTTGTAGGCAGGCTGCTTCAATGCTGTTCTCAATAGTGTACACAACACCCACTACATGTTAGTGGTGAAGGAAGTAAAGGAGTCGATGGAGTGGGTGGTAATTCCATGGGGAACCAGCAGGTTAGGGTGGCTCCCATGTGCCTGCTACCCTCATCTTTCTTGATGCCCACAGGTGGCGGGGGCAGTACAATGGTGTAGCAGTTGGTGCAGTCCTTGACAGTGCCAGATATCACTGACAGGGGTTCGATTCCTGCTGCTGTCAGTAAGGAGTTTGTATGTTCTCCCCATGACCGGATGGTTTCCTATAGGTGCTCGGAATCCTTCCCACATTCCGAAGACATACAGTACTCTGCAAGGGTCTGAGGTCCACTAGGGTATCTAAGACTTTTGCATGGTACTATATTTGCTAATGTGGAGCGGGTGGCAGCAAAGGATGCTGGGAATGGTGAGGGTGGAGTGCTGTGGGTCAGGTGGCAAAGAAGGAGTACCAGGAGTGGGGGTGGCACAGGTACAGACATGCCCAGCCCTGAGACACCAGGCAAGGTTATTTGATTTGAACAATTAGTTTATTGATCATTATAGAATGTCTCTCTGGTGCTTCCCGCTCCCTCCCTGCTCCCTTCCCCTTTTCCCAGCCATGATTCCACTCTCCCTGCCCCCTTCCCACTCTCAGCCCACAATAGAGACCCATATCAGAATCAGGTTTATCATCACTCACATTTGTCATGAAATTTGCTTTTTATTCTGCGGCAGCAGTACAGCGCAATACATAAAATTACCACTGTATGGTTAGGGTTAGAATAAATTATGGGCATGCCACGTTGACGGTGGAAATGTGGCAAAAGTTGCAAGCTGTCCCCGGAACAATCCTTGCTGATTTGATTTGACAAAAAATGACACATTCTAAAATTCGAAGTAAAATTATTATCAAAGTACATAGGTATATCTCACCATGTACAACCCAGAGGTTCATTTTCTTGCAGAATACTCAATAACTCCATAATATAATAATAACCATAACAGAATCAATGAAAGACCATCCAACTTGGGTGTTCAACCACTGTGCAAGAGACAACAAACTGAGGAAGTACAAAAAGAAAGAAGTAATAATAATGAATAAATAAGCAAAAAATATCGAGAACATGAGATGAAGAGTCCTTGAAAACTGAGTCCAAAAGTTCTGGGAATATTTAATTGTTGGGGCAAACGTTACAGGAGCATCAAAACTAAAACCACAAGGCTACTAAACAGCTTCCTCCCACAGGCAGTCAGACTGCTAAATAGCTGCTCTACCTGACTCTGCTTTGGACACTTTTAACTTGCACTGGACACGAATAACTGATTTTAACTGACATGTGGCTGTTGTGTTTTACTATTTATTGTAATGTTTATTATTTAGTGTTGCGTTTGTTATGTTATGATTGCACTGCTCCTGGGAAACGCTGTCTCATTCTGCCCTGTAGAGCTGATGTACGGTTAGCATGACAATAAAGTTTTTTTGAATCTTGAAACTTGAAGTGAAGATGAGTGGTTATCCCCTTTTGTTCAAGAGTCTGTTGGTCGAGGGGTAGTAACTGTTCCTGAACCTGGTAGTGTGAGTCTTGAAGCTCCTGCACCTTCTTCCTGCTGGCAGCAGCGAGAAAAGAGCATGACCTGGGTGGCGGGGGTCCATGATGATGGATCCTGCATCAACATAGGTTTCGATGTTTCTATCTACATATGACAAATAATGCTAATCTTTATCTTTAGATCTGGGAGGTGAGGTCAGATTCGTCCAGGCACTTAACTACGCTGCATTTTGTAGATGGTATGAAGATGTTGGTGAATTTTAGCATTGATGTCCGTCTTCACTGAGGGCTGCCTCTCAAAATATGGAAATAGTCGGTGGTTTTCTGGCTCTCTTTGTTGTTTGGAGACAATGTGGTATAGCTGGGCAAGTTTGGTTGGGGGCTTTGCCTGTTGAGTATAAAGCCCATCTTCTCATGTACTTCAATGAATGAGATGATAGTGATTTAGAGCTTGATCTCCGAGTGTGTCAGGACTCAAATGTTGGAGACGTACTGCAGCATAACTTCTAAGGTTTATTTGAGTTTGGTACTGAAGCCACCCTGATCGTCATCATTAAGCTTTGTCCTATGATGTAGGTAATTATGGTCTTTGGCATCACCCTGACCATCATTATTATATGCTGTGTCCTATGACTTAGGTGATCATGGTCTTTGTTCTTGTCAGAATGTTCTACAGAAGTGAGTTACCATTGCCTTCTCCTGCGTGGTGTCTTTTCAAGGCGGGTGACCCCAGCCATTATCAATAATCTTCAAAGATTGTCTGCCTGATGTTAGTGGTTGCATAACCAGGACTTGTGATATGTACTGGCTGCTCATATGACCATCCACCATCTGTTTCCATGGTTTCACATGACCCTGTTTGGGGGGTGCGGTGGGGGGGGGGCGCGAAGCAGATGTTACACCTTGCCCAAGGGTGACCTGCAGGCTAGTGAAGGGAAGGAGCACCTTACACTTCCTTTGGTATCTCCACTCTGCCATCCTGGAAGCCTAAGTTGAACAATACTCCTCGGTCCTGCCTTTCCTCTTTGCCAGGTTAGGTCCTCATTATACGTATGCCTGGCACTGCATTCTGCAGTGATAGAAACAATTTGCCGAGGATGCCCACAGGAAAGCAAATCTCGAGGTTGTATATAGTGGGCACGTGGCCAAGTGGTTAAGGCATTCGACTAGCGACCTGAAGGTCATGAGTTCGAGCCCCAGTCGAGGCAGCGTGTTGTTTCCTTGAGCAAGGCACTTAACCGCACAGTGCTCTGCGACGACACCGGTGCCAAGCTGTATCGGTCCTTGCCCTTCCCTTGGACAACATCGGTGTCGTGGAGAGGGGAGACTTGCAGCATGGGCAACTGCTGGTCTTCCATACAACCTTGCCCAGGCCTGCGCCCTGGAGAGTGAAGACTTTACAGGCGCAGATCCATGGTCTCGCAAGACTAACGGATGCCTTTATATGGTGGCGTATATGTAACTTTGGTAATAGTCATAGTCATACTTTATTGATCCCGGGGGAAATTGGTTTTCGTTACAGTTGCGCCATAAATAATTAAATAGTAATAAAACCATGAATAGTTAAATAGTAATATGAAAATTATGCCAGGAAATAAGTCCAGGACCAGCCTATTGGCTCAGGGTGTCTGACCCTCCAAGGGAGGAGTTGTAAAGTTTGATGGCCACAGGCAGGAATGACTTCCTATGACGCTCTGTGTTGCATCTCGGTGGAATGAGTCTCTGGCTGAATGTACTCCTGTGCCCAACCAGTCCATTATGTAGTGGATGGGAGACATTGACCAAGATGGCATGCAGCTTGGACAGCATCCTCTTTTCAGACACCACCGTGAGAGAGTCCAGTTCCATCCCCACAACATCACTGGCCTTATGAATGAGTTTGTTGATTCTGTTGGTGTAATAAATGATTCTGTTCTGTAATAAATTTACTTTGAACTTCACACGAGAAACACAGTCAAAAAATAATTTCATTTTTCATCCCTGTTCACTTTTAAAATAATTCCTGCAATCTGATATCAGCAGAAAGCTCTTCTATAAATGTGTTTTTTTTTAATCTGTTTGTCAGAGTACGGTGGATAAGCTGATAAAGAAGACGAACCTGGCTCTGGTGATTGGCACTCATTCATGGCGGGAGCAGTTTATGGAGGCCATCACCGTGAGTGCAGGTAAGACAATACTTTGGTGTCTTTTCCAGTCTGTGCCCGACTGTTATTCTGTCCAGTCCTATTGACCTGCATCTGGACTACAGCTCTCCGTCCTCCTCCAATCCATTTTCTTTTCATGCGTTGGTAATGCAGAAGCTCTCCCATGCTCAGCTTTGCCTGCACAGTGTGACAATGACATTTCTCATCAGAAGCAAGACTTAATGTTCAGGTTTCAGAGAGAATCAGCTCCGTTCCCTGAACAGAAAAATCAATTCTGATCGCAGTGGCTGCTTTCAGCTTTCAGCGAGTGATTGCTGCTTCTTGAAGAATACTCATTTCATACTGTTTCCTTGTATCTGGATTTGTAACTTAGCAGTGCTGAGCCTTTTTACTGACAACAGCATCCATTCACTCGTCTAATAGAGACGCCAAGATTCCTCACCATTTCTCACAGGCTGCACTATCATAAGTATCAGCAGAAGTAATGGGAAATCTGAGCTACATTACCAAGACAATAAAGGAGAGCTGTTCAGTCTCTGTCATTTCACTGATTTGTTTATTGATTCGTTGAGCTAAGCGTGGAAGGCATATGTTGTGTTGGCATTCATTAGCTGGGGCATTGAGTTCAAGAAAGGGCAGAGAGGTTAAAAATTTCTAAGATTCAAAGGTTCATTTATTATCAAAGTATTTATGTATGCAGTATACAACTCTGAAATTTGTCTTCTTCAGATAGCCATGAAACAAAGAAAAACCACAGAAGTCAGTTCAGAGAGAAACAACAAAGCCACCACTCCCCCCACACACACAAAAAAGAATGGCAACATTATCATCAACCTCCTAAACCCCCCTCATAGATCATGATATAAAACCTTAGTTCAGCTACACTTGGAATATTGTGTCCTCTGTTCTGGTTGCTTCATTATAGGAAGGATGTAGGAGCTTTAAAGAGCGTGCAGAGATTTACCAGGATTCTGCCTGGACTAGAGAGTAGAACTTACGAGGATAGATTAAGTGACTGAAGGCTTTTCTCTTTGGAGCGAAGGAAGATGAGAGGTGACTTGTGTGGGGTGATATCCAGGCTGGAGTTACTGCTGCCCCCCAGTGTTCGGCCAACAGAAGACAAGCTGTATTGTGATTGGCTGCAAAATTATGTGGCATTCACGACCTGGGTCTGGACTATTTTTTTTGCGTGGTTGTATCTTACTGATCTTTATGTGTTTGCTATCTTGGTGCTTTGTGCCGTGTGTGACTGTTGGTATTCTGTTTTGTACCTTAACCCCAGAGTAATGCCATCTCATTTAGCTGAATTCATGGGTTCTCATGTCTGGTTGAATGACAATTAAACTTGAATCAGATTGAATCAATTTAATTGATAGAGGTGAGTAAGATGATAAGAGGCATAGACCGAGTGGGTAGCCAGAGATGTTTCTCCTGGGGGGAAGTGACTAATACGAGGGGGAATAACTATAAAGTGACTGGAGGAAAGCATAGGACAGAGGTGTTTTTTTAAAGCCCAGAGTGGTGGGTATGTGGAACTCCCTGCCGGGGTGGTAGAGGCAGTTACATTAAAAGCATTTCAGAAACCCTTAGATAGGCACATGGATGATAGTAAAATGGAGGGCTTTGAAAGAGAGAAGGGTTAGATTGATAGTTAAAACATCAGTACAACCTTGTGGGCAGAAGTACTGTGCCATGTTCTAAGTTCTATGAGCAAGCCGTTGAAATCTTTTTTTGAAGTTCTGTTCCAATCAGAATGTTACAAAGATAGAAAGAGGTTTAGTATCTGCACTCTGATAATTACTCATAGTCACCCTCGTAATCACTGATAGCAGAGTTTCATACAACCAATTTGTTCTTTAATGGGTATGACTGAGCAATATAAATGTAACTTACTGTTTTGAGAATAAATACGATTATGATTATGACATTTTGAATCAGTTTTCGCAGCTTTGACTGTCAGCATCCTCACATCTTTCTGGATATAGCATCAGGAAATGTAGGGAAGGCTTGACCCAAAGGCAGACCAGTGGAGAAGATTAGGCGGTAAATGATATTTTACTAATAAACTGCAAAATAACAAGTCGTGAGGGGGGTCACAAAATAAGAACAAACAGACACTTAACAAGGTAATTGGAGGCAAGGACAAACTGGTTTAGGCTGGCTGATTCAATGAATGAACAAGGATCATGGGTTTAAATAGGTTGCAGGTGATGAGTTGGAAACAAGAGGCAAGTGTTTCCTGTTAGCTGGGAGCTGCCTGCCTGCGTAAGCCTAACATATAGGGGCTTCAAGTACCTCTTTCACTTTCCCATTAACTCATCTCCTCTCCCTCAGGTACTACCACTAATCTACAAATGAGACCAAGTAGCTAATTCATCTCGCTATCTAGATGGCAGAAATATCAATTTCTCTTTCCCTCCCTTCTTTTTTTATTCCCAACTCTGGCCCCTTACCTCTTCTCACCTGCCCATCACCTCCCCCTGGATCCTCTCTTCCTTCTCTTTCTCCTATGATCTACTCTTCTCTCCTATCAGATTCCTTCCTCTCCAGCCCTGTGCCTTTCCCACCCACCTGGCTTCATCTATCATCTTCTAGCTATCCTCTTTCCCTCCCCTCAGCTTTTTATTCTGTTGTCTTCCCCCTTCCTTTCCAGTCCCGAAGAAAGGTCTCAGTCCAAAACGTCGACTCTTTAGTCACTTCCATGGATGCTGCCTGACATGCTGAGTTCCTCCAGCATTTTGTGTGTGTTGCTCTGGCACCTGCAGAATCTCTTGCGTTTACAAGTAACTAATTGGCTTGCACTTCCTCAAACTTCAGGAGGTAATTAGAGGATCAGGAGGAAACACATGGTTTGATAGTGAAAACTCCATATAGACAGCACCCAAAGTCTGGAGTGAAACTGTAGTGCTCTAATAGTGGAGGAACTACATGTTTAGGGTGGATAGGATACCATCAGGGAATCAGCTGAGAAGAAGCTGAAATTGGCAGGAATGACCATCATATTGAACATAGAATAGTACAGCACAGTACAGGCCCTTCGGCCCACAATGTTGTGCCGACCCTCAAACCCTGCCTCCCATATAAGCCCCCACCTTAGATTCCTCCATATACCTGTCTAGTAGTCTCTTAAACTTCACTAGTGTATTTGCCTCCACCACTGACTCAGGCAGTGCATTCCACGCACCAACCACTCTCTGAGTAAAAAACCTTCCTCTAATATCCCCCTTGAACTTCCCACCCCTTACCTTAAAGCCATGTCCTCTTGTACTGAGCAGTGGTGCCCTGGGGAAGAGGTGCTGGCTATCCACTCTATCTATTCCTCTTATTATCTTGTACACCTCTATCATGTCTCCTCTCATCCTCCTTCTCTCCAAAGAGTAAAGCCCTAGCTCCCTTAATCTCTGATCATAATCCATACTCTTTAAACCAGGCAGCATCCTGGTAAATCTCCTCTGTACCCTTTCCAATGCTTCCACATCCTTCTTATAGTGAGGCGACCAGAACTGGACACAGTACTCCAAGTGTGGCCTAACCAGGGTTTTATAGAGCTTGCATCATTACATCGCAACTCTTAAACTCTATCCCTCCACTTATGAAAGCTAACACCCCATAGTTTAAAGTTTAAAGTAAATTTTATTATCAAGTACATATATGTTACCCTGTACAACCCTGGGATTCATTTTCTTGTGGACATAATCAATAAATCTATAAAATAATAACCAGAACAGAATCAATGAAAGACCATACACCTATGGCATTCAACCAGTGAGCAGAAGACCACAAATTTCTCAAATACAAATAGAGGAAGTAATAATAATAATATTACTTGATGATGAGAGGCATTGATCGTGTGGATAGTCAGAGGCTGTATTGTTTCTGTTTTCGTTTAGAATTTTCCCTGAGGTAACCTTGGTGTTCTCTTCTAAAGTGAGAAGTGTGGGTTTGATCTGGTCTGTCGAGTGTTCTGTGCTTTCAGTCTTGGCACTGTTGAAACCATTTTCTATTTCCGTTTGGCAGGTGATGGCGAAGAGGATGATGATGCCCGGGAGGAGAAGCTGCCATCTTGTTTTGACTACGTCATGCATTTTTTGACCGTTTTCTGGAAGGTTCTCTTTGCCTTCGTCCCTCCTACGGAGTATTGGAATGGTTGGGCCTGCTTTGTCACCTGTATGTGCGCGATCGGCTTACTTACAGCTTTCATCAATGACCTCGCTTCACATTTCGGCTGCACAGTGGGGCTGAAGGATTCTGTTACCGCTGTGATTTTTGTGGCACTTGGCACCTCTATACCAGGTAAGTTATAGAATAGCAAAGGCCAGGTAACAACTGGTAAATGTTGCTGAGAATGAACTCTGAAATAACTGTCTGAAACAGAAGTTAGAAAGTGCAAAATAAGTTTTGTTATATTGGCAACATGTGATTTGCCTGGTACTCAATTACCCAACATTAAAGAATTGTACAATAGGCCATTCTCAGGCTGGAGGAGCTACACCTCATATTCTGTCTGGGTAGCCTCCAACTCTATAAGACTATATGATATAGGAGTAGAATTAGTTTCTTTGGTCCATTGAGTCTGTTCTGCCGTTTCATCGGGGCTGATTCAATTTTCTTCAGCCCCACTCTCCTCCCTTCTCCCCATATCCCTTCATGCCTGACCAATCAAGAATCTATCAACCTCTGCCTTAAATATAAGTAAAGACTTGTCTTCCACAGCCTCCTGTGGCAAAGAAACAACACTTTCTAGCTAAAGGAATTCCTCCTCATCTCCATCCTAAAGAGACGCCCCTCAGTTCTGAGGCTGTGTCCTCTGGTCTTACTCAGCCACCATAGGAAACAGCCCCTCCACATCCACTCTATCAAGACCTTCCAATATTCGATAGGTTTCAGTTAGGTCACTCCTCATTCATGAACATTGATTTCTCTAGCTTTCAATAATTTTCACCACTCCCCATTCCCTCTTCCATTCCCCACTCCGGCTCCACTTTTACCTCTTCTCTTCTCCTCGCTTTACCACCATCTCCTCTGGTGCCCCTCCTCCTTCCCTTTCTGTCCACTCCTATCAGATCCCTTCTTCTTCAGCCCTTTACCTGTTCCACCTATCGCCTCCCAGCTTCTTACTTCATTCCCCCCTCCCCCATCCACCAAACTTCCTTCTCACCTAGCTTCACCTAACTCCTGACGGCTTGAACACTTCCCTCCCCCTCCTCACCTTCTTATTCTCGTTTCTTCTCCCTTCTTTTCCGATCATGAAAACGGGCCACGGCCCAAAACATTGACTGTTTATTCCTTTCCATTGACGCTGCCTGACCTGCTGAGCTCCTCCAGCATTTTGTATGTGTAACGCACACATAAGTCGCTGGTGAACGCAGCCGGCCAGGCAGCATCTATAGGAAGAGGTACAGTCGACGTTTTGGGCCGAGACCCTTCGTCAGGGCCAACGAAGTTCGTGTGTTGCTTGAAATTCCAGCATCTGCAGATTTCCTCGTGTTTGCATCTTGTACGTGTGATGTGCTGAAAGTGGTGTTACTTGATAATCATCTCTGGTGAAATTGAATTTAATTGCCAAAGTGTTTAAGCAGCCCTGATAAAATTTTAAACGTTAAAAGAAGCTCAAAGACATTAGCATGTTGATTAATGATGGCAAATCAATTCAAACAACATTGGACACCAGCTCTTTAAATGGGCTTCACAAGTATTAATTGGGACTATATTTCAGAGCCCAAATGATGCCTGTATTTACTCAGGATGGCTCGATAGTGCAGCGGTTAGTGTTAATACTGTTACGGCGCCAGCGATCACTGATCAGGAACACGAGAGATTCTGCTGGTGCTGGAAATCCAAATCAACACACACACAAAATGCTGGAGGAACTCAGCAGGACAGGAATGGACAAACTCCTTACAGGCAACGGCGGGACATGAAACCTGTACTGTGCATATATGTCGCCATATACAACTCTGATGTACATTTTGTTGTGGGCCTACACCCACACCTACCCTCGTCCCATTGAGGCACACCCCCACCTGTTAATCTCAGCGCTGTCTGTACGTCTCCCCGTGACCGCATGGATTTCCTCCCAGTGCTCCGGTTTCCTCCCAAAGTCCAAAGAGCTACCAGTTGGTAGGTTAATTGGTTATTGTAGATTGTCCCATGATTATAACCATATAACCATATAACAATTACAGCACAGAAACAGGCCATCTCGGCCCTTCTAGTCCGTGTCGAACTCTTACTCTCACCTAGTCCCACTGACCTGCACTCAGCCCATAACCCTCCATTCCTTTCCTGTCCATATAGCTGTCCAATTTAACTTTAAATGACAACATCGAACCTGCCTCAACCACTTCTGCTGGAAGCTCGTTCCACACAGCTACCACTCTCTGAGTAAAGAAGTTCCCCCTCATGTTACCCCTAAACTTTTGCCCTTTAACTCTCAACTCATGTCCTCTTGTTTGAATCTTCCCCACTCTCAATGGAAAAAGCCTATCCACGTCAACTCTATCAATCCCCCTCATAATTTTAAATACCTTTATCAAGTCCCTCCTCAACCTTCTACGCTCCAAAGAATAAAGACCCAACTTGTTCAACCTTTCTCTGTAACTTAGGAGATGAAACCCAGGCAACATTTCAGTAAACCTCCTCTGTACTCTCAATTTTATTGACACCTTTCCTATAATTCGGAATTATGATTAGGCTACAGTTAAATGGGGGATTGCTGGGTGGTGTGGCTCGAAGGGCCGGAAGGGCCTGTTCAGCCCTGTATCTCAATAAATAAATAAATCATATTATATACGAGAGAAAATCTGCAGATGCTGGAGATCTCAGCAACACTCACCAAATGCTGGAGGAACTCAGCAGGTCAGGCAGTGTCTATGGTAAAAAAAAAAGTACAGTCGACGTTTCGGGCCGAAGCCCTTCGGCAGGACAGGAGGAAAAATGCTGAGGAGTCGGTTTGAAAGGTGGGGTGAAGGGAGAGGGAAAGGCCAGGTGACAGGTGAAACTGGAAGGGGGAGGAATGAAACAAAGAGCTGGGATGTTAGTTGGTGAAAGAGACAGAAGGCCATGGAAGAAAGAGTAAAAAAAGAGGGTGGGGAAGGAGCACCAGAGGGAGGCGATGGCCGGGCAAGGAGATAACATGAAAGAGGGACAAGGGGATGGGAAATGGTGAAGGGGGAGGGGGTGGTGGAGGCATTACTGGAAGTTTGAGAAATCGATGCTCATGCCATCAGGTTAGAGGCTACCCAAACGGAATATAAGGTGTTGTTCCTCCAACCTAAGTGTGGCCTTATCCCGGCAGTGGAGGAGGCCACGGATGGAAATAGCGGAATGGAAGGGAAAGTGGAATTAAAATGGGTGGTCACTGGGAGATCCTGCTTGTTCTGGCAGACGGAACGTAGATGCTCGGGGAACTGGTCTCCTGATCTACGTTGGATCTCACCGATAGACAAGAGGTCACATTGGGAGCACCGAACGCAGTAGGTGACCCCAACAGACTCACGGGTGAAGTGTCGCCTCACCTGGAAGGACTTTTTAGGGCCCTGGATGGTAGTGAGGGAGGAGGTGTAGGGGCAGGTGTGGTACTTGTTCTGCTTGCAAGGGTAAGTGCCAGGAAGGAGATCAGTGGGAGGGATGAATGGACAAGGGAGTCGCATAGGGAGCGATCCCTGCGGAAAGCAGAAAGTGTGGGTGGGGGGAGAGAAAGATGTGTTTGGTGATGGGATCCAGTTGGTGGTGCTGGGGGTTTCGGAGAATAATGTGCTGGACACGGAGGCTGGTGGGGTGGTTGGTGAGGACAAGTGGAACCCTATCCCTGGTAGCTTGGTGGGAGGATGGAATAAATACAGACGTGTGTGAAATGGAAGAGACGCGGTTGAGGGCAGCATTGATGGTGCCATTTCTTTGAAAAAGGATGACACCTCCTTCGTTTTAGAATGAAAAGCCTATTCCTGAATCTTACCACAAGACAGGCCACAGTCTAAACCATAGCCCCAAAACGGAGTCACGACCAGGTGATCATCCATTGTCACCCCAGCTTTGACTGGGGTACTGTCACTCTTGGATTTAGCCTTGGTAACGGATTCCATCATTTCTGCTCAAAACAGATTTTAGGAGACTTATTCAAAAGCAGTTGAGGTATGAAACCCAGGTTTTGCAAATTTCAAAGTAAAGTTATTATCGGAGTACATATATGTCACCATATACAACCCTGAGATTCATTTTCTTGTGGGCGTACACAGTAAATTCAGTAACCATAATAGAATCGGTGGAAGACCACACTCAACAGAGCGGACAAGCAGGGTGCAGAAGATAACAAACTGTGCAAATACAAAAGAAAAATGTAATAATTATTATGAATAAATAAGAACTAAATATCAAGAGGTGAAGAGTTATTGAGGGTGAGACCATAGATTGTGGGTACAGTTCAGTGATGGGGCAAGTGGATTTATCCCCTCTGCTTCAAGAGCCTGATGGTTGAAGGGTAATAGCTGTGCCTGAACCTGGTGGTGTGAGTCCTGATGCTCCTGTGCCTTCTTCCAGGTGGCAGCAGCGAAAAGAGAGCATGATTATGATTATGAAGACACGCAGTCCTCTTTTATTGTCATTTAGTAATGCATGCATTAAGAAATGATACATTATTTCCTCCGGTGTGATATCACAAAACACAGGACAGACCAAGACTGAAAAAACTGACAAAACTACATAATTATAACATATAGTTACAACAGTGCAACAATACCATAACTTGATGAAGAACAGTCCGTGAGCACAGTAAAGTTCAAAGTTTCTCAGATGTCCCACATCTCACGCAGACGGGAGAAGGAAGAAAAACTCTCCCTGCCATGTCGACCACAGTCCGACTCTGAGTCATCCGAAAACTTCGAGCTCTGATCAGCTCTCCGACACCGAGTACTGAGCGCCATCTCTGTCCGAACGATTCGACCTCCTTCTCAGTCGCCAAAAGCAGGCAAGGCCAGGGATTTTGAGGCCTACCCTCCGAAAGATTCCCGACCATACAGTGACGACAGCAGCGAACGGGCGTTTCAGAAATTTCTCCAGATGTTCCTCTATGCTTTCACGTCCATTCTCCATCAAATCAGAATTTTCCACGGCCCCTATTTAACAGATACGATATCATTTTTCACCGGAGAGCTGCGCACGTGCGGTGCGCTGTCATCTTCTCCTCCCTTACATTATTGCATTATTATTGCTTTTTATATTGCTATGACCAAAAAATAAACTGCTGGAAGAACTGAGCTGGTCAAGCATAGTCAAAGTATTGGGTCAAGGCCCTATGTTAGGACATTTGTCCATTTAGTAACACCCATGTCCTTGGATGCTACACCATATTTTCAGCAGTGAACCTGCAGCGGAGACAACTTTTGATGTAGTGCATCTCTGACACCTCTCATCGAGTTCCAGACCATGGGTTTGTTCCATCTTCTCTAAACAGCTGGTCAGTGGTGTAGTGGCATCCGCACCAGACTTCGAAGCGAGTGGTCCTGAGTTCGAATCCGGGCAGCTCCTTGCATGCTTTCCATCCATGCTGGTTTGAGTGTCGAGCTAGCAACTCGGCCTCATTAAAAAAAGAAGAAATAAATGTTAAAGAAACGGCAAGGTTGTGGGCTGATGCACCACAGTTTCTCCTGAGACAGGCAACAGTGTTTCATTACAAACATTTTTACACCCTTAACAGATCTCAATGCTTTTGTTCTTCAGAGGTCAAGACTGAGGCATGGAACTTCTTGCTTATACCCATTTTATTAACTTATCAATAGCAAAGAAGAACAAGAAGAAGAGGCATCAAGAGAATAATGAAAAGATCAGACTAAAAAGAAGTTACGGTTGTCTCATACTAGAGATTGCAGCAAAATCCAGTGATGACAGTTAATCCATAAAATAACCAGATTCTAGAAGTGTGACACCTGCTACTGGAAACTAAGAAGCATCTGGAGAAGCAATTGTACCACAACTATTGGAAAATTCTTTGAACAAATACACACTCAGCACTAGACAAAATTCTTTGGCATATTTAGAGCTAGGGTGCCTAAAAGTTTTGCATAGGACTGTATTTGTCAACGTGGAGCAGAGAGCGAGTTTGTAAATCTGGCAGGAGTAAAGGATATTGGGAATGGCAGAGGTGGAGCGCCACGGGAGGGGTGTGGGACAGGTTTCAGAGGAGAGCCAGGGCGACTGCAATTACACCCAGTCCTGAGACACCAGGCAAGGGTCATTTGATTCCAAACAATTGGTGTATTGATTATTAAAGAAAGTCTCTCTGGTGTACCCCGCTCCCTTCCCCTTTTTCCGACCATGATTTCCTTCTCCCTGCCCACTTCCCACTCTCAGTCCACAACAGAGATCTGTATCAGAATCAGGTTTATCATCACTCACATATGTTACGAAATTTGTTTTTTTTTGTGGCAGCAGTACAGTGCAATACATAAAATTACTACAGTACTGTGCAAAAATCTTAGGTGTATGTATATATATACACATATGAGCAGCCAGTACATATCAAAAGTCCTGGTTATGCAACCATGAACATCAGGCAGACAATCGTTGAAGATTATTGATAATGGCTGGGGTCGCCCGCCTTGAAAAGTCACCACCCAGAAGAAGGGAATGGTAACTCCCTTCTGTAGAACATTCTGACAAGAACAATCTTGATCAAAGACCATGATCACCTATGTCATAGGACACAGCATATAATAATGATGGTCAGGGTGATGCCAAAGACCACGATTGCCTATGTCATATACAAGCAAGCATAAGAAAGTAAACTACAAGAAACTAACAATTCTATACCTTCTTCTAACACCTGTTGGTACTTTAAAATCAATGTATCATCTTGGACCCATTCTTATTTCTTTGACTAGATGGATTCAATAAGAGAGCTCTAACACATAAGAACCTAAGAAATAGGAGCAGGAGTCAGCCATTTGGCCTGTCGAGCCTGTTCCACCATTCAATAATATCATGGCTGATCTCCCCTTGGACTCATCTCCACCTACCTGCCTTTTCCCCATAACCCTTAATCCCCTGACTATGCAAAAATTTATCCAACACGAGACAGGAAGGCATTTCAAGGTTGTACTGTATATTCAAATGGTTCCATTTTATTATCAGAGAATGTATACAGTATACAACCTGAAATTCTTACTCTTCACAGACATCCACAAAAAAAACAGAAGACAACCCTGAAAGAATGAGTGACAGAAAAACATTAGAACCCCAAAGCTCCCTCTCCTCCTTCCCCCGCACAATCTGGAGAATGACAGCAAACGGCTGGTGGGGGAGATCCAAGAGCGGGAGCTCATCCCCTGTGAAAAACCACAGTTTGGGTGCTTTTGCAGATCAGCGACTTCGATAGAACCCTATCCACCTTGGAAAGGGAAAAGGAGAGGACTTCAAAGAGAGGAATTTAAACTGTTTCCCTAGATGAGCTCAAAGAGGCAGCCATTTGGCATTTTCTTAGCTCTGTCCCTCTTGTATCCAATCGATATTTGTCCTTTAACGTGGAACGCTTGACTTGTGCTGTCATGTAAACACATGGAGCACTGGGATAATGTATCATGCATGTAACATTTCTTGGGGGCATGCAGATTAGAAGTTTACAGTGTTCCAAATGCAGCAATCCATGTTCTAAAGTAGGATCTTGACCCAATACTTTGACTATACTTTGCCTGCACAGATGCTGCTTGACCTGCTGAGATCTTCCAGCAGTTTTTTTGTTCATATCACTACGAAATTTGGGTTTCATACCATAGCAGTTATTGGATAAATGTCCTGAAAATTCCATTTGGAAATGCCGTCCAGAAAAACTTCATTGGATTGGGTTTTCAGGTATGGGAATGAAGGTTAAGATCTTAAATTCACTTAATGATTGGAGAAGTAACATAAAGGACATATCAAATTTTCATTTATACAGAAGCAGAAAGGTGAGCTTGTAAGCTTTCTTATTTAAGTTTTTGTGAGAAATGGAGGGGTGACCCTTTAGAACAAAGGTAAGGAGGGTTTTTTTTTAGCCAGAGAGTAGTGAATCTGTGGAATGCTCTTGCCAAAGACTGCAGTGGAAGTCAAGTTCATGGGTATATTTAGGAAGGAAGTTGATCATTTCCTGATTGGTCAGATCATCAAAGGATATGGCGAGAAGGCAATGTGTATGGCGTTGAGTGGGATCTGGGATGGAACGGTGGAGCAGACTCGATGGGCTGAATGGCCTAATTCTGCTCCTATGTCTTGTGATATTGTGGTCTAAATAAATAACCATTTTCCTGGAGATCGGGTTAACCAGAGACTGGGAACTCAGGCCATGAAACTTCTCGTGGAATAAAAAGAAAGTTAAGTCAGAATGGGATTCCCACCCCAGCCCCCATTCATTTTTTTTCCTGACATTGCAGGAACAAGTAATTTTGGATCCTGTGATTTCTGCTCCACTGCTTAGTATCCTGTGGCAGTGATAGAGCTGAGTAGTTGGTAGCCATCTGGAATAAAGTAAAACCACCATGAGTAATAGAAATGTTTAAGATGGATTAAAGAAAAAAAATGGTGGTCAATGGCCTCCTCTTGTGCCAAGATGAGGGCCATCCTTATGGTGGAGGGACAACATCTTATATTCCCTTGACATTCAGTGGCATCACCATCACTGAATTCTCTACTATCAACATCCTGGGGGTTGCCATTGACTGGACACTGAACTGGTCTAGCCAAATAAACACCGTAGCTACCAGAGCAGGTCAAAGGCTAGGAATCCTGTGGCGTGTAACTCACCTCCTGACTCCCCAAAGCTTGTCCACCATCTACAAGCCTCAGGTCAGGAGTGTACTGGAATACTCGCCACTCGCCTGGATGAGTGCAGCTCCATCAACACTCAAGAAGCTCGACACCATCCAGTACAAGGCAGCCCACTTGATTGGTACCCCTTCCACAAGCATCCAATCCTCCACCATCGACCAACAGTTGTAGCAGTGTGTACTATCTACAAGATGCACTGCAACGACACAGCAAAGTTCCTAAGGCAGCACCTTCCAGACCCACGACCACTACCATCTAGAAGGACGAGAACAGCAGACACCTGAGATCCCACTCCAAGTCACTCACCAGCCTGACTTGGAAACATATCGCTGTTTGTTCTTTCATTGTCGCTGGGTCAAAATCATGGAATTCCCTCCCTAACAGCACTGTGGGTGTACCTACACCTCAGGGACTGTAGCAGTTCAAGAAGGCAGCTCATCACCACCTTAAATATTGCGTACAAGAGTTGGGGTGTCATGTTGAAGTTGTATAAGATATCGATGAGGCCACATTTGGTCAAATTTGAGGCCAGGCTCTGGTTAACCCACGTACAGGAAAGATATCAATAAAATTAAAAGAGTACACAGACAATTTACGAGGATGTTGGCGGAACTTAAGTACCTGAATTATAGGAAAAGGTTAGGATGTTATTTCCTGGTATCTTGGGGTATGAGGGGAGATTTGATAGTGAAACACTCTGGTTCAGTTGAATCATGGCCCCGCTCCGGGTCGAATCTTACGACCTCTTCTCTCCGGTGTCTTCTGTTTTCTTTCCTTAACAAAAGACCCCAAGCCCAGCCTTGGTGTCCCTCATCAGAGAAACCGCCCCTCAATCCGGCCATCCTAATTGGATGGCACACAATTCTCCTATCTCTTATCTTCAGCAGTAACCCAAACAAGCAGCTCGCGGAGAACAGCACAAAATGAAATACAGAACAAAATGACAGTAAAAAAAATATGAACCAGGACACTACAGAGGTATCCAAAGTTAAGAGGGGTATAAACAGGCTAAATGCCAGCAGTCAATTTTCCACTGAGGTTGGGTGAGACAAGAACTGGAGGTTATAGGTTAAGGGTGAAAGGTGAAATGGTTAAGGGAACCATGAAGAGGAATTTCTTCACTCAGAGTGGGGTGTGATTGTGGAGCGAGCTGCCAGCGAATGTGGTGGATGCCGGGTTGATTGCAACATTTAAGAGAAATTTAGATAAGTACATGGATGGGAGGGGTATGGAGAGTTATGGTCTAGGTGTGGCCAGTGGGACTAGGCAGAGTTAACAGTTCAGCATGGTGGGCTGATAGGCCTGATTCTTGGCTGCAGAACTCTGTGGCTTTTGGGTATCAGCAGCACAGAAATTAATAAAACACAAACATAAATCAGTTAATAAACAGCTCCATGTGAAACATTAAAGAAGCGTAAATTTGTTGGAAGATAATAAATAGCCCACACATTCGCAAAATAGCTGATTCATCACAAGGTAAACAATGTAACATTAGCAAAAAGTATTGCATATTTGAACAGTCTATTAGTAGTGTTAGACTGTACAAAGCACCCAGCTAACAAAGAGCTTTGATGTTGGGTTGCAGGAGGTAGCAGCAAACAGGAGAAAACATTGTCTTTACAGATTATGAGTAGATTGCTGTCATTCCCATCACTGTCAGGGAGTCCCATCTTGCTTCGAGACAAAGCTGTTGGCAGATGGTGGTTAAGTGGCTGATTTCATGATGGTTTGACAACGCAAAGGTCACCACGCTAACAGTTTGCAGTAAAATTCTTATGCATACGACTAAGTCATGTAAGGTTGCACTATTCCAACATGTCATTCCATGGCCTCCTCTTCCATGATGAACAACAGGAATTCTGCAGATGCTGGAAATTCAAGCAACACACATCAAAGTTGCTGGTGAACGCAGCAGGCCAGGCAGCATCTCTAGGAAGAGGTACAGTCGACGTTTCAGGCCGAGTCCCTTTATCAGGACATCTTCCACGATGAGGCCATTCTCAGATTGGAGGAGCAACACTGGGGAGCCTCCAAATTGATGGCATGAGCACCGATTTCTCCAAATTCCAGTAATCTTTTCTCCTCTCTCCTTCCCTCTTCTTAATTTCTCCACTCTGGCTCTTACCTTTTCTTATCACTTTCCCCTGGTGCCCCTCCACCATCCCTTTCTCCCAAGATCCTTTCTCCTCTCCTATAAGATTCCTTCTTCTCTGGCCCTTTGCCTCTTCTGATCATGACTTCCCAACTTCTTACTTCATTCCCCCATCCCTCACCCACCTGGCTTCACCTATCACCTCCTAACTTATCCTCCATCCCCCCCCACCTTACTCTGGCACCTTTCCCCATTCCTTTCCAGTCCCGAAGAAGGGTCTCGGCCTGAAACATCGACTGTTTATTCATTTTTGTAGGTGCTGACTGACCTGCTGAGTTCCTCCAGCATTTTGCGTGTGTTGCTCTTTGATTTTTTTTTCAAGGCAGCAGAGATAAGCAGATTCTTGATAAACAAGGGAGTAGAAGACCATTAAAGAGGAATATGGGATTGAGTTTACAGTCAGATAGGTCCATGATAGATCACTTGATAGAGTGGATGTGGAGAGGATGTTTCCTATGATGGGGAATTCAAAGACCAGAGAACACAAATTCAGGATAGAGGGCTCTTCATCCAGAATGGAGATGAGGAGGAATTTCTTTAGCCAGAGAATGGTGAATCTGTTGCCAGGTGTGGCTGCGGAGGCCAAGTTGTTGGGTATGTATCTAATGCTTTATTTGTCAATGTGGAGCAGAGAGTGAGTTTGTAAGTCTGGCGGGAGTGGAGGATGTTGAGAATGTTGAGGGTGGCGAGGGGTGGGAGGGTTGTGGGACAGGTGGCAGAGAGGGCTGATAGATTCTTGATTAGTCAGGGCATGGAGGAATATGGTGAGAAGGCATGAGATTGGGGCAGAGAGGGAGAATGGGTCAGCTATGATGAAATGCAGACTTGATGGACCAGCTAGGCTCCTTTATCTTATGGAATTATTGCCTTATGATCTGACGGATTGGCATTGCAAGCTCAAGGAGCCAAGAGACCCATTTGTGTTCCTAATCCATTAGTAACTCGGCATAAGTACTGAACTGTTGATCTCCTCCAGCATTTTGTGTGTGTGTGTGTGTGTGTTGCACGATACAAATCCCATCATTTTACACCTTGCCTAAACAAATCTATCTCTTGGATTAGGAATATAATCCTTTACGTCAGGATTTAGCATCACATAAAAATCCTCATGGGGAAAAAAAAAGTAATTTTGAGAAACATACGGTACTGTGCACAGTAAATTTTTAGGCACATATATATAGCTAGGGTGCCTAAGACTTTTGCACAGTACTGTAGTGATTTTATGTATTGCACTGTACTGCTGCCACAAAAGAAAACCAAGTTTCATGACATATGTGAGTGAGATAAACCTGATTCTGATATGGGTCTCCATGGTGGACTGAGAGTGGGAAGGGGGCAGGGAGAGGGGAATCATGGTTGGGAAAAGGGGAAGGGATGGGGAGGGAGCAGGAGGCACCAGAGAGACATTCTGTAATGATCAATACACCAAGTGTTTGGAATCAAATGACCCTGTCTGGTGTCTCAGGGCTGGGTGTGTCTGCACCCACACCACTTTCCCCCGCACCTGGCACTCCTTCCCCACCACCTGCCCCACATCCCTCCTGCAGCGCTCCACCCTCACCATTCCCAACATCCTTTGCTCCCGCCAGATTTACAAACTTGCTCTCAACTCCATGTTGACAAATACAGTACTATGCAAAAATCTTAGATATATATATGTGCCTAAGACTTTTACATAATACTGTAATTCCAAGAGGTGTGTTGTTTGAGTAAAAAGTGGTACCAGAGGGTGCCACATAGCACAAGTTAGAAAGGCACATTTCAGTTGGCCAGAGAAGGGACTGGACAAAGATAATCATGTTAACTTTATTTAGACATTAGGTCCAGGAGTAGATTGGAGTATCGGGGGTCAGATTAGTGTCAGATTCAATTACACTGTTTAAAAAGGGTCTGGGTAAGTATTTGAAAGGCAAGAATTTGCAGGTCTGTGGGTAGAAGTTGGAAGAATAGAACTAAAGTTCAAAGTAAATTATTATCAAAGTATATATATGTCACCATATACAACCTGCAATCCAATTTCTTGCAAATCTATACAGTAGAATAGTAACTATAACAGGATCAATGAAAGATCAACCAGAGTGCAGAAGACAGCAAACTGTGCAAATGCAAATATAAATAAATAGCAATAAATAAGGAGAACATGAGATAATGAGATAAAAAGTCCTTAAAGTGAGATTATTGGATGTAGGAACATTTTCAAAGATGGCGCAAGTGAATTGTTCAAGAGTATGGTGATTGAGGGGTAGTAACTGCTTTTGAACCTGGTGGTGCGAGTCCTGAGGCCCTTGTACCTTCTACCTGATGGCAGCAGCGAGAAGTGAGGCTGGCCTGAGGGGTGGGGATCTCTGATGATGGATGCTGCTTTCCTATGTCAGCGTTTCATGTAGACGTGCTCAGTGGTTGGATTATACAGGGCTGAACCCACAACTTCTTGTGGGATTTTCCCGGCATTCTCCATTTCTACTCAGTTAGGCATTCATTTTAGAAATAATCCATAAAGCTGAAAACAAAATCCTGATTCACAACAAGCTTGAGTGCAAGATAATCTCAGCACACTGGTCAGATTTGGAGTGTTCCTTTACGGCAAGGAGTCCCAACCTTTTTTATAAAATTTTCCTCTCAGCCCCAGTCTCCTGCCTTCTCCCCGTATCCCTTCATGCCCTGACCAATCAAGAATCTATCAACCTCTGCCTTAAATATAGATAAAAGACTTGGCCTCCACAGCTGACCGTGGTAAAGAATTCCACAGATTCACCACTCTCTGGCTAAAGAAATTCCTCCTCATCCCCATTCTAAAAGGACGCCCCTCTATTTTGAGGCTGTGTCCTCTGGTCTTAGACTCCGCCACCATAGGAAACATCCTCTCCATCAAGACCTTCCACCATTCGATAGGTTTCAATGAGGTCAGCCCTCACTCTTCTGAACTCTAATGAATACAGGCCCAGAGCCATCAAAATCTCATAGAAACACACATAAAAGTTGCTGGGGGAACGCAGCAGGCCAGGCAGCATCTCTAGGAAGAGGTACAGTCGAAGTTTCAGGCCGAGACCTCGGCCCAAAACGTCAACTGTACCTCTTCCTAGAGATGCCGCCTGGCCTGCTGCATTCCCCCAGCAACTTTTATGTGTGTTGATTGAAATTCCAGCATCTGCAGATTTCCTCATGTTTGCATTTTAAAAATCTCATGGAGTCTTTTTGTGTTATGGAGCCTTACCATTAACCGAGGGGTCCATGGACCCCAGGTTAGGAACTCCTGCTTTACAGCAATCGTTTTAATTATAAAAGCATACTCCACAATTACAATGAATAAAGCAGAAATGTGCTAACTCTGTTGAATACAGTTTTGGAAGAAAACTTTCACAGTGGTACATTGACATTGGAACTTATTGCTCACTCACTGGCTTATAGAAAATGGAACTCTCAGCGTCACTAGCAAATTTGAGTTCAGGAATCAGAGAGACTTCAGCTATTCAAACAAAACAGAAGACTTAATACAAAATTACCCCATGCAATCTCTACAGAATCTTGAAGAACAGATATCACTCACAATACAGAGAGGAGCTCAGTTTGAGTTTTGCCAGACAAGGAGCCTCATTGACAGGTTGGCAGGCCCCATGGAGCATGTGGGAATTCAGGACCAATCAGACAGCCCCGGCATCCAGACGAAGCAATAATCCCCAAAGACAACAACTACAATACAGGACATTGAAAATCCCGTGCTAATTAAAATATCCCAAATTGAATAAAAGTGATAAATACAAAGAGTTTAACAATCCGCACGATCCCAAATGAGACAGCTGCAACAGAAAGTGAAAATCCAGAGCTGGTCCAAAGACAAACGATTCGACATAAAAGTTAAACGGTCCCAGGAACACTGCAAATCCACATGGGGACACTAAGAAAATGAAACCCATGTAGAATTAAAAAGAATCTTTTCTTTTTCTTTTAAAAACAACCCCTGGTTGTGACAGGAGCATAGAACAGTACATCACCAGAAAGATCCACAATGTTGTGCCGAACAAATTAAATTTGTAATCAATTGCTCTCTTCGGTTTGATTGTACTCCTGAGGTAATGCTAAGGAATGGTTCAGGATTTACGTAATAAAGTGGCCCCTGAGAGCATGTTCATGGTCTTCTGCTGGTGTAGCTGTCCACTTCAACGTTCGACATGCTGTGCATTCAGAGACGCTCTTCTGCACACCACTGATGTAGCATATATTCGAGTTACTGTCGCTTTCCTGTCAGCTCAAAAAAGTCTGGCCGTTCTCCTCTGACCTCTCTCATTAACGAGGCATTTTAACCCACAGAACTGCTGCCTACTGGATGGGTTTTTTGTTTCTTTGTTTTGCGCACCATTCCCTGTAAACTCTAGAGACTATTGTGGGTGAAAATCCCAGGTGATCAGCAGTTTCTGAGATACTCAAACCACCCTGTCTAACACAAACAATTACTCCCTGGTCGGAGTCCTGACGAAGGGTCTCGGCCTGAAAAGTCGACTGTACCTCTTCCTAGAGATGCTGCCTGGCCTGCTGTGTTCACCAGCAACTTTGATGTGTGTTACTCCCTGGTCAAAGCCACTCAGATAGTACCCAGGACATCTTCAAGGAGCGGTGTCTCAGAAAGGCAGCGTCCATTATTAAGGACCCCCATCACCCAGGGCATACCCTTTTCTCACTGTTACCATCAGGTAGGAGGTACAGAAGCCTGAAGGCACACACTCAGCGATTCAGAAACAGCTTCTTCCCCTCTGCCATCCGATTCCTAATTGGGCATTGAACCCGTGAACACCACCTCACTTTTTAATATATGTTATTTCTGTTTTTGCACAATTTTTAATCTATTCAATATACATATATTGTAATATATTTATCTATTTAGTTTTCTTCTACATTATGTATTGCATTGAACAGCTGCAGCTAGGTTAACAAATTTCACGACACATGCCGGTGATAATAAACCTGAATCTGATGCTGATTCTGATATATTTGTTCCCCATTCTGATGTTTGGTCTGAACAACAACTGAACCTTTTCATTATGTCTGCATGCTTTAATGCAGTGTTCCCCAGCCTCCGGGCCGCAGACCGATAACGGACCGCAAAGCATGCAGGAGTGCAGCGGTAGCTGGGTGCCGCCCGGCACGTAAATGTCGGCCCAGATCAGAGGCGATTGCTTTAATGTATTGAGTTGCTGCCATATGATTGGCTGACTCAATTTTTGCATTAATGAGCAGGTGTACAGGTGCACCTAACAAAATGGCCACTGAGTGTATGTGTGTGTCTGGAATGTTAACGAAAGGACGCAACTTCAGGGACAGCCAAAGTATAAATACTGTTAGAACGTAGAACGTAGAACAGTACAGCACAGTACAGGCCCTTCGGCCCACAATGTTGTGCCGACCCTTAAACCCTGCCTCCCATATAACCCCCCATCTTAAGTTCCTCCATATACCTGTCTAGTAGTCTCTTAAACTTCACTAGTGTATCTGCATCCACCACTGACTCAGGCAGTGCATTCCACGCATCAACCATTCTCTGAGTAAAAAACCTTCCTCTAATATCCCCCTTGAACTTCCCACCCCTTACCTTAAAGCCATGACCTCTTGTATTAAGCAGTGGTGCCCTGGGGAAGAGGCGCTGGCTATCCACTCTATCTATTCCTCTTATTATCTTGTACACCTCTATCATGTCTCCTCTCATCCTCCTTCTCTCCAAAGAGTAAAGCCCTAGCTCCCTTAATCTCTGATCATAATGCACACTCTCTAAACCAGGCAGCATCCTGGTAAATCTCCTCTGTACCCTTTCCAATGCTTCCACATCCTTCCTATAGTGAGGTGACCAGAACTGGACACAGTACTCCAAGTGTGGTCTAACCAGAGTTTTATAGAGCTGCATCATTACATCGCGACTCTTAAACTCTATCCCTCGACTTATGAAAGCTAACACCCCATAAGCTTTCTTAACTACCCTATCCACCTGTGAGGCAACTTTCAGGGATCTGTGGACATGTCCCTGAGATTCCTCTGCTCCTCCACACTACCAAGTATCCTGCCATTTACTTTGTACTCTGCAAAGTAAATGTTAACTCAGCATTTTTTTGGTGATGAATTGACAGATTTTCCCTACAATGGGATGTTCATACCTACCATTATGTGCCATGTCGAATCACGTGGGCGATCATGGTGGGTGTTCTTAGCAAATTTTTCTGCAGAAGTGGTCTGCCACTGCCTTCCTCTGGGCAGTGTCTTTACAAGACAGGTAGCCCCAGCCATTATCAATACTCTTCAGAGATTGTCTGCCTGGTGTCGGTGGTCGCATAACCAGGACTTGTGATCTGCACCGGCTGCTCGTACCACCATCCACCACCTGCTCCCATGGCTTCACGTGACCCTGATCGGGGGTTAAGCAGGTGCTACACCTTGCCCAAGGGTGACCTGCAGGCTAGCGGAGGGAAGGAGCACCTTACACCCTCCTTTGATAGAGACATATCTCTACTCTGCCATCCAAAATTAAAGTTACTCCTTATAATACCCAAAAACGCATTTTTTTAAACTTTTTTAAAACTATATTACACAATATATAATGGTACAGAGATAGTATCTGGTGAGTTTCAGCCTGCTTGTCTTTGCTTGTAAGAACATTCAGGACCTCTACCTCCATCAGCAGACCAGCATTTCAATATCAAGTATTGAAAGGCCTAGAGAGAGTGAATGTGCAGAGATCGTATCCTATAGTGAGTGGGAAAGGGCAAAGCTCAAAATATGAGGATGTCCCTTTAGAACGGAGATGAGGAGGAATTTTTTTTTTCCGGGAGTTGGTGAATCTGTAGAATTTAGTGCCACAGATGGCTGTGGTTGCCAAGTCATTGGGTACACTTAAAGCAGAGGTTGATAGGTTTAATATCTGAAGCCATTTCTTAAAAAGAACATACCACAATCAAAGGAGCACACTTTGAACTGCTGGGAATTGTTGGCACCAAAGGGATAGATGCCAGAATGTTGGGAAGAGGGTAGAATGCTTCTGGATAAGAGGTCCACAGACAAGTTGGTGGAGAACAGTGCCCCCAGCAGACAAGTTATACAACCAACACTCATAAAAGTTGCTGGTGAACGCAGCAGGCCAGGCAGCATCTCTGTGTGATCAGGAGAGCCAGGAAAATCTTTGAAGGCTACAGCAAAGCCTTTCTTTTTTTTGTAATTTATTTTTTATTGAATTTCATCATCAAACAAACATTTCCATCAGATGTATTTCACATACTGTACATATATATCATATAATCATATTCAGATAGAAATGCAATCTCAGAATCCCTGTACTTTGGGGGAGCTGATAATTGATTTAAGTTTGATCGATTTAATTGCTGGCCAAGCCTAAGGGGAAAGGTCGGGTATGGGCCAAATCAAGGTGGCAACTCTCAGGCCCGAGGGCATATCGAGACAGCAAGGCCCGCGTCTGAGAGCGCAGAAATACCCAAGGTGTGGGCGATTTAGGCGCCGGGACAGATCGGGAAGGTCAGGGTGCTGGGGCCGGAGGCGAGGGACTGGCCAGTTCAGCTCGCTGCTCCACGAGATTTACACATTCCTGCGCTGACTGAGGCTGTGGCCTGCAACTAATGGGCTCCTGGACCGGCTGCGGTGATGACTGGCTTCGCGTCTGTGACTCACCGTCATCACGAGCTTCAGTTCTGAATGCCACTGGCTTACTTTTATTGTTGGCATGATTTGTTTTCTTTCCCCCCTCTCCGCACCTTGGGTAGTCGATGGTCCTGTTTTGTTTTAATGGACTCGATTGGGTTTCTTTGTTTGCTGCCTGTAAGGAGACGAATCTCAAGGTTGTATAAAGTATACATACTTTGATAATAAATATATTCCAAACTTTGAAAGCAGGCAGATGCTTATGTTCACTTTGGCTGCTCCCGTAGGCAAAAGGGAAATTCCGCAGATGCTGTAAATCCAGGGTAACACACTCAAAATGCTGGAGGAACTCAGCAGGCCAGGCAGCAGCTACAGAGGAGAATAAGTAGTCGACGTTTCTGTCCTGATGAAGGGTCTTGTCCTGCAGCGTCGACTGTTCATTCCCCAACAAGTTGCTGCCTGAGCTAAGGAAAGTAAATGTCGTTTTCTCTCCTCGGAATATGAACTTTGGGTGACTTCGGAAGATCAGTAGGCAGCAAACTCTGACGTAGCAGAGATAACAAACAGTAGCAACAATCTGGAAAGGTCCCAAGATGAGGATGACCTTATCATCTATTCTAGTCAGGTGAAATGTTGTGTATTTAAGATTGGAGAGGTTACAAGTCTCTGTGAGGCATGTGGGTGCAGCTTAAATGTTGGTTTTCATAGAGTCACAGAAAACTACTGCACAGAAGCAGGCCCTTCAGCCCATCTATTGCGTTCTGAACCATCTGAACTGCTAGTTTCATCCACTTGAACCCAGACCATAGCACTCCATATCCCTCCCATCCATGTACCTATCCAGACTTCTCTTAAACATTGAAATTGAGCTCGCATCACACTCTCACCACCCTCTGAGTGAAGACGTTTCCTCTCATGTTCCCCTTAACCATTTTACCTTTTACCTTTAACCCATGACCTCTGGTTGTAGTCCCACCCAACCTCAACGGAAAAAGTCTGCTTGCATTTACCCTATCTATACCCCTCATAATTATGTATAATCCCTTCAAATCTCCCCTCAGTTTTACCTTGAAGCTAACAGCATTGTGATCACTAGAGGCAAAGTGTTTCCTTACACAAACTTCTGTCACCTGCCCTGTCTCATTCCCTAATCCACCGAGATGCAACACAGAGTGTCATAGGAAGTCATTCCTGCCTGCGGCCATTAAACTTTACAACTCCTCCCTTGGAGGGTCAGACACCCTGAGCCA
Organism: Mobula birostris; assembly: GCF_030028105.1. Lineage (NCBI taxonomy): Eukaryota > Metazoa > Chordata > Chondrichthyes > Myliobatiformes > Myliobatidae > Mobula > Mobula birostris. Next base: position 13,202,520 of record NC_092379.1, read on the forward strand.
ATAGGCTGGTCCTGGACTTATTTCATAATTTACTGGCATAATTTACATATTAAACTATTTATGGTTTTATTACTATTTATTATTTATGGTGCAACTGTAACGAAAACCAATTCCCCCCGGGATCAATAAAGTACGACTATGACTAATAGGAGATCTAGTATTGCACACTCTCTCACTGGGGCTTCTATGTACTGATTAAAGAAACTTTCCTGAACACATTTGGCAAACTCTCTTCCATCTAGTCCTTTTACGGAATGGGAGTCCCAGTCGATATCTGGAAAGCTAAAATCACCTCCCATCACAAACTTATGTTTCTTGCCACAGTCTGCGATCTCTCAACAAATTTGTTCCTCTAAATCCTGTGGACTGTAGGCTACTCTATAATATAATCCCATTAATGTGGATATACCTGTCTAGTTCCTTACTTCCACCCATCCTTAGTTCTTCAGTCTGTCCTGACAGAGCACTGCAGGCACATTTTCCCTAACCAGTAATGCCACCCCTCCCCCTTTAATCCCTCCTGCTCAATCATGTCTAAAACAACAGAAACCCAGAATACTGAGCTGCCAGTCCTGCCCCTCCTGCAACCATGTCTCACTAATAGCTTCAAGATCATAATGATGTGTGTTGTTCGTGCCCTGGCTCATCTGTCTTTCCTAAAATATTTCTTGGGTTGAAACATACACAGCTCAGGACACTAGTCGCACCATGCTCAACCTTTTGATTCCTAACTTTGCCTGAGGTCTTAACAATATCTGTCTCCACAGCCTCTCCACTAACTGTTCTGGCATGCTGGTTCCCATTCCCCTGCAATTCTAGTTAAAGCAACCACCGCCCCATGCAGTACTAACAAACCTTATGCTAGAATATTAGACCCCCTCCAGTTTAGGTGCCAACTGTCTCTTCACCACAGGTCCCACTTTCCCTGGAAGAGAGCCCAATGATCCAAAAATCTGAAGCCCTCCCTTCTACACCATCTCTTGAGTAATGTATTAAACTGTATTATCTTCTTATTTCTGGCCTCACTCACACGTGGCATGGGTAGCAATCCTGAGATCACAAACCTGAAGGTCCTGGCCTTTAACTTAGCCCCTAACTCTCCAAACTCAGTTTGCAGATCCTCATCACTGTCCCTGCTTATGTCATTGGTACCGACACGGATTATGACCTCTGGCTGCTCATCCTCCCACTTAAAGACGCTGAGGGCTCGATTTGAGATGTCCTGCACCCTGGCACCCAGGAGGCAGCATACTGTCTGGGAATCTCATTCTTGTCTACAGAACCTCCTGTCTGTTCCCCTCATCACAGCTCACCTGTTATTCTCCCACCCTTCCCTTCTGAGCCACAGAGCCAGACTCAGTGCCAGAGACTTGATCACTGGGACTTTCCTCTGCTAAGCCATCTCCCCCATTAGTATCTGAAATGATATACCTGCTGTGGAGGGGATGACTACAGGGGTACTCTGCACTGGCTCCTTTACCCCGTCACCCAATTTTCTATGCCTGGCAACTTGAGTGTAACTACCTCTCTATATATCCTGTCAATTACCCCCTCAGCCTCCCAAATAGTCTGGAGCTCAACCAATTCCAGCTCCAACTCCTTAACTCAGAATGCTAGGAGCTGCAGCTGGATACACTTCTTGCAGGTGAAGTCATCAGGTACACTGCCCTCCCACATCTCACAAGAGGTGCATTCAACTATCCGGCCTATTGCTCTAACTGTGCAATTATAAAGAAGGAAATAATAAATAAACTGGAAAAAAAAATCTGGCGACACCTTTTCACCTTCTCTCATATAAGCTTCTCCTTGCTGAAGCTTCAAAGAGCTAAAGCCCCAAATCATACTTTATACTTTATTGCAGCCAAACAATTGATAATAGAACGTACAATCATCACAGTGATATTTGATTCTGTGCTTCCCACTCCCTGGAGTACAAATTGATAGTAAATATTAAAAATTTAAATTATAAATCAAAAATAGAAAATAGAAAATGGAAAGTAAGGTAGTGCAAAAAAACCGAGAGGCAGGTCCGGATATTTGGAGGGTACGGCCCAGATCCGGGTCAGGATTCGTTCAGCAGTCTTATCACAGTTGGAAAGAAGCTGTTCCCAAATCTGGCCGTACGAGTCTTCAAGCTCCTGAGCCTTCTCCAGGAGGGAAGAGGGACGAAAAGTGTGTTGGCTGGGGTGGGTCGTGTCCTTGATTATCCTGGCAGCACTGCTCCGACAGAGTGCGGTGTAAAGTGAGTCCACGGATGGAAGATTGGTTTGTGTGATGTGCTGCGCCGTGTTCACGATCTTCTGCAGCTTCTTCCGGTCTTGGATAAGACAACTTCCATACCAGGTTGTGATGCACCCTAGAAGAATGCTTTCTATGGTGCATCTATAACAATTAGTGAGGGTTTTAGGGGGCAGGCCAAATTCCTTTAGCTTTCTTAGGAAGTAAAGGCGTTGGTGGGCCTTCTTGGTAGTGGCTCTGTTTGGCTGGACCAAGTCAGGTCATTTGTGATATTGACCCCAAGGTACTTAAAGCTTTTGACCTGTTCCACTTGCAAACCATCGATGTAAATGGGGTTGTGCGGTCCGCTAATCCTTCTGAAGTCAACAACCAATTCCTTCATCTTGCTGATGTTGAGGGATAGGTTATTGTCGCTCTACTTCTCATCCCACTCTAACATTGACCACTCCCATGATGGCCGCTCCAATGAAGACTGCTTCCGCTTGCCGCTGCCTTATTTTAATTTGCTAATGAATCCTGATCTCTGATCATCTGCTGTTCAAATGCCAAAGCTTCTGCAAAGCGCTGCTTTTTAATGTTCACTTGCCAATCTGGGTGAAGCACCTCTTCTCTCGCTTCCAATCTCTGATTGGCCGCTTTTCAAATACTGAAACTCCCACAAGGTGCTGCTTTTTAATGCACAATCACCACCCTCTGTGAGTCACCTCTCTCTCGCTTCTGATCTCTGATTGGCTGCTGTTCAAACTGTTTGACAGGAGAAATTGTATCTATAATACTTGGATATTGAGTTACTAAGTAAGAATTGTGATTTTTATTCCAGCAAAGTTGAAAATCTCACTTCAAACGACTTCTGTATGTTAGTACTCTTTACAGCATTTAGGGGAGTTTTAGAAAGGTATAAATGTGCTGAGGGAAATCTCTCCATACCCATGAATGCGACCAGGCATAAAGCAAACACCATCTGTAAATTCACTGATAACACAACTGTTGTCGGCAGAATCTCAGACAGTGACGAGGAAGTGTGCAGGAATAAGACAGGTCAGCTAGTTTAATAGAGTTGTCACAACAACATTGCACTCAATGTCAGCAAGACCAAGGAATTGTTCGTGGACTTCAGGAAGGGGAAGTTGAGGGGAGGCACCCCAGTCCTCATCGAGGGATCAGCAGTGGAAAGGGTGAGCAGTTTCAAGTTCCAGGGTGCCAACATCCCTGAAGATCTATCCTGGGTCCAACATATTGATGCAATTACAAAGAAGGCAATCCAGTGGCTTTACTTCATTAGGAACTTGGGAAGATTTGGTATGTCATCAAAGACTCCAGCAAATGTCTACAGATGTACTGGTAACATCGCCGTCTGGTATGGAGGGGCCACTGCACAGGATTGGAAAAAGCTGCAGAAGGTTGTAATCTCAACCAGCTCCATCATGGGCGCTAGCCTCCCCGCTATTTAGGACATCTTCAAAAGGTGATGCCTCAAAGGATGGCGTTTATCTTTAAGGATCCCCATCACCCAGGACATGCCCTCTTTCGACAACTACCACCAGCGAGGAGGCAAAGGAGCCTGAAGGCACACACTCATCATTTTAGGAACAGATTCTTCCCCTCCGCCTTCTGGAAAATAAACCTTATTATTGCTGCTGTATTTATACACCACTTAATTTTTATTTACTTTTTATGCATTGCACTGTACTGCTGCCGCAAACAACAAATTTCACAATATATGTCAGTGATAATAAACCTGATTCTGATATCTACTGAGAGGCAGGAGTGAAATTCTGTGGTGGGTTTAAGGCATCCGTTAGTCTTGGGAGACCATGGATCTGCCCCTGGAAAGTCTTCACTCTCCAGGGTGCAGGCCTGGGCAAGGTTGTATGGAAGACCGGCAGTTGCCCATGCTGCAAGTCTCCCCTCTCCACGACACCGATGTTGTCCAAGGGAAGGGCATTAGGACCCATACATTTTGGCACCAGTGTCGTCACAGAGCAATGTGTGATTAAGTGCCTTGCTCAAGGACTGGGCTCGAACTCACGACCCAGTTGGTGGGTGCAGACACCTAAAAGGGCAAATACTTGCTCTACCCCTGCTTAAACAAATATTCAAGTATATGACATTTTAACTTGGAGTTGTGTGAACGAATTTCTATGTCACTATTTTTGACCCATCTGAAGTCGCACTGAAAGTGGGCAAAAGCAGACAGTCATAGAGACAGTGAACATGGTTCTACCAGTTATACAGTACTCTGCAAAAGTGGTAGGTGTGTGTATGTCTATATATATATATACATACATATAATATATTTATATATATATTATATATATAATTACTACAGTACAGTGCAAAAGTCTTAGGCACCCTATACAACTAAGACTTTTGTACAGTATTGTAGTAATTCTATGAATTGCACTGTACTGCTGCAAAAAAACCAAATTTCATGACATATGTGAGTGATGATAAACCTGATTCTGATATGGGTCTCTATTGTGGACTGAGAGTGGGAAGGGGGCAGAGAGAGGGGAATCACAGCTGGGAAAAGGGGAAGGAAGAGGGGAGCACCAGAGAGACATTCTGTAACGATCAATAAACCAATTGTTTGGAATCAAATGACCTTGCCTGGCGTCTCAGGGCTGGGTGTGTCCACACCCGCGCCGTTCCCCCCCCCCCACCTGATACTCCTTCTCTAACGCCTGTCCCGCACCCCTCCCACTGCACTCCACCCTCACTATTCCCAACATCCTTTACTCCCGCCAGACTTACAAACTTGCTCTCCACTCTACATCTTTCATTTTTAAAATCTTTTTATTGATACATAATCTTCTACAACTTTAAAATGGTACAGGATTACAGCAAATTAATATATATATATATACAGTTAATAAAGCTGAAGAAAAAAAACAAGAATAATATGATAATGAAAAATAATACTTTTTATATAGAAAAGAAGGAAAAAGAGAACCCCAACTACTAAAAGAGAGAAAAAAAACCAGTAACTGCAAGAGAAAGAGAGGGAAAAAAGAAGAAAAAAGAGAAAAAAAAAACCATTAGGAACCAACTCCCGGAGCAATATGACTTACAATCATTGATATATATAAAGAAGAAAAATTATCAACCGCCAATTCACATTTATATAAAATAAGATTGGAAGGAAACCATATAAATTAATTCAAATTGAATGATAATATTTGGCAAAAGAGCCCCATCTTCTCTCAAAATCGAATCGAGGATCAAAAGTTCTACTTCTAATTTTTTCCGAGCTAAGAGATAACATTACTTGAGAAATCCATTGAATTAATGTAGGGACAGAGGTATCTTTCCATTTCAATAAAATAGCCCTTCTTGCCAACAATGTGACAAATGCAATTACATGTTGGTCTGAAGATGAAATACCCTGAATATGATGCGGAACTATTCCAAATAAGACAGTCAATGTATTAGGCTGTAAATTAACTTTCAGAGCTTTAGAAATTGTAGATAATAAAGATTTCCAAAAAGATTTTAATGAAGAGCGTGACCAGAACATATGTGACAAAATGGCTACTTCAGTTTAACACCTATCACAATAGTTGTCTATGTTAGGAAATATTTTAGATAATCTCTCCTTTGTTAAATAATAACGGTGAACAATTTTAAATTGAATTAAACAGTGATTGGCACATATCGAAGAAGAATTAATCATTTTCAAAACTCGCAACCAATCTTCATTAACAAAGGCCATATTAAGTTCTCTCTCCCAATCTTGTTTCATTCACCGTTTAATATACTCCACGTTAACCAATAGAATACCACGCAAAAGCCTTAGACGCTCTAGCTATGCAGTATATATACTTACCTAAGACTTTTGCATAATATTATATACAGCATTACGGTCATTTATGCGAATGGAAATATAACAAGGATATCTCTTTGGTATTTTTCTAGATACTTTTGCCAGCAAGGTCGCAGCACTGCAAGATCAGTATGCAGATGCCTCCATTGGGAACGTAACGGGAAGCAATGCTGTTAATGTGTTCCTGGGCATTGGAGTGGCCTGGTCTGTTGCTGCCATCTACTGGGCTTCTAAGGGAATGGAGTTTCGCGTGCAGCCTGGCTCGCTGGCTTTCTCGGTCACGCTATTTACTATCTTTGCCTTCGTCACGATCAGTGTTCTCCTGTACAGAAGACGGCCACACATAGGTGGTGAACTTGGAGGTACGCGTCGCGGAAAGATCCTCACCGTTGCTATATTTGTGAGCCTTTGGCTGCTGTATGTTGTGTTTTCAGCCCTGGAGACCTACTGCCACATTAAGGGTTTCTAAACTGAGAGGCTTTCCCTCACCTGTGAAGAAGGAGCTCCTGCCAGAGCTGCTGAAGAGATCCAGAGGCAGCCTGCCATATTCCAAACCCAGAGAAGGCATTTCCTCAGCCCTGATCATAAACCAGACCTTTACTGGCAAAGAATAAAAAAAAGGCAAAAATCTATCTGTTGGGTTTGTGTGTGTGTGTTTTTTTTTGCCTTACCAAAAGGTTCTAACAATGGCTGTAGCCAGCAGCCAAAAACATCAATAAAGCACCTGAAATCATTTTTTTTTAATTCTAAATGGATTTAAACTTTTTCTTTTACATCTCCGAACTGAGCTTGCTACATTCCGAATGTTGAGAAAGAGTCTGCCGTTGAAGATAAAGTTTTAGTATTGTGTAAGGCAAGCGGCTACCAACTTTGGTCTGCAATATTTAAGTGTCTTTACTTGTATCGTTGTAATAATTCATCTCACTGTATAAGCTGTTCCAATGCCTGTTCATTTAATTTGAACAGCAGGAAGGTAACTCGTGAGACTGGTCATAAATTAAGGGAGAATATCTGCGCCTCACTATGAGGGTGTATACAGTATTTATTAATGTGTACAGTAGACTAGGTGTATGTTTGTCTTGCTGTAAAACTTGGTGTACAAGTTGCATCCTGATACCGTGTGTTTGTAAAAGTGGCATACACACTTGCCCAACATTTTCTAAATTAGTGTAGAATCCAAATTCATGGTAACTTCTCCTGTGGCAAGATTCATTTATTAAAGTTGCTACACTCACAACTAATTCACAAAATTGTCTCGCTTTCTCCTTTTGTCCAGTTTAGATTGCTTCAGTCTGAAAATATCTTTCCAAAGCATTAGTGTTGTTGCATGAACAAAGTCACTGGAGAGAAGTACTGGTAGCTATGAAGCAGCCTCTTTATTCGACAAGCAGGCATCTTATTGAGATTCCTTTCAGTGGAAGAAGAACTGCCTGGCTGAACACCACAGGATATTTTATCTGCTAAAGACCAAAGGACAATTCAGGCTAATGTTCAAAGGACAATCCCATATTTACAATGCTTCCTTTGAATGACATGTAACAGTTTCAAATGCTTGGATCTTCCCACCATCACACCTGTATTACGGCCAGCCAAATACACACAAGTAATGACTTTAAATTGGCGTTGTCTGTTCTTCCAATTAACTTGGTTCATGGATCCAAGGAACCCACTGTCCAGAGCTGCTTTTTTGAATTTAATCTACAATTCATATTTGATTCTGAAGTCTAGTGGCTGAAGTCAGTTAAAGTCATTTGCTACATGTGCTAAACCCCAAAATTGCTCTAACAATTAGTACTTATAAATGATAAATGACTTATAAGTGGATAAGTGGATCAATCACAGATCCAAACAATCATGCTACTACTACTACTACGTCAACTCAGGCCTAGGGGGCCGGCGTCGGGCACGATGACGGACTCTCCACTTCTCCCTCTCCCTCATCAGTGTGTTCAGTTCATCTACATTCGCCGCGCCGCTGTCTTCTAGGAGCGTGTTGACCATAGTCTTGGGAGGGCGCCCAGGGTTCATCCTCCCGTGCTTGGGCTCCCATATGACGACAAGGCTGGCAGGTAGCTCGGGGTGGCGTAGACAGTGCCCCGCTAGTTGCAGTCTTCTCGCCTCGATTTTAGTGGTGAGCATCAGTAGGTTGTTATAGAGCTCGACGTTTGTCATGTGCTGTTGCCAACTCACGTCAAGAGCCATCCGGAGCATTCGTGTATAGCAACCGTCGCATCGTCTTGGCGAGCGTCCACGTCTCGCATCCGTACGATCGTGACTCAGTTAAAACTAAGCAAATTTGGTGATAGTCAATCAAATCAAGCTCAGGTTTATTGTCATTTAACTATATACGTGTCTACTGCCAAACGAGACAACGTTTCTCCAGACCAGGGTGTGGAGCACAGCAATACACAGAACACTCTTAGAACACACAATAACTTAGGAAATTAAGAATTAAATCTATAAATGAATTGTAGGGTACAGCACAAGCTAACTAATTGCAATGGATAAAATTCTAAATTGGTAGGTCAGAAGATGAAAACATTTTAAAAGACTATAATCAGGGTGGCACGACAGCATAGTGGTTAGCACAACGCTTTACAGTATCAACGACCCAGGTTCAATTCCTGTAAGGAGTTTGTACGTTCTCCCCTTGGCTGTGTGGGTTTCCTCTGGCTGCTCTGGTTTCTTCCCACAGTCCAAAGATATACCGGTTAGTAGGTTAATTGGTCGTCGTAAATTGTCCTGTACTTAGGCTAGGGTTAAATCAGGAATTGCCGGGTGGTGTGGCTTGAAGAGCTGGAAGGGCTTATTCCACAGTGTATCTCAATAAATTAAAAGGAAACAAATAAAGAATACTTTAGGGAAGGCTCTTGTAAATATGAGAACCTTACTCTTCCCAAAGTATGAGATGGTGCAATGGTCCTTGAATAAGAGCTCCATGGTACAGTAGTTAGCACGAGACTAGCACAGCTTGGGGCATTGGAGTTTGGAGTTCAACTCCAGCGCCATCTGTAAGAAGTTTCTACATTCTCACTGTGACTGCATGGGTTTCCTGTGGGCGCTCCAGATTCCTCCGACAGTCCAAAGACATGCTGGTTGGTAGGTTAATTGGTCATTGTAAATTGTCCCGTGATTAGGCTAGGATTAAATCAAAGGTTGCTGGACGGTGCAGCTCGACGGGCAGGAGGGGCCTGTTCTGCACTGAACAAATAAGTAAATGATTGCTCTTGAAGCTGTATCCTCCTGGTTTAATTCCTACAATCAGGAGAAAAAAAAAGACAACCTCACAACCTTCCCTGACATTACCCCAACTCAATTTCCCAGCTCTACCCGCTCAGATCAATTCACTTTTGCATTTCTTTTTACCCACCGATTTTTTAAGACGTGCAATAAAAGACATTCATTTAAGTCACATCCAAAACTGCCTGTTTTACTTGCTAACAAACTTCCATAAAGCATCGAAGCTGACAGAGCAATGAAGTACCGAGGGAGTGCCACATTGTCACTTGTGGAGATGTTTGGTCAAGCTTCCACCTGTCTTTTCAAGTGGTCATAACTGATCCCATAGTGTTGTTTTGACACAATGCCAGTTATGGCTTTGTGCCCTCTCCAATATAATACTTTATACGTTATTGTCGCCAAACAATTGATAATAGAACATACAATCATCACAGCAATATTTGATTCTGCGCTTCGCGCTCCCTGGAGTACAAATCGATAGTAAATATTAAAAATTTAAATTATAAATCATAAATAGAAAATAGAAAAGGGAAAGTAAGGTAGTGCAAAAAAAAACTGAGAGACAGGATATTTGGAGGGTAAGGCCCAGATCTAGGTCAGGATCCGTTCAGCAGTCTTATCACAGTTGGAAAAAAGCTGTTCCCAAATCTGGCCGTACGAGTCTTCAAGCTCCTGAGCCTTCTCCCGGAGGGAAGAGGGACGAAAAGTCTGTTGGCAGGGTGGGTCGTGTCCTTGATTATCCTGGCAGCACTGCTCCGACAGCGTGCGGTGTAAAGTGAGTCCACGGACGGAAGATTGGTTTGTGTGATGTGCTGGGCTGTGTTCACGATCTTCTGCAACTTCTTCTGGTAGTTTATTTATTTATTCCTCGGTCAACATGGCAAGATAAAGCAACTATTCTTTATCGGATTTCCGCTTCTAGTAGTGTGTTGCAGTTCCAAAACTTACTGCTTCACTTTAAACAAAAACATTTAATTGGTTATTATGTGTTGCAGGGCGCCCAGAAGTTCTGAGCAAATTTTGCATTTCTGATACATAATTGCATATAGAATATGCAGTTGTGAAATATGTGCTTGGATCTGTACTAAAAATAGCCTTTGAACCTCTGTCACATTCTCAATGTATAAAATGTTCAATCTATTTACATGCTTGGATGGTTTTGCTTACAAAATCCAGACAATGCAATTTGAATGAAGTGGCCAACTACCAGAGTGCAACCTCTGTGGAGTTTCAATCACTTTGTAAATTACTGAATTCAGCAGCACGTTTAAAAGCATGCTTTTGACTTATTATGCGCTGACTTTCACTCAGCTCCTCCCAAGGGAACGGAGCTGGTTAGGGCAGGACACCTGTTTTGCTCTTCATTCGTCGCTGCGGTCACAAAGTTTTCACATTTCCTGACCTGTTTTCAAGTTGCTGCCGGCCGGCGTTAAAGTGGCATCCACACCGGACTTCGAGGCGAGCGGTCCCGGGTCCGAATCCGGCCGGCTCCCTTGCACGCTTTCCATCCGTGCTGGGTTTAGCGTTGAGCTATCGACTCAGCCTCGTTAAAAAAAAACAAAGCCTAAAGAAAGGGCAAGGTTGCCGTCTGACGCACCAAGCAAAGCGCGGAGAGGAAGTCAACTTTCAACCTGCTTAGTGGTGCTAATAGGTGCAACTGACAGTGAACAAGTTAAATTTTTTTCTCCAACTTGTACTCCCCTGAGCTCATTACTACATAACTTGTGGTCACTGCTAGGTCTTCTGGATAATCACCGTACTGCAGTCAACCAATTAGGCTCTTACATAGGTGATCTTCTTACATTCACTCCACAAGACTTGGAACACTTGGAACCTGGGACGCATGCTTCTGACATGGACCGAGAAGAAATTCACATTTATTACTGTATCTAGACATGGCAGACAGAATCATGTACACAGCCAGATCCAAGTGAGTACGGGAGGAGAAAAAAAAAATCATTCCATGAGTTGGGATCTCCTCTTCTTGAATGCGGCTCAGAGGGGAAATGCAGAATGCTATTTAGAAACAAATCTAGAGCTGTTGGACTGTATGAAGATTGGGGCTACATGGTGGCGTAGAGGTTAGCACAATGCTTTACAGTACTAGTGAACCGGGTTCAAATCCTGCCACTGACTGGAAGGAGTTCTACGTTCTCCCTGTGACCATGTGGGTTTCCTCTGGGTGCTCTGGTTTCCTCCCACAGTCCAAAGACGTACCGGTTGGTAGGTTAATTGGTCATTACAAATTGTCCCATGTTTAGGCTATGGTTAAGTCAGGGTGGCTGGGAGGTGTGGCTCAAAGGGCTGGAAGGGTCTACCAACACTGTATCTCAATAAATAAATAAAGGTTACTAACTGCCAATGTAGACTGAAGGTGACTAGAGTTAACCACAATAACACTGAAACAAGTTTAAAGGGAATAAACAGGGCTCAGTTATAAATGTTATTTCATTAATGTCTGAGATTTCTGGAAAGCAAGAATTGTTACTCCAGCGGGAGGGAGGAGAAGATGGCGACGCGACGCAGCGCGCGCAGCCGTTCCGAATGAATATCGTACGTGTTAACTAGGGGGCTGTGCACAATCTGGATTTGATGGAGACGGCCGTGAGAAGCACGGAGGAACACCTGGAGGAACTTCTGAAATGCCAGCTTCGCTGCCGCTGCTACTGTGCGATCGAGAATCTCCGGAGGGGAAGGCCCCAAATCCTCGACTTTGCCTGTTGCTGGCGGCCGGGGCTGGGGTCGAAGCGCTCGGCAGAGATGGTGCTCGGTGCTCGGTGTCGGAGAGCTGGTCGGAGGCTCGGAGTTTTCGGACGGACTCGGAGTCGGACTGTGGTCGGATGCTTCCGGGTTGCTGCATCGGCAAGTTGGCGGCGCTGGAGGTTCACCGTCTGTGTGAGATGATGGGACTTTCGAGAGACTTTGAGACTTTTACCGTGCCCATGGTTTGTTCTTATCAAATTACGGTATTGCTTTGCACTGTTGTAACTATATGTTATAATTATGTGTTTTTTGTTAGTTTTTAAGTCGGTTTGTCATGTGATATCATTCTGGAAAAAGCATTGTATCATTTCTTAATGCATGTATTACTAAATGACAATAAAAGAGGACTGCGTGTCCTCATAATCTAATCCAGTAAATTGATATACCAAGCTTGCCAATAATATTCAGCAGAGTCTGGGAGTAGTACATTCATGTCTTCTCCTGCTGTAGCTCATCCATTTCAATGTTCGACGTGTTGTGCTCTTCTGCACACCACTGTTGTAATATGTGTTTACTTCAGTTACTGTTGCCTTCCTGTCAACTGGAACCAGTTTGGCCATGATCCTCTGACCTCTCTCATTGACAAGGCGTTTTTGCCCACAGAACTGCCGCTCACAGGATTTTTTTTTGTTTTTCACAGCATTCTCGAAAAACTACAGACTGGCGTGAGAGCAAATCTCAGGAGATTAGCAGTTTCTGAGATACTCAAACCACCCTGTCTGGCACCAACAATCATTCCACGATCAAAGGCACTTAGATCACATTTCCTCCCCGTTCTGATGTTTGGTCTGAAAAACAACTGAACCTCTTGACCATGTCTGCATGCTTTTATGTATTGATTTGCTGCCATATGATTGGCAGATTAGATACTTGCATTAACTTGCAAGGCTAATGCGTGGCCACTGAGTGTATATTCAGCTGAGTCTAGGAAATATATGCTCTACTTAAAGAGCACAAAATACACCAATAATAAACCATAGATGAAGAAAGACAAGGAAATCACTGAGGACAAAAATAGAAAGATACAAACTAGGACACAGGAAAGATGGAGTGAGATAACTATTTTCAGGTGTATAAGATGATGAGAGGCATCGATTGTGTGTATAGTCAGAGGCTTTTTCCCAGGGCTGAAATGGCTAACACAAGAGGGCACAGTTTTAAGGTGCTTGGAAGTAGGTACAGAGGAGATGTCAGGGGTAAATTTTTTTACACAGAGAGTGGTGAGTGCGTGGAATGGGCTGCTGGCAACGGTGGTGGAGGCGGATACGATAGGGTATTTTAAGAGACTTCTGGATAGGTACATGGAGCTTAAAAAAATAGAGGGCTAAGGGTAACCCTAGGTAATTTCTAAAGTAAGTATATGTTCGGCACAGCCTGTATTGTGCTGTAGGTTTTCTATGTTTCTAACTTCCTTTTATGTTAAGGATAGAAGGGAATTTAAAAAAATGTTCAGAATCTAAATTTTCATAGAACATATGAAAGAATTTTACAGTGTAAAAGTCTTAAGCAGATGTAAAAACATTTGTAAAACTAATATGCTTTCAAAAATAATGAAATGAAAAGTTTCTACATATTTAAAAAATACTATATAGAGCAGTAATCAGTAAAGAAAAACAAAATCATATCAATCATATCAAGGGGCGACCACCCCTTGCCTTCAAAACTGCATCAATTCACTTAGGCATATTCAGTTTTATAGGAGAATTGGCTGTTAGGTTTGTTCTTTTTTTTTGGCGTGTGCCTGCGTGCGTGCGAGTCTGTGCGTCTGCGTGTGCATGTGCGTGCGTGCGCGCGTCTGTGCGTGTGCGTCTGCGTGTCCGTGATGATGGATTTTTCATGGCTTTTTTCCCCCAAGGTGCAGAGCGAGAGAGAGAGAGAGAGACTGTGTGGCGCGCCAGTATTTTCACAGTATTTTCCCTTTGTTTTACGAGGTCGAGTTGTGGTCTCGGCCCTCAACCCGCCACAGAAAGAAAGCGTGCTTGGGAGCGGACTCGACTAGGTTCGAACCCGGGAACCTTCGCTCTCGGGTCCGGTGCTGATGTCGTTTCACCACCAGCCGGTCCCTGTTAGGTTGTTCTAATCATCTTGGAGACCACGCCAAAGTCTTCTGCAGATTTCAGCTGTCTGGCTTGCTTCTGTCTCTCCAGGTAAACCTAGACAGCTTCGATGATGTTGAGATCAGGGTTCTGTCAAGGTCATTCCACCTGAAAACGTTTAAAAAATTCAGGCTGCCTAAGCCATTTGCACAGTACAGCAAAATAAAACGTTCTGCAAGGAGGTAAGTTAGAAGAAGACTAGGATAGATGTAGAGGTTTCAAAGAATGGACAAAGAGAGTAAAATAATCCAGGTAAGAGATGGCACAGCTGCAGTTGTACATTTGGAGCAATTTCTTATAAAAGGCAATGGTGCTAGAGTACTGGCATTTAGCTGACAAGATACAGTATATGCTCTTTAAGAGGAGAGACAGAAGTGACTTGAACATTAGTGGCTGTGTTGGCCTTCATTAGTCAGGGGATTGCGTTCCATAGCCACCAGATGATTTTGCAGCTCTATAAAACATCAGTTAGACCACACTTGTTCCATTCCGGCCACCTCATTGTCAGAAGGATGTGAAAGCTTTAGAGAGGATGCGGAGGTGATTTACCATGATGTTTCCTGGACTAGAGAGCATTCCTTTTGAGGATAGATTGAGCAAGCGAGAGCTCTTCTCTTTGGCATGAAGGAGGATGAGAGATGGCTTGACGGAAGTGTGCAAGATGATAAAAGGCATAGATAGCAGACATCCCACCTCTCCTGGAAGTTCCGGGAGTCTCCCGCATATTGATAGTGGCTCCCTGACGCCTGGAAATTATATACAATATCCCGGAAATCGATTTTTTTGGGAGGGAGAGAGAGAGCGAGCATCCTGATTGGTCTCTCTTCGTGCTAAGAGTGGTCCCCAACCACTGGGCCGCGAGGAAACAATATGATTTGGCGATATGAAATGATATGAGTCAGCTGCACCTTTCCTCATTCCCCGTCACGCACTGTTGAGCTTGAACGCATGTGAGGTCATTACCCGCACGTCATCCTTGTCAGCATGGGAAGAAGATCAAATCATCGAGCTTGCAAATGACAGTGGGCTGAAAAGTATGCTTGACATAACATCTCTGCCGGCATTCTGGATCAAAGTCAAGGCTAAATATCCTGAGATAGCCACGGAAGCACTGAAAACGTTGCTTCCATTTCCAACATATCTCTGCGAATTGGGGATTTCTGCAATGAGTGCAATGAAAACTAAATTGCAGAATAGACTGGACATAAGGAACCCCTTTCCGGTATTGCTGTCTCCCACCACCCCTCGATGGGACCGTCTTGTTGCAGGGAAACAAGCCCAGGGCTCCCACTGATTCAGCGATATTGGTGTGTTGCAATGATTTTATATGTTCATACGAGGAAAATATGTGCTGTGTGTTTAATATCCAAACGTTACTTAAAATGTTATGATGTTATTGACTTATAAGTGACTTATAATTGACTTATCACTATATTCACGTGAGGAAAATATGCGCTGTGTGTTTAATATTAAGTTCGTTAGATAAACACTTTTAGAAATGAAATTGAGTGTATTAGCCACTTATAAGTGACTTATAGTTGACTTATCACCTATATTCTGGTCATGATTAACACGACCCCCCCACCCCCTTCGGCCGGCCCACAAGAACATTGCCAATATTAAACCGGTCCGTGGTGCAAAAACGATTGTGGACCCCTGCTAAGTAGACCTAACAGTTTTCTCTGTGGGCGGGCTTTACAGTCGACCTCAAAAATAATGACAGTGTTGCTCGCTGCACTGTTTGCAACAGTGACTTTTCTATTGCCCATGGTGGGTCAAGACTGTAAAAGACATGTTGAGGTGAGTTTAACAGGTGTCATTCGTTCATTAGCATAGCTAACGTTATTTAAACTAGCTGGCTAACTGCTGAGGAGCTACTCTATTGATGTCCTACATGATGAGGCCAAATTCCCTGTAGACTTACTTAAAGTTGTAATAGAATAAACATGATAATATAATATAATATAAGTACATATTTTAATGTCACATTTTCTGCATATACCCAACTTGGTTTACAGATTAGACAGAATCACTAAACAAAGTAATACATACACCCTTCAAGGTCGACCGGGGGTGGGGAGGATATGGGGTTGCAGGGGGTGGGGTTGCTACCTCCCTGAAATGGTGGTGCTACCTCCCTGAAATGAGTTTTTGCAGGGTGGGATGTCTGAGATAGAATGGACAGTCAGAGGCTTTTCTCGCAGGCCGGAAATGGCTAGTAGGAGGGGGCATAATTGTAAGATAATTCGGGGATTGTAAGAGGTAGGATTTTTACAAAAAGAGCAGTGGGTGCGCGGAACGCCCTGCCATGGGTGGTGGTAGAGGCAGATACATTACGGGCATTTAAGAAACTCTTAGTTAGTGTACAGTATGGATGACAGAGAAATTGAGGACTATGTAGGAGGGAAGGGTTAGAGTGATCTTAGAGTGGGTTAAAAGGTCATGGACAGTGCTGTAATGTTCCCTGTTCTATGTTTTTAAATAATGGAATCAGAGATTCAGCTCAGAATTTGTAATCAGAGTGAAAACAATCGTGTTTTCCTAAGAAGTCGTCAGAAAAACTTGGCAATTTCCGGAGCGGCAATTTCCCCTTTTCTGATACCTGCTCCTCCTGGGCATAGGTTCAAAAGATCTCTGGCACCCATCAACTCTGACGTCAGTGATGCAGCTGAGTACACAGCCCGATTTAAAGAACGTTGCCCTGGGGGCAGTCAGTTGTTCATTCTGTTACTTGTACTCTTGATGCCACAACCACCTTACTCCAAGGCCTCTTGGAAATCACGAAAAATTACGATCATTCCTAGAACCAGAAAAGCACAATTTTTAATTAACTTTATAATGAGATCATATAAAGGCTGTAAGATACCAATATCTAAGTTATCAGCTGAATTATAATAAAATTGTAAGAACCAAGTCACTAATATGTTTAAATATTCATGCTGGCGAATTAGAGCACGCTAACACAGTAGTTTCAAGGAGTGAAATAATTATGGTGTAGCACACCGCTTAAAAATCTCAGAACTCATAAAACAGAATTTCAGGGTATTTTAAAATAAGCTTACATAAGTTCCAATGGTTCTCCTTACATATTTGTAAGTATAAATGGAAATCCTCATTGCTATCAGGTTCACATTTTGATTACGTTGAATCCCACCCAGCCAACACACTTCTCGTCCCTCTTCCCTCCGGGAGAAGGCTCAGGAGCTTGAAGACTCGTACGGCCAGATTTGGGAACAGCTTCTTTCCAACTGTGATAAGACTGCTGAACGGATCCTGACCCGGATCTAGGCCGTACCCTCCAAATATCTGGACCCGCCTCTTGGTTTTTTTGCACTATCTTACTTTCCATTTTTCTGTTTTCTATTTATGATTTATAATTTAAATTTTTAATATGTATTAATTTTTACTATTTTTAATATTTAATATTTGTAATCCAGGGAGTGAGAAGCGCAGAATAAAATATCGTTGTGATGATTGTACGTTCTACTACCAATTGTTTGGTGACAATGAAGTATAAAGTATAAAAGTATAAAACAATAATTTGATTAATGCACACAAAATTCTGGAGGAACTCAACAGGCCAAACAGCCCCTATGAAGGAGAACAAACAGTTGATGTTTTGGCCTGAGACCCCTCATCATGTGTGGGGTAAAAAAGAGAAGTCAGAGTAAGAAGATGGGGGAGGGGAGGAAGAGGTACAAGGTGGTGGGTGATGGGTGACAGTAGGAGAGGGAGAAGGGATGAAGTAAAGAGCTGGGAAGTTGTTTGGTGAAAGAGATAAAGGGCTGGAAAAGGGGTAATCTGATAGGAGAGAACAGAAGGCCATGGAAGAAAGGGAAGGGGAAGGAGCACCAGTAGGAGATAATGGACAGGTAAGTAGATAAGGTGCGAGAGGAAATGGGAATGGAGAATGGAGAAGTTTGGGGAGGAGGCTGGGGGGGTCAGAATTACCAGAGGTTTGCAAAACCTATGTTCATGCCATCAGGTTGGAGGCTACCCAGATGGAATATAAGGGGCTTATCTTCCAGCCTGAGTGTGGCTTCATCGTGGCAGTCGAGAAGGCCACGGACTGACTTGTTGGGATGGAAATGGGAAGTAGAATTGAAGTGGGCAGCCACCAGGAGATCCTGCTTTGTCTGGTGAATGGAGGGTAAGTGCTTAGTGAAGCGGTCTATCAATCTACGTCGTGTCTCACTGATATACCGTGAGGAGGGAGGAGAAGATATGGTATTGTTGCGCTGTTGTAACTATATGTTATAATTATGTGGTTTTGTCACTTTTTTTTCAGTCTTGGTCTGTCCTGTGTTTTGTGATATCACACCGGAGGAAATATTGTATCATTTCTTAATGCATGCGTTACTTAATGACAATAAAAGGGGACTGCGTGTCTTCATAATCATAATAATATACTGGAGGTCGCACTGAGAGCACTGGATACAGTAGAAGACCTCAACAGACTCACAGGTGAAGTGTTGCCTCAACTGGAAGGACTGCTTAGGGCCCTGAATGGTAGTGAGGGAGGAGGTGTAGGAGCAGGTGTGGTACTTGTTCCACTTGTAAGGATAAGTACTAGGAGGGAGATCAATGGGGAGGGACGAATGGATAAGGGAGTTGTGGGGAGCAATCCCTGTGGAAAGTGGGGAGAAGGAAAGGTGTGCTTGGTGGTGGGACCCCATTGGAGATGGAGAAGTTACGGAGAATTATGAGTTGGATGCGGAGGCTGGTGAGGTGGTAGGTGAGGACAAGAGGAACTCTATCCCTGGTAGGGTGGCAGGTGGATGGGGTGAGGGCAAACACGTGCAAAATGGAAGAACTGTGGGTGAGGGCAGGGTTGACAATGGAGAAAGGAAAGCCTCTTTCTTTGAAGAAGGAGGACATCTCATTAATTCTCACCCTGAGCGCAGATGCGGCAGAGATGGTGGAATTGAGAGAAGTGGATGGCATTTTTACAAGTAGCAGAGTGGGAAGAGGTATAGTCCAGGTAGTTGTGAGAATCAGTGGGTTTATAACAACAATTTGATAATCATTACTGCTGTAGAATCCAAGCCCAACAAACCAAAATAATAACGATAAACACTTAACTTGGATTCCAAATGAGAAAATTTGTGCTTGGCCAATCCCATTGTGTTCTTCGCAACCAAGAGTGGCCAATATAGGAAGTGGAATAAAAGTTATCTAGACACAAGAAAGTCTGCAGATGCTGGAAATCCAAAGGAATACACACATTAAATGCCGAAACATCTCAGCAGGTTAGGCTGCATCTATGGAAAAGAGTGAACGGTCGACGTTTCAGGCCAAGACCCTTCTTCAGGACTGAGAAGGAAGAGAGAAGACCCCAGAATAAAAAGGCAGGGGGAAGGGGAAGGAGGATAGCTAGAAGTTGATAAAGTCGGGTGGATTGGAAAGATAAAGGGCTGCAGAGGAAGGAATTTGATAGGACAGGAGAGTGGACTATAGGAGAAAGGGAAAGAGGACGAGCACCGGGGGGAGGTGATAGGCAGGTAGAGAAGAGGTAAGAGGTAAGATAGGAAGGGGAGGGAAAAATTATCTAGAGGTGAGAGAATATAGAATCAGCACAAACTGTGGAATGGATTGCTGACTGGCCTTTAGAGAGCAAGCAGAGAGGACAGTTAATTAGATTGATGGTGAAAAGCAAGACCAAATATGAGTGGAGGACCACCACTATTCAGAAATTATACTGTCAAGATTCTTCCTAGAAAAGGCACAATGTGTAAATATGCAAATGAAGGCAGGGAAAAGTTCCAAACACGATTTTTGGGGAAGTTACAGTAAATTATGAGAGAGAGCTTGAACCATTATTTTATAATTAGGAAATAAATTTTAATAATATCTATTGCATTCTTCTCAGCAAAGGGGGTGCACATTGTTCATAAAATAAAGAATAAGGAGAGTAGCAAAGTGGAGCCAAAACTGACGCAGCTGCATAAAAAAAGGAAGGTCTGTTGTTGGGTATTTTTATAACAGCAGTCAGTATTTGATCCTTTAATTTTTGTAATATATAATTAGAACATAGAATATAAAATAGGACAGCACAGGAATGCAAAGTTGTGCCGAACCAATTAAATTAGAAATCAAATGGCCAACTAAGCTAACACCTTGTGCCCACGCAATGTCCGCATCTTTCCATTTCCCTCACATTGATGTGCCTGTCTAAATGGCTCTTTAAAGTCTCTAATTTATTTGCCTCTATCGCCACCCCAGGCAGTGCATTCCAGGCACCCACCACTCGCTGTGTAAAAAAATACTCGTCCCTCACATCTCCTTTGAAATTCCCTCCTCTCACCTTCAATGCATGCCCTCCGGTAATAGACATCACAACTCTGGGAAACAGATACTCCCTGTCTACTCTAAGTTTAAGGCATCCGTTAGTCTTGCGAGACCATGGATCTGCGCCTGGAAAGTCTTCACTCTCCAGGGCGCAGGCCTGGGCAAGGTTGTATGGAAGACCAGCAGTTGCCCATGCTGCAAGTCTCTCCTCTCCACAACACCGATGTTGTCCAAGGGAAGGGCATTAGGACCCATACAGCTTGGCACCAGTGTCGTCGCAGAGCAATGTGTGGTTAAGTGCCTTGCTCATGGACACAACACGTTCCCTCGGCTGGGGCTCGAACTCACGACCTTCAGGTAGCTAGTCCAATGCCTTAACCACCTGGCCACGTGCCCACACCTCTCATAATCTCATAATCCTCTATCAGATCTCCTCTCAGTCTCCGCCATTCCAGAGAAAACAACCAAAGTTTGTCCAACGTCTCATGATAGGGCAAGCCCCCTAAACCAGGCAGCATCCTGGTAAATATCTTCTGCACCCTCTCCAAAGCCTCAACATCCTTCCTATAGTGTGGCGACCAGAACTGTATGTAACACTCCAGATGCAGCCTAATTAGAGTTTTTTTTTAGAAAGCTGTGACACAACTTCCTGACTGCTAAGCTCAATGCCTTTACTAATAAGAACAAACATACCTTTTTTAACAACCCTATCGACCTCTGTGGCCACATAGCCTGAGTAGCCGTTATACATGATTCAAAATCTGTAGATAGAAACATCAAATTGCTAAGAGCTTCTCCGAGATTAATTTAAAGAGTAAAAGTGTGCTGAATGCATTTCATTGCTGATAAATGCAGGATGATTCACTTTAGAACTAAAAATAGAAAAGAACACATTCCAACTCGTGGAATGTGAAAATGGTAGCAGAGACACAGTAACTATGCAGATTATTAAAGGCTCAAAGTAAAAGTCATTATCAGAGTACATACATGTCACCACATACAACCCCGAGATTTTTTTTTCTGCAGGCAGACTTAGTAAATGTATAGAACAGTAACTGTAAACAGGATCACTGGACAACAATCTGTGCAAATATAAACAAATAGCAATAAATAACGAGAGCATGAAATAACAAGATAAAGAGTCCTTAAAGTGAGACCATTGGTTGTGGGAACATAGAAACATAGAAAATAGGTGAAGGAGTAGGCCATTTGGCCCTTTGAGCCTGCATCACCATTCTGTATGATCATGGCTGATCATCCAACTCAGAACCCTCTACCTGCCTTCTCTCCATACCCCCTGATCCCTTTAGCCACAAGAGCCATATCTAACTCCCCCTTAAATATAGCCAATGAACTGGCCTCACACATAAAAGTTGCTGGTGAACGCAGCAGGCCAGGCAGCATCTCTAGGAAGAGGTGCAGTCGACGTTTTAGGCCGAGACCCTTCGTCAGGACTAACGAAGGGTCTCGTTAGTCCTGACGAAGGGTCTCGGCCTGAAACATCAACTGCACCTCTTCCTAGAGAGGGTTAGTCCTGACGAAGGGTCTCGGCCTGAAACGTCGACTGCACCTCTTCCTAGAGATGCTGCCTGGCCTGCTACGTTCACCAGCAACTTTTATGTGTGTTGCTTGAATTTCCAGCACCTGCAGAATTCCTGTTGTTAATGAACTGGCCTCAACTGTTTCCTGTGGCAGAGAATTCCACAGATTCACCACTCTCTGTGTGAAGAAGTTTTTCCTCATCTCGGTCCTAAAAGGCTTTCCCTTTATCCTTAAACTGTGGCCCCTCGTTCTGGACTTCCCCAACATCGGGAACAAACTTCTTGCATCTAGCCTGTCCAATCCCTTTAGCATTTTATACGTTTCAATAAGATCCCCCCTCAATCTTCTAAATTCCAGTGAGTATCAGCCTAGTCGATCCAGTCTTTCTTCATATGAAAGTCCTGCCATCCCAGGAATCAATCTGGTGAACCTTCTTTGTACTCCCTCTATGGCTTTCCTCAGATTACGGGACCAAAACTGCACACAACACCAGAAATGGAATGAGTGTAGTTACCCCCTTTTGCTCAAGAGCCTGATGGTTGAGGTGTAATAACTGTTCTTGAGCCCAGTGGTGCGAGTCCTGAGGCTTCTGTACCTTGTACCTGATGGCAGCAGCGAGAAAAGAGCACGGTCTGGGTGGTGAGGATCTTTGCTGATGGATGCCGATTTTCTATGGCAACGTTTCATGTAGATGTGCTCAATGGTTGGGAGGGCTTTACCCACGAGGTACTGGGCCAAATCCACTACCTTTTGTAGGATTTTCCGCTCAAAGGCTTTGGTGTTCCCATTCCAGTCAGCACACTTGGCACCACACATCTATAGAAGTCGATGACATGCCGTATCTCCACAGACTCCTGAGGAAGCAGGGACACTGTCATGCTTTCTTCACAATTATATTTATATGATGGGTCCAGGACAGGTCCGCTGAGAGAGTGACACCCAGCAATTTAAAGTTACTGACCTTCTCCACCTCTGATCTTCTGATGATTGTTGGCTCATGGACCTATGGTTTCCCTCTCCTGAAGCCTCCGATCAGTTCTTTGGTCTTGTTGACATTGAGTGAGAGGTTGTTGTTATTACACCCTTCAGTCAAATTCTCAGTCTCTGAACCGCAGGCTGATGCATCCCCACCTTTGATTCGGCCCACGACAGCAGTGTCATCAGCGGCTCCTGCATGGCGCTGGTGCTCTGCTTAGCCACACCATCACAGATGTAAAGAGAGTAGAGCATATCAGAGAATATATTCAACATACAGCCTGAAATTCTTACTCTCTGCAGGCATCCACAAAACAGTAGCGAAACCTCAAAGACAGAGTTACAGAAAAATGCAAGAACCCTAAAGCCTCCTCTCCCCCTCCCACGCATAAACAGCCGCAAAAGCATTAACCCTCCCCACACTTATTCCAGCAGAATCATCCGCCATGCAAGCATCAGCAAAGCCCCCAAAGACAGACCATGATCTACAGTCTATAGAAAACCACTGCTCACCCAACAGGTCAACATGTCACAGGCTCCCTCTCTCTCTTACCAATTGAATTTATGTTGAGACTGAAAGGAAATAAAAATTATGCGAGGATTATACATCCTGCGGTCAGACCTCCTTTGCAATCTTGATGTCCTGGTTTTGGAAAGCGGCAGAAACTCAACATACGAGTAGCTGAACCGAGGGTTGAATACAATGGGCAGTTTCACAGGCGATATTTCCAGTCCCTGCAATTTTGAAAGCCAAGCGGTGATACGATTGAGTTTAAGATTATAGGAGAAACCAGCAGAATAAATATAGGAACTATTTTCGCTGACTGGGGGCAAGATCTAACAGTTGCCTCTGGGCCTTCCACAAGATTGTGTAAACATTTACTGCAGAATGCTTTCTTTACTCCATTTGGCAATTGAAACAGTGTCAGTTACTGATGGAGACAAAAACAAAGTAGAGAGTTGAAGATGCCTCAAATAATCCACTAAATACCCATACAGTCTGAATGAATGAAAGAACCTGCTCCTGTCCAATCTTTTAACAAACTGTCTAATTCCCAATTTGAAAGGCAGAAGTAGGTGAATAAGAAACTTTTTTTCAACCCAGAGGCACTAACCATATTGCAAGTAAGCACACTTTAAGAAATTTTAAAGTGGCACGGTAGCATATTGGTTAGCACGACGCTTTACAGTACGGGTGACCCGAGTTCAATTCCCGCCACTGCCTATAAGGACTTTGGTACGTTCTCTCCTCGTGACTACGTGTGTTTCTTCTGGGTGTTCCGGTTTCCTCCCTCAGTCCAAAGACGTACTGGTTGGTAGGTTAATTGGTCATTGTAAATTGTCCCGTGATTAGGCTAGGGTTAAATCAGGGGGATTGTTGGGCGGCGTGTCTCGAAGCGTCGGAGGGGCCTATTCCACACTGTATCTCGATAAATTAACAGATACATAACACAGAGGCAATGAAGGCCAGCGTTTAAATCCAACTTTCACACTTTACTCCAATCTCCAAAGGAGGTCATCTAAACCACAGGGATCTAGTTAAATACACATTAGCATACTTTAAAAAGTGAATTTTAATTAAAGTTGGAAAGGAGTGCTTAAAAGAATTTACATTTTATTAGCTTTAATAGTAGGAAAGTTCGGATATTATATTAATAAGTCAAACAGAGATGGGTCAAAGGACTTAAGAACGTAAACAGAGAAGCTGGTTTCAGTTAGCTTGAAGAGTTATAGCTTTTTATATCAGTGATCTTTCATGAGGGATAAAGGGGTCAACTTTACTCAATCTATAAATAAACATTTAAATGTATTAGGAAATTGCTGTGAAGTGTTGGCAGAATATGCAACGAAAACAATAACATTCAATAATTATACGGAATAAAGGATTATATAAAAATAAAGTTAGAAATACAGACATGGAATAAAATGTCCATGAATACATAAATACCAGCATGTACAGTACTGTGCAAATGTCTTAGGTACATATATATAGCTAGGGTGCCTCACACTTCTGCATGGTAGTGTGGTAATTTTATGTATTACACTATTCTGCTGCCGCAAAAGAAAACCAAATTTCATGAAATACGTGAGTAATGATTCTGATACGGGTCTCTATTGTGGACTGAGAGTGGAAAGGGGGCAGGGAGAGGGAAGCACCAGACAGACATTCTGTAATGGTCAACAAACAAATTGTTTGGAATCAAATGGCCTTGCCTGGTGTCTCAGGGCTGGGTGTGTCTGCACCCACTCCACTACCCCACCCCTGGCACTCCTTCTCTGCCACCTGGCCCACACCCCTCCTGCAGTGCTTGCAACCTCACCACTCCCAACATCCTTTGATCCTGCCAGATTTACAAACTCGCTCTCCACTACTCATTGACAAAAATCCGTTAGCCTTGCGAGACCATGGATCTGCGCTTGGAAAGTCTTCACTCTCCAGGGCACAGGCCTGGGCAAGGTTGTATGGAAGACCAGCAGTTGCCCATGCTGCAAGTCTCCCCTCTCCACGACACCGATGTTGTCCAAGGGAAGGGCATTAGGACCCATACAGCTTGGCACCAGTGTCGTCGCAGAGCAGTGTGTGATTAAGTGCCTTGCTCAAGGACACAACACGTTCCCTCGGCTGGGGCTCAAACTCACGACCTTCAGGTTGCTAGTCCAATGCCTTAACCACCTCGCCACGTGCCCACACAAATATATTTGACAAAAGTAGTATTGTGCAAAATTCTTAGGCACCTTAACTATATATGTGTGTGTCTGAAACTTTTGCACAGTATGATATTTACACTGTAAACAACATTATAAAAAGTGGTTTAAAATGTTCACAGTGCAGTGACTGAGGAATAGATAGAAAAATAGCATGGGGCTCAGAGAGGCTAATGAGAATGGTCGACCAGATTAACTGCCTGAAGGAAGAAACTTTTAAAATGGTATGATTTTTTTTTTGTTTTATTCGCCCCATGACACTTTTCAGAGGGGAGCTTTTGGAAAAGGCAGCTTGCAGGGTGAGTAGTGCTCGTAATGATTTTTCTTGGTGCTTTATGTTAGACGCATAAAAGTCCTGCGGTGATGATCTTTTCTGCTGACCTGACAGTCCGCTGTAGTGCTCGTATATTGTAAGAATATAACCAGACAGGAACGGCTGATGTGAAGGTGCCCTCTACGATAACCAGTGTGTTCACCAAAACAGTCTTTTTTTTATTATTCTCTTATTTTCTCAGTAAAGAAAGTTGAATGGCGTTTGCAATACTTGCAAACCAGCCATTCAGACAGGTGAATCCACGAATTTTCATTAGGTTTCTATTGGATTATCTCCGCCGAATAATTCACCATTGCGAATTACAAGTCATTACATGGAGTGGATTTTATTAACAGCAGGTTTACTGAGGAAATTGTGCACAGGAATTAATTTAATTCGCATCAGTGGAAAATAATGTCAAAAGGGTTATATTGCTCGACTAACAGCTGTTTTTCTGGGTCACTAATCCAGAAGTACATCAAATTCCACTCCCTCGTCGGCAACTGTAGGATTCAAATTGAAGCATTTAATTAATGGATCTTGGAGCCCTGAAACCACATTTTTGTAAAAAAAATCTGGGTTGGAAGAAAATGACAACCTTGCTCAGTCCAAACCGATCGAATGAGTTGACTCTTCAGTTCAGGGGATATTAGGAA
This sequence comes from Mobula birostris, assembly GCF_030028105.1. NCBI lineage: Eukaryota > Metazoa > Chordata > Chondrichthyes > Myliobatiformes > Myliobatidae > Mobula > Mobula birostris. Next base: position 13,229,160 of record NC_092379.1, read on the forward strand.
TGGACTTGGAGCCATACAGTCATAGAAAAGTACAGCGCAGAAACAGGCCCTTCGGCCCATCTAGTCCATGCTGAACTATATAAACTGCCTATCCCCATTCACCTGCACTGGAACCACAGCCCTCCATACCCCTACCATCCACGTAGAACATAGAACATAGAAATCTACAGCACATTACAGGCCCTTTGGCCCACAATGTTGTGTCAACCATGTAACCTACTATAGACACTGGCTAGAATTTCCCTACCGCATAGCCCTCTATTTTTCTAAGCTCCATGTACCTATCTAAGAGCCTCTTAAAAGACCCTATTGTACCTGCCTCTACCATTGTCGCTGGCAGTGCACTCCATGCGCCCAACACTCTCTGTGTAAAAACTTTACCTCTGACAACCCCTCTGTACCTGCTTCCAAGCACCTTAAACCTATGCTCCCTCGTGTTAACATTTTCAGCCCCGGAAAAAAAAAGCCTCTAGCTATCCACACAATCAATGTCTCTCATCATCTTATACACCTCCATCAAGTCACCTCTCATTCTCTGTCGCTCCAAGGAGAAAAGGCCAAGTTCACTCAACCTATTCCCCTAAGGTACACTCTTCAATCTAGGCAGCATCCTTGTTAATCTCTTCCGCACTCTCTCTATAATATCCACATCCTTCCTGTAGTGAGGTGACCAGAACTGAACTCAGTACTCCAAGTGGGGTCTAACTAAGGTCTTATGTAGCTGTAACATTACCTCACAGCTCTTGAACTCAATCCCACGGTTGATGAATGCCAACACACCATACACCTTCTTAACAACAGTGTCAACCTGCGCAGCAGCTTTGAGTGTCCTATGAACACAGACCAAGTTCTCTCTGATTCTCCACACTGTCAAGAGTCTTACCATTAATATTATATTCTGTCTTCAAATTTGACCTACCCAAATGAACCACTTCACACTTATCTGGGTTGAATTCCATCTGCCACTTCTCAGCCCAGTTCTGCATCCTATTGATGTCTTACGCTAACCTCTGATAACCTTCCAGACTATCCACAACACTCCCAAATTTTGTGTCATAAGCTACCTTAATTAACCCACCCTTCTACTTCTTCATCCAGGTCATTTATAAAAATTACAAAGAGGAGGGGGTCCCAGAACAGATTCCTGCAAGAACACCACTAGTCACTGTCCTCCATGCAGAATACGAACCATCTACAACCATTCTTTGCCTTCTGTGGGCAAGCCAACTCTGGATCCACAAAACAAGGTCTCCTTGGATCCCATGCCTCATTACTTTCTGAAGGAGCCCTGCATGGGGAACCTTATCAGATGCCTTAATGAAATCCATATACACTACATTCACTGCTCTACCTTCATCGACGTGTTTTGTTACCTCCTCAAAGAATTCAGTTAGGCTCTTAAGGCACGACCTGCCCTTGACAAAGCCATGCTGACAATCCCCAGTCAGATTATGTCTCAACAAATGCTCATAAATCTTGCCTCTCAGAGTCTCCTCCAACAACTTGCCCACCTCTGAAGTAAGACTCACTGGTCTATAATTTCCTAGGCTACCTCTAATCCCTCCCTTGAACAATGGGAACAACATTTGCAACCCTCCAATCCTCTGGTACTTCTTCCATCCCTATTGATGATGCAAAGATCATCACCGGAGGCTCAGCAATCTCCACCCTCGCTTCCCATAGTAACCTGACTTATCTAACTTAATGCTTTTCAAAAGCTCCAGCCCATCCTCTTTCTTAATGTCCATATGCTCAAGCGTTTCAGTCCGCTGTAAGTCATCCCCATAATTGCCAAGGTCCTTTTCACTGGTGAATACTGAAGCAAAGTATTCATTAAGTACATCTGCTACCACCTCTGACTCCATTCACAAAGAGGAAGAAACTGTTCCGAAGGAAATTGAGTGAGGGTCTTCAGGGTCCTGTACCTAAGAGGGCATAATAATAGATGCCGCCTTCTGGTGCCATGGTGCAGCTGGCTGAGTCTACAACCCCTCCGCGTGCTCTTTCAATGCTGTGCATTGGAGACTCCGCACCAGGTGGTGACACAACCAGTCAGGATGCTCTCCACTGTGTATCCGTAGGAATGCGCTAGCATCGTTGGCGACGTACCAAATCTCCTCAAGTTCGTAATGAACTACAGCTGCTGGCCTGCCTTCAAATAGAACACAAATGAGGAAGAATGCAATTGTTGACTTCAGCAGGCAAAATAAATAGGTAGCAGATGAACTAAATAGAGTGAGACTGCAGATGCAGAAAGATCTGTATGTTCCACTGCACGATACACCAAATGGTAGCAGCTAATTAGGAAACCTAACAGAATGGTATTGTTTATTGCTTGTGGAAATGTGTACAGACGTCAAGCTGTTATGCTTTGATTCCTACAGGGATTTGCTGAACACAAAACTGGACTCCTTACTTAGTGATGCAAGTACGTTGGAAGTATTTCAAAGAAGGCTTACTGGTCTGATATCTGTAGTGGGTGATTTTCATGAAGAAAGGTAATAGTGGATGGTAATAGACCCTCACCACCCAGGATATGCCCTCTTAGGTACAAGACCATGAAGACCCTCACTCAATTTTTTTAGGAGCAGTTTCTCCCCCTTTGCCATCAGATGTCTGAATGGTCTATGAACAATACTTCATTATAAATAGGCTTATTTCTGCTGGACTTCAGGATGAGCCACGGCTGAACAGATCAGCAGCAATGGAAAGGCATAAACTGTCGATGTTTCGGGCTAAGACCCTGGATCAGGACACTAGTGGAGAGGTGTGGAGACAGACGTTGGTAAGACCTCAGACAAAGTCAGGAATCAAAAGGTTGATCGACCCTCTGATGAGTGTCTCAAGCTGCGTATCCTTCATAGAAACATAGAAACATAGAAACATAGAAAATAGGTACAGGAGTAGGCCATTTGGCCCTTTGAGCCTGCACTGCCATTCAGTATGATCATGGCTGATCATCCAACTCAGAACCTTGTACCTGCCTTCTCTCCATACCCCCTAATCCTTTTAGCCACAAGGGCCATATCTAACTCCCTCTTAAATATAGCCAATGAACTGGCCTCAACTATTTCCTGTGGCAGAGAATTCCACAGATTCATCACTCTCTGTGTGAAGAAGTTTTTCCTCATCTCGGTCCTAAAAGGCTTCCCCTTTATCCTTAAACTGTGACCCCTTGTTCTGGACTTCCCCAATATCGGGAACAATCTTCCTGCATCTAGTCTGTCCAATCCCTTTAGCATTTTATACGTTTCAATAAGATCCCCCCTCAATCTTCTAAGTTCCAGAGAGTAACAGTATAAGCCTAGTCGATCCAGTCTTTCATCATATGAAAGTCCTGCCATCCCAGGAATCAATCTGGTGAACCTTCTTTGTACTCCCTTTATGGCAAGGATGTCTTTCCTCAGATTAGGGGACCAAAACTGCACACAATACTCCAGGTGTGGTCTTACCAAGACCTTGTACAACTGCAGTAGTACCTCCCTGCTCCTGTATTTGAATCCTCTTGCTATGAATGCCAGCATACCATTCGCCTTTTTCACTGCCTGCTGTACCTGCATGCCAACTTTCAATGACTGGTGTATAATGACACCCAGGTCTCATTGCATCTCCCCTTTTCCTAATCGGCCACCATTCAGATAATAATCTGTTCTCCTGTTCTTGCCACCAAAGTGGATTACCTCACATTTATCCACATTAAATTGCATCTGCCATGAATTTGCCCACTCACCTAAACTATCCAAGTCACCCTGCATCCTCTTAGCATCCTCCTCACAGCTAACACTGCCGCCCAGCTTCATGTCATCCGCAAACTTGGAGATGCTGCATTTAATTCCCTCGTCTAAATCATTAATATATATCGCAAACAACTGGGGTCCCAGCACTGAGCCTTGCAGTACCCCACTAGTCACTGCCTGCCATTCTGAAAAGGTCCCGTTTATTCCCAATCTTTGCTTCCTGTCTGCCAACCAATTCTCTATCCATATCAATACCTTACCCCCAATACCGTGTGCTTTAAGTTTGCACACTAATCTCCTGTGTGGGACTTTGTCAAAAGCCTTTTGAAAATCCAAATATACCACATCCACTGGTTCTCCCCTATCCACTCTACTAGTTACGTCCTCAAAAAATTCCATGAGATTCGTCAGACATGATTTTCCTTTCACAAATCCATGCTGACTTTGTCCGATGATTTCACCGCTTTCCAAATGTGCTGTTATCACATCTTTGATAACTGACTCTAGCATTTTCCCCACCACCAATGTCAGGCTTACCGGTCTATAATTCCCCATTTTTTCTCTCCTTCCTTTTTTAAAAAGTGGGGTTACATTAGCCACCCTCCAATCCTCAGGAACTAATCCAGAATCTAAAGAGTTTTGAAAAATTATCACTAATGCATCCACTATTTCTTGGGCTACTTCCTTAAGCACTCTGGGATGCAGATCATCTGGCCCTGGGGATTTATCTGCCTTCAATCCCTTCAATTTACCTAACACCACCTCCCTACTAACATGTATGCAAGAAGTATCGTAGGGAAGGCGGATGAGCTCAGGGCGTGAATCAACACCTGGAATTATGACATTGTAGCCATTAGTGAGATTTGCTTGCAGGAGGGGCAGGACTGTCAGCTCAATATTCCAGGGGTTATGTTGGTTTAGACGTGACAGAGCTGAGAGATTAAAGGAAGAGGGGTGGCAATACTAGTCTGGGAAAATGTCATGGCAATGCTCCATCAGGACAGACTGGAGAACTCGGCTAGTCAGGCACTATGGGTGGAAATGAGAAATAAGAAAGGTATGATCATGTTAATGGGACTATATTACAGATGACCCCAAAGTCCTAGGGATTTAGAGGAACAAATTTGTAAAGAGCTTGCAGACTGTCACAAGAAACATAGGGTTGTTGTAATAGGTGACTTTAACTTTCCACATTTTGTCTGGGAATTCCATACGGTAAAAGGAGTCGATGGGATGGAGTTTGTCAAGTGTGTTCAGGAAAGTTTCCTTCATCAATACGTAGAAATCCCAATGAGAGAGAGTGCAATACAGGATCTGCCGATAAGGAATGAGACAGGGCAGGTGACAGAAGTTTGTGTAGGGGAACATTTTGCATCCAGTGAACACAGTGCATATTAGTTTCAAAGTAAGTACTTTATACTATACTTTATTGTCGCCAAACAATTGATACTAGAGTGTACAATCATCACGGCGATATTTGATTCTGCACTTCGCGCTCCCTGGAGTACAAATCGATAATAAATATTAAAAATTTAAATTATAAATCATAAATAGAAAATAGAAAAGAGAAAGTAAGGTAGTGCAAAAAAAAAACGAGAGGCAGGTTCGGATATTTGGAGGGTACAGCCCAGATCTGGGTCATATGCTAAAAGATAAGTCTGGTCCATGAGTATGAGATTGTAAGATGGAGAGAGGCCAATTTTGAAGGTATCAGAAATGATCTGGCAAGTGTGGATTGGGACAGGCTGTTTTCTGGCAAAGGTGTACTTGGTAAGTTTGAGGCCTTCAAAAGAGAAATTTTGAAAGTACAAAGCTTGTATATGTCTGTCAGAATAAAAGATAAAGGTAAGTGGAGGAACGTTGATTTTCAAGAGATATTGAGGCCTTGGTTAAAAGAAAAAAGGAGGTACATAGCAGGTAGGAACAAATGAGGTTCTTATGGAGTATAAGAAATGAAAGAGAACACTTAAGAAAGAAAGCAGGAAGGCTAAAAGATAACATGAAGTTGCTCTAGTAGACAAGGTGAAGGAGAATCCTAGTGGATCCTACAAATATGTTAAGAGCAAAAAGATTGCATGGGACAAAATTGGTCCTCTGGGAGACCAGAATGGTAATCCATGTGTGGAGTAAAGCAGACGGGGGGGATCTTAGATGAATTCTTTGTATCTGTATTTACTCAGGAGGTGGACACAGAGTCTGTAGAAGTGAGGAAAAGCGGCATCAACTTCATGGACCCTGTACAGATTACAGAGGAGGAGGTGTTTGCTGTCCTGAGGCATTATCAGGGTGGATAAATCCCCCAGAGCCTGACGAAGTGTTCCTTCATACCCAGCGGGAGGCAGGTGCAGGAATTGCTGGGGTCCTAGCAGAGATATTTAAATCATCCTTAGTAACAGGGGAGATCCTTAGCAACAGAGGATAGAGGGAAAGGCAATGTCGTTCTGCTGTTTAAAAAAGGCTCTAAACAGAAAGCACGAAATTATAGGCCAGCCAGTGAGTCTGACATCAGTTGTGGACAAGTTATTGGAAGGTATTCTAAGAGACCAGATTATATACGTATTTGGATAGACATAGACTGATTATGAATAGTCAGCATGGCTTTGTGCTTGGTACGTCATATCTAACCATTGTTAGAGAATTTTTCAAGGAAGTTACCAGGAAAGTGGATGAAGGCAAGGCAATGGATGTTGTCTACATGGACTGCAGTAAGGCATTTGACAATGTCGTCCCAAATATGAGGCCGGTCAAGAAGGTTCAGTCAAAAATGAGGAAATCTTGAGGTGCTGGAAATCCAAGCAATACACACAAAATGCTGGAGGAACTCAGCAGGCCATGCAGCATCTATGGAAAATAGCAAACTGTCAATGTTTCGGGCCAAGACTCTTCATCAGTTCCTGTCATCGTCCTCATGAAGGGTCTCATCCCGAATCATCGACTGTTTTCTCTTTTCCTTAGACGCTGCCTGGCCTGCTGAGTTCCTCCAGCATTTTGTGTGCGTTGCTAAGAAAGTTCAGTCGCTCGTCATTCAGGATGAGGTGGCAAATTGGATTAGACATTGGCTTTGTTGGAGTAGCCAGAGAGTCGTAGTGACTGGAGGCCTGTGATTAGTGGTGTGCAGCAGGGGCTGGTGCTGGGACCTTTCTTGCTTGTCATCTATATCAATGATCTGGATGATAACGTGGTGAACTGGATCAGCAGATTTGCGGATGACACCAAGATTGGGGGTGTAGTGGACAATGAGGGAGGCTATCATGGCTTACATCAGCTGGAAAAATGGGCTGAAGATGGCAGGTGGAATTTAATACAGACAATTGTGACGTCTTGCACTTCAGTAGGACCAGCCAGGGTAGGTCTTACCCCAGGGGTGGCCAACCTTTTACATTCCATGTGCCGATTTTTTCATGCACGAGTTCAGATGCAATTTTTTCACGCATGAGTTCTATATTATCAAATTTTTACAAGAATTGTGGGGGTATAAGAGTTGTATGGTGCATCATGCGTGAAAAAAATTGACTCATGGAATGTAAAAGGTTGGCCACCCCGTCTTACACAATGAATCTTCTCTTTTGATTGTCACCTTGTCGTGGTGGAGAAGTTTGTGTGGTCCTGAGATCCCGAGAGCAATGCCGTCTGGAGCTATGCTCCTGGTAGGGTCACCCATGGTGGTAAGGTCGAGGGTGAGGTCCCTGACGAAGAACAATCCAACCAAGACCTCAACGGTGGAACAGGTGGATGAAGTTACTTCAAACTCAATGGCTGTGAAGGCGGATGAAGGCTGCAACAAATCCTTCAGCTCCAATCGTTGTGGTTTCCATGCCATTGGAATCAGTTGGTTGATTTGTGAAGTATCGTGTGCCTCTTGGAGTGCAATATCAAGTACACGTTAAACAAATACACGCACAGGCGTCTTCACTCTGTGGGCCACTTCTTCAGAACGAAGACCATCATCCTCGACCTCGATGGATAGCCACGACAACGACACAATGAATGGTAGGGCACTGAGGATTGTGGTGGAACAAAGGGACCTGGGAATTGAGGTCCATAATTTGTTGAAAGTTGCATCACAGCTAGATAAGGGTCGTAAAGTTTTTGAGAACTTACTCAAATACACCACTGGGTCATTTCAGACTTTGAAGAGAGTGTTATTCATGATACTGTGGGGAGTGGGACTGCTAACAGTGGGTCTCAAACTCCAAACAATACAGAGAGCACAGCTCCTTTTATACATGTAAAACCGATTGCAAAAACAAAGCTTGTTCGATTCCCTTGTGAACTACCTCAATTCCCTTATGAATTACAAAAAAAACCTAGGTTCACATGCAGTTCTCCTGTGATAAGCTATATCCATAGCAACAGCCAAAGTTAAAAATAATTCTCTTAATAAAGAAAGTTTGTCCCATATCCTTGAGGGTAATTCTTACAAGATAAGCAACTGCAAGTATTTATTCTGAGAATTGTCTCTGCTAAAAGCCAAGGTTGTATCAATGACAAACTAAGTCGCAAACTGGTTTTCATACTCAAAAAAAAACAATATTAACCCTTTATCTATCAAACTCTTTAACTCAAAATACTTTCCTCCACAATCCCCTCCTTTCTGATCGCAGGATCAACGATGAAATTCAGAGTTCGCAAGTGGGGCTTCATAATCGGGTGGTAGGGGTCTCAATTTTAAATATTCCTCTTCATTATACTCCGAGGGAACATAGAAACCGGGCGATTCGTTAAATGGGGTAGACTTACACGTCTGAGCTGAGTGGCCAAAACACAGACTATTACTGTAGCGATGATAATTCAATAATGTGCTAGCATTCCCCACCAACCACTAAAGATGTTGCTGAAGGGTCACCATCCACCAGAAGGACTATAGTTGTGGAGTTTTTCTCCACTCTTACGTATCTGTTCTTCACTTTTTTTTGGGTATGATCGGCCAGGTGGGTTATGTTTTCAAATTCGTCAGGAATATAGATACAACATTCCTGCCTGTAATGGCACCTACTCCTCCTTTCTTAGCTAGCATGATATCTAAGGCCATTCTATTTTGCAAGGCCACAGTTTGGGTGGCTACTACTTCAGCGGTTAAGACTTCAATCTGCTTTTGCGTATCTTCTAGAGCTGAGGCGGTGTCATTAGCTAATTTCTCAAGGGCTGAGGCCATGTAAGTCAGTTCCCGTGCAGCTTTCTCTATCCCATGATAAGGGAAGGCCGTCATCCAGAACGTTTCTGTGTTCGTAATCGCCCTTTTCTTTATCGAGAGGGTAAGCAGGGTTAGTTGGTGAGAGTAACGCACTATAGGCACCACAAATCCAGGTCCAGTTAAAAGGAGGCCAGGGGTAAGCTCGATCCCCACATATACAACATGTGCCTTTTAATAGCCGTGGAGATCTTTCAGAAGTGCTATGGTCACCTCACCATCTACTAGTATCCTCTCTGCACTTATTCCCGTAAATTGACTTGTCTTATCCACCTGACACCAAGCACAACAGTGTCTCTTCCACCTCAGGCGACTGAATAAGTTCGACGTGAGCCCCCAAATTCTCAAGGCCTACCACAGGGGCACCATTGAGAGCATCCTGACTGGCTGTATCACCGCCTGGTACGGGAACTGCACCCACCTTGATCGCCGGTCACTGCAGAGAGTAGTACAGACAGCCCAGCGCATCTGTGGATGTGAACTTCCCTCCGTTGAGGGCATTTACAGCAGCAGGTGCAGAAAGAAGGCCTGGAAGATGATCGGGGACACCAGTCACCCCAACCATAAACTGTTTCAGCTGCTTCCGTCTGGCAAACGGTACCACAGCATTAAAGCCAGGACCAACAGGCTACGAAACAGCTTCTTTCTACAAGCCATTGGACTTATAAATTCACAAGTCTGTACATTACGACGGAGTCATAACACAGAGATTTTTTACTCTCTCACGTTGTGGGATGGGTGCAAGATTTAAATAAATACAAATTCAAACTTTTCAGTTGTTTGAGTAGCTACATGCAATTCAGCACATTAGGGTTTGTTAAATTATAGTTAGGCACGTACCATCCCTGGAAGCAATTACTCCCAGAAATTGACACCCACTTAGACTTATTAGCTCATACTGTGCTGGCTGGCTGCGTCAGCCTTTCTTCTAAGGCCTTGGCTATATTCTGGAAGCATTTCCTGTTCCTTTTCATTGAAGGGTGCTGGCAGTAAAGGTGCACCCTGGCCTGCCTGAGTAGCAATCCCCATACGCACCCAGCAGCTTGAAATACTGTTTCAAGTAGCACACTCATATGCTAAGCCTAAACAACTATTATAAGCCCAGGTAAGTCTAGACGCTAGAGTATAAAGGCAAGTAAGTCCATTTATCGTTAGCCACTTTATTTTTTTCCTTCAGTTTTCTTCGCTTCTGGCGCACCGTTGGACTTCAGAAGAGAGGGCAGATATAGTTCACACTTGGTTCTGTGTACCCAGTGGGCCTTGCCTCGTACCTTGACCGCCGAACGGATGGTTAGTAGCACCTGATAGGGTCTCTTCCGCTTAGGAGAGAGAGAATAATTTTCCAACTGTATGACATATACATAAAAACCTGATTTAAAAGGATATGTATTTTCTTCAACCAACACACATCAAAGTTGCTGGTGAACGCAGCAGGCCAGGCAGCATCTCTAGGAAGAGGTACAGTCGACGTTTCAGGCCGAGACCCTTCGTCAGGACTAACTGAAGGAAGAGTTAGTAAGATATTTGAAAGTGGGACGGGGAGGGGGAGATCCAAAATGATAGGAGTAGGGAGGGATGTAGCCAAGAGCTGAACAGGTGATTGGCAAAAGGGATATGAGAGGATCATGGGACAGGAGGCACAGGGAGAAAGACAAGGCGGGGGGAACCCAGAGGATGGGCAAGGGGTATAGTCAGAGGGACAGAGAGAGAAAAAGGAGAGAGAGAGAAAGAATGTGTGTATAAAAATAAATAACAGATGGGGTACGAGGGGGAGTTGGGGCATTAGCGGAAGTTAGAGAAGTCGATGTTTATGCCTCAGGTTGAAGGTTCTTCCATCTTCTTCCATCAGGATTTTCTTCCCAAGATTTGGGTAGGGCCACTGTCACTCTTTCTTGATTCGTTCTAATAGCTTTGTCTTGGCCTCTTACTATCTCCAAGGTTTTCTCCTCAGTCTATATCAGCGCAGTCTGAGCACTTTCGGGGGGTGGGGGGTAGGAGTCTAGAACCTGCGGGCATCAATTTTTCAAAAACAGTCTGTTTCGTGGTTCTGTTAACATGATTTCTCAAGCTATACAGAGCAATCGCAACGCCTCAGACTATGTCAGTCCTGTGTCTTGGCATCCTTTGGCCTAGGCGTCTTTTAATACTCCATTCATTCTTTCTACTGAGCCTGAAGATTGTGGTTGTTAGGGTTGGTGCCATGCCCAATGCTTTAGTTAGTCTCATTGTGAAATCACTATTAAATTTACAAGGAATTCCAAATCAGGAATAAATACCCACACCAGTATTTTAACCACTGTCCTGGTATCATCTTTTCGTGCTGTAAATGTCCCTACCCATTTGGAAAACGCCCACAACCACCAGCAGGTATTTATAACCCCCACTTGCTGGCATAGTGCAAAGATTATCTGCAGATTCATAAACAAAAGAAAATCTGCAGATGCTGGAAATCTAAAGCCACACACACAAAATTCTGGAGGAACTCAGCAGGCCAGGCAGCATCTCTGGAAAAGAGTAAACAGTCTCGGGCCAAGACCCTTCATCAGGACTCGGCCCGAAACGTCGACTGTTTACTCTTTTCCGTAGATGCTGCCTGGCCTGCTTGGGTCCCTCCAGCATTTCGCGTGTGTTGCTGCAGGTTCATAAATGTTGCTTCTGGGGTGGGCAAATGGTCGAATGTAGCAGGAGACTTCCGCCGGTTCTGTCTTTGGCAAATCTCACAAGTTTTGACCAGCTGTTTTGCTGCCTCTGTCAGCCCCGGCACAAACCATTGTTGTTGTATTTGATGGGTTACCCCTTCTTGCCCCACATGCGCCTATCTAACAAGGGCATGTAGGAGACTACAAGGACAGAAGGGATGTCCGTCATGGGCCGGCCACAATCCACTATCACGGGTGCAATTTTTATTTTTCCAAATTTGCCGCTCTGCTGCATTAGCCACCTGTGTGCTGCTAGCAAAGATTCAAGGGTAGTAATTTCAGATACACTTTGCTGTAAGTTCACAGAAACCATCATGACTCCAGGGGAGGAGGCTGCTGTTTTGACCGCTGCATCAGCGGCAGCGTTAGCGTGTGCAATTGGGTCTGAGTTGCCAGTATGGGCTTCACACTAAATCACTGCAACCTGTTGAGGCAAAAGAGTGACCTGCAGTAACTTTGTTATTAATTGGGCCTGCTGAAGAGGTCATAAATCCTCCATGCTGCCACAGGGTACCCAAATCATGTACTACCCCACAAGCATATCGTGAATCGGTATAGATGTTCACAGTTTTGCCCTCAGCTAAGATGCAGGCTCCGGTGGGTGTAAATAGTTCAGCTGTTTGCGCTGATGTTCCTGAAGGGAGGGAACCCACTTTCGGATTCCTCATGAGGAGTCACCAGCCAAAATCTCAAAATCATCAGGTTTACATGATGAACCTGAACACGTAGAAAAGAATCAGATCTGGGTGATCTAAAAGGGTAGAACTCAAACCAGGACGAGGGGTGGTGCATAGTTAACTCACAACCATGTCGTGCAGTGTCACCATGAATGGGAACAAGGGTGGCCGGATTAAGGACGGCTGCTCTTTTAAAAAAAATCAAATTTGGCTTTGATTAGATTAGATTATGAGGTCACGCAGTCCTCTTTTATTGTCATTTAGTAATGCATGCATTGAGAAATGATACAATATTTCTCCAGAATGATATCACAGAAACACAAGACAAACCGACTGAAAAACTGGCAAAAATTACATAATTATAACATATAGTTACAACAGTGCAAAGCAATACTGTAATTTGATGAAGAACAGATCATGGGCACTGTAAAAAAAAGTCTCAAAGTCTCTCGAAAGTCCCATCATCTCACGCAGACGGTAGAAGGGAGAAACTCTCTCTGCCATGAGCTTCCAGCACCACAAACTTGCCGATTCAGCACCCTGGAAGCACCTGACCACGGCTGACTCTTGAGTCCATCTGAAAACTTCAAGCCTCCGACCAGCCCTCCGACACTGAGCACCATCCCTGCCGAGCGCTTCGACCCCAGCCCCGGCAACAGGTAATAGGCAAAGCCGAGGATTTGGGGCCTTCCCCTCCAGAGATTCTCGATCGCACAGTAGCAGCGGCAGCGAAGCGGGCATTTCAGAAGTTTCTCCAGATATTCCTCTGTGCTTCTCACGTCTGTCTCCATCAAATCAGGATTGTGCACGGCCCCTATTTAACAAATACAATATCATTTCAGAGCGGCCGCGCGTGCTGCGTCGCGCTGCCATCTTCTCCTCCCCTCCACGGATATGAATGCTATTGGCGAATGGAGGGAAGTCTCATGTTTTTCTTAAATGTGACTTGCTGGGGTGCCACAGAGGCAATGAAACCCACACGATTCTTATGCAATGCCTGTGGGGATGGGTCAGACTGGAGAGGAGGGGGTGGGCAATCACGTTTAAAAACACAAGTGATCCTGAAAGGATTTACTCCAGTATCCGGTGTGAAATAAGTTAAGCCCACTGGAAAGGGGTCCTGGGTCCCCTCCCTTAATGGATTTACCATCGGGCCCAACTCTAGACTGGCGGGGGTTATGCCCAAAGACACACGAGGTGCGGAACAGTCAATGAAAAAAAATCTGAGAAGGGATTAGTTGCACTTCAACAGCTGAAAAAAATTCTACCTATGAAGTGCATGTTTTGACAAACCCCGTCAAGAGCCTTGTTCATCGTCACTATCATAAAGCCGACAGGCTGCGGGGCAATTTAACTTTGGTATCAATTCACAAGTTGCAAACTGATCCCATCAAAAAGTCCCCTGATTGGGTTTCGTTTTCGATCAAGGTTTGTAATGTCCCTATCTGGGAATTTCCCGCTAGCCGCCAACTATATCCGGCTAGCGATTCGTTTCGGGTCTCGGCTTGCGGTAATAGTGCTTGAAACCGAGGCACCCTCGGTTCCGGCAGTTTGAGGTAAAACGCATCGGGGTGAAATGGATGCGCGCTTTTAACTTGCACAAGACTTGTCGACCTAACAAATTGGCGAGAGAGTTTTGAGCTTCCACAATTGACTCTTCTACTGTGTGTTCTCCCGTTTTAATACTTACAGGTCTGGATAAGGGCTCTATCACGGGGATTCTGGCTATCACTTTTCCCTCCTTTTGGTAGCGCCGGAATCGATCAGAGCTCTTCTCCATAGGTGCTGCCTGGCCTGCCGAGTTCCTCCAGCATTTTCCGTGTGTCGCTCGGATTTCCAGCGTCTGCAGATTTTCTCTTGTTTGGTATTAAAACTTTTACCAGGTTGATTAATTTTTAGTAGTTTTTGGATGCTAGCTTAGACACAACCAAGTATGGTTTTATCCCCCCCCCTCCCCAGGTGTTTTTGTAGGCAGGGTTTTTTCTGCACTTTCTCTCCTGGTGTACTTGAGACTTAAGATGATAGTCAGCAGGCAGTATGATCTGCTGTAGGTAACTATACATTTAATTCAAAGACCAGATCACTCACGACTGGCAGGAAATTTCTGAACAAAAATTTATTGTACTATAATGGACTGCAATAGAATTTTCTGGCTATCTAAACTCAAGGTTCCTCTGTATTGAACATAAATCATATTTCAAGTCATTTTCTCCAGGGCAACTAACCGAATGCAATGCTTCAAAAATCTTTGGCTTAAAAACGTTTGTACCTCTTCAACACAATGTAATTAATGTGCCTATTAAGTCTTCTTAATTATTTCACAAAGAAGCTAATTTGGTATTTTCACACACATTAATAAGACCATAAGGCCATTAGACATAGGAGCAGAATTAGGCCATCTGGCCCATCGTGTCTGGTTCGCCATTTCATCATGGCTGATCCATTTTCCTTCTCAGCCCCAATCTCCTGCCTTCTCTTCATGCCCCGACCAGTCAAGAATCTATCAATCTCTGCCTTAAGTATACATATAGACTTGGCATCCACAGCCCCCTGTGGCTACAAATTCCACAGATTCACCACTCTCTGGCTAAAGAAATTCCTCCTTATCTCCATTTTAAAAGGACACCCTTCTATTTTGAGGCTATGTCCTCTGGTCCCAGACTCTCCCAGCATAGTTTAATGCTGATAAGTGTGAGGTGCGACACTCTGGTAGGACTAATCAAAATAGGACGTACATGGTAGGGCATTGAAGAATGCAGTAGAACAGAGGGATCTAGGAATAATGGTGCAAAGTTCCCTGAAGGTGGAATCTCATGTGGATAGGGTGGTGAAGAAAGCTTTTGGTTTGCTGGCCTTTATAAATCAGAGCATTGAGTATAGGAGTTGGGATGTGATGTTAAAATTGTACAAGGCATTGGGAAGGCCAAATTTGGAGTATTGTGTACAGTTCTGGTCACCAAATTATAGGAAAGATGTCAACAAAATAGAGTACAGAGAAGATTTGCTAGAATGTTACCTGGGTTTCAGCACCTAAGTTACAGAGAAAGATTGAACAAGTTGGGTCTTTATTCTTTGGAACGTAGAAGGTTGAGGGAGGACTTGATAGAGGTATTTAAAATTATGAGGGGGATAGATAGAGTTGACGTGGATAGGGTTTTTCCGTTGAGAGTATGGGAGATTCAAACAAGAGGACATGAGTTGAGAGTTAGGGGGCAAAAGTTTAGGGGTAACACGAGGGGGAACTTCTTTACTCAGAGAGTGGTGGCTGTGTGGAACGAGCTTCCAGCAGAAGTGATAGAGGCAGGTTTGATATTGTCCCTTAAAGTAAAATTGGACAGCTACATGGACAGGAAAGGAATGAGGGATTATGGGCTGAGTGCAGGTCGGTGGGACTAGGTGAGAGTAAGCATTTGGCATGGACTAGAAGGGCCGAGATGGTCTGTTTCCGTGCTGTAATTGTTATATGGTTATAGGAAACATCCTCTCCACATCTATCAAGGCTTTTCACCATTTGATAGGTTTCAATTAGGTCACCCCCTCATTCTTCTGAAATCTAGCGAATACAGGCTCAAAGCCAGCAAACACTCCTCATATGACAAGCCATTCAATCCCAGAATCATTTTTGTGAACGTCCTTTGAATCCTCTGCAGTTTCAGCACATCCTTTCTAAGACAAGGGGCCCAAAACTGCTCTCAGTACTCCAAGTGAGGCCTCTCCAGTTTTGATATAATTTTAACAGTAGTCTGTGGAATTCAGCATAATTACCCAAAGTTCAAAGTAAAATTTATTATCAGAGTACATTCATGTCACCACATACAACCCTCAGATTCATTTTCCTGCTGGCATACTTAAACAAACTATAGAACAGTAACTGTAAACAGGATCACTTAACAACAAACTATGAATTGCAATAAATAGTGAGAGCATGAAATAACAAGATAAAGAGCTTTTAAGGTGAGAAATTGGTCTCTTTATGCATTACGCATATCCTTATGGATTTCAGACATTAATATAATTAAAACAGGAGTCAGTAGAATTCGACATAAATATCCTTATGCATTTTACACAGAGTAACTTCAATTCAGCTGCACTTTCCAAACCTTTCATGTCTTGTCCCATGAAGTGTCTTGTCCCATTGAGAAATTGAATTCTATTGTACTCTTAGTTGTTGATGTCTTCTCCCATCTTATCTGTTAAAGAACGCCATATGTGAAGTAACAAATCTGAGATTCGTTCTGCATCGATTGTCCTAAAAATGACAAGAGCATGGCAACACATTGAAAAAAACACATATAAACTTTGAATGAAGTTTTATTGTGAACGTGTTTTAATGTGCTGTTTCTTAATTCTCTTAACTTATAATGGTGGCATCCATCATTAAGGATCTCAATCACCCTCTTATCATTGTTACCATCAGGGAGGAGGTACAGGAGCCTGAAGGCACACACTCAATGATTCAGGAACAGCTTCTTCCCCTCTGTCATCCGATTTCTAAATGGACATTGAACCCATGAACACTACCTCACTTTTTAAAATTATTTCTGTTTTGGTGCTGTTTTTAATTTACCTATTTAAATATATACTTGTTGCTTTGGTTTACTTATTTAATTTTTCTATATTATCATGCTTTCATTGAACTGTTGCCACTATGTTTACAAATTTCACTGCATATGCCAGTGATATTAAACCTGATTATAATGTAAGCCTGTTGATGTTTGAAATTGTCAGTATTGTTTCATCACTGTGTTTTAATATTATCCCAAATGAGCCTTAACATGCAAAGAGGATTGATCATCTTTTTGAAAAACTTATGGATGAATAAGTGTGTTGCACACTGTTAAAATGAAGTGTTTCTTCTGATGGCCTATTAACTTAGCCTCGTGATCCATTATAATTTGCTGTGAGCTTGTTAAAAGCACAAACTTGCCTACATGTAGCTATTTCTTGTTTATTTTTAAATGATAGCCTTGAAATTCCTAACATAACTCCTGTACCCTTAGCCCATGACTGGCCCCTTGGACTTCTCGTTTGTTATCTGATAACAGCATTCCACTTTGTTCCATTCTATTGCGAAGCGCCTGATTTACTTCATTAAATGAACTGGTGAGGCCTTTTGGAGGACTGTGAGCAGTTTTGGGCCCCTTATCTTAGAAAGGATGTGCTGACATTGGGGAGGGTTCAAAGACAGTTCATGAAAATGATTGTGGGATTGTAAAGCCTTTCACATGCGGAGCGATTGATGGCTCTGGGCCTGTACTCACTGGACTCATTCCAGGTCTGCAGGGTATGAACTATGACAAAAGATTGAAAGAACTAAATCTTTTTAGCCTAAGTAGACGTGGAATGAGAAAGGACGTGATCGAGGTGTTTAAAATCGTTAAGGGCCTAAGTAAGGTGAATGCCAGCTGCTGCTTCAAAACTAATCCATCAACAAGGACACAGGGCCATAGGTGGAGACTGGTTAAGGGGAGATTTCAGATTAGCACCAGGAAGTATTTCTTTACACAGCGAGTTGCGGACACATGGAACAAACTACCTAGTTGTGTACTTGAGAGTAGTACCTTAAGGACATTCAAATTTAAGCTTGATAGTTATTTCAAGACACGATGTGAATAGTAGGTTGGCAAGCTTTGTTGGGCCGAATAGCTTGTTCTTGGCAAAAACTTTCTAATATTCTAAAGTTTCTTAGAGCAGGGAAAAGTGCTCAAAGTGTGTACATTGTGAAAGCTATTTAATGTCTGTGAGCACAATGTACTAAATTAAGATGGTTACTGGGAAAGTTCAGAGATGCAAGCAAGAATTCAGAAAAATGGGAGGGGGAATCTTATTGAAAACTATCAGATGTTGAAAGCTCTCGAAGGAGTGAACGTGGAGGGGATGTTTCCTATGGTGGGCGAGTTTAAGACTGGAGGACATAGCCTCAGAATGGAGAGACATCCATTTAGAATGGAGGTGAGGAGGAATTTCTTTAGCCAGAGAGTAGTGAATCTGTGGAACTTGTTGCCACAGAACTTGAAGCCCAAGTCATGGGGTGTATTTAAGGCAGAGATTGACAGATTTTTGATTAGTCAGGGCGTGAATGGACACGGGGAGAAGGTAGGAGATTGGGTCTGAGAGGGAACATGGATTAGCCATGACTTGATGGACCAAAGGGCCTAATTCTGCTCCAATATGGTAAAATGTAACAAATTTAGAAGGGGAAAATCTTCTATTGCCAAAATCAATATTTAGCATAAATGATTAAATTAAGAACTGAACGTGATGCTAATCCGTAAAACTTATAGAGTGTTTCTGCTGTTATAATGAATACAGATCCAATTATCATAATCTTACCCAGTAAGTGGTGCCAGAGCAAAGTGTTTAACTCCAAAGGTGTAATATTATCAACAGGTGCTGTTACTGCTCTTGCCACACTTACTATCAGTTACAAAGGTCACTGACGATTAATGACTAATGATTAATTGGGGTGGCATGTTAGCATAGTGGTTAGCACAGCGCTTCACAGTACAGGCAACCCGGGTTCAATTCCCACATCTGCCTATGAGGAGTTTGTACGTTCTCCCTGTGACAGCGTGGGTTTCCTCTGTGTGCTCTGATTTCCTCCCACAGTCCAAAGACGTACCAATTGGTAGGTTAGTTGTTCATTGTGTCACATGACCGGCAACAATGAATATAGAACAGAATTGAGTCAAGTTTTATAAAAACAATCAAACATTTATTATACTCTGCTCAATATAAAAAAAATAAACAAACGAAAATCTTAATCGGAAGTAATCTGCTATGCGGCCATTTAACAAACCGCCACCCAGTACTAGTTCTTAAAGCGATAAATGTGAAAACAGTTCTTAAAGCGGTAAATTCAAACACAGTTCTTAGAATGGTAAATTCGAAAGTCCAAGAGATTTATACAGTCAATGAGGAGACTTTCCTGAAGTAAAGAATTCCTCGAAGACACAATCCTCCAGCAGGATCCTGCCTTGTCCGCAGGATTCACAACGACGGACATGAAACGGTTTAAAGGCACTGACCTTTCCCTCTAGATATTAGATCCTGCACAGCCTTTTCTCTGTCACTTTTAGCAGAGGCTATCTCATGCAGATCACTCTTTCTTGAACGAATTCAATAATGGTTGATCCTTTCAACTGTCGAACGACTCCTTCAGCTTCCTGTCTTCACTCTCCAATACTACTGAAAAGATACATCAACAAACGTGGCAGCAATTGATTAAACTGCCGGCCCAACACTGTTGTACCTTACAATAGAACGTAAAGTCCGTTTTAAATCGAAACTGCGTCATAAAGCAAATACGCAGTGGAGCTGAGTATCTGGCTAACATTCTAACTAGAAAACTAACTGCGTCACCAGGGGTCTACACTTATATACCTGGTGAGAACAGGTCATCACGTGACCTCACATTGGTGGGAAAATTACATCAGGTGACCTCCAAGAGACCATTACATCATCCTCATAAGACAGTCACAAGATCTCCATGAGGTATGTAACAATTGTAGGCTGGCATTGCTTGAAGGGCCAGAAGGGCCTATTCCTCAATAAACCAATATACCAATAAATTAATTACAACCTAATGTTAATTAATAATTAATTAATTGATTGACATTAGGTGAAAAGCAGAACTTAAAATATATGAGGAAGTCTGCGATACTAGAATTTCACCACAACACACACAAAATGCTGGAGGAATTCAGCAGGCCAGGCAGTATCTGTGGAAGTGAATAAACAGTCGACATTTCAGGCTGAGACCCTTCACTAGGACTGGAAAGGAAGGGGGAGACAACAGAATAAAAATGGTAGGAGGATAACTGGAAGGTGATAGGAAAGATCAAGAGCTGGAGAAGAAAGAATCTGATAGGAGAGGAGAGTGGACCATAGGAGAAAGGGAAGGAGGAGGGGGCACCAGGGGGTGATAGGCAGGTGAGAAGAGGTAAGAAGCCAAAGTGGAGAATAGAAGAAGAGGGAAGGGGGTGGGAATTTTTTTTCTCCAGAAGGACAAATTGATATTCATGCCATTAGGTTGGAGGCTACTCAGACAGTGAAATTGCATAAAATGCCAATGTAAAACAGTATATATATCTAATATTGATAAGTGTAAGATATTGATTGTAGCACAAGTTTTAAGTCATAAGCACAAGAGATTCTGCAGTTGCTGGAAATCTTGAGCAATACACACAAAGTTCAGAGGAACTCAGCAAGTCAGGCAGCATCTATGAAGGGGAATTAACAGTCGATGTTTCGGGCCAAAATCCTTCATCAGGGCTGCAAAGGAAGGGGAACAAGGCTGGAATAAGAAGGTGGGAGAGGGGACAAAGTCCTTCATCGCCACCATTCTCTGCTTTGACTTCAGAAGTATGACTGAGGAATGTGTGCGAGTTTTTAGAGACCTGAGTAGTCCTTCCAGGAGAGGCTGTCGTTGCCTATTAACGGGACGCTCAACACATGCACTCATTCCTCATTTTACTTGTGCACAAGGAGTCCAGCATGGCCCCTGTCATCACAATGCTCTGACGTCTGAATAAAAAAGTGTCATTTTTATACAGAATCGACTAGCAGTTACTGATACTGACCATTTGGTAACTGTGTATATTTAAATTCCTTACTTGCAACATCAATCACCATTCACAATCCAGGTGTAAAAAGTCAATAGAAACTATAAGCTAACAATCAATGATACTTTGAAGTTAGTAAAGTAATTGTCCTCTTAGTTGGGGTGTGTGTGTGTGTGTGTGTGTGTGTGTGTGTGTGTGTGTGTGTGTGTGTGTGTGTGTGTGTGCGTATCCTTTCTTTATATTCTTATCTTGTCTCTGATACATTCTTATCTTGTCTCCGTAAGGGAAAAGGCTCTAGTAACCTGCGTTGCAAAAGAAAGCTATGATTTTAAAGGAAGAGGTACAGTTGATGTTTCGGGCCGAGACCCTTCGTCAGAACTAACTGAAGGAAGAGCTAGTAAGAGATTTGAAAGTGGGAGGGGGAGGGGGAGATCCGAAATGATAGGAGAAGATGGGAGGGGGAGGGATGGAGCCAAGAGCTGAGAGGATCATGGGACAGGAGGCCCAGGGAGAAGAAAAAGGGGGAGGGGGGGAAAAACCCAGAGGATGGGCAAGGGGTATAGTCAGAGTCAGAGGGACAGAGGGAGAAAAAGGAGAGAGAGAGAAAGAATGTGTGTATATAAATAAATAATGGATGGGGTACAAGGGGTAGGTGGGGCATTAGCGGAAGTTAGAGAAGTCAATATTCATGCCATCAGATTGGAAGCTGCTCAGACGGAATATAAGGTGTTGTTCCTCCAACCTGAGTGTGGCTTCATCTTTACAGTAGAGGCCCCATCCATTATTTATTTATACACACACACACACGTTCTTTCTCTCTCTCTCCTTTTTCTCCCTCTGTCCCTCTGACTATACCCCTTTCCCATCCTCTGGGTTTTTTCCCCCTCCTCCCCCTTTTCTTTCTCCCTGGGCCTCCTGTCCCATGATCCTCTCATATCCCTTTTGCCAATCAACTGTCCAGTTCTTGGCTCCATCCCTCCCCCTCCTGTCTTCTATCATTTCGGATCTCCCCCTCTCCCTCCCACTTTCAAATCTCTTACTCACTCTTCCTTCAGTTAGTCCTGATGAAGGGTCTCGGCCTGAACCGTCGACTGTACCTCCTCCTAGAGATTTTCCCTGGCCTGCTGCGTTCACCAGCAACTTTGATGTGCGTTGCTTGAATTTCCAGCATCTGCAGAATTCCTTGTGTCTATGATTTTAAAAGATTTTTCTTGCCTGGGCTGTCTGCACTCTATCTTCAATCCATTCCTGCCTGGACATTGTGTTAACCTTTGCCTTGCCACAACTTCACCTGCATATCTGTTGGTGTTAGGATCAGAATCAGGTTTATTATCACTGGTGTGTAACGTGAAATTTGTTAACTTAGCAGCAGCCGTTCAATGGAATACGCAATCTATCAAAGAGAAAAAAAATAAAATAAAACGTAATAATAATAAATAAACAAGTAAATCAATTATGTATATTTTTACAAATGTGCAAAAACAGAAATGCTGTATATTAAAAAAAAGTGAGGTAGTGTCCAAAGATTCAATGTCCATTTAGGAATCGGATGGCAGAGAGGAAGAAGTTGTTCCTGAATTGCTGAGTGTGTGCCTTCAGGCTTCTGTACCTCTTCCCTGACGGTAACAGTGAGAAAAGGGCATGGCCAGGGTGCTGGAGGTCCTTAATAATGGACGCTGCCTTTCTGAGACACTGCTCCCTAAAGATGTTATCTATTCTTTCTGGTGCTACCAGTGAGGCCTTGTCCACGTCAGGTAGAAACAATGCAGCATGAGGGGAGCACTTTGTTGAGAACCTTCACTCTCTGCTGCAAAAAGCAAGATTTCCCTGTGGCTAGCCATTTCAATTTGACTTCCCATTCCCATTCTGACAAGTCTCTCCATGGCTTCCTCTACTGCTATGATGAGGTCAAACTCAAGTTGGAGGAGAAACACTTCATATTCTTCTGGACAGCCTCCAACTTGATGGCGTGAACATTGATTTCTTTAACTTTTGGTTATTCCTACCCCTCCTCTCTTTCCATGCCCCATTCTGGTTACTTCTCACCCCTTTCTTCCAGGCCCTTCTCACTCCTTTCTTGTCCTTACTGGTGCATCACATCCCTCTGGTTTCCCTCCTCCTTTCCTTTCTACGTGCTCTATCCTCTCCTGTTTGTTCCCTTTTCCATCCACCTATCCCCTCCCAGCTTCTTACTTTATCACCCCCACCCACCTACCTCCCTACCTTTCGCCTCAAATAGTCTCAACTATTTACTTTACTTTATCATTTACCAGATTGCACTCCTTCCTCTCCTCCCAACTTCTTACTCTGGCTTCTGTCCCTCTCCCGTTCAATCCCGATAAAGGATCTCGACCTGATAGATTATGAGAGGCCTAGGTATGGTGGATATTGTGTAAAAGTCTTAGGCACATAAATATAGCTAGGGTACCTAAACTGTTTGCACAGTACTGTGTTTGTCAACGTGGAGCAGAGAGCGAGTTTGTAAATCTGGCAGGAGCAAAGGGTGTTGGGAATGGTGAAGGTGGAGTACCATGGGAGGGGTGTGGGGCAGATGGCAGAGAAGGTGGCGCTTTTCAGCCAGTAATTGTAAGGGAGAGAGTCTACCCTCATTACCGAGCACCAGCCACTAGTGTCCATTTTCAATCCGTAGAACAGATCCATAGATCCATAAACCAAATGTATGGTAATATAAAAACAGCAGGATACTCCCAACTGCCAATTGTACATCGGTAACCAAGAGATTGAACAAAAGACCAGCTTTAATTACCTTGGTAGCTTTATATCACAAGATGCTAGATGTAAAGTAGAAATAAAAAGAAGAATTGCCATTGCCAAAACCAACTTCCAAAAAATGAAACCCATTTTTACCAACGGACATATGTCTACAACAACAAGGCTTAGGCTACTAAAATGTTACGTCTGGTCAATCTTGCTGTACACTTCCAAATCATGGACTATAACACCAGAACTTCAAAGAAACTTCAAAGCAACAGGAATGTGGTTTCTTAGAAGAATGCTGAAAATATCATATAGAGATAGGGTAACTAATGAGACAGTACTCCAACGTGCCCATACAAAAAAGATCTTTAATGAGAATACTAAATGAGAAGAAACTTAAATTCCTGGGCCATGTCATCAGAAAGGGAGAAATAGAATGCCATACATTACAAGGCCGTATGCCTGGGAAACGTGGAAGAGGAAGGCAAAGAAGAAAATATATGGACACTGTGAAAGAACTAACAGATCTAAGTGTGTGAGATATCATTGACGCTGCATGGGATCATTCGATGTGGAAAGCCATGATCGTCCAAGCGTGTAACACGCAAGGTACATGAAGAAGAAGAAGAATAGTGCTCCGCTAACAGGGTGGAGGACACAACTACGAGATCAAATTCCAGAGGACAACTCTTCACGAAAATTCTGATGGATTGTCCCGTTTACCGCTGGAAAAGGAAACACCTGAAAAGTTTACAGAAGAGGACTCTCCTCTTGATGTATTCTACCCAATGCAAATCAAAAGTTTCACTATTATGGCAGAGATGATCCAAAGGAAACCAGAGAAGACCCCACACTGTCTCAGGTCTACATGGCAACCTATAATGGCTGGAATGTGCAACAGAAATTCTAATTCCCTCATTTTTACCAGTGTTGGGATGATCTTGCCCTTGATGGGGTTGCCTTATGTAGGGGTTGGGAGTTGTTGCACCATCCCAGCTGAGAGCTGAAGAGTTGGAGGAGCTACATGCTGGTCATCTAGGCGTGGTCAAAATGAAAGCACTGGCTCGAAGCTTTGTCCGCTGCTCTGGGATTTATCAGTGGATCGAGCAGCTTGCCATGCACAGTTTGGGATGCTAAAACGCCCAGAAGATGCCCCAGCAGCACCTCTCCATCCCTGCGAATGTCCTGTGTTGCCCTAGCAGAAGATTCATGTGGACTTTACTGGACTGTTCATGGGCACAAATTTCTTGGTAGTAGCGGATGCAGTTACAAAGTGGCCAGAAGGGTTTCCAACAGCCTCCACTACGGCCACGCACACTGTTGATGTGTTGAGAAGCCTCTTCTCAAGGACTGGTGTTCCAGAACACTTAGTCAGTGACAAAGGACCACAGTTTGTTGTGGAACAGTTTCAGTTGAAAATGAAAGGAATAAGACGTGTTACATCTGTGCCGTACCACCCAGGTACAATTGGCTTTGTGGAAAGGTTTTGTCCAGAGTCCAAAGAACGCACTTCGAACAATGTCAGAACATACCACACTGATGCTAAATCAGAAGCTTGTCTACTTCCTCCTTGCATATCGCAATGCAGCGCACTCCACAACCAACAAATCACCGGCCATGCTGTTCCTGTGTCGTCCCTTGTGCTCACACTTGGATCTCCTCAAATCCAATCAGAAGGAGTATGCAGGACAAACAGCAGGACAATGCAGGACAATTTGAGGGCTCCTCAAACAAGGAGGTTCCATGTTCCGCTCCTGGACAGGCAATCCTGGCAGAGGTGATCAAAAGTGGGTACTTTGTAAGATTATTGACAGATCTGTACTACCCTCCTAAACAGTGAAGATTATGTCTGATGTCATCTGGAGATGATGCGTCAATCAGTTGAGGAGAGCAGAGTCAATCGTTAGAGAAGAAAGGGGTCCCGAACTGTCAGAACCACTTCCTGCAGTCCCAGAGTCAACTTCTACAGCCACCATGGAGGAGGCCCCAGAATCTGAGATTGTTTCACAGCCACAAGTTTCACTGGTCAAGCAGAGTGACCACCCCCTTGTCAGGAAAACGTTAAAGATGCAATCCCACAAGAGTAAGAAATCTTTCACTGTGATTAAATCTTTATGCCTGAATGGGACAATTTTAAATTCACTATGCTGTGGATGTCTACATAGTGTACTCTGTATGTTGTGTGTGTGTGTGTGTGTACAGTATATGTATATGGCTAGAGAGCAATATGTTACATGTTTCAGTTGAGATGCATTCTTTATTGAGTTGGATTTTATAGCTAAGCAGGGAGGAGCGTAGTGCATTTAATATTTCAGTGGTATTGTAAATATATTGTTTGATTAAGCATTCTTTCTTTGTTTATATAATTCTTAAGGGTTATATGGGAGAAGCACGTGAATGGCACACGTCATATGTGAGTGCCTCACTGAAGAATAGTCAAGTACCCCTGGCTCCCGTGTTTTTCTTGTGATCAGTTTAACACTTAACATCATACAAAGTGAATCTAATAATTATATAGAACGAAAATGAAAAGTAAATTTTTTAATTTAAAAGTAGAATGCAAGTTTGTACCTAATTTCCGCGAAAGCTCATCATTTTAACCTACATAATCGGGCTCCAGCATCGCTGCAAATAATAACAAGCACATATGTGAAATTGTTGACTACGAATACGTTGGATAACTGATCATTTACAGTTATTTTCCCACTGTAATCCGTTATCTCCAACGTGTTTGTTTTTAACTCCTTGTTAAAATCTCCTCCTGAAGCCCACCCTCCGCCACCTCCAGTTTAAATTCCAAACGGAATATTTTGGAGGATCAAGAACCAAGAACTCACATCAAAGTTGCTGGTGAACGTAGCAGGCCAGGCAAGTAGAGATGCTGCCTGGCCTGCTGCATTCACCAGCAACTTTGATGTGTGTTGCTTGAATTTCCAGCATCTGCAGAATTCCTCGTGTTGGCACCACCAAGAACTGCTTCTTGCCCGGTTAACACAGATCAGGAGACCTACCCTCATCAGCGGTGTGGACAGATAATCAACATGGTGCCCAAGGAGTGGGTGGAATTGTTAATTTGGGAAAGTATTAGAGCCATTGCCTGCCTTTATTGTTGAAAATTTTGATTGTTAATAAGTCTTAACACTTGACCAAGAGTTGAGAGTAAACGCATGATTTACTGCAAACATCTTTCATTTGTAAATGAACAGAGTCAACGCAAAATTTTATTGTTAATAACTGTATTGAATAAGGACTCACAGTCAACGAATGGTTTTTTTTTTCTGTATGTAATTATTTTTATTTTGTAATATTTCTGAATAAAGTATTTTTGGAAAAAAAAGATCATCCCGGACTCCTCACTGCACGCAAGCGCACTAGCACTGTCGTGGTTTGCTCTCGGTCCAGTGCTATGCATGTGCTGGACGCATGCCGTTTAAGACGCATGCGTACAATGCAGTTGCCGGAAAACAAACGTCGGAGGGGGGGCCTCGAGGGGGGGGCGGTTGCCCTTTAAAACTGCACATGCGCATTGCGTTTCCCGCCGTCATTAGACCCGGCCGGAGGGTTGTGTAAGTAAGTGGTTAGCATCATACGCGGACTTTTTAAAGAGGCCGCTCTTTAATCCTCAATCAATCTCAGTCAAACACGGAGTGATTGTGATTTTCTGTATGATCCTTTGTAAGTTTAAACAGCATAGGTAAAGTAGCTCGGAGGAACTAGGGCTTCCCGCGTTGTTCTGTTATCTGTTTGCTCTTCCTCACAGTTTAAATAACATCTAATCGCTCCCACCATCCCCTTTAACTCCTAACCTTTACTGCTCTGGTAATTGGTTTGTTGTCATTTCAGGCACCGAGACACAGTGAAAAGCGGGTGTTTGCGTCCATACAGACAGATCATTCAAAACATAGTACACCCAGGTCGTGCAGAAAGAAAAATAACGCAGACTATAGTGGAGCTTTACTGTTACTGAGAAAGTGCCAGACAAATACCGTGTATACTATTCAATACTTTAATACAGTCTTCAAAAAGCAAGTATTGAGTTTAAGTCGTCCTTGAGTGTAACCATGAAATTCAGGTTAACACTTCAGTCCAGTGGTGAATTCATGTTGTCCGACCAAGCCCCCTGTGAAAGATCTGGGTAATATTTCCAACTGGGTGAGAAATACCCTGGTCAGTCATGGCATGGGAGGCACCAGAGACACCAGATGTGGAATCTGGAGCAGCGAAAAATCTGCTGGAAGGAACTCGAGCAACATTTGGTGATGGATGTGTAGAATGACATGGCATGAGAGGCAAATGCTGGAATCTGGAGCAGAAAGCAACCTGCTGGAGGGAACTAGGGCAGCATTTGCTGATGGATGGATGTGTGGAATGACATGGCGTGCATGGGCGATGTTGGTGTCCTTGCTTAGAATGGGATTTTGCCACAAGACATTGTGCTTATCTCTGATGAAATGGGTTGTTATGAGGAAGCAAGTATGATATGCTAAGTATCTTAACAAAAGAAAGACCCCATTAGAGTTGTATATTTTTTCCTAATTCTTCATTTCTACCTTGCTTGGAATAGGATTTTGCCACAGCACCTTGTGCTTATCATCAATGGGTTTTATTAATGACACCTTTTCTATTTTGAAAAAAAACATACGTGGTAAACGATCACCACAAACAATGAAGAGGCGAGCGAAGGCGAGGCTGGCTCGAAGGTTGAGGCGTGCGGGTGCAAGATGGATTTGGAGCGAAGTTGAGGCAGGTTCAAGGAGGAGCGGTTGGAGTCGGGGCATGCGAGGCGGAGAAAGGTTGGAGCAGAGGAGCTTCGGAGCCTGTCCACCCAATCCAAGAGTGAGGTCTGGTCGATCTAAATGCCGGGCCGATTTGGAAAGGTCGGATACGGGCCGGAATGTGGCGGCAGGGTCCAGGCCCAGTGTTTGTCGCTGCGGGCGGTTTGGGGTGGGGTGGGGTGGGGGGGTGGTGGCAGCTCTTAGAGGGAGGAATGACCCAATGTTTGGAGGATTTAAACACCCGGCAGGTTGGATTGAAAAGCCAGGGTGCAGGACCCACAGGTGAGGATCAGGCTCTGCAACATTTACTCAGCTCTTTGCTGCACTAAGGTGAGGCTGTGGGCCTGCTCCCCTACTCTGGACTTTGTGTCTGCGGGCCCTGCGACATTTTGCTGCACTGTGCGATGAACTGGAGCTGAGGCTGTGGGCCTGGCTCCCCTACTCTGGGCTTTATGCCTGCGGGCTCCGTGACATTTTCCAATGCCATGCGATGAACTGGAGCTGAGGCTGTGGGCCTGCGCCGGCCTTTGTGTC
Organism: Mobula birostris; assembly: GCF_030028105.1. Taxonomy (NCBI): domain Eukaryota; kingdom Metazoa; phylum Chordata; class Chondrichthyes; order Myliobatiformes; family Myliobatidae; genus Mobula; species Mobula birostris. The sequence goes on from NC_092379.1 coordinate 13,258,055, forward strand.
TATGGACTCACTTCTGTTCTGAATGCTGTTGCTAGCTTTTATTGTTTCCATGTGTTTCATTTTCCTCTCTATGCATATTTTTTAAAAATGGGTTCTTTTGGGTTTCTTGTTTTTATACTATCATAGAAATCTACAGCACATTACAGTCCCTTCGGCCCACAATGTTGTGCTGACCACGTAACCTACTCTAGAAACTGCTTAGGATTATCCTACTGCAAAAATGAGAAAATCTGCAGATGCTGGAAATTCAAGCAACACATACAAAATGCTGGTGGAACACAGCAGGCCAGGCAGCATCGATAGGAAGAAGTACAGTTGAAGTTTCGGGCCGAGACCCTTTGTCAGTCCTGACGAAGGGTCTCGGCCCGAAACGTCGACATTACTCGACTGCATAGCCCTCTAGTTTTCTAAGCTCCATGTCCCTATCTAAGAGTCTCTTAAAAGACCCTATTGTATCTGCCTCTACCACCATCGCTGGCTGTGCATTCCACAAACCCACCACTCTCTTTGTGGAAAAACTTGCCTCTGATATCCCCTGTGTACCTATTTCCAAGTTCCTTAAAATATGCCCCCTCGTGTTAGCCATTTCAGCCCTGGGGAAAAAAGCCTCTGGCTATCCAAATGATCAATGCCTCTCATCATCGTATACAGCTTTGTCTCATCCTCCGTCGCTCCACTTATCTGGGTTGAATTCCATCTGCCACTTCTCAGCTCAGTTCGGCATCCTATCAATGTCCCACTGACAACCCACCAGACTATCCACAATACCCTCAACTTGTGTCATCAGCAAACTTACTAACCCACCTTTCTACTTCCTTATCCAGGTCATTTATAAAAATCACAAAGAGGAGGGGTCCCAGAGCAGATTCCTGCAGAACACCACTAGTCACTGTCCTCCATGCAGAATACGAACCATCTACAACTACTCTTTGCTTTCTGTGGGAAAGCTAATTCTGGATCCACAAAGCAAGGTCTCCTTGGATCCCATGCCTCCTTACTTTCTGAATAAGCCTTATCAAATGCCTTACTGAAATCCATATACACTACATCCACTGCTTCACCTTCATCAATAAATTGAATTGAATTGACTTTATTACTCATATCCTTCATATACATGAGGAGTAAAAATCTTTATGTCACATCTCCGTCTAAATATGCAATGTGTTTTGTTAACTCCTCAAAGAACTCAATTAGGATCATAAGGCATGATCTGCCCTTGACAAAGACACACTGACTATCTCTAATCAGGTTATGTCTCTCCAACTGCTCATAAATCCTGTCCCTTGGAATCTTCTTCAACAACTTGCCCACCCCTGAAGTAAGACTCAATGGTCTATAATTTCCTGGGTTATCTCTACTCCCTTTCTTGAACCAGGGAACAACATTTGCTACCTTCCAATCTTCTGGTATTTCTCCCGTCCATATTGATGATGCAAAGATCATCACCAGAGTATCAGCAATCTCCTCCCTCACTTCCTAGAGTAGCCTGGGATATATTTTGTCCGGTGCTCGTTACTTATCTAACTTAATGCTTTTCAAATGCTCCAGCACATCCTCTTTCTTAATGTCTATATGCTTAAGTGTTTCAGTCCACTGTAAGTCGTCCCCAAAATTTTAAACCCTCCCCAATAGCATTAGCAAACCTTCCTCCCAGAATATTGGTTCCCCTCCAGTTCAGGTACACCCATCCCACTTGTACAGATCACACCTTCCCCAGAAAAGGTTCCAATGATCCAAGAACTTGAAACCCTGCCCCCTGCACCATCTCCTCAGCCACTCATTCATCTGCATTATCTTCCTGTTCTAACCTTCCCCAGCTCGTGGCACTGGGAGTAATCTGGAGATTACCACCTTGGAGGTCCTGCTCTTCAGCCTCCTTCCTAACTCCCTAAACCTACTGCACAGGAACTCTACCCCTCTCCTGCTTATGCCATTGGGACCAACATGTACCACGACCTCCGGCTGCTCACCCTCCCCTTCAAGAATATTCTGCAACCGCCCAGAGACATCCTGGACCTTAGCACCCAGGAGGCAACCCACTATTCTGGTGTCTCCTTTGCTGCTACAGAATCTCCTATCTGTCCCCCTAACTATCAAGTCCCCTATGACTATTGCTCTGCCCTGACTTCACTGTACCCTTCTGAGGCTCAGAAGCTGACCACAGTGCTATTGGTGTGGCTGCTGCTGTCTTACCCAGATAGGTCGTCCCCCTCAGTGGTGTCCAAAGGGTATAACTGTTGCTGAGGGGAACCTGCACTGGCTTGTAAGGAGACAAATTTCAAGGTGGTATAATGTAGACCTACTTTGATAATAAATATACTTTGAACTTTAAATGTGAAGCTAAAGCAAGTATAATATGCTAAACTATGCTAAACATTGTAACAAAATAAAGACCCCATTAGAGTTGCTTTTTGTTCTAATTCTTAATTTCTGCCTAGGCAGAAGGCTATGTTCCTTCTTACTGTAGCTTTGAAGGTACTGAGGAGGATCTTCAAAGTCAGAACAGAAGTTCTACTTAAATTCACCTGAGATTTCAGAAATTGGGGCACATGCGTCAATGCCTGTGGTATTATCAGTGTTAAAATGACGTAAAAGATTGTAAAGCTCATTACTGATGATAGAATTCATACCATGAAGATGGGTTTCTCCTCCAGAAGATGGCTCTTCCAATGACAACTGATTTTGGTGGCACAAGGGCAAGCAGTCAGATCAATATTAAAATATTGCTCTAGATATTTTAAATAATTTAAGAATCAATATAGATTCACAATCAGATTTTCACTGTTCAAATATGTTTGATGTCTATGAAAATATTATTTACGGGACATGCCAATGGATTTGCACAGTATTGAGAAGTCGTCACAATGACTGTCAATTTTATAATCTTAATCTCTGTCCATTTCCAGGGTTGCCAACCTACCTCACCCTTGCTATAATGTTTAAACTCTATGGTCTTTTTTGGCCCATGTGCTTGGCTTACCACTGTGAATGGCACACAGACTTGAGCAAGTTTAGTAATCGTAAGGAATTCTCGGAAGCTATCCTACAACAACACCCAGCTGCCAACCTTGATCTTATATTTCAGAATTTAACTGACCAGGGTATTGACTCTGATGATAAACTTGTAGTAAGTATATTTATGTTAATTCAGAGAACTGAGTTAACTTGTGCATGAATTTTTGAATTTGATGTATGGCTCCAGTTGATAAACTTTATTTTTTTTTAGTTTTTAAGCTACTATTTCAATGAATTATGCTTTTGTGAGCATTTTTGCTTCTTTGCGAACAATACATGGAAATAATTTATTATTGTGCTTAATTAATACTTATTGCCTATTATATCGCTAACATTTAGGACAGTAATGAAGGTCCTCCATCTCTGTCTGTCCATTCTGTCACACACAGATGGAGAAGAATTCTTCATTGCTGTTTCCATAATTGTTTTTTGAGCAGTCAGCGTTGTTAGTCCTGAGCTGGATGCTCAGACCTGAAAGACTGGTCGACCACTCAGTCTGACCTCTAACCATTGACTTTTTTGGCATGGGTGACCCTATCAAGAGCCAAAGCACAAGGCCCCGACTCTAGCCAACATAGCTCTTCAGGTCATTGAGGCACGCAAGCCTCCAAAGCCCATGACAAGGTTGTGGTCCTTTTGGAGTACTTAATTAATGAACCAATCAAAGTCATTTAAAAAATAATTCTCATCACAAACAAGAGAAAATCAGATGCTGGAAATCCAAGAAATCCAACAAACACATGTAAAATGCTAGAGGAACTCAGCAGGCCAGTCGACATTTTGGGCCAAGACCCTTCAGGAGGACTGGAAAAGAAAAGATGAGGGTCGACATCCTCCCCCCACCTTTTAAATCTACTCCTCATCTTTTTTTCTCCAAACCTGCTGAAGGGTCTTTTCCATTGATGCTGCCTGGCCTGTGAATTCCTCCAGCAATTTATATGTGTTGCTTAAAAATGTTTCTTTTTTTCCTCAATGATTTTATTTCAGAGACAGTTTACCCAATATCAACACAGAATAGCTGTGGTTGGCTGGAAGCATATATTGTGGTGGGTTATATTTTCAATGACTAGATAATTGCACTGCAGATTTCAGCAAGAGTACTGGAAAAGTTGATAACTATCTCACCTAGTTTTTTTTTGCACAAAATGAAGAAAATTAACTTTGTTTCTCATATGAAACAACTTGCTTAATTGGAATAATTTCAGTTTAAGAATAAAATGTCTTAGTTTAAACAAAGAAAAGTGTACATAGTAAAATAAGTGGATTTAATCATAACAAGGACTCTGTGTTCATCCTGCAAGATAAAAGATAAATGATTCTATCCAAATTGCCTCATCTAATGTTAACTGGTTTGCCTTCAGTATTAGGAATATCCTGGCTTATGCAGAATTTTATAGTTTTAGTTATACTTACAGTCCCTATTATTGTTGGGCAGAATGCACTGTGAGGTAGCTCCAAAAAAAGACTGCAAGTAACTAATATTTCATTTACAACAGACCTGTTCTTTTATCATTTGTTCTCTTGAATGCTTTGGGGATAAAATCTTTCTTAGATGCTCTTCTTCTCAGACTACATTTCCTCCAGTGGATGTTCTCATAAATCAGGATTCTGTTCCATTGGAGAATCTTCAGTGTTCCATATGTTTTGATTCTGTGAATATCTGCCAGTGACTCCCATGCTTTTTTTTTACATTACTCCCAGATCTAACCAGTGTTTAGATTAATTTTTTAAAAAACAAAGAACTGTAGGAGTTGGAAGCCTGTAACTAAAAAAAACGCTGAAAATATTTGGCAAGTCAATGAGCATCTGTAGGAAGAGAAACAGTTAATATTTCTGGTTGATGCTACTTGGTCCTGTTAACAGACCTTACTGTTATAATGATCTTCTATCATTCATAATCAGTTTCAGGTTTAATAACATTGTGAAATTTGTTAATTTTGCGGCAGCAGTATAATGCATGATATAGAGAAAAAAACTTAAGTACAGTAAGTATGTATGTATATTAAATAGTTCAACTAAATAAGTAGTGCAAAGACATACATTTTTAAAGAAGTAGTGAGTTAGTGTTCTTGGGTTTAATGTCCATTTAGAAATTGGATGGCAGAGGGGAAGAAGCTGTTCCTGAATCGCTGAATGTGTGCCTTCAGGCTCCTGTACCTCCTTCTGCAGCTTATTTTGATCCTGTGCGGTACCCCCGCCCCCCAATACCAGACGGTGATGCAGCCAGTCAGAATGCTCTCCATGGTACATCTGTAGACGTTTTCAACTGTTTTTGCTGACAAACCACATCTCCTCAAACTCCTAATGAAATATAGCCACTGTCTTGCCTTCTTCATAGTTGTATCGATATGTTGGGTCCCGGTTGGGGTCTCAGTGATGTTAACACCCAGGAACTTGAAATGGCTCACTCTCTCCACTTCTGATGACATCAAATTTATGCCTATATTAAATGATGAGAGGCATAGAGTAATAGGATATTTTTTTCCCATCGTGGTGTATAAAAAGAAACATATGTTCAAGATGAAAGAAGTTTTAAAGAGGAATTGAGAGGCAATATTTTTACGTAGAGTGCATTTGATATCAAAGGACGTGGTGGAATCAAATACAATCACTAGGGTCAGTCCTGATGAACGGTCTCAGCCTGGAATTTTGACTGTTTACTCTTTTCCGTAGATGCTGCCTGGCCTGCTGAGTTCCTCCAGAATTCTGTCTGTGTTGCACTAGGGTTAAGAATCATTTAGACAGGCTTTTGAATAGGCAGAGCATAGGAGGCTTTAGTGTGAGTCAACATGGATGCGATGGGCTGAAGGCCGTGTTTTGTGTAGTATGTTTCTATAAATTATGTGCCATCTTTCATGTTGGGGAGAAGCAGGAGAGTATGTTAACAATATTGCATTAAAATACATGTCAAGGATTATTACACTGTAGAAAGAGAAACAGTTAAAATTTCGGGTCAAAAAGCTTTCATTAGAGGTGGGAAATTTGGGAAAAAAAGTTAATTTTATTCTGCAAAGGTGGTGCAGAGGGATGGATAGGACATTAGGAATATTTCTGATGTGGCGAAATTGAGATTAGCCGAGGGATTCCAGTGTTTACAGAGTTTCAGGTTAACATATTAATGAGGGTTGTGAGTGAGAGGTAAAACAAAAGGACTTGTTAAAGCCAGATTTGGGAACAGCTTCTTTCCAACTGTGATAAGACTGCTGAATGGATTCTGACCCGGATCAGTGCCGTACCCTCCAAATATCCGGACTTGCCTCTCAGTTTTTTTGCACTACCTTACTTCCCATTTTTCTATTTTCTATTTATGATTTATAATTTAATTTTTTAATATTTACTAATTTTAACTATTTTTAATATTTGTAATCCAGGGAGTGTGAAGCGCAGAATCAAATATCGCTGTGATGATTGTACGTTCTAGTACCAATTGTTTGGCGACAATAAAGTATAAGGTATAAGTATAAGTATAAATATAGGCTAGAGGTGTCTCTGAGCCTTAAGCGAAAAGAAAAATGCTGGAAGTAGCCAATGCATCAGTCTGTATCTGCGAAGCAAGAAGTGAACCAAGTTGATATTACAAAGTCATAACCTTTCAGAAGAAATGGCCAATAAAAAATTTGCAGTTGCTAGAAAGCTGAAATAAAGATGCACATGGTTATGATAAGAGTCTTGGACTGAAATGTTAACTGTTTCTCTCTTTTCATAGATGTTGCGTGTCCTGCTGAATATTTCCAGCATTTTCTGTTTTCTGATTCTAGAGATTCTTTGTTAGTGTCCATTTATTGGAACCAACAAGTATAACCTCACTATATAAGAGGGGGGAAGAGAGAAAACAGGAAGTGAATGATCAGTTAGCCTGATGTACATAGTAGAGAAACTGCTGGCATCTATTATTAAGGAAATAGTAAAGGGCATGTATAAAATGATAATGGAATTTGACAGTACCAAATATATTTATGAGATATAAGTTATGTTTGACAAAGCTGTTAAAATTTTTGAGGTTGTAACTAGCAAAATAGTTAATAGCACTCTAGTTGATATGTCTCTGTTCCTTCAAAGGACCTTCAATAAAATGTCCCAGAAGACATTACTAAACTCAATTAAAGCTCTCTGTACTGTAGCATACAATGTAGATTGATAATTGGTCAATGAACAGAAAGACCAGAGTAGGAATAATCTGGTGGTTCTTGTGTTGGGAGCTTGCATCCAGTGGGGTGCCTTAGGTATTGGTTTTGGGGCTCCAGCTATTCACAATCTAAATAAAAGCATAAGACATAGGAGAAGAATTAGGGCATTCAGCCCACTGAGTCATAGAAAAGTACAGCACAGAATCAGGCCCTTTGACCCATGTAGTCCATGCCAAAACATTTAAACTACGTACCTCCATCGACCTGCACCGGGATCATAGCCTTCCATACCCCTGCCAAACTTCTCTTAAACGTTGAAGTCGAGCTCGTATACACCACTTGTGGTGGCGGTTCATTTCACACTTTAATGACTCTGACTGAAGAAGTTTCCCCTTATGTTCCCCTTAAACTTTTCACCTTTCACCCTTAATTCATGACCACTAATTGTAGTCTCACCCAACCTTAGTGGAAAAAGCCTGCTTGCACTTACCTTATCTGTACCCCTCATAATTTTGTATACCTCTATCAAATCTCCTCTCAATCTCCTACAGTCCAAGGGATAAAGCCCTAACCTATTGAATCTTTCCTTGTAACTAACTCAGGTCCTCCTGACCTGGCAGCATCCTTGTGAATTTTCTCTATCTTCTCTGCCATTCCATGATGGCTGAGTTATTATCCCTCTCAACCCCATTGTCCTGTCTTATCCTTGTAACCTTTGGCACCCTGACTAATCAAAACCTATCATCTTCTGCTTTAAAGATACTCAATGACTTAGCCTCCACTGCTATCTGTGGCAGTGAATTCCACGGCTGCACCCACCACCCTCTAGCTAAATAAATTGTTCCTCATCTCTATTCTGAATGGACATCCCTCAACATCAATGAATTTGATAAGTAGATCAAGGATAATGTGCTAATCATACAAACATGGGTTGTGGTGAGCTTATAGGGTTGCTTGAGGGGAATATTGTAAGGTCATCCACATTGTTTAAAAGAAATGATGGGGAATATTTTTAAATGTAAAATAATTAAGAGTATTGGTGTTCAGAGGGACCCGAGAGTTGAAGTCAAAGCTCTGTAAGACTGCAGTTATCATGTATATACATATGTTAGCCTTTATCTCTTTCACCAGTCAACTTCCCAGATCTTCATTTCACCCCCTCCCTCCTCCTAGTTTCACTTATCATCTGTCACTTTGTACATTTTCTTCCACACCTCCACCTTATTAGTCTGACTTCTTCCAGCTTCCTTTCCAGTCCTGATGAAGGGTCTCGGCCCAAAATGTCGACTGTTTACTCTTTTCCATAGATGCTGCCTGCCCCGCTGAGTTCCTCCAGCATTTTGTGTGTGTTGCTTTGGATTTCCAGCATCTGCAGATTTTCACATTTTCATGTGTGTAATCTGCCTTTTTACTCAGCTGGGTGTACTGAGGAATGCAGAAAGTGCCAAATCAGATAACAATTCCACATCATGAAGCTCAATAGAAATGAAGAACTGAGATGATTAGAAATCTAAAGACCTCTCAGTGACTCACAGAGCTTAATTTGTCTGTGCCTAAAAAAAAATGAGGTAAAAGCATTTGTACTTTCAGAAGAGCTTTGACTTTGGGGAAAATAGTTCTGATATACAATCTTGTTGATGTTTCTTTTTATTTCTTGCTGAATATTATGGATATGAGAATATTTGCTGTTTACTTTGGGCCACCATATACAAAGAGTAAAAGTCCTTTGTAACAATGTTACCTAATTTTTTAATCTTGTGTTCAGAGCCCAATCAGCTTTTTAAAATTTATGCAAAATTCCCGAATTATAAAGGCTTATTAGGAAAAGGCTATTGATTTCTTTTGGCACTTGGAAGTTCACGTAGATATGTATTTGTTACTTAAATTATTTTGTTGATTGCAAGATCAATTTTTAGTGTTAAGTAATTTGCACAATTTAACTAAATCTTCTTTTACTTTCAGCACTACTATGCTTTCCCTTATTTCATAAAGATAACATTATCCTGTCAAAATCAGGTACTGTGCTATTTATTAAAATCATACAGCACTTACAACTTTCTGCATTTATATTAATAATAACAGGGATATTAAGACTTTTGAAGTGGGTTTTGAAGGGGAGCTGGAATTAAAAACAGTTAGTTGTTGGTCTGAAATCAGCAGCTAAGGGACTAGAGATGAAGAATTTTATAGAAATGGGGAGGACGAGGCCAAAGAGAAATTAAGCTCAAGTGTGAGAGTTGAATTTCTTCTGGAATAGGAACATGTGTAATACAGTGTTGTGAAAGTGGTGCAAGTTTAAAAAATGGGTATCGTTATTTTGCATGAGCTATGCCTAGATATTGGATTTTATTATTTTTGGCGCATTAAAGCATTGTTGTCTATAACACCAACTCCAAACTTTTTAAAAAAGGTCATAAATGCTGTAACCAAATATACAGCAGGATTAGTGCGGAGTCCATTTGAAAAAGGTTTGTTGAGTCACGACCTATGGTGTTCCAATGGAAGCCCTTGCAAATTATTGCACTCAGTGCCAAGTTAAAGCATGACAGTCAGAAGAGGATGTCTGCCTTAAAAGAATTCTTCATGGAAGCCAGGCATGGGGATTGCCTTAGGAGAGAGAGCAGCAAGAAGAGTGCATCAAGGTTCTCAAGGAGAGGTCTTGAAATGCTGGTGATTGAGGCACAAGCCACAGTGGAGAACTTGTGTACAAAGAGAAATGAAAAGGTTTTTAGATATCATTGGCTGGAATTGGAAATCAGGACATTGGACTTGGGTGAAGGGTTTTGGGAGCCCTAAAGTAAGCACATGTTGAAGATGAAGTGTCAAAGTAAATTACCCAGCTTTGGTCTGATCTCTATTAAGTACTGCTGAAGATGTGCTCCAAGTCCACATTCAAAGGCAATACAAACACATCTGAGAAATACAGAGCTAATTTCGGAAATACAGTACCCAAAACAAATTTTGCAGGATTTTGAATCCAATTTTCAAAAATGTTTGTTTAATTGAAATTGATTCATGTAGCATATAAAAATACAAGTTGTCCTAGTTTGAGTGCGGGTGCCTGTTATTGCAATGTTAATTCTGATTTTTTTCTGCTCAAATGCCTGAATCAGGAAAGGCTTACAAACTTCTGTCTGGAAGAGTACTATATAGAGTGAAAACTGATGTGGATATCAAAACTTGCTTCCTGATATTTATAAAAATAATAATTTAAGATTGATTGTTATAGCAGCAGTAGTCATTTTTTGAGTGTAACCACATGTGGGTCAAACTGACTGCACTGGAACTTCCATTTGCTAGTGAGGTATTTTTTTTACATGAATAAATCCCTAGTCCCTTATAAAGTCAACAATGATGATGAGGCTTGATGACTTTTACTGCTGAACGGTTAATAAGAATTATCCTGGGAAGAAGTAGAAATGTTTTGGTTGAAATAATGAGGAGAAGCACATTAAATACTTGCAAGTACTTAATTAAGTACAGGTCTTGTTTGAGGTAGTTAGAGCAAAATTCTTAATGATTTTTCTTAGGGAAGAACAGTGGCAGAGTTTATAGTGCTGTTTTCGCTCAAGTTCGGCAAATGGGTTCAAACTAAACTCCGGTACAGGCCATATGGAGTTTGCCTATTTTCTCTGACGCTGCTGGGGTCTCCCCAGGTGATCCAATTTTCTTCACACGTCAAAGTCAAAGTTAATTTTGTTGTAAGCAACGTGTAGGCACAAGTGCAAAGAAAAACTTAATTGCAGCAGCATCGCAGGCACATAGCATCATATAAACAGCATTCACAAGGAAAGTATAACTAAAATATAAATTATACACAATATCTACAAGATCAATTGTTACAGCTGATTGCAGATTACAACTGTAATGATTACAGCGGGCTCAAGAACCAAATGGTTGAAGGAAAGTAGTTGTTCTTGAGCCTGGTGGTATGGGACTTCAGGTTTCTGTAACTTCAGACTGCTGATAGCTGTGAAAAGATGGGGATTGTTGATGATAGAGGCTGCCTTCTTGAGGCAGTGCTTCCTGGAGATACTAATGATGGTGGGGAGGGACGTGCCTGTAATGTATTCGGCAGAGCCCACTACTCTCTGTAGCTTCTTGTGTTTTTGTACATTTGGATTGCTATTCTTTGTAACTCCAAAAATCATTCGAAAGAAAAACATGGGAGACTGAGGATAATGTGGGTGCTCTTCATTTTTATGTTAGCAAGGTGCGCACATATGAGGTGGTGACATAATGATGAATGCCATTCATGTCCTTTTACGTATAACCCGTAATGAATTGGGTAAACAAAGAATGCTTAATCAAACAATATATTTACAATATTACTCAAATATTACTGAAATATTAAATGCACAACACCCTTCCTACTTATCTATAAACTCCAATTCAATATAGAATGCACCTGAACTCAAATGTGCAATGTATTGCTCTCTAGTCATTTATATATAATGGCAGGTGAGACTTGCGGCTGTGAAACAATCTCAGGTTCTGAGGCCTCGTTGTGGTGGCTGTAGGAGTTGACTGTAGGACTGCAAGAAGTGGTTCTGACAGCTCAGGACTTCCTTCTTCTCTAACAATTGACTGCTGTCTTCAACTAATTGATGTGTCGTCCCCATGTGATATTGAATGCAATCTCCAATGTGTAGGACAGCAGTCTGGTTCTGTCCTTAATCTTTCCAAATACCCATTTTTGATCACCTCTGTAGTCTCTTGCCTCGACTGGTTGATTTGCATTGGTGAGAATCTGACCTCCTTATTTGAAAATCCTTAAGTTTGTCTTAGCTACATATCCAGCATACTCCTTCTGAGATTGGGTCTGAGCAGATCCAGGCTTGAGCGCAAGGGACGACCCAGAAGCAGCATAACTGGTGAGTTGTTGGTTGTGGAGTGTGCTGCATTGCCATCTACAAGGAGGAAATTGGCAAAATCCAGTTTCAGTGTCAGTGTGGTGTGTTCTGCTGACATTGCTTGTAGTGCGTTCTTTAGACTCTGGATGAACCTTTTAGCCAAGTCAATTGTGGCTGGGTGGTGTGGTGCACGTGTAATATGTCTTATTCCATTCATTTCCAAGAATGACTGAAACTATTCTGCAACAAACTGTGGTTCATTGTTACTGACTAAGTGTTCTGGAGCACCAGTCCTTGAGAAGAGGCTTCTCAACACATCAACAGTGTGCAAGGCCATTGGGAGCCCTTCTGGCCACTTTGTGGCTGCATCCACTACTACCAAGAAATTTGTGCTCATGAACAGTCCAGCAAAGTCCCCATGAATCTTCTGCCAGGGAAATGCAGGACATTCGCAGGGATGGCATCTTCTGGATGTTTTAGCATCCCGAACTGTGCATGGCCAGCTGCTCGATCTGCTGATCTATCTCAGGCCACCAGACGAAGCTTTGAGCCAACCCTTACATTTTGACCATGCCTAGATTTTCTACAGCTTCTCAATACTTCAGCTCTCAGCTTCTACAACTCGCAACCCCGTCAAGGGCAAGTTCAGCTTGGTGATGGTAAAAATGGGGGGGGGTGACTAGAAATTCTGCTACATATTTCAGCTATTTTGAGTTGTCATGTAAACCTGAGATAGTGTGCGGTCTTTCTGTTTTCCCTTTGGATCATCTCTGCCGTAATTGGGAGACTTTTGATTTGCATTGGGGAGAATTCTTCAAGAGGAGTGTCCTCTTTTGTAAAGTTTTTGGGTATTTCCTTTTCCAAGGATAAGTGTAATAATCTATTAGCATTTCCATGGTTACTTTTTCTCTTGAATTCAGTCATGTAATTGTGTCCTCCAAGAAACAGCCCATCCATGCATTTGTGCAGCTGCCGTTGTGAAACACCCTTTTCTGGATTGAAAATGGACATCAGTGGTTGATTATCAGCAATAAGGGTAAACTCTCTCCCTAAAGGTCCTGAATAAAATGTTTTGCACCCCAGACTCAAGGCCTCTCAGTCAATCTGTACTTGATTCTTCTCTGCAATGGGTAAGGGTATTTGATGCAAAGCCTATGCAGTGTTCACTTCTGTCACTCATAACATGTGACATGACTGCACATACCACAAGGTGAAGTGTCACAGGCAAGCTTCATTGGATGATGTGGATCATAATGAGTACAGCTACCTCGTACTGCTTTGCTTATTGACATTCCTTCCCGATCTTTAGTATTAAGCTCAAGGATTGAAGCACAGTAGCCAGGTTTGGCAGGTAATTGACAAATCCAAAGGAATGCAACTGTGACATGTCTTTTGGTCCTGGGGCATCCACCACTTATCACAGCACAGTTGTGTAATCCTTATGTGTCAATGGTCTGACCACAGTAAGTGATGCTTAGTTTAAAGATTTCACACTTGTTATGTCATGCTCTGAGCCTATAATCTTCTCATCTTTTCAACACTGTCTTGAGATTTTGGAGATGTTCCTTGTTCTCCTTACTGGTAACAATGATGTGATCCAGATAACATCTGGATGAACACCCAATGCCTGGGCACCTTTACAGCACTTGGTCCATAGCTTTCTGCCAGTGTGCAGCTGTGGATGCTACCCCAAAAATAATCCTATTATAGTGATAAAGCCCTTTGTGTGTGTTTATAGTGAGAAACACTTTGAAATATTCTTCCATCTCCATCTGTATGTAGGACTCAGCAGAAGTTCACTTTGCGAAGTGTTTTCTCCAGAAAGGTCTGCAAAAATATCCTCTATATGAGCAAAGGGTATTGACCTACTTTCAGTACTGGTTTAATGGTGACCTTGAAATCACCACAGATATTGACAAGACCTGTTCTTGGCTACTGGTACTATTGGGGTTGCCCATGGGCTCCATTCAACCTTGAAAAGAATTCCTTCAGCTTCCAAGTGATCTTGCTTACTGGCTACTCTTGATGGATGGTATAAGGAACTGAATGAACTTTTCAAAACTTGGGTGTGGCATTGACATTTAACACTATTTTACCTTTGATACCCTTGAGTTTTCCAGTGCCATCCTTGAACACTGATTTGGCATCAGCCATTACCTTTCTTATTTTGCTTTCAGTTGATCCAATCAGGCTGTTATTGTCTCAGCTACTCATGTCCCCACAATGCTAGCCTTTCTGTTTTTACCACATACAAGCCCATTGTGACTTGTTGGTTGTTGTATTTCACTATTAAAAATATCATTCCCACAAAAGGTATCTTTCCTCCAGTATAAGTTCTTAGTTGGATATCTGCAGGCTTCAGTTCAGTATCTTTGAAATCTCATTGTTAATCATTTTGTGAAATGACTGAAACAGCTGAACCAGTGTCCTATTCCATTTTAACTAATTGGCTGTTCATTTCTGGTGTAAACCATACTTTTTGTCTCTTGTTAGTTTTCACATTGTAAATCTTAAGGCTGCTCAGTCCTGCTTCACTCTCCACATTATCAGATTTTTTGTCAAAAGTAGACGTTCAAAGATTCAAAGTACATTTATTATCAAGGTATGTATGTAGTATACAACACTGAGCATGTTAAACATCAAACCATAGTCTTGAAACAGTCCAGGAATGTTCAGTTTAGTTGAGTTCAGATGAATTTATCTCTGTGTCATTTGTGGACTGCAAGCCACAGAGCCCGTCTATGCCGAAGTGCCCCGATCAAAATTGCACAAAAAGCAATTTGTTTTAAAATGTGCTTATCACCACTGTTACGTTTTGTAAAACCAAAGCTAATTGAAAGAAAAACACAGAATGTTTGTTTCATTCTTACTTTTTTGAGGTGTGCACATATTATATGGTGTCAACATGATATATGCTATTTACGTAGTTTTACATATGAACTCTCATGACAGCAAAGAATGCTTAATTAAACAATATATTTGCAATATTACTCAAATATTGCAGCTTAATGTGAAAAAGACTAAGGAGCTGGTGGTAGACCTGAAGAGAGCTAAGGTACAGTTGACCCTGGTTTCCATCCAGGGGGTCAGTGTGGACATGGTGGAGGATTACAAATACCTGGGGATACGTATTGACAATAAACTGGACTGGTCAAAGAACACTGAGGCTGTCTACAAGAAGGGTCAGAGCCGTTTCTATTTCCTGAGGAGACTGAGGTCCTTTAACATTTGCCGGACGATGCTGAGGATGTTCTACGAGTCTGTGGTGGCCAGTGCGATCATGTTTGCTGTTGTGTGCTGGGGCAGCAGGCTGAGGGTAGCAGACACCAACAGAATCAACAAACTCATTCGTAAAGTCAGTGATGTTGTGGGGATGGAACTGGACTCTCTGATGGTGATGTCTGAAAAGAGGATGCTGTCCAAGTTGCATGCCATCTTGGACAATGTCTCCCAGCCACTACATAATGGACTGGGTGGGCACAGGAGTACATTCAGCCAGAGACTCATTCCTCCCAAGATGCAGCACAGAGTGTCATAGGAAGTCATTCCTGCCTGTGGCCATCAAACTTTACAACTCCTCCCTTGGAGGGTCAGACACCCTGTGCCAATAGGCTGGTCCAGAACTTATTTCATTATTTACTGGCATAATTTACATATTACTATTTAACTACTTATGGTTCTATTACTATTTATTATTTATGGTGCAACTGTAATGAAAACCAATTTCCCCCTGAGAATCAATAAAGTATGACTATGACTATATAACTGAAATATTAAATACACAACATGAATTAACATAATGGATCAGAATATTTTCAATAGTAGATCTTTAGAGGTTTGGTAGTGTTCAGTGACAAATTGAAGCTCTCCAATCTTGTAAGAAATTAAACATGCTGGTGCAGATTCCTTATAGTTGCATCTATGTGTGATGCTCTGGACAGGCCATCTGATATGTTAATGCCCAGGAATTTAAGCTGCTGACTCTTACCCCTGTTGATCCCCAAATATTGACTGGCATATGTCATTCCTCTTTCTGAAGTTAACAGTCACCTCTTCAGTTTTACTGACATTGAGCAAATAATCATTGTTGCAGCACCACTCAACCAGGTATCCTGTCTCTCACCGATAGACTGACTCGTCACCACCAGTGACTCGTACAACAACAATGGTGTTGGCAGTGATTTTATGTATGACATTTGAGCTGTGGTTAGACACACAGTATTGTTTGTGTGTAGAGAGTAGAACCTGTGGACTAAGCACTCAGTTATGTTGTTGGTAGGTGAGGAGGTGATGTTACCAACTCTCACTGAATGAGGTCTGTCAAAGAGGAAATCAAGTATCCAGTTGCAGAGGAAAGTGCAGGGGCCCCAGTCTTTCAGCTTCATGATGAGTTTGGATGAGATGATTATGCTGAGTTGTAGTTGATGTGCAGAAGCCTGACATAAGAGTTTTTGTTATTCAGATAGTCCAGAGTAGAATCACAGCTGTTCTGGCAGAAGGCAAATTGAAGCAGATCCAGGTAATAACAAAGACAGGAGTTAATTCATGCCATAACTAACATCAAGAAGCACTTCATTATGTTTGATGCAAATGTAACCAGATGGCAGTCATTGAGGCAGGTCACTTCGCTCTTTGTGCATTGGTGCAAATGATATCCCTTTGCAGCAGGGAGAAGTTGAATACTCCAGCCAGTTGGTCTGTGCAGGTCTTTAGTGCTTGGCCAGTTATGTTGTCTAGACTAGACGCCTTTTGAAGATGCTCCTTCTTGAAGGACCCTCAGATGTCAGTCTCAGATTACGCTGGACAAGAAAGATTTTGCTTCCCGAATACTTTTGGGTGTATCTTATAGACATTGGGCTGCTGATCATGAAAATCACTGTGAAATTTCCCTATCATGCACCATTTTGATGGGATCTTATAGAAACATACAAAATTTTGAAACGGATAGATATGATAGAAGTAGGAAAGTTGTTTCCATTGGTAGGTGAGACTAGAACTTAGGGACATTGCCTCAAGATTTAGGATGGAAATGAAGAGAAACTGTTTTTTTCCCAGAGAGTGGTGAATCTGTGGAATTCTCTGTCTAGGGAAGCAGTTAGATAGGATTTTACATAGTAAGGGAATTAAGGGTTATGGGGAAAAGGCAGGTAGATGGAGCTGAGTTTACAGACAGATCAGCCATGATCTTATTGAATGGCAGGCAGGCTAGTTGGGCCGGATGGCCTACTCCTGCTCCTATTTCTTATGTTCTTATTTTTGAAATTGCTTATATTTGTTATTTCAATTTATAATCCAAGTCAGGATAACTGATGTTAAGATTAAAGAAGGCACTTTTGTGGGTCCGCAAATCAAACTGGTCATTAATGACAGGCAATTCGAAGAACTTCTAGTGGGATCAGAGGAAATCGCATGGAAGGCATTCAAGTATGTTGCTGAAAGTTTTCTTGGCAACTACAGAGCACCAAACTATATGCAACTGGTTGACAACATGATATAAGCATACAAAGCCATGAAGTGCAACGTGTCACTAAAGATTCATTTTCTGCATTCCCATTTAGACTTCTTCCTTGCAAATCTTGTCACTGTCAGTGACGAGCTTGGTGAAAGGTTTCACCAGGACATTGTGGTCATGGAGAAGCAGTATCAGGGCAAATGGAATCCATCAATGCTGGCTGATTATTGTTGGACACTTCAGCGAGAAGCCTCAGACACTGAATACAAATGAAAATCATCAACAAAACATTTTTAGCTTAGTTGAACTATTTCAAAGTGTCAGCCCTGTTATGCAATTAAAGGCATTATATTCAATAAAAGTTAATTTCTTGTTTCTCTAAATTCTTATGTGACACAAGTAGTCTGAAATTATATTTGTGTTCAGCTTCAAGTGGTCTATCATAAAGAAAAAAAGTACTGAAAAAACAACACTTGGGGGTAAAAATTGTTGCGCAGTGTTGTAGGGTCATCTAGAGATGTGGATCTCATATGGGTGTGTCATAATTCTGCCTATCAAAGCATGGATAAAAGGCTTTGAGCTCATCTGGAAGTGATGGACTATTTAGTGGGCGATGATCGAATGTGGGGAAATAATTTGCTATGAAATTTACTGGGTGAATATGATTGCTCTGTGAACTGGTTGACTTAATGAGCCAAAATGGCTGCCATGGAAATGTGGAGAGGCGAAGCAATAATCAAATACCTAAAAAGCTTTGTAAGTGAATAACGTAGCCAAAATATTTGTGAGTTCATCTTCTTTTGGTCACAAAAGGATCGATTTTTAAACTTTTATTTATCATTTGATCATTTTATTTTACTACAGAATAATTTCTGACTATGTTGAAAATCTACTTGATTTCTGATTAACTCGGTGGTAGGTTAATCAATATTTCCATTATTATGTACCTTTGTCTGTTTGCTCATAATATTACTCTTAAACTGTTTGTTTTTATTCACATACTGTAATTCCCTGTTTTGCAACAATTTTTCTTTTTAGAAAGAAAATGAAATAGCTGCTCGATCTGCATACCTTCAGGGGATGTGTCCTATTGTCAATATAAAATTTCAACCGCCCGTCAATTCAATTTACAATCTGCCAGAGTTGCTGGAGATGTCCATAACTGCAGCAGCAATAGCTAATGATGGTGAGTATACTGTACAAATAAAATGTGCAACTGGAGATGAAGGCAATGCAACAATATTAAAAGAAAATTCGACCACCAAATAAAAAGGGAAAAATATCAGAGGACCAAAGCATAGTTTTTCACCCATATTTCGATCAAAGATTGTACCAGATGACTGCATGATTGTTGATGTAACTCTCCTATTTAAAAATACAGCATGGGAGAGAGCATTAATTCTAATCTGCAGAGGGCAATAGATGGCTTGAAGGAAGTCGACAGGCCTTTGGTATGACTGCTAAGTCCTTTCTAGTGCTGTTTCCCCATACTGAAAAGATAAAAATCAAGTTTGGCACTTATTAGGCTGTTTTATTTTTAACTTCAGTCCAACGGTCCAAAGCGGGAGCTGTAGTCAGCTTCAAAGTTGGCAAAGGCGGTGTGGAGCTATTTGATAGTGGAGTGAGTTTAAATTTGTAGGTCAGCTTGGCCTAAACACCATCAGTCTCAAACATTATTCTCCCTGGGTAAAGCGTGCTTAAAATCAAGACCTAACGTTACAGACAAAAACATATACATACCCTGTAGTTACCTGGTTTGTAATTATGTGTGCATAATAAAGAACTTCAGTTCAAGGGGTTCACCTGGAACCAAAAACCACCATGGTGACATGCTTGTGCATGCACGGGGTTGAGCAGCAGTTCAGTAATAAAATATTCTAAAGTAAACCCATGCCGAGTTTATATTTATTGTGACGCCAAACCAAGCTATCGGACGATTGATGCTAATTGGAGAGATAAGAGAGACAATGGAGAAACATTCAAAATGCTAATAAGGGAGGAGAGAGGGATTAACGGAAAAGAAACACAATTCAGAATATTGACAGACCAGTTACTTTGAACCTGAACTGTTTGATGTTTGATGGACAGGTGATACCCCAGCAGGGGGATAAAAAGAACAGGTTCGCTAAGGCACGCGACACACCACGAGATAACGAGACCCTGGAAGAGCGGTGTGCCCCCACAAGTTGGTAGGAGTTTGGAGGTCCGGTTCGCGGGAACTGACCATAGGCTCACAGGGTGTAAAGGTACGATCGGTGGGAACCTGGTGTGTGTGTCCGCCCTTGCCTGGGTGCCGGGTTCACCACGGAAGAACGATCGTATCCGGAACGGAGGGGTCACAGTCAGTGACACTGTGACCACAGCGGAATATAAGACATCAAAGGGGGTCTGCCCGAAACCAACTGTGAAGACATCAAAGGTCTGACTGAACCAAATTGCATTCCCCCCCCCAACAACGGCACAACAGTGATTACTGCGAACTGTGCTAAGCTGAACTGAACTCTGCGTCACTTAAGACTGATCATTTTACCCCTAGACTGCGATAGAGCTTGGTTGATCCCTATTACCCTAGTTCTGTGTACATGTGTGTATTATCATTGCTAACCTGTTGCATTTATATCCTTACGATTAGAGTACTGTGTTACTTATTTCTTTAATAAAACTTTATTAGTTTCTAGTAATCCACACTCCAACGAGTGGTCCATTTCTGCTGGTTTGGCAACCCAGTTACGGGGTACGTAACATTATTAAGAACAAACATAACACCTGGTTTATCTCTTTTTAGAACATTGGTTTTATATGGTTTATTTTTAAAAGAAAGTTAATTCTACATAAGCTGGACTCTAAGCAAGTATAATAAGAATTAAAAAGTCACTTACTATCTTTCACAAAAAGGACAGACTATAACTCTCAGTTTTTTCCAGTTCTTTGAGGTGTGATCACTGCTATAATGCAGGAAATTTGCACATATGGGGAACAGTCAAGTAACAATATGAAAAGACCAAATAATCTGTTTTAGTGATGCTGGTTAAGGATAAATGTTGGCCAGGACACAGATTAATTTACAATAATGGTATCCTTTATGTACACCAAAAAAGCATGTGGTTTACATTTCACTCAAAAGGTAGCACGGATTGCTCGTGCCTGTTAGAGACTGTAACTTGGGAATTCTTAGAACTTGATGCTAGAGATTTTAGAATTAGTTTTTATGTGATTTAGAATTAGTATTCTAATTAATAAGGTGAAAAGAAACATTAAAATAGCCAAGAACTTATTACACTTGTTTTCAGCACCATTTACTTGGGAGATCATGATGGGCTTGGGTAGGTACTTTGGAACGATTTGAGGGTAACAAGGGATAATACTGCACTCATGGAGTCATGGAGCTATATAGCATGGAAACAGGCTCTTCGGCCCAACATGCCAGCTAATATTTCCTATCCAAGCTACCTCATGACATTTTTTTAAGTTAGTATAGCATAACCTACTAGTCATAACCAGTAAATTTGCTTTGGTTTTTAAAAGAAAATATTTATTGAGATACAGTGCGGAATAGGCACTTCTAGACTTGCGTGCCATGCAGTCGCGGTCCCCCGAGTTAACCCTGGTCTAATCATGGGACAATTTACAATGACCAATTAACTTACCTACTGGTACATCTTTGGACTGTGGGAGGAAACCCCATGTGACTACGGGGAGAATGTACAAACCCCTTACAGGCAGTGGTGGGAATTGAACCCTGGTTGTCTGTAGAAAGATAGAAAATAGGTGAAGGAGTAGGCCATTTGGCCCTTCGTGCCTGCACCGCCTTTCAGTATGATCATGGCTGATCATCCAACTCAGAACCCTGTACCTGCCTTCTCTCCGTACCCCCTGATCACTTTAGCCACAAGGGCCATATCTAACTCCCTCTTAAATATAGCCAATGAACTGGCCTCAACTGTTTCCTCTGGCAGAGAATTCCACAGATTCACCACTCTCTGTGTGAAGAAGTTTTTTTCTCATCTCGGTCCTAAAAGGCTTCCCCTTTATCCTTAACCTGTGACCCCTCGTTCTGGACTTCCCCAACATCAGGAACAATCTTCCTGCATCTCGCCTGTCTAATCCCTTCAGGATTTCATACGTTTCAATAAGATCCCCCCTCAATCTTCTAAATTCCAACGAGTATAAGCCTAATCGATCCAGTCTTTCATCATATGAAAGTCCTGCCATCCCAGGAATCAATCTGGTGAACCTTCTTTGTACTCCCTCTATGGCAAGGATGTCTTTCCTCAGATTAGGGGACCAAAACTGCACACAATACTCCAGGTGTGGTCTCACCAAGGCCTTGTACAACTGCAGTAGTACCTCCCTGCTCCTGTACTCGAATCCTCATGCTATGAATGCCAGCATACCATTCGCCTTTTTCAACGCCTGCTGTACCTTCATGCCCACTTTCAATGACTGGTGTATAATGACACCCAGGTCTCGTTGCACCTCCCCTTTTCCTAATTGGCCACCATTCAGATAATCTGTTTTCCTGTTTTTACCACCAAAGACTGTACTGTAAACCATTGTGTTAACCACTATGCTACTGTGCCACCCCTCTCTGTAAGAGTGACGATAATAAGTTTTCATTCCTTAATTTTGTGATGGAATTAATGTGATTAGGTATTTTCATTCATATGGTTCCAGGACCACCTTTTGTTTTGTGTTGCAGATTCTGAATGTTTGGAGGAAATTTGTGGAGTGGCGTGGTATGTTCCTTTACCTTATAGGAATGGATCCGTGGTATCTGAAGTTACTATCACAAGCAATAAAATTAGTTTTCGTATTCCAGACAAGAAGTAAGCATGACAATATAAAAATTAACCTCAGTAGAATTATATTGTGAAATGATAAGGTGCTATACTTATTGCATTCATCAGTTCCCCATTTAAGTAGTTTTTCACTTCATTAGAACAGAGGGATTTAGTAAAATAACATTAAAACTTTAGATGTATTATGGTATAGTTTTAAAGGCAATGGTGCTAATATGAGTCTTTGTTAGTGCAGGTTCAAACACTCTAATCCAGGGACTTTCAACCTTATTTTAATGTCTTGGACCAATACCATTAAGCAAGGGGGTCTATGGACCCCAAGTTGGGAACCCCTACTTTTGTGGTTGAGCAACTCCTATAGTCCAGTATGTTTTAAATGTACAGATTTGAATTAACTAATTCTAACTAAAATTTAAAATTAACTAAGTTTGTGCTAATGTGTAGCTAATTAACCTGTCAATACAACTTTTTGTGATGTCTGCTAATAATGATATTTGTCAAGAGCAATGTTCCTTTTAAGGGTGGATGGGGGTGTGTGTGTGTGTGCACACATCTTTTGCTACTAGTGCACAAAGGAATTTAAATTGTGCATAAAAAGTTGTCACCCTCTACTCTGTTGGCATGTTAAGTATACGTCCCAACTGTACACAATCACATTTCCTTTTCCATTTTCTAATGCGGACAGTGTTGACAATGTAGAGTTTGTCATGATCTGTCTGTAGATTTTGGAACTGGCTTATTTATACCGCTATTGTTGAAGAAATTATTTAATACACACGTTGTTTTCACTTGGCAAAAAAATGCACAGCACAAGATTTTTGTGGACACTGGTCATTACAAACTAGAGGGAACATTGGGCAGGAGTATTTACAACTTCCGGAAACTTTGGGTCCCAGATAGTTCTATAAATACTTACGCAACCTGAGGAGTGTCTATACTGCTCGGAGGAAAATGATGGGTTTGGGGGAGCAATTCCTGTGGTCCAGATTTTTTAGTGCAAAAGGTGCTAGACAAGAATTTTAACCTGCATTATAAAAATAGACAGTTCCTGTTCCATTAACAACAGTTGGATGCTTTTTGTAAATTTAATGTGAGGTTATTTTGCACCACTAACTGAGATCATTTTCAATCTCTTGATTTAAAAACCTGCATACACAAGTTTTTATTTGATAGTAGTTGTCTGATTCAATAGGGTAATTTTTTTTTATGTATGTTTTCATGAGAAGAATACTTTTCATATTTTAAACATACCTAACCCCAGATTCATTAACAGACTAATTAATGAGCTATCCAAAAGCAAAATATTGTAGATGCTAAAAATCTAAAGAAAAATTTAACATGCCAGAATTATTCTGTAGGTCAAGCATTTGTGCAAACAGAAGCAGACAATGTTCCAAGTTGAGGACTTTCCACTAGTTTTATCATGTCCTGTAGGGAGTATGACAAATCTGTGAATATTTGAAATCTGTGTCAATCCGGTTTGTGAAATGAAGCAGCATGAGCAAATTAGACATATTGACCATGAAACCTGAGGATGTATATTGAAGACCTGGTGTGCTGGAGGAAATGAAAATATTGATCGAAGAAAGGGAGAGGTGAGAAAGTGCAAATAGGATAATGGTGATAGTACAATGTGAGGAATAATCTGACAGTGTTTGCTTAATAAACCATTGTGTGCTAGTTATAATGTTATGGTTGAACACTGGACTAATATTGAGACCTGGAGAATTGATCCAGAGATGAGCTTCAATCTCTCTTCTGGAGAATAATACTTCCAGATATTAGACTGTATAATGCAATTATAGATAGAATAAAAATTATTCATGGTGATTATGATACTAGATGATTGTGGTATAAAAACAAATCCTCCAGAAAGGAAGTTGGTCAACCTTACCTAATATATGATCCTATACCAACTAGTGGACCGATCTTAACTATCCTTTAAAATGGTCTATTTGGGGTTAGGTGGTGGGTTGCAAATAAGAAAAAGTTAGCTTTGGCACAATGAAAACATTGAGGAATAAAGGATAGTTATCATTCAGCAGGTGAATTATCAGTGGTAATTTAGTCCAAGTATGTTCTACTATTGATGCCTATCGATAGCTTCTTCATTAGGGTCTCTTTCCTACACTCTCCACTATTTAAGTGATGTCTTGTGAAATAAGGTGCAACCATTTCCTTTTCCATAAAATTTTCTTAGGTGTGCACTATTTCTCCAATGGGCACAGTGTTTCCCTTTGTGTAGGTGTGGTAAAATTAAATCATGCCTGCTCACATGAAACCTGCTCATGCACAAGAGTATGGACAATCTATATTGAAGAACAATAATTCCATGCTTTTCCATTTCTCCAGAAGTTGGGGGATTAAATTCAAGAGCCACAACATAATGTTGCAGCTTGATCAAACTCTGGTTAGACCACACTTGGAGTATTGTGTTCAGTTCTGGTCACCTCAGGATGTGGACATTTTAGAGAGGGTACCGAGGAGATTTACCAAGATGCTGCCTGGAATTAAAGAGCATGTCCTATGAAGAAAGGTTGAGTGAGATAGGACTTTTCTTTTTAGAGTGATAGAAGGTGAGAGGTGACTTGATAGAGGTGTATCAGATGATAAGAGGCATAGGTAGAGTGAACAGGCTGTGCCTTTTTGCCATGACGGAAATGCCTAATGTTTCAGGGCATAATTTTAAGGTGATTAAAGTAAAGTGCAGGAGAGACATCAAAGGTAAGTTTTTTTTTCTCAGAGTAGTAAATGCATGGAGTCCACTGCCATTTTAGTGCAAATTGATTGAAGTAGTCATAGTCTTGCTAAACTGTAGTTCAAGAACTGAACAATGTAAGGGAAGTAGCTGTTATTGAACCTAGTGGCTTGGGATTTCAGGCTTCTTTACCTCCTACTGATGGTACACGTAAGAAGGTGGCATGGCCTAGATGGTGGGGATCTGGGGACATTAAATGATAGATGTTGCCTTGAGGCATGCCTCCTGTAGATACTACTGGTGTTAGGAACCGATTTGCCCATGATATATTGGACAGTCCATGACATTTTTGAGGCAGTACCTCCTGGCATTAGATTCAAGATTCAAGATTCAAAAAACTTTATTGTCATTCTAACCGTACATCAGCTCTGCAGGGCAGAATGAGACAGAGTTTCTCAGGAGCAGTGAAGAATTTACTTATAATCTATTGAGCGGAGTCCATGACTGTCTGTAGCTTCTTGCATATCACCTACTCCTGGTGCCCCTAGTGTTAATTGGTTGATTATTTTCCTACTGACACAAAGTCTAGCTTTCTGTGCAAAATGCTAACAATTATATTATGGAAAACAGAAATATTGTGGTATTAACATATTTCTTTGCTAGAAATTTAAGGATTTGCTTTCAATGTATTATGAGTGATTTTGATAAGATGTATTTTTCTGTTTAGTTGATACCTAAATATAGATTAAGATGTTTTGTTGTTTAATTGTAAATCGGCTTTTTGTTTTCTTGCTCAACATTGTTTCCTCCAGGATCCTTTTAAATGTTGATGGTTACTTAAATCTGAAAGTGAATTTCCAAGTAGATGTTGACAAGGCTATCAGACAGTTTGACATTGGACATGAGGTTAGCAGTTTTTGGTTCTTTATTATATTAGGTTTATTTGCTTGAATAATTTCAATTAATTTTGCTGAATCTAGTTGCCCTCTGCTATTAGCATGGATATTTATCAAGTTTCTTCCAACCAAGGTATCTTAAGTATTCTATATGCAGTGCTCAATAGAATTGTCAAAAGGCAGCGACTGTGAATCTGAAGAGCATTCTGATGATAATAATAATAATGAGTTATTGTTGCCTGTTATGCTGCTGGTCCTTAGGACAGCAATGAAGGTCCTCCATCTCTGACGGCTTTCAGGGCTTCCTTCATCGTGTCAGTAGCTTCCCCTCGGTTTTACATGCAAGTCCCAGGAGGAGACTCCGGAATACTGTTGCACTGAGATGTATTCTTCATTGCAAAATTCGTAGAGTCATACAGAACAGAAACTGGACCTTTAATCCATCATGTCCATGATGACCATCGTACTTGTCTCATTTACCCACACTTGGTTTGTAGCTGTCTGTGCATTGTCAATTCAAGTGCTTGGCTGCTGCTTAAATGTTTTGAGAGTACCTGCCTCCACCAGCTAGTTAGTCAGTGCTTTCTAGATTCCAACCTCACTGTCAATGAAGGAATTCCTCTTCAGGTTTCTGCTACACTCCTACTTCTCAACCTACAGCTATGCCTTCTTGCATTAGACATTCTCACCATCTGGACACCGTATAATTTTGTATACCTTTACCAGCATGCCCACTCCCTCCCCCTCCCTTGGCCTCTTCAGCTCCAAGGTAAATCAACCCAGTCTATTTAATTTCTCCTTTCAACTGAAATGCTCCAGTCCAGATACTATCTGGGTGAATCTCAGCTATACTCTGTCCATGGTACAGCATCATTTCTATAGTGCGGAGACCAGAACTGCACACAGTTATAGCCTAACCAATGTTCTGTAAAGTTGTGACACAACTTCCTCTGCTTTTATGTTCTGTGCCATGGCTAATGAAGGCGAGAATCGTATATGCCTTCTTCGCCAACCTATCTCCCCCTTCCACCAACTTATGGAGATCTGTGGATTTGTAAACCCCAAGGCCTCTCTGTTCAGCTACGCTCTGTAAATCTCTCCTATTTCCTACATACCATATGTATTATTTGATCTTTCAAAAGGCATCACTTCGCAATTATCGGTATTAAATTCTATCTGCCTTTGCCACATATCTTTCCAGCTGATCAATATCATGGTGTAGCCTAAGATGATCATCTTTGCTTTCTACCATACCACACATTGGGGCAGCACAGTAGCATAGTGGTTAGCACAATTTACAGTGCCAGCGATAGATCTTTGCTTGTTTCATGATCAGCGTACCGTTAAGCATCATACGTTCACTCTGATCCTGAAAAATCCACTCTTTCAGAACATATTCGAGATCTTCATTTTTGTTTGTTGCAGTTTTTTTTGTATTTGTCATTAACTTTTGTTTATTACTTTCAGCGTAGAATTTTAACAGTTTGTCCTTCTGTTTCTTCAGGTCATAGATGGTGGTCATTCCAGCACCATACTCCTCTGTTAGATGCTTCACACTTACACTGCCGTCAAGATTTTCCAGCAACTTGACTTCCTGTGTTATAGAGAAACATAAAAGCTGCTTCTTTAACTTTACTTTAAGCGATTACCCATAGGGGTAACTGCAGGCCTTTTAGACATTTTCAACAACATCTTCCCAACACAGAGCAGAGAATAAACGCAAAACGCGTGGTAATCACCGTGAGTAATGCACAAAGGTCTGGTTCTGATGACTACTGAAAACAGACTGGTGCCAACAGGGAATGTCAGATCACTTCTCAAAACTGTCTGTGATGCATAGGGACCTGTGCTTCACCTGGGTAACTTTCCAGTGCCTTATGGAATTATCTATTTGTGGCATCATGTCAAGGCCCAAAAATAATTCGGATTTCGGATTTTCAGATAAGGTGCACTCAATGTGTATATAACACACTCTTTCCTCCTGACTACACAAATACCAACTTCTAGCTTCTTTTATGCTCTAAGCATAATTTGGCTTGCTGAGCATATTCCAGTAGGCCAGAACTACACAGTAACACATGAAATGAACTCAGAATCTTAAACTGAGCTACCTACACGTGACTGCTGTCTACCAGTGAACTTGTCTTTATTTTATACGTCGTTCTCCACCCTTGTTGCTACCTTGATTAATGTTTCTGTCTTTCTCAAGTCTGATAAAGGGCCCCTTGCCTGAGACAACAAATATTTATCTTTCTACAAATCTTAATTTTTCATCTAGTGTTTTTATATCATGTTGGCTCAGTTTTCCTTATCCCATTTATACAAATCTGGCCTGCTGGGAAGATGATTGCCATTAATAACATAATAGACAGACACAGCAGCTGAGTGTATTGCTAAGTGCCCCCATTTAGCCATTTCAACTCATCCTATCACAGACATTCCTTCTGCTTTACACAAGCTCCCACGTTCTCTCCTACTGAAAAAAATAATGTGTACCTTTCTGTTTCCTGGTTCTGTTGAAGGGCTGCAGACCTGAAACGTTGACTGTTTCTCCTTCTGCAGATGCTGCTTAAACTGCTCAGTTTTATGACCTTTTCTCTTTTTTTCAGATTTGCAGCATTTTTAATACTGTATTTTGCTTCTGTATGACCCTTGATATCTTTTCTCATGTATCATGAGTTGTGAAAGAAAGTGTATAATGCTATTTCAGAAGTCCCAAAGCCTTTGATGTCAAGTGCTTCTTAAGTGTGCTGATGACTACAATGTTCACAAGAGCATTCTGATTTCTTGTAATGAGGACACAATATGTATCCTAAATATTCTGCCTGCAGCCCAAAAATCCAGATGCAAAATAACCTTAAGGCATTTATACTGATGCATTATGCTTTCTAGTATTTTGATATTAAACTTTGTACAAAATCTGAATGCATTCAGCAATCTTTCAATTTTGTTCTGTTTTAGGTTTTAGAAATTGATAATCTAATTCCTATTCCACATAAGTCACAACCCCTCTTCTACTTGACTGATAATAACCCAGTTATGATACTCGGAGGAGTTCCTAATCGCAAGATTGTTCTTTTATCAACCAATGAATTTGACAGTTTTTCTATTTTGGAGGTAATTTTTAATTTCACATGAAATCTTCAGATGCATGTATTTGAACAATATTAGAAAAGGTATATACTCTGTATCACTTTTCCCTACTTCAAGATATCCTAAACCATTTTAGGATGAAAGATGTTCTATTGAAGTTGTAAAAGATGACTTAATAGAGATTTTAACCTGAAATTTATCACTATTGATGCTGTGTCTAGTAACAAGATGTCATTGCCCATTCTTGTGGAGCACTGTAGAGGAACTAGGACCACAGTCTTGGGGTTAACTGCCAATTTTAATAGTGAGGCTACATGGCCTTACTAGCATAGTGCTAGACTGGGATGTTTGCGGATAACTAAATTACCCTGTAATACATCCTCTCCCACCACCCTTGTTTGATTTCCCAAGATCAACTCCTGCAATGCTTTTCTTGATTCTCCTCACTAAATCCACCCAACACCATTGCACTCCTAATTCCCTTATGCTAACTGCTGATTTCTGCTCCATATAAACCCCATCTGGAGGGCAAAATGAGAAAAGATCCGTTTTTCCTTAAAAGGCTAGATTATGGATGCTGGACAACTACTAAAAGAAGTTGATTACAAGAATGGTTAACCCTCCTTTTGGGCTTCTCAATCTCGTTGGTAGGGAAGCTATTTGACTATAATACCATATGCTATACTATAGGAGCAGAATTATGCCTTTTGGCCCATTTCATTATGGTTGATCCATTTTCCCTCTGCCTTCTCCCTGTATTCCTTTGTGCCCTGACCTATCAAGAACCTATCAACATCTGCCTTAAATATATGTAAAGACTTGGCCTCCACGGCTAGCTGTGGCAACACATTCCACAGATTCACCACTGTCTGGCTAAAGAAATTCCTCCATGATGAATTGGCAAATTGATAACAAAATTGGGTTGCCCATGAAAGACAGATGGTAGTGGTGGGGGAATGGTTTTTTTCCTGACAGGAGTTCTGTGATCAGCAGTCTTCTTCAAGCATCATTTGTGGAACTTTTGTTGTTTGTGATGTGTATTGATGGCTTGGATGAAAATGTAGGTATTCTGAGCAGCAAGTTAGCAGATGGCTCAAAAATTGGTAGAATTGTAGATAGTGAGGAAATTTATGGTAGGATATAGATCAGTTGGAAATTTCGATGAATAAATAGCAAATGGAGGTTAATACAGATAAGTGTGGGTTGTTGCATTTTGAAAGATCAAATGCATCAGTAGCATCTACACTAAATGGCAGGACCCATAGGAGCATTGATATATTGGTAGAAGAATACTGAAAGATAAGTCCATAGCTCCCGGAAAGTGGCAGCAGGAGATAGGATGGTAAAGAAAGGTATAAGGCATGTATGTCTTCATTGGTTGGGGCATTGAATAAAAAAAATGTAACACTCAACGTTCGTCTAGGGGGAAACCTCCGACTGCCCGACAAACTGTGTCTCACGTTTGCATAGATGCTGTGTAATGCACCCCGGTACAAACCCTACAACGTACACATCAGACAGTACACAATGTACGATTAAATGATTACACTTTATAAATCTTACTGTGACTATGTGGTTAGTAGGGGAAACAAATATGAAAGAAAAAGGCGCCACACTTATCAGAGTTAATCAGTTTGTGCACAATCGTTGGAGCTCAAGGAACAGAGTCTTCTCTCCACCATTCGATCTTCTCTGAACTCCGCAACCCTCGGACTGGGACCAACCACAGTGGTCTACCAGAGCGCTTCCCGCATGTCCTTCCTCTTTGCCTCTCCTCACCGAAGTCCTGTGCACTCACTCATGTTCTTACACATACAGATAGAATAACATGACTTCCATTGGTTAGTTCCCTGTTATCTATAATTATAATCCAAACATTTCAGCTACAAAGAACGTTACCTCATCAGTTAACTTTACAGAGAAGCCGTTTCATTATAACACTACAGAGAAGCCATTTTATTATTATCAATTAACAGTTAACATTACAGTTAATATTACTGAGAACCCTACAAAACTTTAAGTCATGTTACAGCTGTATAAAACTTTGGTTCAGCCACTTCTGGAGTACAATATGCAGTTCTGGTCACCACACGATGGGAAGGATGAGGAGGTTTTGGAAAGGGCGCAGAAGGGATTCGCTGGGATGTTGATGGGATTGGAGACTGTTAACTATATTAAAAAATGGAAGCACTTAGATTGTTTCTTGTGGAGAACTGGAGGATGAGGGGATACCTGTTTGAAGTTTTAAGATTATGAGATATTGATCGGTAGATCAAGTCTATTTACCAGGATGGAGATGTTACATATTTGACAGCATTAAGGTGAGAGTGGGAAAGTTTAAAGGATATGCATGGACATAGTGCCAGGTGTCTAGAATACACTGTCAAGGACAAAGGTAGAAAATGGTAAATTGGTTTATTATTGTCACATGTACTGAGAGTGAAAAACTTTATTTTTCATGTTGTCCATGCAGATCATTTTGTTACATCGGTGCATTTAGTACAAGGGAAACCAAGAACAGAATGCAGAATTAAGGTGCCACAGTTAATAATTACAGAGCAAATGCAGTGCAGGCAGAAAATAAGGTGCAAAGCCACAATGAAGTGGATTGTGAGGTCAAGACTTCACCTTATTGCACTAGGGGACTGTTGAATAGTTTTATAACAGTGGGATAGAAGCAGTTCTTGAGCCTGCTTTCAGGTTTTGTATCCTCTGCCTGATAGAAAGGAGAAATTGAATGGGTGTAGGTCTTCTTTACCATGGCTGCATGCAATCATAAACGGACACCATGGAGGAGTGATGGGCTGAGCTGTGTACGAAACTCCGCAGAATCTTGACATCTCGGGCAGTGCAGTTGCATGATGTGTCCGAATAGGCTGCTTTCTATGGTGCATCTATAAAAGGAAATATGCCAAATTTCTTTCATCCCCTGAGGGAGTGAAGGTGCAGATGTGCTTTCCCGGCCATGGCATCTACATAGTTCAACCAGGACAGGCTATTGGTGATACTCACTCCTATTAACTTAAACATCTTAACCTTCTTGGACAGCATGCCGAAAGGGCAACGTTACAAAAGTCATGGGGGACTTCAATATGTAGGTAGATTGGGAAAATCAGTTGGTGCTGAATTACATGAGGGGGATTTTCTAGTGTGCCTACAAAATGGCTTTTTAGAGCAGCTCGTGGTTGAGCCCACTAGAGTATGAGATATTCTGGATTGGGTGTTGTGTAATGAACCAGAATTGATTAGAGAGTTTATGATAAAAGAGCCCTTATGGGAAAGTGATCATAATATCATCAAATTCACCCTGAAATTTGGGAAGGAGAAGACTGAGATTTGACAAGTCAGATGTATCAGTATTACAGAGGCATGAGAGAGGAGTTGGCCAGAATTGATTGGAAAAGAACACTGGCAGGGATGATGGTAGAGCAGCAATGGCTGGAATTTCTAGAAGCAACTTGGAAGGCATAGGTTATATACATCCATAAGAGGAAGCAGTATTCTAAAGGAAAGATGACACAACTGTGGCGAACAAGAGAAGTCAAAGAGGGCATATGATAGAGCAAAAATTCGTGGGAAGTTAGAGGATAGCAACATTTGAGAGTCATTTAGACAGACACATGAGCAGACAAGCAATGGAAGTATATGCAACACACATAAAAATTGCGGGTGAACGCAGCAGGCCAGGCAGCATCTATAGGAAGAGGGACAGTCGATGCTTCGGGCCGAGACCCTTCTTCAGGACTAACTGAAAGAAGAGATAGTAAGAGATTTGAAAGTGGGAGGGGAAGGAGGAAATCCGAAATGATAGAAGAAGACAGGAGGGGGAGGGATGGAGCTAAGACCTGGAAAGTTAATTGGCAAAAGGGATATGAGAGGATCATGGAACAGGAGGCCCAGGGAGAAAGAAAGGGGGAGGGGGGAAGCCCAGAGGATGGGCAAGGGGTATAGTGAGAGGGACAGAGGGAGAAAAAAAAAAAAAAAAAATAAAATAAATAAATAAATAACGGATGGGGTACGAAGGGGACGTGGGGCATTAACGGAAGTTAAAGAAATCAATGTTCATGCCATCAGGTTGGAGGCTACCCAGACGGAATATAAGGTGTTATTCCTCCAACCTGAGTGTGGCTTCATCTTGACAGTAGAGGAGGCCGTGGATAGACGTATCAGAATGGGAATGGGACATGGAATTAAAATGTGTGGCCACTGGGAGATCCTGCTTTCTCTGGCGGACAGAGCATACGTGTTCAGCGAAATGGCCTCCCAGCCTGCGTCGGGTCTCGCCAATATATTGAAGGCCGCATTGGGAACACCGGACGCAGTACATCACCCCAGCCGACTCACAGGTGAAGTGTCGCCTCACCTGGAAGGACTGTCTGGGGCCCTGAATGGTGGTGAGGGAGGAAGTGTAAGGGCATGTGTTGCACTTGTTCCGCTTACAAGGATAAGTGCCGGGAGGGAGATCGGTGGGAAGGGATGGGGGAAGGGATGAATGGACAAAGGAGTCACGTAGGGAGTGATCCCTGCGGAAAGCAGAGGGGCGGGGAGGGAAAGATGTGCTTAGTGGTGGGATCCCATTGGAGGTGGCGGAAGTTACGGAGAATTATATGTTGGACCCGGAGGCTGGTGGGGTGGTAGGTGAGTACAAGGGGAACCCTATTCCTAGTGGGGTGGCGGGAGGATGGGGTGAGAACAGATGTGCGTGAAATGGATGCGTTTGAGAGCAGAGTTGATGGTGGGGAAAGGGAAGCCCCTTTCTTTAAAAAAGGAGGACATCTTCGTCCTGGAATGAAAAGCCTCATCCTGAGAGCAGATGCGGCGGAGACGGAGGAATTGCAGGAAGGGGATGGCATTTTTGCAAGAGACATGGTGAGAAGAAGAATAGTCCAGGTAGCTGTGAGAGTCCGTAGGCTTATAGTAGACATCAGTAGATATGCTGTCTCCAGAGACAGAGACAGAAAGATCCAGAAAGGGGAGGGAGGTGTCGGAAATGGACCAGGTAAACTTGAGGGCAGGGTGAAAGTTGGAGGCAAAGTTAATGAAGTCAACGAGCTCAGCATGCGTGCAGGAAGCAGCGCCAATGCAGCCGTCGATGTAACAAAGGAAAAGTGGGGGACAGATACCAGTATAGGCCCATATAGGAAGTATATGGCCTATGTGCAGACGGATGGGATTAGTTAGATTAGCACCATGTTCAGCACAATAGTGTGCCAAAGGTGCTACATTGTTTTACGTTCTCTACCATCACAGCTGTGAGCAAATTTGATTCAATCTTGGCAGTATCAAGAAATGGCTAAGAAAACTGGATGCAGCAAAAACTTTGGACACCAACAGCTTCCAGGCTAAAAGTTTTACTCTATAGCTAGTTGAGGTTTTGCAAAAAAGCTGCATATGGCAAACGTACAAAAGTACCCACTATAGAGCATTCTGTGACATTAAATTGAACTATTAGTCTGCTCTCTCTTGCAAAACACGAGTCTGTTCACTTATGCTTGACATTGATGGGTTTCATTATTACCATGTAAACAATATGGTTGTGTTGGAGTTTGGTGTTTTAATATGAGGTCCTTCTAGAAGTCAGGAATGAGGCATACAACTTGTTGCTTCATGCTCTGTTTATTAAAAGTTGGTAGAACAGCAACAGAATAGTGACAGGGGTTTACTACCTGAAGGTAAAGATAGCACCGCTATCTTATACTCATAGATAAGAAAAATTCCATTCCAGTCTGTAGATAATAAACTAATTAGAAAATACTTATTGATCACTACAGTAAAAATTAACCAAATGAGAAAACACATTTTCACTTAATGCAGAATAAAGAAGCTTCCAGAATTATACTTTGTGTTGCCACTAGAGACATATTAAACTGCTTTGCATAAAATACAGGCAGATAATTAATTAATTGTTAAAGTGCAAAGAGAATAACAATTAAACAGTCTAATCCAAGAGCAAGTTAGAGGCAGGGTGTCCTCTATCTGATTTGTCATTACCTTTCTACCAAAGCACAACCTGGCTGTGTGGTGGAATGCTTTTCACTTATCTGGCAACATTTGATGGCTTTCAGTATGCCTGAGATAAAATTGGTATGACACCCATCATTTATTCCCTCCAATGATGGTTCACCTTTAGTTGCACAACAACTTATGAAAACTTCCTTAACGATATCTTGCAAACCCTCAGCGGAAGCATGGGCAGTACCTCATTCATAATTTCATTACTGAACTGACTTGGAAATTCCATCCCTTTTTCTCACTTTCAAAAATAAAATAAAAGCTATTAATATATGGTTTATTCAGTTTAAAATACTTATTACTACTTTCCATTTTGTTCTGTTTTCAGCTAAATATAGACAGCTGCTGGATTGCCTCCCTTAGCTGTCCACGGGGCCAGTTCTCTGCCTCTATATTTGATGTGATTGCTACTGAAAGTATGTTATTTATTCGTCAGAATCAACTAATGTATTACTTTAAAGGAAATTTCACCTTGCTTCGTGCTAATGATAAAGGATCAGGTATTATCTGTTTTTGCTTTAATATTAATAGTAGGAAAACAAATCTATTATGGAAACAGATACCCTAACATAATAGATGTGTATGCATTCACATAGAAAATAATATCACTGGTATTTCAAATAGTTTAAGTAAAATGACAAGCTGGAATTCACTCTTCATTTTTCACATCCTCTTAATTCATGCCTGGTTCATACATTCTTTCTAGAGGTAAATCAGGAAGAACATAGAACATAGAATACAGCACAGGAGCAGGCCATTCGGCTCATAGTGTTGTGCTGAACCAGCTAAAAAGCAAGCCAAAAACGCCAAAACACTAATCCACCAACACCATGTCCATATCCCTCCATCTTCCTTACAGTCATGTGCCTATCCAAATGTCTCTTAAAAGCCTCAAACACATTTGCCTCTGCTACCATACAAGGGAGTGCATTCCAGGCATCCACCACTCTCTGAGTAAAAAAGTTACCCCTTTCATCCCCTTTGAACCTACCCTCTCTCACCTTCAATTAGACATTTCACCCCCTCTGGTATTAGACATTTCATCCCTGGAAAACAGATACTTCCTGTCTGCTCTATCTATGTCTCTCATAATCTTATAAAGCTCTATCAGAGCTCCCCTCAGGCTCCACTGCTCCAGAGAAAACAACCCAAGTTTGTCCAGCCTCTTGTGATAGCACCTGCCCTCTAAACCAGGCAGCATTCTGGTGAACCTCTTCTGCACCCTCTCCAAAGCCTCAACATCCTTCCTACAGTGGGGTGAACAGAACTGTATGCAATACTCCAGATGTGGCCTAATAAAGAATGTTGGCCCTTTAAAATACTTTGACATTGTGATGTTAGGAAATTCAAGGTTATTTAATGTAATTTCCAGTACATAAGTATAAGGGAGATTGAAGTAATTGTTACTCTGGATACGAAGCAGCCAAAAAAAACACAGTAAGATAAAGTACGCAATGATAAAAAAAAACACAATTAATATAAATACGTAAGGTGGCTTATATATTTAGACTGATTATATGTCCATAAAGTCAGCCAGGCACAGGAGTGTCCGTATAAGAGTTGACTCTGATAGGAAATGCTAAAGCAGTACTGGTTGAGGCGTGTGGAGGGATGGATTAGCCTTACTGCTTGGGGAATTGTGCATACAATGCTTTCCTTCTCAATGCTTCTATACCTTATGTTCGTACTTTATCTACGATACTATGGATGGGACTGAACATATTGTTGATTGCATTCATAATGCCTATCAAAAACTCTGTGACTGTATCAATGACTGATCTGTTAATTCTATATCTAACATGCATTCTTGAAGCAAATAACCATTCATAGCACTTAGGAAACTAAAAATGGAGCAATCTTCATACTTAAAGAACAATCTATCTGGAATTGTTGTTAACTGTTTCAACAACGATAGGATGTTAGCTAAGCTGGAGGTCTGATTATTTTACGTGGACTTCTTCCATTTGAAATTGAAATCTAATTTCTGGAAAAGCACAATGATTAAAAATTACGTAAAATTTTAGATCAGCTATATTCTGAGGCAAAAGTGCATGAATAAGGCCTTAACTTCTCTGTGGATAAGCTTAGATCTTGTAACTATAGCACACATTTCAAATGAAATTAAATAAAAGGATGTCTTGCAGATATAACTTCCTCACGTCTTAGCATCACTTCACAAAAGTATTCTAAGGGATAGTACTCCTGTGATGCTTTTCTTTGGTAATGGGTGGAGTCTGTTTTACTTTTAAAATAAAACCTTTTATACAACTTTTCATTTCCTATACATTGTGTGGAAAATTGTACCTCACAAATTTGATTGAGTTTATTTGAAGAGATGACCAAGTGGATTGATGAGGGCAGAGCAGTATTTGTTGTCTACATGGACTTTAGCAAGGTCTTTCACAAATGTCCGGAAGGGTAGGCTGATCTAGGGTTAGTTGGACAATTCAACACAAATTTGGTTTGGAGGCAAGACTCAAAGGATGCTACAACTACTGATGTTTGTCTTTGAGATGAAATGGTTTGAATAAGATTGTAATTGGCATGGTTAGAAAATTTGTGATGACATCAAAATTAATGGTGTAGTGGGCAGTGAAGAAGGTTACATAAGATTGCAACAGGGTTTAGATCAGCTGGGAAAGTAGGCCAAGGGATTGTAGATGGAACTTAACTCATCAGGATCCTGGAGTATGTTATAGAACCAAGGGTACAAATACATAGCTGAATTTTCAGAGATATGGGGCCCAAAACTGTTGACAATACTCCCAAGTGCAGCCTGACTAGTGTCTTATAAAGGCTCAGTATTGTGTCCTTGCTTTTATATTCTATTCCCTTTGAAATAAATGCAAATGTTGCATTTATCGTCTTTACCACAGACTCAGCCTTTAAATTAACTTTCTGGGAGGACTCCTAAGTCCCTCTGCGTCTCTGTCATTTGAACCTTTAGATAATAGTTCATTCTAAGTTTCTTTTACCAAAATACATTATCATACATTTCCGAACACTGTATTCCATCTGCAACTTTTTTGCCCACTCATCCAATTTGTCTAAGTCCTGCTACAATCGCATTGTTTCCTCAGCACTACCTACCCCTCCACCTATCTTTGTATATTCTGCAAACTTTGCCACAAAGCCATCAATTCCATTATCTAAATCATTGACAAACAATGTGAAAAGTAGCATTGACTCCTGAGGAACACTACTAGCCACTGGCAGCCAACCAGAAAAAGCCCCTGTTATTCCCACTTGCTGCCTCCTGCCTGTCAGCCATTCTGTTATCCATGCCAGTATCTTTCCTGTAACGCCATAGGATTTTATCTTGTTAAGCAGCCTCGTGTGTGGCACCTTATCAAATGCTTTCTGAAAATCCAAGTAAGTGACATCCACTGCCTCTCCTTTGTCCACCCTGCTTGTTACTTCCTCGAAGAACTCTGATTTGTCAAACAAGATTTCCCTTTACAGAAACCATGCTGACTTTGACTTATTTTATCATTAGGCTCCAAGTATCTCAAAACTTCATCCTTAATAATAGACTCTAACACTTTCCCAACCACTGAGGTTAGGCTAGCTGGCCTATAATTTCCTTTCTTTTGCCTTCCTCCCTTCTTAAAGAGTGGAGTGTCACTTGGCAATCTTCCAGTCCTCTGGGACCATGCTAGAATAAGTGATTTTGAAAGTTCATGACCAATGCATTCATTATCTCTTCTGCAACCTCTCTCAGGGACTCTGGGATGTAGTCCACCTGGCCCAGGTGAATTATCCACCCGAAGACGTTTGAGTTTGCCTAGCACTTTTTTCCTTTGTAATAGCAGCGACACTCACGGACCTCTGGCACACTGTTAGTGTCTTCCACAGTGAAACAGATGCAAAGTACCCATTAAGTCCATTTGCAATTTCTTCATCCTCCATTACTACCTCACCAACATTTTCCAGTGGTCCAATGTCAACTCCCACCTCACTTTTACTCTTTATATAACTGAAAAAACATTTGATATCCTGCTTTATATTATTGGCTAGTCTGCCTTCATTTTTCATCTTTTCCCTTCTCATAGCTGTTTTAGTTGCCTTTTGTTGGATTTTAAAAGCTTCCCACTCATCCAAATTCCCACTCACTTTTGCTGCTTTACATGCCCTTTCTTTGGCTTTTACTGTATGCAGTCCTTAACTTCCTTTGTCAGCCACAGTTGCTTACCCTTGCCATTTGAGAACTACTTCTTTTCTGGGACAGACCTATCCTGTGCCTTGTGAACTATTCCCAGAAACTTCAGCCATTTCTGCTCTATCATCCTCCCCGCCAGAATCCTCTTTCAATCCACCCGGGCAAGCTCCTCTCTCATGCCTCTAATTTCCTTTATTTCATTGCAATACTGATACATGTAAGTTACATTTCTCCCTCTCAAATTGCAGTATGAGTTCAAGTATACTGTATTATGATTATTATACTGTGATGACTGTACGTTCTAGTACCAATTGTTTGGCAACAATGAAGTATAAGGTATGAAGTATGATCACTGCCTCCTTAGGGTTCCTTTACGTTAAGCTCCCTAATAAGATCAGGGTTAATATACAACACCCAATCTAAGGTAGCCTTTCCCCGAGTAAACTCAAGCACAAAGTGTTCTGAAAAGCCATCTTGTAGGCATTCAACAAATCCCCTCTCTTGCGATCGGACACCAACTCAATTTTTCCCGATCCCCTTTCATATTGAAGTCCCCCCTTACAATTGTGACATTACCTTTATTACATGCTCTTTCCAGCTCCCTTTGCAATCTCAGCCCCACATTTTAGCTCCTATTTGGAGGCCTATATATGATTCCCATCATGCTTTTTTTTTTACCTTTGCAGTTTCTTAACTCCACCCACAAAGACTGAATATTTTCTGACTTTGTCACCTCTTTCTAAAGATGTAATTGCATCTCTTACCAACAGAGCTACACCACTACCTATGCCTTCCTGCCTGTCCTATCGATACAAAGTATACCCTTTGACGTTAAGCTCCCAACTGCGGCCTTCTTTCAGCCACGACACAGTGATGCCCACAA
The DNA here is from genome assembly GCF_030028105.1 of Mobula birostris. NCBI lineage: Eukaryota > Metazoa > Chordata > Chondrichthyes > Myliobatiformes > Myliobatidae > Mobula > Mobula birostris. The sequence continues at coordinate 13,298,042 of NC_092379.1, forward strand.
CATCATACGGACCAATCTCTAATTGCACCACGAGTTTGTCCACCTTATTCCGAATGCTACATGCATTTAAATACAGCACATTCAGTCCTGCATTCTTTGCCCTTTTGAATTTTGCCTCTGTGGTACAATTTATCTCTTTGCTCCATCTGTATTTGTACCCAATCATTGGCTTGTCCTTCTTTACATTCATGTTACATCCATCATCTACTTGTAAACCTGCTGGCTCATCCTCAGCTCTGTCATACTGGTTCCCATCTCCCTGCCATATTAATTTAAACCACTCCTAACAGCTGTAGTAAACCTGCCCACAAGGATATTGGTCCCCCTCATATTCAAGTGCAACCCGTTTCTTTTGTATAGATCTCACCTGCCCCAGAAGAGGTCCCAATTATCCAGAAATCTGAATCCCTGTCCCCTGCTTCAATTATTCAGCCACACATTTATCTCATTCTATTCCTATTCCCACTGTCGCATGGCACAGGCAATGATCCCGAGATTACTACCCTTGAGATCCTTCTTCTCAGCTTCCTTCCTAACTGCCTAAATTGTTCTTTTTTTTAAGAACCTCTTTCCTTTTTCTTCTTATTTCATTGGTACCAATCCGTATGACAACTTCTGGCTGCTTACCCTCCCCTTTCAGGATATTGTAGATGCGTCCAGAAACATCTCGGACCCTGGAACCTGGGAGGTAAACTGCCATCCATGTTTCCTTTTCACGTCCACAGAATCACCTATCTATTCCCCTGACTATAGAGTTCCCTCTTACTGCTGCCATCCTCTTCAGTTCCCCATCCTTCTGAGCTACAGAGCTAGACTCAGTGCCAGAGGCACGGCTGCTGTTGCTACCCCCAGGTAGGTCGTCCACCCCAACAGTACTTAAACAGGAGTACTTATTGTTGAGGGGGATGGCCACAGGGGTACTCTCCACTATCTGATGTTCTCTGTTTCCTCTCCTGACAGTCACTCATATACCTGTCTCCTGCAGCTTTACGGTGATACCTCCCTGTAGCTCCTGTCTATCGCAGCCTCACTTACCCTAACAAGCTGAAGGTCATTCAGCTGCAGCTCCAGTTCCCTAACACTGTCTCTAAGAAGCTGCATCTTGATGCACCTGGCACAGATGTGGCCGTGGGGAAGCTGGGAATCTCCTGGAAATCCCACATCTGACACCTAGAGGAGACCACTGACTTTGTAAACGTACCCCCTATTCTCTGTAGAGTTAAATAAGTAATGAACTTACCTACGTACCCTGCTGCCGCCTGTTCTCGCTGAAGCCCTGTTGAGCCAAAACCTTACTACTCTGACTCGAGACTACTCCAACAACGACCGCTCAGCCAGGCGGTACCTCTCTTTTATAGAGACTGGGTTTGTAAAAGCTCTTTGTCGGACCTGCATGGGAACACTCCTGTTGCGTCTGCGTAGTACTCCAATCAACGACTCCCGTCGGAAAACTTGCTGCCTCGTGTGGCTGCGCAGTACTCCAAACAACGACACAATTAATAACGACACGATCACCTACTTAAAGGAAGAATGTTATAAGTTGGAAAAGGTGTAAAAACATTCACAAGCATGTCACTGGGACTGGAGGGCTTTAATTATAAGGGGAGACTGGATAGGCTAGGGCTTTTATTCCCTGAAGTGTAGGAGGCTGATGGGCTGACAGAGCCATATAAAAAGATGAGGGCCATAGATAAGGTCAGTTCCCCCTCCCCCCCATTGTAGAGGGAAGTCCAAAATTGGAGGGCTTATGTTTAAGGTGAGGGGAGGAGATTTTCCATACAGATGGTGTTGGGTATATGGAATGAGATGCTAAAGAAGGTCAATAGATTACAATGTTTAAAAGGCATTTAGACAGTTACATAGATAGATAAGATTTGGAGTGACATGAGTCAAATGCAGGCATATGCTCAGGTAGACACCTTGGTGGCATGAATAATTTAGGCCAAAGAGCCTGTTGCTATGCCATATACATGTATAACTCTATTGAGATAACACTGAGATAGTTGTTGGGAAGTTATTGACTAAGTCTTAAAGTTGAGTTAACGGGCTGCATGAACTTTGTTTTGTCTTCTGGAATTAATAATTGAAATGTTATATTATTACTGAATAGCTTACATATATGAACTACCAAGGTACATAGTTAAATTACTAAGAAGCTCTTTTATTAAAATGTTACTGCCAAATGAAAGCCAAACATAAGTCGTGGGATTGAGCAATAAATTTTTTTTGAAAAAAATTGTTAAAAAAATAAGTCAATAAATTTTTAAAGTAACTTTACAGATTACGAGACCCGACGCAGACTGGTCTGCTGAACACCTACACTCTGTCCGCCAGAGAAAGCAGGATCTGCCAGTGGCCACACATTTTAATTCCACATCCCATTCCCATTCTGACATGTCTATCCACAGCCTCCTCTACTGTAAAGATGAAGCCACACTCAGGTTGGAGGAACAACACCTTATATTCCGTCTGGGTAGCCTCCAACCTGATGGCATGAACATTGACTTCTCTAACTTCTGCTAATGCCCCACCTCCCCCTCGTACCCCATCCATTATTTATATACACACATTCTTTCTCTCACTCTCCTTTTTCTCCCTCTATTCCTCTGACTATACCCCTTGCCCATCCTCTGGGTCCCCCCCCACCTTTTCCTTCTCCCTGGGCCTCCTGTCCCATGATCCTCTCATATCCCCTTTTGCCAATTCCTCTTCCTAGAGATGCTGCCTGACCTGCTGCGTTCACCAGCAACTTTGATGTGTGTTGCTTGAATTTCCAGCATCTGCAGAATTCCTCGTGTTTGCGTTTACAGATTCTTTCCTGTTTCTTTCTGCAATATTCTGTTTTGCATTTCTTTCCTGCTGGTGATCAATTATGCTTCAGTATTTAACCATAGTCCCTTTTCTCATAGTAAAAGAGCATTTTCTACCTTTGAGATTGCTCATTTGATTTAGTTACAGTATCTTAGTAGTTCAACAATTTTATAAGAAAACATGGATCTTCTTGCTTTGCATAGGACTGTCCTATGGTATTTGAGCGTTCAGCCACAAAATCACACAAAGAAACTATTTGGTGTTTAACTCTGAAGGTTTGTTATGTCTTTTGTAAGCTCTATCTTATTTTCTATTTTGCAGGTAGATGGAAACGTGTGTTGTCTAATGTTTGTGTGGAGAAACTAATTCCAGTGTTAGTTATTCAGAAAGGTGAAGAAAAGCTGTTTGCTATTGGAGGAGGCAAACAGAAAGCGATGACCTACCTTGGCACTATCAGAGGTTTGAAATTTAATAATGCACAAAATGCAATAATTAATACTTGCCTGTTAAAAATATAGATAGTTTTTGAAAGTCCATACCACAGTACAGACCCTTAGGCCTACAATGTTATGCTGACCTTTTAACCTACTCCGAGATGAATCTAACCCTTCCTTCCTACGTAGCCCTCCATTTTTCTAATATCCATGTGCCTATCTAAGAGTTTCTCGTGTAACTGCCTCTACCACTACCCACTGCAGGGTGTTCCACACAGTCATCACTCTCTGTGTAAAGAAATTACCTCTGACATACCCCCCCCCCCATACTTTCCTCCAATCACCTTAAAATTATGTTCCCTCGTATTAGCCATTATTACCCTGGGAAAAAGTCTCTGGCTATCCATTCAGTCTATGCCTGTCATTATCTTGTGCATCTCTATCATGTCACCCCTTATCCTCCTTTACTCCAGAGAGAAAAGCCATAACTCGCTCAACCTGTCCTCATAAAATATGCCCTCTTTTCCAGGCAGCATGCTGGTAAAATTCCCCTTGCACCTTTTCTAAAGCTTCAATTTAGAAAATTTGGCAAGTATTAATTTCTTCCAAGTGTTTCTTGGATTTCCTGTGTGTGTCACAAGAAAACAAATCTCAGGGTTGTATATGGTGATATGTATGAAGTTTGATAATAAATTTACTTTGAACTTTTTCATACTTTATAAAAAAGCATACCTTATCGCAAAGCTTTTGATAGATAACGGGAAGGCAATGAAGTAACTTGAATGTTTGCTTGTGGGATGAGGTACTATGGCTTTAACATTACTCCCTTTTGAAATAATTTTGGAGGCTGAAAGCAACTGTTAGAGTTTGAATGGAGCGGACAGCATTAATGACAGGGATTGGAATCTCACAGTTATGTTACACATACCATATATTTTCTTAATATTGTTAGAGGTATTTCCTACTTGATCAAGTCTTTTTGATTTAATGCCAATGTTACTCTCTCTTTTCTGCACTTTAAAATAGTTTGCTGTTCAAGAAAAACGACAACGTCAGAATAGCAATGTTATTTCAGCAAAATTACCAAAATTGGGAATGGCAAAAAAAACCCACCCGTCTTAATTGTCCTGACAGACACACTGTGATATGTAGAGACTGGAGCCAAATTGAACTGTCATTTTGTCTAATTTTTTTGTTCTTTGCCTTTATTGTAATTTTCCTTTTAAATGTATATGTAATCCTCTCCTGAAAGTTACTGTTATTATCTATAGCTACTGTCAAGTAATGTTTTGCAAAACGTAACCATTGCTTTATGACTCTTGTGGTTTCATTAATTTGTCAAAATCACTTGTGATCTTGAGTACCTTTATCAACTCCCCATTTTCCGGCTACAGAACAATCACAGTTACTGTGAATTCCTCACTTAATTCAAGTCACTTATCAATGGAAAGAGCTAAGTAATGTATCTACTCTTAAAGCCAATTTCAAGCGGTTTTCTTGAATATGACCATATAAATGTCAAGGAAATGTATTTATTAAGACAAACAAGAGTCTCGGCCCAAGACGTTGACTGTTTACTCTTTTCCATAGTTGTTGCCTGGCCTACTGCATTCCTCCAGCATTTTATGTGTGTTATATTTACTGTGATACTGCACGTAATAGGCCTTCTGGCCTTTTGAGCTGTGCCATCCAGCATCATCTGATTTAATCCTAACCTAATCATGGGTCAATTTACAATGGCCAATTGACCTACCAACTAGTAAGTCTTTGGACTGTGGGTTGAAACTGGAGCACCCAGAGGAATCCACACAGTCATGGGGAGAACGTACAAACTCCTTAGAAACAGTGGCAGGAAATGAACCTGGCTTGCTGGTACTGTAAACCACTACACTATGTGCTGCCTCAAACTTTCTTTTATATATTGGGCATTGAACTCATGAACTCTACTCCACTACTTTTTAAAATTTTTATTTTTGCATTACTTATTTAATTTAATTAGTTAGTATATGTGTACATGTGTATATATATATGTGTGTGTGTGTGTGTGTGTAAGTCACTGATTTTTCTCTAATATTACGTATTGCATTGTACTGTTGCTGCCAAGACAACAAACTTCACAACATATGCTGGTGATATTAAACCTGATTCTGATGGAATACTTACTTAAATGATTATTTAGCTTTGGGGATTTAACATTTTTACTGTCACTCATTTTTGGGGTACTCTTCTGTTTTTGTGGGTGTCTGCAAAGAACAATTTCAGGTTGTATATCATATGCATTCTCTGATATTAAATGGAAGTATTGAACTATTGAAAATGAGACTTGGTCAAAGAAGGAAGTACTTGATGGCTTAAGATGTGGATTTAGCTTCTGGAAAGAGTTGGTGTGAAAAGATTTAGAAAGGGAATTCCAGATTTTGGAGCCCTAAGTGGTTAAAGGCACGGGTATAACTAATATGACAAATGGAGAAGAAGTTCCAAATCAGAACAAAATTGAAAGATGGGGAATTACATGGATTCCATGAGAGATTTTAACATTTTTGTTTAAAATGTGGCACCGACTGGAGAAACAAACTAATTACACTTCTACTTGATAGCCAAATGGGATAGAGTATAGACAGCAGACTTTAGGATGAAATGAATTTTCAGTTGCGAGGCTATCAGGAAAGTAGTGAAGATGTCGGGGTCTGAGCTGTGACTGTGACTTAGCATGTGACTATTCTGTTTTATATTGTTTATTTATAGCCACGTCAATAAAGTTGCATCTTTTGGGGATGCTTCATTAATTTTGTGATTGTGAATTACTAACCTATTTAACTTGTGCTTTTTCTTTCAGATGGAGAAGTGTATTTTAAATCATTGTTGAATTCTCAGGGCAATACAGTGTGCAGTGTACTGCGACGTAAGATATTGAAAGGAAACTAGATTATTTTTTATTGCAAGCTATTACATAATCATGCTATGTTTTGTTGGTAGTATCATTTTGACAACCATGTCTAATGGATTTAGAGAGCCTCGAGAACTCATTAATTGTTTTGACTCAAAGAAAGTTTGGTGGGGGGGGGGAATGAAGTGTTTTACCTAGAAAGCCTATCTGTATCTGCATAAAAGAGACATTGCACCTTCTCCAGCTCCTCACAGGGCAATGGAACTGGCAGCTGTAGTGACTGAGATCCAGGCATGCATTCAGTCTGGACAGTTTTGCCAAAAGTTGCTCTGAATCTGTGAGCTCTGGATTTTTCAAATCAGCCAGCAGCTGACCTATGCCTTTTAAGCACAGTTTGGCACACTTCCTTGCATTAAGGACAGAACTCTCCTAATCTGTAGGAAGTCAATTTGTTTATGGCCGATCTTCTGTCTTAGTTTCCATTCTCTCCATCTGTCCTTTGATCCCAGACATCTAGCCATGACTTGTAAACATGATAAATTTCAACTTCAAATACTATCTCCTACCAACTGCTCTCCCTGCCACTTTCACTACCACTCTTCCATTTTGTATAAATACCCTATCTTGGTCGGTCCATTAACACTCCCTGAGAGATGGGAGGTACCAATATGTCTCTTTTGCTGTTAGAGTAATAGTACTAGAAATTTTAAGAGGGATATTTATCCCTGTCAAATTCCCTCCATAAGCAAAAGACTGACGAGAGTAAACTTGGATAATTGTCACGGTTGTTTGATTGCACTCCTCCCAGTGTTGGCCTGAACTTGCTTTTTAAATATTCCCTTGTTGAGAAGGGAAAACTCTCGATTTTTGATATGAAAATCTTGTTTCCCTATACCATACAAAGAGCAGTTTGTAAATAGATGTCCTTTATCATGGGCTCGTTGTTGTACCAATAAAACTGTCTTGCAAACTTAGTAAGCACCAACAAGTTGATTGTGATTTTCTTCCAGGCGATTGCCTTGTGCTCTGGGCTGCTTTGGATCGATATAAGAATGCTGCTGTCCTTTTGGTTGAGGGCATAGTAACAGACTATCAACCTGCTTCATATTTCCTGATATATTATTATTTTGGTATGTATGTTATAACAAAGATTTTGATTTTTTGAAAATTGTATTACAATGAAATTATAATATTTTACTCGCATGAGGGGGACTGCTCTTGTCAAGCCCATTGGCTGTAAGAAAACATTTTAATTTTAGAATGGCTTTCCGTTCTATCCCTGTATCATAATTTCTGGAGCCTGGCAAGGATCTATCTTCACCCCATCCTATATATCATCTGAATACTGGCCATCAAAGGTATCACCTGAAAAACGATAGATTTAATTTGTATGTTTTACTTCATCACTGTGTCTCTACCTCTTCCATCAGTCACTCTATTGTTCAATGGTTCAATTATTCTATATAATCTCAGAGAATGTATGCAGTATACAACCTGAAATTCTTACTCTGACAGAAAAAATGTTACACCTAAAGCCCCCCCCAACCACCTCCCATGCATAAGCAGCAGCAAAGCATCAACCCCCCCCCCCACTTGTTCCAGCAGGAAGCATCAGCCCCCCTCACCAAGTGCCATGCAAGGCCTCAAAGAGACCATGATCTAGTGGCCATCAAAAAAACTACATGCCACAAGATTTACCTCTCTCACTCTCTCTCTCTCACACACACACACACACACTCTCTCTCACTCTCTGTCGCTCTCACACTCTCTCTCTCTCTCACACTCTCTCACTAATGAGGGAGAGAGGTATCATTCCTTCAACAGAGAGAGGGTAGACCACCAGCTCGCTGTTTCGATGTCTGCAGCTTTGCCTTATTTCAAATTTCTCTGCCAAGAGGGAGAGGGAGAGACTGACATACATATATATACATACATAAATATGAAGGGACTAAGTAAATTGGCAATGTAAGATCTGGTAATGAACTTCAACTTCCCTTCCCTGAACTGTTTAAAATCAATAGCTTTGTGTTCCTCTATTTGTAAGTTAAGAAACATTAAATAGCATTAAACATTAAAAACAATAAATAGCAACAAAGAGCAGGGGCAGGCAATGTGTTGAGGCTGCATGTCTTGGTAACAGGTATCAGTTGCAGATGTAGGCTGCTTGAGGAACTCCACACAAAGTCGTCAAGCTTCATACACTGCGGCACATTAGGGAGGGGAAGAATAACCTGATGCTATGTTTCAGAAGGCAGTCACACCCCTTAGAATAACTGCATAAACTCAGTCGGTACTCGGGGACAAGAATGTGTGACTGAGAGAGAGGTAGGTAGAGGGGTTCAGAAGATAGTGTTGAAGGAGCCTCGGCCTGTGAACCTGCCTAACAGGATTGAGTTTCTACCTCCCTGTCTGGATGAGAGTAACCTATTCATAGCACCATGGTTCAGGGTTCCATTGAACCGAGGGTGGGGAGGAGAAAGTAAAGAGAAATGTTGTTATAATTGGATACACTTCTCCATCAACAAGATTGAGAGTCTTGATGGCTGTGTTACTTGCATGGTGGCAGGCTTCAGGATCTCATTTGCTCTACAGAGGAACTTGGAGTGGGAGGGAAAACATCCAGTTGTCATTGTCCCTGTGGACCAGAGATATAGGTAGTGAAAAGTAAGAATTTCTGCTGAGGGAATATGAGCAGCTAGGGACTAAATTAAAAGGTCAAAGCAAAAAGGTAATCACCTCTAGATTATTACACGAGCCACAAACATGTTAGCACAGAGTCAACAGATGAAAGAGACAAATGTGAGGTAAATTTGTGGCTAAAAGTTGGATGAGGGAGAAGTGTTTGACTTCATAAGACATTGATACCAGTACTGGGGAAGGATGAAATGTCCATGGTGAGCAGGGTCAAGGATAACCCCAAGATATTTTATACTTAATAAGAAAAATTGTCAGGCCTTGGGGATTTATCCACCCTAATTTGCCTCAAGACACCAAGTACCCCCTCTGTAATACGGTTCATGACCCCACTACTGTTTTGCCTTAACTGTATAGACACTCTGTCCATCTTCCAAGATGTCCCCTAATATCTCCCTTATATTTTTTGTTCTATGTATGGATAATAGTGCTGATGTTGAAGGGGACTAATTTTGTTCCTTGCTATCCTTTTGCTGTTAATATATTTGTAGAAGCCCCTGAGATTCTCCTTCACCTTGTCCCCTGGAGCAACCTAATGTCTTCTTTTAGCTTTCCTGATTTTCATAAATATGGGCATTTATGGTGCCCAAAAATGGAAAAAAAATCTGATCCTTTTTCATTAGAGGTCAATAGATGTTAAATAAATGTGACTGATGTTTCATTTTTGTCTTTTTTAAAATAAATATTTCTTCCTCACTTGTGTCCTCCAGAAACAGCAAATTTCATGATGCATTATGAACTTCCTCTGTATATTCCCAAAGGTATGGACTTGTATTGTATACTGTTATAAATTTACATAGATATTTATTTATATGTTTCTATAAAGTGCAAAAGTTTTACTTAATTGACATAAAATTAAAGCTATATAAGATTTTGTAATTTTACAATATTTGCTTCTGACCAACCAGATAAATTCATTATCAGTTAATCATCTCTGATGCCTTTTACAAATTTACTCACTAAGTGTATTGAAATAACAACATTCATCTTAACATTTTAAAAACTTAATTTGGCACGGGTTCTAAATTCATTGTGCCTATGTTGAAATTCAAGTTCCTGAGTTAATGTCTGCTACCTCTTTCCTCATACGCAAGACAATTGTACTATATTTTAGGTTCAAATTCTGAGGCTGCATCCTCTCCCGATCCCTTCACATGTGCGGTCATAGGTGTACTGTAGTGTATAAATCATGAGGTATCATTGTCAGCCAAAAATTAAATGATTCACATGAAATGTGCAGCTGATGCAGACATAAGACGTAGAAACATAGAAAATAGGTGCAGGAGTAGGCCATTCGGCCCTTTGAACCTGTACCACCATTCAGTATGATCATGGCTGATCATCCAACTCAGAACCCTGTACCTGCCTTCTCTCCATACCCCCTGATTCCTTTAGCCACAAGGGCCATATCTAACTCCCTCTTAAATATAGCCAATGAACTGGCCTCAACTGTTTCCTCTGGCAGAGAATTCCACGGATTCACCACTCTCTGTGTGAAGAAGTTTTTCCTAATCTCGGTCCTAAAAGGCTTCCCTTTTATCCTCAGACTGTGACCCCTCATTCTGGACTTCCCCAACATCGGGAACAATCTTCCTGCATCTAGCCTGTCCAATTCCTTTAGAATTTTATATGCTACAAGGTGCGTTGGTGGCCAAAGTAAATGGTAGAGGAAATTCTCCGCTTTATACTACATGAAACTTAAGGATGGAAATTCTGAGAATATTTGTTGTAATAATAGTAGTTTTAATGTGTAAGAATCAGGGAAAGATCTGCTGTGTGAAATTTTGTATGAGATTAATGTTAAGTAGTGTTAATATTGATCCCGTAAAAACTCAATGGCTGAATAGCATAGCTGTCTGTGAAACCAAATTTGAAAGATTCAGAATCCTCTAAGTAGAGGTTTTCTTTCTCTTTCAGTCCTAAATGGTCATCTCTTTATTCAGAGCTTGTGACCTATAATCCTAGATACTTTACTGTAGTGAAACACAACTTCTTAGTAATCTTGCAACACACACAAAATGCTGGTGGAACGCAGCAGGCCAGGTTTTGTGTGTGTTGCTTGAATTTCCAGCATCTGCAGATTTCCTCGTGTTTGCGTTTTTAGTAATCTTTCCTGTTAAGCTACCTACAACTTCCCTTTTGTCATTGTGTTTCGCTCTCATCCTTCTGCATTCAGTGGCCACTTTATTAGATATCCCCTGTACCTAATATCGTGGTCACTGAGTGTACGCTCTGTCTGCCAGAGAAAGCAGGATCTCCCAGTGGCCACACATTTTAATTCCACATCCCATTCCCATTCTGACATGTCAATCCACGGCCTCCTCTACTGTAAAGATGAAGCCACACTCAGGTTGGAGGAACAACACCTTGTATTCCGTCTGGGTAGCTTCCAACCTGATGGCATGAACATCGACTTCTCTAACTTCCACTAATGCCCCACCTCCCCCTCGTACCCCATCCGTTATTTATTTTTATACACACATTCTTTCTCTCACTCTCCTTTTTCTCCCTCTGTCCCTCTGACTATACCCCTTGCCCATCCTCTGGGTTCCCCTGCCCCTTGTCTTTTTCCCCGGACCTCCTGTCCCATGATCCTCTCATATCCCTTTTGCCAATCACCTGTCCAGCTTTTGGCTCCATCCCTCCCCCTCCTGTCTTCTCCTATCATTTTGGATCTCCCCCTCCCCCTCCCACTTTCAAATCTCTTACTATCTCTTCCTTCAGTTAGTCCCGACGAAGGGTCTCGGCCCGAAACGTCGACTGTACCTCTTCCTAGAGATGCTGCCTGGCCTGCTGCATTCACCAGCAACTTTGAGTTGTGTTGTGTACTTGTGGTGTTCTGTTGCTGTAGCCCACTCATTTCAAAGTTCGACGTGTTGTGTGTTCAGAGATGCTCTTTTGCACACCACTATTGCAATATGTGGTTATGTGAGTTACCGTCACCTTCCTGTCAACTTGAATCAGCCATTCTCCTCTGATCTCCCTCATAAAAAAGGAAATTTTGCTCACAGAACTGCTGGTCACTAGGTATTTTTTGCATCATTCTCTATAAACTCTGGAGACTGTTGTGCATGAAAATCCCTGGAGATCAGCAGTTTCTGAGTTATTCAAGCCTCAAACCAACCTCCTTGACACCCACAATCATTGCATGATCAAAACCACTTAGGTCACACTTCTTCTCCATTCTAGCTTTGTCTGAACCTCTTGACCATGCCTGCATGCTTTTATGAATAGAGTTGTTGCCACGTGAGTTGTTGATTGGATATTTGCATTAACAAGCAGGTGTACCTAATTAAATGACCTCTGAGTGTAAACAGCAAAATTCTCCATTTCCCTGCTGAACATGACCTCCCATTTCATGAACCAAACTACGAACTTTTGATTCACTTCTAATACATACATGCAGTTATGTAGAGAGCCCTAAATGCGATATAAAATTTCAGGTGTGGACTCACTGAAGACACATAGAACTGCAACAAAGATACCTTGGTTTTATAGTCCTTTTCCCTTACAATAAAAGGTAATATGCAAATTGATTCAACTTGCTTACTGATTGCTAATTGATCTTGTTATCTTCCTAATATTGGCATTTAATGGAAACTCAACTCTAATATTATACCATCACCTTCCCTTCTTGGGCCTCTTCTACTTTCAGTATTGTGAAAGTACTGTTCTTTTTTAGATATTCCTGTTCACTCATCCATCTCCACCAATTACCACCTGTTTTCCCACAACTCTAACTACAGGCAATACAACGTGAGCCTCTTCCTCCCTACCGTTCAAAAATGCACCTTTTCTGTATGAAGTACTATCTTAACTGTACATCTTTCACTTTTATATACCTCATCCACAGCTTTTAATAATTATCTCTTTTACTTCAGAGTTGATTTTGAAGCATCAATTTATGTGCTTAATCTGAACTTCTATTCACCTGTGGCCATAATTTTGTCTCACTCCCATTCTGATCTTGATTAGTGAGGGTGAACCTTTGTACTAAATAAAAATACTGTGGATGTTGTTTCTGGAGCAATAAGATCTTGGGGACTAACACCTCACACTTGCCTTTGTCAGTCGGCATTGAACACAAGAGCTGGGACATTGTATAAGAGATATTGGTGTATTTTGTGTGCACTTTTGGTCACTAAGCTATAGGAAGGAAGTCATTAAGTTGGAAAGGGTGTAGAAAGGACTCAAGGTTGTTACGGGGACTGGAGGGCTTGAGCTATGAGGAGAGACTGGATAGAGTAGTACTTTCTTTGCTGGGGTATAGGAGGCTGAGGGGCTTGTAAAAATCATGAGGGGAATAGATGAAAAAAGGTCACTTTTTTCTCTCAGGATAATGAAGTCTAAACCTAGAGAGCTTGGGTTTAAGGTGAGAGGGAAAATATTTAAAGGAGACCTGAGGAACAAGTTTTCACATTGAGGGTGGTGGGTGTATGGGACAAGCTGCCAGAAGGAGTGTTATAAGGCGGATGCAACTACTATGTTTAAAAGCCATTTAAATATGTACATTGATAGGACAAGTTCAGAGGGACGTGGCCCAAACGCTGGCATATAGGATTAGCTCAGCTAGGCAACTTGATTTGCTGTACAAGTTGGACACAAATAACTTTTTAACTCTATAACTATTTGACTAGGTAGATTATATGCTTTTAGACTCAACTGAGTTAATTAGTTTTAGATAATCAGTATATCCAGTAATCAGTGTTGGGCTCGTGGCCAAATGGTTAAGGCATTGGACTAGCGACCTGAAGGTTGTGAGTTCGAGCCCCAGCCAAGGCAAGGCACTTAATCACACATTGCTCTGTGACGACACCAGTGCCAAGCTGTATGGGTCCTAATGCCCTTCCCTTGGACAACATTGGTGTTGTGGAGAGGGGAGACTTGCAGCATGGGCAACTGCTGGTCTTCCATACAACCTTGCCCAGGCCTGCACCCTGGAGAGTGAAGACTTTCCAGGCGCAGGTCCATAACCTTGCAAGACTAACGGATGCCTTTAAATAAATTAAATATCCAGCATTTGGATTTCCAATTTCCACAGCCCACTAAACATCTGTCCAGTAGCTTTGAGTAATTATTCTTTTGCAGTGCTTCCATATCTTTTGTCACTTTTTGTCACTGGACTGTCATGCCAGTATTACTCACCTTTCGTGCCTTGCACTCTGTCACGGACCTCCTGTTTTCTTCGCTGCTTTACTTCTGTATTGAAAAGTTATCTTCAACTTTTCCCCACTCGGTAAAGATAATCAAGCAGACTGATCCTGAATCTGAGCAGCACACACAAAGTGCTGGAGGAACTCAGCAGATCAGGCAGCATCTATGGAAAAGAGTACAGTCAACGTTTCGGGCCGAGACCCTTCAGCAAGGGTGGAGAGAAAAAAAAGATGAGGCATTGAGTTGAAAGGTGGGGGAGGGGAGAGAGATGAGTGAAACCGGGGGGGGGGCGGGGGGGAGGGGAAGGGCTGAAGTAAAGAGCTGGGAAGTTGATTGGTGAAAGAGATACAGGTCTGGAGAAGGAGGAACCTAATAGGAGAAGACTAAAGGCCATGGAAGAAAAAAAGTGCAGAGCACCAGAGGGAGGCAATGGGCAGACAGGGAGATAAGTTGAGAGAGGAAAAGGGAATGGGGAATGGTGAAGGACGGGGGGTGGGGGTGCCATTACTGGAAGTTCGAGAAATCGATGCTCATGCCATTAAGTTGGAGGCTACTCAGATGGAGTATGAGGTGTTGTTCCTCCAACCTGAATATGGCTTCATCATGACAGTAGAGGAGCCCATGGATAGACACATTGGAATGGGAATGAGAAGCAGAATTAAAATGTGTGGCCACTGGGAGATCCTGCTTTTTCTGGCGGACAGAGCGTAGGTGCTCCGTGAAGCGGTCTCTCAATGTATGTTGGGTTTCACCGATATACAGGAGGCCACACCGGGAGCACTGAACACAGTAAATGACTACAACAGACTCACAGGTGAAGTGTTGCCTCACCTAGAAGGACTGTTTAGATCTCTGGATGGTAGTGAGGGAGGAGGCGTAGAGGCAAGTGTAGCACTTGTTCCGCTTGCAAAGATAAGTGCCAGGAGGGAGGTCAGTGGTGAGGGATGAATGGACAACGGAGTCACGTAGGGAGCGATCCCTGCAGAAAACAGAAAGTTGGGGGGGGGGTGGGGAGAGAAAGATGTGCTTGATGGTGGGATCCTGTTGGAGATGGCAAAATTTGGGGAGAATTATGTGCTGGAAGATGAGAGGAACCCTATCCCTTGTTGGGTGGTGGGAGGATGAGGTGAGAGCAGATGTGCGTGAAATAGAAGAGATGTGGTTAAGGGCAGCGTTGATGGTGGAGGAAGGGAAGCCCCTGTTCTGGAATGAAAAGCCTCATCCTGAGAGCAGATCCGGTGAAGACGGAGGAATTAAAAGAAGGGAATGGCATTTTTACAAGTAACAGGGTGGGTTGAGGTCTAGTCCAAGTAGCTGTGAGCATCCATGGCTTTATAATAGACATCAGTAGATAAGCTGAGTCCTGAGATAGAGACAGAGAGATCAAGAAAGGGGAGGGAGGTGTCGAAAGTGGACCAGGTAAATTTGAGGGGAGGGTGGAAGTTGGAAGCGATGTGGATGAAGTCGATGAGCTCCGATTGGGTGCAGGAAGCAGCACCGATGTAGTCATCGATATAGCATAGGAAAAGTGGGGGTGGTCACCTGTGTGGGCTTGTAACATAGACTGTCTCACATAGCCAACAAAGATGCAAGCATAGCTGGGACCCATGGGAGTGCCCATGGCTACACCTTTTGTTGGAGCTAAAGGAGAAATTATTAAGGGTGAGGACAAGTTCCACTAGACGGAGGAGAGTGGTGGTGGAGGGGAACTGATTGGGTCTGGTGTCCAGAAAGAAACGGAGAACTTTGAGGCCTTTCTGGTGGGGGATGGAGGTGTATAGAGACTGGACATCCATGTTGAATATAAGATGATGGGGTCAGGGAACCTGAAATCATTGAAAAGATCCAGAGTGTGTGAAGTGACAATGGATATAGGTAGGAAAAGACTGAACTAGGGTGATCAAACAGAATCGAGGTATGCAGATATGAGTTTAGTGGGGCAGGAACAAGCTGAAACAATGGGTCTACCTGGAAAAGCAGGTTTGTGAATCTTGGGAAGGAGGTAGAATTGGAGGTTGCGGGAACTATGAGGTTGATGGCAGTGGATGGGTGATCCCCAGAGCTAATAAGGTCAGTGATGGTATGGGAAGCAATGGCCTGGTGCTCCTTAGTGGGGTTGTGTTCGAGGGGTAAGTAAGAAAGGGTGTTGGAGAGTTGTTGCTCGGCCTCAGCAAGGTAGAGGTCAGTATGCCAGACTATTACAGCACCACCCTTATCTGTGGGCTTGATGTCTCTGTAACATTTAGCTTTTGCAAGATATGATGGGTAAACTCCCAATTTATTATTAAAAACTGGGAATTATCAATCATTAAATTAGACTTGATCCATTATGTAGGAGTTGGCTATCCTTTCTACCATTTTTGAAGTAAAATAGAAATGAATTGATTTATTTGAAGTACAAGTCATGGAATAGCCATGCTTTCATGATTAATATGGTTTTATGGTCCAAGCAGTTGAAATTTGACTGAGATCCTTCTTCAGGAAGGAGAAAGACAGCAGAATATGTTGGGAAGTCTATGGTTGTGCACTTTGGTAGAAGAAATAAAAGGGCTTATCGTATTAAGACCATTTGATGACTCTGGACCTGTATACAGTAGAATTCAGAAGAATGAGGGGTGACCTATCAATTGAAAGCTATCAAATGGTGAAAAGCCTTGATAGAGTGGATGTGGAGAGGATGCTTCCTATGGTGGAAACAACCAGAGGTCACAACCTCAGAATAGAGGGCGTCCTGTTAGAACAGAGATGAGGAGGATTTCTTTAGCCAGAGAGTGGTAAGTCTGTAGAATTCTTTGCCACAGGCAGCTGTGGAGGCCAAGTCTTCACATAGATTTAAGGCAGAAGTTGATAGATTCTTGATTGGTCAGGGCATGAAGGGATGCGGGAGGAAGACAGGAGATTAGGGCTGAGAGGAAAATTGAATCAGCCATGATGAAATGGTGGAGCAGACTCGATGGGCCAAATGCCCTAATTATGCTCCTGTATCTTGTGGTTTTATTTGCTCCCAGTAATTTAGATTATTGAACTGCTATCTCCTGCTATACCTACGTCTTCAAACTATATTTGCCCAACACATTTAAAAATGTTAAAAAAGTTCCAGACACGTGAAAATCACAGAACTCTACAGCACAGGGATTGGTCCTGTTGTCCCACCTTATCTGTGTTGAACAAGTTGTATATCCACACTGATCCTATTTGCCTGTATTAGTCCTATGTTTCCGATCTAAGTAGCAGTCCTTTTAACATATATAATCATATCTGCTTCCACTACCTCCTCTGGCAGCTTGTTCCAGATAGTTGCCACTCTCTGTGTGAAAAACATACCCCTCAGATCTCTTTTAAATTTTCTCTCTTTTTTCCTTAAACTTGTGCTTCCAAGTCTAGGTTCATCTTCTCTGAGCCAAAAAAAATCTGACTAACCATTCTATTTGTGCCCCTCCTAATTTTATAAACCTCTACAAGGTCACTCCTCAGCCTTCTATGTTTCACTGGGAGTAAACCCAGCCTATCCAAGTGCCCCTGGCAACTAGAGCCCTCAATTACAAGCAACTTCTGAGAGAACCACTTTTGTACTCTCACTATTGCTACCACATATTTCCAGTAGTATGGCAAACAAAATTAAACACAGTACTGCAAATGTGGACCAACCAAAGTTTTGTACAATTGCAACATGACATACCAGCTCTTGTACTCAATGTCATAGCCTGCCACCAGCCTAATTAACTTTTCAGCTGATCCATGTCCCACTATATCCTTAAACAATTTTCTTTGCTATATTTGGCTCTGGTTTTCCTGTTTCCTGCAAACTTACTAATCAGTCCACCTACATTCTCAACCAAGCCTTCTATAGAAGATCTGAGCACAGATCCTTGTAGTACACCACTTGTTCCAGATTTCCGGTCTGTAAAGCACCAGTCCACCACTCCCCTCTGCCTCCTATTGCCCAGCCAATGGTGAATCTGATTCTCTGGTATCATGGCTCAGATTCTTTGTGTCTTAACTTTCTGGACCTACTTACTCTGTGGGACAAAAATTGTGGATACAACTCAGTCGATCATGGGTTAGGCTCTCCCCACCACTGAGTACACCTACACGGAGCACCGTCACAGGAAAGCAGCATCCATCCTCAGGGTCCCCCCACCACCCAAGACATGCTCTCATCTTGCTGCTGCCATCAGGAAGGAAGTACAGGAGCCTCAAGACCCACACCACCAGGTTCAGGAATAGTTATTGCCCCTCAACCATCAGGCTCTTGAACCAAAGGGGAATAACTTCACTTGACTTCACTTGCCCCATCACTGAACTGTACCTACACTTTCAATGACCCTTTATCTCATGTTCTCGATATTTATTGCTTATTTATTTATTATTATTATTTCCTTCTTTTTATATTTATTATGCTATGGATTTACTGATCATGCCCACAAGAAAATGAATTTCAGGGTGCTATACGATGACATACGTGTATTTTGACAATAAATTTACTTTAAACTTTGATATAAACCACAGCTGCCCTTATCAATTTTTCGAGTCATTTTTTCAAACACCAGTCAGATATGTGAGACATGATCTCTTCCTTGTACAAACTGTGCTGACTCCTAATCAATCCATGCCTTTCCAAGTGATCATAAGACCATAAGATATAGAAGCAGAAGTAGGCCATTGGCCCATCGAGTCTGCTCCGCCATTCAATCATGTGCTGATCCAATTCTTCCAGTTATCCCCACTTCCTTGCTTTCTCCCCATAACTTTGATGCCCTGGCTAATCAAAAACCTATCTACCTCTGCCTTAAATGCACCCAATGACTTGACATCCATAGCTGCTCGTGGCAACAAATTCCACAGATTTACCACCCTCTGACTAAAGTACAAACGTTTGTAATTTCTTGGCATCTCTGTTCTAAATGGAGGTCCTTCAATCTTGAAGTCATGCCCCCTTGTCCTGGACTCCCCTACCATGGGAAATAACTTTGCCATATCTAATCTGTTCAGGCCTCTTAACATTCGGAATGTTTCTATAAGATCCCCCCCTCGTTCTCCTGAATACAGCCCAGGAGCTGCCAGACGTTCCTCATATGGTAACCCTTTCATTCCTGGAATCATTCTTGTGAATCTTCTCTGAACCCTCTCCAATGTCGGTATATCCTTTCTAAAATAAGGAGCCCAAAACTGTACACAATACTCTAGGTATGGTCTCACATGTGCCTTATAGAGCCTCAATATCACATCCCTGCTCTTGTATTCTATACCTCTAGAAATGAATGCCAACATTGCATTTGCCTTCTTCATCACCGACTCAAACTGAAGTTTAACCTTTAGGGTATCCTGCACAAGGATTCCCAAGTCCCTTTGCACCTCTGCATTTTGAATTCTCTCCCCATCTAAATAATAGTCCGCCCATTTATTTCTTCCACAAAAGTGCATGACCAGACACTTTCCAACATTGTATTTCATTTGCTACTTATTTACCCATTCCCCTAAGCTATTTAAGTCTCTAATACTATTACTCCACCTATCTTTGTATCATCAGCAAATTTAGCCACAAATCCATTAATCCGCTGGTCCAAATCATTGACATACATTGTAAAAAGCAGTGGTCCCAACACCGACCCCTGTGGAACTCCACTGGTAACCGGCAGCCAGCCAGAATAGGATCCCTTTATTCCCGCTCTCTGTTTTCTACCAATCAGCCAATGCTCCACCCATGCTAGTAACTTCCCTGTAATTCCATGGGATCTTATCTTGCTAAGCAGCCTAATGTGCGGCACCTTGTCAATGGCCTTCTGAAAATCCAAGTACACCACATCCACTGCATCTCTTTTATCTACCCTGCTTGTAATTTCCTCAAAAAACTGCAGTAGGTTCGTCAGGGAAGATTTTCCTTTCAGGAAACGATGCTGACTTTAGCCTATCTTGTCATGTTCCTCCAGATACTCCATAATCATATCCCTAACAATCGATTCCAACAACCTCCCAACCACTGATGTCAGGCTAACAGGCCTATAGTTTCCTTTCTGCTGCCTCCCACCCTTCTTAAATAGCAGAGTAACATTTGCAATTTTCCAGTCATCCGATACAATGCCAGAATCTATCAGTTCTTAAAAGATCATTATTAGTGCCTTTGCAATCTCTCCAGCTACTTCCTTCAGAACCCAAGGGTGCATTCCATCAGGTCCAGGAGATGTATCCACCCTCAGACTATTAAGCTTCCTGAGCACCTTCTCAGTTGTAATTTTCACTGCACATACTTCACTTCCCTGACACTCTTAAATGTCCGGTATACTGCAGATGTCTTCCACTGTGACTACCATTGCAAAATATGCATTCAGTTCCTCTGCCATCTCTGCGTCTCTCATTACAATATCTCCAGCATCATTTTCTATTGGTCCCATATCTACCCTCAACTCCCTTTTACTCTTTATATACTTAAAAATGCTTTTTGTATCTTCTTTGATATTATTGCCACCTTCCTTTCATAATTCATCTTTTCCTTCCTAATGACCTACTGCAAGCTTTTAAAAGCTTCCCAATCCCCTATCTTGCCACGAGCTTTGGCTTCCTTGTATGCCCTCTCTTTTGCTTTTACTTTGGCTCTAACTTCATTTGTCAGCCACGGTAGCGGCCTTCTTCCATTTCAAAATTTCTTCTTATTTGGAGTATATCTGTCTTGCACGTCCTTCATTTTTCACAGAAGCTCCAGCCATTGCTGCTCTGCTGTCCTTCCTGCTAGTGTCTCTTTCCAGTCAACCTTGGCCAGTTCCCCTCTCATGGCATTGTAATTTCCTTTATTCCGCTAAAATACTGATACATCCAAATTTAGTTTCTCCTTCTCAAATTTCAAAGTGAACTCGATCATATTGTGATCACTGTTCCCTAAGGGTTCCCTAACCTTAGGCTCTCTTATCACCTCTGGATCATTGCACAACACCCAATCCAGCACAGCTGATCCCCTAGTGGGCTCAACAACAAGCTGTTCTAAAAATCCATCCCTGAGGCATTCTACAAATTCTCTCTCTTGAGGTCCAATACTGGCCTGGTTTTCCCAATCTACTTTCATGTTAAAATCCCCAACGATTACCATGACATTGCTCTTCTGACGTGCCTTTTCTCCCTCCTGCTGTAATTTGTAATCCACAACCCGGCTGCTGTTTGGAGGCCTGTATACAACTGCAATTCAGGTCCTTTTATCCTTGCCATTTCTTAACTCAACCCATAGAGACTCTACACCTTCCGATGTCATCCCTTTCTAATGATTTTATATTATTTCTTATACACAGGGCTGCACCACCCCTTCTGCCTACTAAACTATCTTTCCGATATACCATATATACCTTGGACGATCAGCTCCCAATGGCAGCCACCCTTTAGCCAAGTTTCAGAGATGGCCACAACGTCATACTTGCCAACCTGTAGCTGAATTTCAAGATCGTCCATTTTATTTCTTTTGCTGCGTGCTCAAATATAACATTTTCAGTTCAGTATTTGTTGTTTTCTGTTTTCACTGCAGCACACCTCTATTGCCCTGTAACTCATCCTACTGGCTGTGATTATGCCTCATCTCCTGCCTGTCCTTTCTATCATTTCTGAAGCCCTATCACTCCAGTTCCCATCCCCCTGCCAAATTAGCTTAAACCCTCCTGAACAGCTCTATTAAACCTGTCTGCGAGGTTTAATATAAACCCTGCTCCTCAGAATCTTCAACAACTTTTTTGCTACAAATGTAAGGCTCACTGGCTTGTAGTTTCCATCTGAAGCAGAAACAATGTTGAGTATCAGGCATTGTTTGCCTGGTTGGGCCAATAATTTGAAAATTCTGCTAAAGGAGCTTTTGAGGAAAACTTCCTAGTTGATATAACTGTATTTGCCCTGCAGGCAGTTTCATTTGCTTATTCTGGTATTTCTTAGCAATGCATCTGGATATAATTTCATAGCTCATTTTCTGATGGTATTAGGTAATAGAAGCAAAATTTGAGACCAAGCATCTATACCGTCTTTCTTGAGAAAAGTGAAAATTGGACAACTGGCTTTTGCAAGTTAGCACTCATAATTCTCCAAAGAGAAAATGAAGGATCCTGAGATCTATATGTTCATCCTTGATTGACTTCTCATTGAGTAAGATCCCAGGATATGTGCAAAGTCTTATTGTTATAGATTTCACTTTGCATAATATTATGCTGTTGTGAGCAAAGGTTGTGATTTAGATGGCTGATTCTAAAGTTCATTAATTATCGAATAATCTTGAACTAATGCTTATCTCATCTCTCATCTCTTCTCACCCCAATCCCATCTCCCTTTCTACAGAGAAGCAAGATTTCGTTTTACTTGTAGGCACTGAAGAGTACTCCAATACTCCGTTAAAGCCAGTGGGTGTTACACTTAGTCATGTGAATTCAATGGCCTACCTGTGGGGAAACTTTTTATTTAGCAGGTAATATACAGTATGTATCCTTTTTTATGTTGCTTTGAATTCAATCACTGAAGTACCATCATCCACATCAATAAATGATGTCGAAATATATTTGTAATTCCTGTGTATTTTTCATGTTTCTGCATTGGACCACCATAAGATATAGGAGCAGAATTAGGTCTTTTGGCCCATTGAGTTTGCTCTGTCATTTCATCATGGCTGATCGATTTTCCTGTCAGTCCCCAATCTCCTGCCTTCTCCCCATATCCCTTCATGTCCTGACCAATCAAAAATCTATCAACCTCTGCCTTAAATATACATAAAGACTTGGCCTTCACAACTGCATGTGGCAAAGGATTTCACAGATTCACTACTCCCTGGCTTAAAAAATAATTCCTCCTCATCTCCATGCTAAAAGGATGCCACTTAAGACATAGAGTAAGACCTGTATAACACATATGAGCAGGATTAGGCCATTTAGATCATTGAGTTTTCTCTACAATTCCATTATGGCTGATTTATTATCCCTCACAACCCAATTCTCCTGCCTTCTCCCTGAAACCTTTGTGATTAATCACAAACCTATCAACTTCCACTTTAAATATACCCAGTGACTTGGCTTGGAATGATTATGCTTCTCTTAAAGGATATAAATGTTGCCGTTGCTTCTTTTCCCATCAATTCAGAGCAACACACACAAGATACTGGCACAACTCAGTAGGTCAAGCAGTGTCTATAGAAAGGAATAAACGGTTGATGTTTTGGGCTGAAACTCTTCATCAGGGCAAGAAAGGACTGAGGAAGAAATTAAAATAATAAAATTAAATAAATTGCATTTGTTTTAATTTAGATGCTTATTTTAACTTGTTAAACTTTTTGACTGTTTAAAGAAAAACTAGCTTGTGTGGAACAATGACTAACAGAATCAACAAACTCATTCGTAAGGCCAGTGATGTTGTGGGGATAGAACTGGACTCTCTGACGGTGGTGTCTGAAAAGAGGATGCTGTATAAGTTGCGTGCCATCTTGGTCAATGTCTCCCATCCACTACATAATGTACTGGGTGGGCACAGGAGTACATTCGGCCAGAGACTCATTCCTCCAAGATGCAGCACAGAGCGTAATAGGAAGTCATTCCTGCCTGTGGCCATCAAACTTTACAACTCCTCCCTTGGAGGGTCAGACACCCTGAGCTGAGAGGCTGGTCCTGGACTTATTTCATAATGTACATATTACTATTTAGCTATTTATGGTTCTATTACTATTTATTATTTATGGTGCAACTGTAACGAAAACCAATTTCCCCCGGGATCAATAAAGTATGACTATGACTATGACTATGGAAAGCAAACTTCGAGAGGAACTCAGCATTGAATTAGCACATGTGGAGCGAATGTGCTATTACTGCAGAGATGTTGCATTTATATCTTCTCATCCTTTGGGCATCAGTTTGAATGTTTGGATTGTTGGTGAAGTAGTAGAGAGTTGGCTTGTATCAGAAAGAGATACAAACTAACTCTCTACTACTTCACCAACAATCTCAAGTTCAATGAGGAAAAACACATACATTTTTTGATTACGGGAAGTCACTTTGTGTCAACTACCCGTTTTTATGACCTAAGCAGTCATAATTTGTATCTGCTCGAGGGGAAGCTATGGGTTTTATTGACATTATTTAGATAGACTGTGGAATTGGCCCTTCGAGCCACGCTGCTCAGCAATTCCGGATTTAATCCTAGCTTAATCACAGGACAATTTGCAACAACCAATTCACCTACCAGCGGGTACATCTTTGGATTGTGGGAGGAAACCGGAGCACCAGGAAGTCACAGAGAGAATGTACAGTCTCCCTGCAGAAGTGCTGGGAATTGAACTTGGATTGCCTGTACTGTAAAGCGTTGTGCTACCCACCATGCTAGGGTGTCCCCATATTTAAATTTGGCATATATTAGGAAATCAGTGGATGTGTTTATTATTTTGTCTTCCTCATAGAATATTGGTTCATTTTCATAGCTAGAAGGTAAGCTACCAGTACCAATTATTTCACTTTTCGAAGCTTGCTGTTTGGAAGAATTGAAAATCGGCCAGATTTACTGCTTCTTAATACTAACATGCAGTAATTAAAGGGCAAATAATTAAAGATTGAGCAGTTTCAAGTTCCTGGGTGTCAAGATCTCTGAGGATCTAATCCGGTCCCAAAATATTGATGCACTTATAAAGAAGGCAAGACAGTGACTATACTTTATTAGGAGATTGAAAAGCTTTGGTATGTCAACAAATACACTCAAAAACTTGTATAGATGTATTGTGGAGAGCATTCCTACAGGCTGCATCACTGTCTGGTATGGGGGGGCTACTGCACAGGACTGAAAGAAGCTGCAGAGGGTTGTAAATTTAGTCGGCTCCACCTTGGGTACTAGCCCACAAAGTACCCAGGACATCTTCAGGGAGCGGTGTCTCAGAAAGGCAGCGTCCATTATTAAGGACCTCCAGCACCCAGGGCATGCCCTTTTCTCACTGTTACCATCAGGTAGGAGATACAGAAGCCTGAAGGCACACATTCAGCGATTCAGGAACAGCTTCATCCCCTCTGCCATCTGATTCCTAAATGGACGTGGAACTTGTGAACACTACCTCACTTTTTCAATATATATTCTATTTTTTTCACACAATTTTTAATCAATATATGTACTGTAGTTGATTTACTTTATTTATTTTTTACTTTTATTATTTTTTATTTTTTCCCCTTATTTATTTATTTATTTATTTATTTATTTTCTTCTTCTTCTTCTATATTATGTATTGCATTGAACTGGGGCTAAGTTAACAAGTTTCACGACACATGCCGGTGATTATAAACTTGATTCTGATTCTGAAACAGAGCTCTCAATCCTGATAAAATACTGAGCCAATGGTCAAATGACTATTCCTAGAGTTTCATGCCATCATTTGTGGGGCCAGCAAGAGCCAAGGAACAGATTCACTTTCCATCCATAAATGGATACTGAAAAATCACCCTCTGTATCTCAGCAATACTGGCATAAGTTAGCAAATACCTGTTGGAAATCATTCATTTTACAAACGAAACAACTACATGTATGGCCAGTGACCTGGAGTGTGGGGGCAGTCTTTTTCAGTGGTGGAGACCATCATTTATGGTGGAAGGATCCTGCAGCGTCTGGTGGGGAGGCTGTTCTCCCTGGGGAGAATATGCAAGAATGGACAGTGTACAACGAGAGCCCAGCCATTGGGTTTAGTGCACCATTATTGCTTAATAAAACTAGAATATATTGCAGTTGAATACCTGCTTGCTCTTAATGTAGTTGCTTTCACACCACCAAAAATGGTGGAGTTTAATGTGTTTCTGTTGGTTGGATCTAGCTTTCTGATCTACTGGTTTAAGAATCACTCCCTGCCCCCTCCCACCACTCCAAAGCCCAGATCTCAGGCTCTCAGTGAAAATGAGTCATATTTGTTTAATATATTAAATGTATGTAAAATTTGTCTAATAGTGATTATAGTATGTCAGTTATATTCCAGCAAGCAGAACGAAAACAGTAAATATGATTCCGAATTAGTAACGTTTTTGAACTCATGACGTTGAAGTTCAGAGTTCAGTTCCGGCATCCTCTATAAGAAGTTTTATGTTTATACCGAGAGCGTGTGGATTTCTTCTGAGTTCTCTGGTTTCCTCCCACAGTTCAATGGCATACCAGTTAATAGACTATTTGATCATTGTAAATTGTCCTGTGATTAGGCAAGGGTTAAACTAGGTGAGTTGTTGGGCAGTGTGGTTTATTGGGCTGGGAAGGGCTTGTATGGTACTGTATCTCCCTAAACAAAATAAAAACCTTACTAACCACAAGTGTCCAAGATTGGTCATGGTTGAGCCAAAATGTTAATGGTTAAGATGAAAAAAGACCAGACGTAAGCCATCAAAATGAAATGTAATGTGTTTCA
Source organism: Mobula birostris (assembly GCF_030028105.1). Taxonomy (NCBI): domain Eukaryota; kingdom Metazoa; phylum Chordata; class Chondrichthyes; order Myliobatiformes; family Myliobatidae; genus Mobula; species Mobula birostris. The sequence goes on from NC_092379.1 coordinate 13,324,389, forward strand.
TGTCCAGTTGTGTTCTTGAGTGGCAAGGGTTTTAATTGCCAAAAGAGGTTCAGTCGCAGAAATATAAAGGACAATATAAAAACATGAAAGTATATAAAAATAAAAAACACTTACCTGTGTCTTTGTGAAAATACAAAGATGTTAGGAGAAAGGAATGGGAAAATTTACAAGAGGTATCAAATTTAACTCAAAATATCTTGTCAGGAGGAGTGTGTGTCATGAAAATGAGATGCATACCGCAATGTTTTTATACATTTCACATTCCCCAACTTCTTTGAAAAATAGAGCATTATTGCTAAGTACGTGTTTGTTTTGTGGCTAGAAAACTCTGAAGATTGTGCTCTTTAGTATTGGACCCAGTGAAAAGTCTGAAACTAGTAATATTCTTGTTTCAAATTCTCATCACATCTTCCTTTCACTTCTTGCAGAATCTTCTTTTATTTAGATGTGAAAATGTTGGGTACGTGCCACTTTTACTTCCCATCATTTTGTTTTTTTTTACAACAAACTTAACTTTATTTCACAAAAACAAGAGAATCTGTTGATGCTGGAAATCCAAAGCAACACACATACAATGCTGGAAGAACTCAGCAGGCCAGGCAGCACCGATGGAAAAGAGAGTTGAAGTTTCAGGCAGAGACCCTTCATCAGGACTGGGTGATTTGGTTATCACTCCTGTCTTTTTTCAGGATAGCAGCATTTGGGTACCCATTACACCAGTGCTTGTTACTAGCAAGTCCAAACTGCTGTCATTATGCTGATAACTCCATTTCGCAACTAAACCTTCCATTGTTTGTTCATTAAAGCAATGAAGGAGATTGAACCACCGAGACTCCATTTCACCGATTAAGGCTTGTGTTGTTTATGCTCTGTATTTTTCATCCGATCTTTTTCATTTTTGTGTACGGGGAGGGGGATTTGGGGGTTGATGTCCCTGTTGCCTTTTTGTTTGTTTTTTTTTTCTGTAGGAGAAGCTTTTGCATAGTCAATGAAACATAGGCAGACGTCTTTTTGTACCTGGATGGCTTGTTCACAGATCATCCGTAGCATGAAAATTGCATTTCTGGTTCCAGTGTTTTCCACAAAGCCACATTGTTCTTTACTGATTTCTGGTTTTATACAGCGCCTTGCTCTTATCATGATTACTCTGAGAATAATTTTTGCCATGTGGCTCATCAGGCTTATTGTACGATGTAACTCACATTCTGTTGCTCCCTCTTTCTTTGGAAGTGTGACGAACACTGATTTACTTGAACATCCGATAATGTGTGATCAAGATCGGAAATACAAACATTAAACAAGTCAACAAATTCAAATATTTTGGCAGCCTAATAACAATTGATGGCAGGTGCAACACAGATATCAAATACAGAATAGCAATGGTGAAAGAAGCTTTCCAAAAAATGAAGACCATATTAACAGACAGAAAGATGAGCACACACACTAAAAACAGAATACTACAGTGCTACATTTATTCTATCCTGACTTATGGAAGTGAATCCTGGACCATTTCGCCAGCAATGGAAAAGAGACTAGAAGCAGCTGAATTATGGTTCTACAGGAGAGTGTTAAAAATATCACGGACCACACACACATCGAATGAAGAAGTTCTCAGAAGAGCCCAGGCAGTTTGATCACTCATACCAACAATAAGATAAAGACAACTCAGATTCCTAGGGACTCATCATGCAGAAAGGTGAACTAGAAAAACTCATACTCTCTGGAAAGTTCGAGGGGAGCAAACCTAGAGGAAGACCTCAGCTTATGTACATCAAAAGCATAGCCAGGTGGCTACACATCGAGGAAATGGAAGTCATCCAAAAAACGAAGGATAGATCTATATGGAAAACCATGGTCACCAAAGTCCGCATCGGATATGGTACCTAGACAGACAGACAGACAGTAGGAGAGGGTTGGTGGTTTTTCTGCTGTTCTTTCTTGGTTTTGTGTCTATCTGGAGAAAAAAGAATTTCAGAGTTGTATACTTTGATAACAAATGAACCTTTGAACCTTTGAACCTTTGAATGCCTGAAGCCAGGTCCTTAACGTTCAGAGCTATTTGTGACTTTTTCCCCCCCAAAGGGTATCTGTACGCAGGACTGGTCAGCAACTGTCAGCAGGCTGGATGGAGAAAGAGGTGTTTCCCAGTGGAGGTTGGTTGTAGGGGATTTGCAGCCCGTTCTTTAGCTAGAGCCTTGAGCAGTTTGGGCATCGAGGGAGAGAGGAAGAGCTGAGCCATCTGCAGTACCACCGATGCGGCAGAGAGGGCATCAAGATGGATGTGGCTCAAAAGAGGGGAGCCATGGAGTCGTAAGTAGCTAGCCATCTGGACTCAAGCTGGGGTCTGATCAGCCCCAGCTGGGTCACCTGGAGAAGGTTGTATGATGTTGAAAGACCCGAAATACCCGATGATTCCAGGAACATCACTGAAGATGTGTCCAGAAGCATCAGTAGACGTATGTACACAACAGTAATCTGTTCCATCAAAAGTGATTAGCCTTCCTTCAGTTATGCTAGGGACTGGTGTATCAGTAAGTATGATATAAATAGGCAGGAATTACAGCAACATCCAGCATAAATAATTGATATTTCTATGGAATGTGACATACGTTTGGTTGGGAATAGTTATTTTATGCTACATCTTGATTTTATATTTGGTCAGAAAGTCACTGCTATACTGAGCAGGAGGGGAGGCAAGAAATGGAGCTGTTGATGAATGAGGATTTTGAAAACTAATTTAGTGCAAGGAAGCATTGCTGACAAAGTCTCTAAATGCATTTGGCAGAGTAGTGGTGAGTTATCTCTTCGAACTGCTGCAAACCATCTCATAAGAGAACTCCAGCATTGTTGAAAGAAAAGAAGTTCTAATATTTACACTTAGTGACACTGGATGAATATGGTTACCTGGACATTGATTGCATTCACTGTTCATGGGTAAAATATGTGGCTGTGTAGACACCATTTAGTTCCCTGCCAATGGAATACTAAGTTGATGGTTTATTCTCGAGTGGGATGTGACTGAGACCTCACCCAATTTCTGCATCTCTCAGTTCTTTACCGTGTAGTATTCTTCAACAATGTGAATGTGACAACCACGAAACAGCAGTACTTTGGCTTCTGTGAAGGGAAAAGGTTGCATGGAAGAAGGAGGTAACTCCTTAATCACTCAAAATGATGTGAAGTTTTACTCAGTAAGATACCTAGCTTACTGCCCATTAGTTGGCCGGTGGTGTGTCATCAGTATCAGACTTCGAGGCGAGTAGTCTCGGGTTCGAATCCGGCCGGCTCCTTGCATACTTTCCATCCGTGCTGGGTTGAGTGTCGAGCTAGCAACTTGGCCTTGTAAAAACAGACAAATGCTAAGGAAATGGGAAAAAATGCTGCTCGATATGCCACCAGAGGTGAAAAGGAACAACAACTACTGCCCATTACGCCACGGGCATTTTTGTAGTAATGAAGGTCCTCCATCTGTGGCGGTGTTCAGGGCTTCCTTCGTCATGTCAGTAGCTCGGTTTTCACTACTGTCAGTCATGCAAGCCTTGGTGGAGACTCAGGAATACTGTCACACTCAGATGTAGAAGGATTCTTTATTGCTGTTTCTGTAACAATTTTGTTTTACCAGTCATGGTTGTTAGCCCTGAGCTGAACCCCCAAACCTGCAGGATCGGTGGACCACTCTTGGTCTGGCCTCTACCCTTTGACCTGTTTGGCATGGGCGACCCTACCAAGAGCCAAAGCATAAAACTCTGACTCCAGCCAACGTAGATCTCCATGTCATTGAGGCACACAAGCCTTCAAACCATGACAAGATTTTTGTCCTCTTGGAGGCAATAGGGTACATGGTAGGACAAATTTTGTGTGTTAGGGGCCCAGGAGAACCATTAAGTCCAACATGAGAAGGATCTTGTATAAGGTAGCTATACAGTGGACTCTGAACAAAATCTGGAGGAAATTTCATGATCTCACAAGATATATCAAGGTGAACTGAACAACATGTTTATACTTGCAGAGTGCAGATTCCTAGAGAAAGTGTTTTCAGTGTGGAGTTCTGCATTCTTTATGTGAAATACCACTCATTCGGTAAACAGAGATAATGAAGCAAACCATTAAATTAATTACAAACACAAGAAATTGTCAGTCTGTTGCCTCTTCTACTGCAGTGATGAGGCCACACTCAGTTTGGAAGAGCAGCACTTTATATTCTGTCTGCGTAGCCTCCAATCTGATGGCATGAACATTGATTTTGCAAACTTCCAGTAATTGCCTCCCCCTTCACCATTTCCCATTCCCATTAGTCTCTCTCACCTTATCTCCTTTCCTGCCCATCACCTCCCCCCGATGCTCCTCCTCCTTCCCTTTCTTCCATGGTCTTCTGTCCTCTCCTATCAGATTCCCCCTTCTCCAGCCCTTTATCTCTTTCACCAATCAACTTCCCAACTCTTTACTTCACCCCCTCACCCTCTCCCGTTTTCACTTATCGCCTACCATGATGATGGTAGGAAGATGCTGGAATCAATTATAAAAGATGAAATGGCAGCATACCTGTATTTGGATAGCAGTAGCAGGATAGGTCCGAGTCAGCATGGATTTATGAAGGGGAAATCATGCTTGACTAATCTTCTGGAATTTTTTGAGAATGTGACTATGAAAAAGGACATGGGAAAGCCAGTGGATGTAGTGTACCTGGACTTACAGAAAGCCTTTAAGGTCCCACATAGGAGGTTAGTGGGCAAAATTAGAGCAAATGGTATTAGGGGTAGGGTACTGACATGGATAGAACATTGGTTGGCAGACAGGAAACAAAGAGTAGGGATTAATGGGTCCTTTTCAGAATGGCAGGCAGTGACTAGTGGGGTACCGCAAGGCTCCATGCTGGGACCGCAGCTATTTACAATATACATTAATAATTTAGATGAAGGGTTTAAAAGTAACATTAGCAAATTTACAGATGACACAAAGCAGTGTGAAATGTGAGAAGGATGTTATGAGAATGCAGAGTGACTTGGACAGGTTGGGTGAGTGGGCAGATGCATGGCAGATGCAGTTTAATGTGGATAAATGTGAGGTTATCTACTTTGGTGGAAAGAACAGGAAGGCAGATTACTATCTGAATGGTGTCAAGTTAGGAAAAGGGGAAGTACAACGAGACCTAGGTGTCCTTGTTCATCAGTCACTGAAAGTAAGCATGCAGGTACAGCAGGCAGTGAAGAAAGCTAATGGCATATTGGCCTTAACAAGGGGAGTTGAGTATAGGAGCAAAGAGGTCCTTCTGCAGTTGTACAGGGCCCTGGTGAGACCACACCTGGAGTATTGTGTACAGTTTTGGTCTCCAAATTTGAGGAAGGACATTCTAGCTATTGAGGGAGTGCAGCGTAGGTTCACTGGGTTAATTCCTGGGATGGCGGGACTGTCATATGTTGAAAGATTGGAGTGAATGGGCTTGTATACACTGGAATTTAGGAGGATGAGAGGGGATCTGATTGAAACATATAAGATTATTAAGGGATTGGACACGCTAGAGGCAGGAAACGCGTTCCCGATGTTGGGGGAGTCCAGAACCAGAGGCCACAGTTTAAGAATAAGGGGTAGACAATTTAGAACGGAGTTGAGGAAAAACTTTTTCACCCAGAGGGTTGTGGTTCTGTGGAATGCTCTGCCTCAGAAGGCAGTGGAGGCCAATTCTCTGGATTCTTTCAAGAAAGAGTTAGATAGAGCTCTTAAAGATAGTCAAGGGATATGGGGAGAAGGCAGGAAAAGGGTACTGATTGTGGATGAGCAGCCATGATCACAGTGAATGGCGGTGCTGGCTTAAAGGGCTGAATGGCCTACTCCTGCACCTATTGTCTATTGTCTACCACTTTGAATTTCTCCCTCCCCCCCTCCCAGCTTCCTACACTGACTTCTCCTTTTTCTTTCCAGTCCTAATGAAAGGTCTTGGCCTGGAACGTTGGCTGTTTACTCTTTTCCATAGATGCTGCCTGGCCTGCTGAGTTCTTCCAGCATTTTGTGTGTGTTGCATCAAATTAATTAGTTCAGTGATCCTTCCATTCACATGTGAACCTACACAGAAAAAATTGAGGTGATCTTAATTTTCCCAGCTGATTATTAATTTTCTATATTATTGTTCGAGCTTCTACTGCGGAAAGGTACACGGCTTGCGGTTAAGAATTTTATTTTGCAAACTAATGGAAAGTTGCCATTCTATTATGAACTACCTTATATACTGTATGGCTAGTATATGCTTCTGCTCATCTGGAGGATGAGACTGTATGAGCAGGGCCTTTGTTCACTTGCTCAGGCTTTCCTTATTGCACCTCGGGTGCTAGGTTTCTTTATTTCTCCTGATCTGGCAGTACCCACAGTACATGCTTTGCTTGACTATGCAGCATGCAGCACATAATGTCTCCATATCTGCATGATGTGCACTGCAGGTGACCTGAAAATGAATAAGGCAACAAAATCTCATCTTGCAAAGACCAGTGACTGTTTACACTACCAAGTTGGTTCCATGTACATCTTTCATTCTATTTATGTTCTTCTGCTGTGCTTGGAGGAAATATTGACGTGAGAGAAAGGAAAGTAGAAAGTAGTTCATGGCTCCCACAGTTTACCCTTCCAATCTGTGCGGGCTACTGCAAATGTCAGACAGAGCAAACTCCCTATAGATAAAGGAGTCGTGTTTGCTTCCAGGAAGCATGGCATTCATCCTGATGAATTTCTTCTCATGTACCACAATCACCTACACACTGACAGAGTGGAGAGCTTTCCTCTGCACAAAATCCATCTGTGCATTTAAGATAAGATGTTTTAGGCAGCTAAAAGCAGTTGACAAATGCCAGAATAAATAAGGTACCAGCAATCCCAGGAAATTGCAATACCTGGGATCTTACCTGCACATTACTGAAATCAAAGGAGAAAAAAATAAATCTTCATTAATATAGTTTGGAATTTGCAGTATTGTCATTGGGCATTCACTCTCACCTCAGCTGTAGAATTCAGTTCTTTCTCACTATTACTGAAATAAAATTTGGATTTGAATAGTTCCTATAAAACACAAACTGAGCATTGGTGAACAGCTTATTATCAGTGCAGCTTGTTAAGATTTTTGACATTCCATCATTTTGTTGACAGTGGTAGACAGATGGAGAAACAGTTGGATGGATAGGATTTGTTTTTATTTTTCCCAACATAACTAACAGGTAGCTTTCCAGATTTTCAAATAATCATCTTGAATGATAATTCCCTTATTGTGAAGCTGTGACTACTTGTTTGTGGCTGTCTCACATCAGCAAGAACATTAAAAATCTCTCTATCTACCAGGTCAAGTTTCCTTAGAATCTTACAAGTTTGGGTAAGTCCTTATGAATTCCAAGAAATAGAGGCTCTATCTGTCTAGCCTCTGTTGAAAGGACAATCCTATCATCCCAAGAATTATCCTAGTTGTTGTTCTTTGACTGCCTTCAATGCTATTATATCCTTTATCAGATAAAGGTATCAAAACTGTGCACAGTATTTCAAGTTTAGCTTCAGCAACATCCTCTGGAACTATAATCAATCCTCATTATTTTTAATCTCCAATCCCTTTGCAATGAAGACCAATGTGCTGTTTGCCTTCTTAACTATTTGTTAGACCTGCCTGTGCTCTATCCTTTCTGGCCAATAATCTGCTTCATAATTTCACTTACCAAAGTGTATGACCTCCCACTTTCTCACATTTGACTCCATTTGCCAAGCCTTTGCTAATCACTCAAGCTAGCTGTAACCCATTGCAGAATCACATTGCAAATAAATGCCCTTCTACTTATTTTTGTGTCACTGGTAGACTTGGAAACCTGATATTTTCTTCCTCCTTCAGGTCATGAAAACAAAAAAATAAATGGCTGAAGGCCAAGAACGAATCCTAGGGTTACAAACATGAGAAAGTCTGCAGATAGTGGAAATCCCAAAGAACACACACACAATGCTGGAGGAACTCAGCGGGTCAGGCAGTATCTAAGGAAAAGAGTAATTAATTGACGTTCCAGGCTGAGACCCTTGTTTAAGACTCTATAAACGACACTTCACCTGTGAGTCTGTTGGGTTAATACACTATGTCTTGTCCTCCCGTTGTGGTTTCCTGTATATTGGTGATACCCGATGTAGATTGGGAGACCACTTCGCCAAGCGCCAGAAAAAGCGGGATCTCCCAGTAGCCACACATTTTAATTCCACTTCCCATTCCCATTCCAACATGTCCGTCCACGGCCTCCTCTAATGCTGCGATGAGGCCACACTCAGGTTGGAGGAACAACACCTTCTATTCTGTCTGGGTAGCCTCTAACCTGATGGCATGAACATTGATTTCTTGATGCTTCCTCCCACTTCCCACCATTCCCTATTCCTCTTTTCCCTCTCTCACCTTACCTCATTGCCTACCCATCGTCTCCCTCTGGTGCAGTTCTGACTACCTGTTGTAAAGCCCTCTGTTTAGGCACTAGCCTCTTCTGTACCACCTTGTCAAATGCCTTGTGGAAGTCTAAATACATTATATGTATCTAGAGGTTGGTTCGTTGTGGTTGTCGTAGCTGTAGGGAGGAGAGTGGGGTGGGGCGTTAGTCGGGATAAGCTCCTACTAACTATTAAATGCTCCCTATGGGGTATGACAACCAAATTCAGCCTTCAAATGTGGCTTAGCTACGAAGCTTGTCAGAATCATTTCTACTGACCGGAGAAGGGGCAAAGGTGGGTTACTGGTCTGGACAGATGGGTCTTATTAGCTGTGGTTGGCAGCTCATCTAGGAGAAGGAAAACTCTGGTCTCAAAGCTCTGCTGCCATGCGGCTGTATCTACTCATGGGTAATGCTTCGAGAGTAAACAGCGAGGAAAAATCGCGAGCTGGAATCCCAAAGCAGTTCTACCTTGAGTTCAAAGTGGACTGGCAACTCCTGCAATGCTGCTGGTGCCAAACTGTACTGGTCTTTGCCTTTCCTTTAGATTCATGAGCTGCATGGAAAGTGGGAGTCTGCTGCATGGGCATAGGTTGCTCTGCATGTCGTACTGCCCTGGAACGTGTATCAACTGAATGTAGACATGCAGACAGCTGGGACACAACATCCATGATCGCCCCCAACCAACGCAGGGCCTCACATATCTATAGGCTGCTCTCTGTCAACTCTATATGTAACATCATCAAGACTTGGAACAAACTTGTAAAACATTATTTAGCCTCCATAAAACCATGCTTATATGATTATATTCAGTTTTGCTAAAGAATTAATCATGTCCTCTTTGGTTAGTGACACTAGCACATTGTGAATAATAGATGTTAATCTAAATGGCCTGTAGTTCCCCTTCTTGTCGATTCCCTCTTAAACGAAGGAGTCACTTTGGCTGTTTTCCAACCTTCTGCTGTCTTCATGAGACTTGGCAAGTTTGAAAAAAATTCAACCAATTGGTTTACTATTTTTGATTTGATCTATTACTTCTGTTAACCCAGTTTTATGAATTGGCCTGGTTATCATAGCTACCAATTTCCTTGTCCATGTGTCCTTTATGCCTACACCTAACGCTCTTATTTCACAGCCACCTACCTAGCTGCTGGTAAGGGCTCTGTCAAAATGATGGCAAGATTGTGCATCATGCAGCATACCTCCTCATGTTTTGATGCATATGCTGCAGAATAGTTTAGGAACAGCAATCACCATAATATTCTGATTTACAAAATTTTCTGTGTGTGCATGTGTATGTACCTATGCGTGGGTGATGGAGATCCTTACTGATGGATGCTGCCTTTTTGAGGCATCACTCCTTGAAGATATCTTGGATGCTAGGGAGGCTAGTATAAAAAAATATATTTTAAAAAGGGAGGCTAGAGCCCATGATGGAGCTGACTGAGTTTACAACTTCTTGCAGCTTATTTTGATCCTGTGCGGTGCCTCCATACCAGATGGTGATGCAGCCAGTTAGAATGCTCGTACATTTGTACATTTGTAGAAATTTGTATTTGTCTTTGGTGGCTTACCAAATCTCCTCAAATTCCTAATGAAATATAACTGCAGTTGTGCCTTCTTTGCAACTGCATTGATATGTTGTGCCCAGAATAGGTCCTGGGAGATGTTGACACCCAGGAACTTGAAATCGCTCAGTCTTTCCACTTCTGATCCCTTGATAAGGACTGGTGTGTGTTCCCCTGTCTTACCCTTTCTGAAGCCCACGATCAGTTCTTTGGTCTCACTGATGCTGAATGCAAGGTTGTTGCTGTGACATGACTCAACTAGCTGTTACTGTAATGATTCAAGTGTAGTAGACCACCACTGAATAAAATCTTGCTGTCTACTGTTAGGAATCTAGGTATCCACTGTGACACGCTGAAAATGATCAAACATCAGTTGGATAATGAGAGTATTAAATCTCTCTATGATGCAATCTAAAATTTAGATAATTCCTTGTTAATACCAGCATATTTCCCAGACTATCTGATGTTGTTTCTTGCAAACTATTTATAAAATTTAAAAAGACTTGATAAATAACTTATCAAATAGTTTTTCCTGAGGAAAGGTCTTGGCCTGAAATGTCGAGTGTACTCCTTTCCATAGATGCTGCCTGGCCTGCTGAGTTCCTCCAGCATTTTGTGTGTGTTGCTTGATAAATAGTTTGTCAGGACATGAATAGAGATAATATCACTGATGTTACACAGTGTTATAATATATCTTACAGTGTACCAGATAAACATGGAACAGTGCAGCACAGTACAGGTCTTCTGGCTCATGATGTGCCAATCTTTCAACCTATGCCTTGATCAATCTAACCCTTCCCCACTTACATAGCCCATTCTTCTCCATTCTTCTTTCATCCATTGCCCAAGTGAGAGTCTGTTAAATATCCCTAAAGTGTCAGCCGCTATCTCCACCCCCTGTATGGATTCCAGGCAGAAAATGAGCCACACCCCACTATCGTCCAAGTTTAAAGGGGGTGCAGGAATCAGAGCACTGATGAGTTGAAAAGTAATAAATGGGAATGGAACATGTGAACCAGGGTCGTCGTCATCATCATTTCGTGCTGTGTCGTATGTCATGGACGATCATGGTCTGTAGCTCATGGCAACTTTTTCTACAGAAGTGGTTTGCCATTACCTTCTTCTGGGCAGTGTCTCTACATGATGGGTGACCTCAGCCGTTATCAATAAACTTCAGAGATTGTCTGCCTGGCGTTAGTGATAGTATAACCAGGACTTGTGATATACACCAGCTGCTCATACGACCATCCACCATTTGCTCCCGTGGCTTCACCTGACCCTTATTGGGGGTGGGGGGGGGGTGTTGCACTAAGCAGGTATTACACCTTGCCCAAGGGTGACCTTTAGGCTAGGAGAGGGAAGGAGCACCTTGCACCTTCTTTAGTAGAGCTGTATCCCCACCACGCCACCCAGAGTGCTGCTAAGAATTGAAGCTTAGGGACTTGGACCTTGGTGAGAGGGAGAGGAGTGTGAGAGCAAGACTGCTGAATGAGAAAGAAGTATGACAAATATCGGCTGCTAAACCATATAGTGAATCATAATGTGAACCATAAAGACTTTCAAATTGTGTGATATCAGTTTTACTGTATATCCAATTTAACATGAAATAAGAAACATTCATAAAACATAGGAGCAGAATTAGGCCATTCGACCCATTGAGTATGCCCTGCCATTCCAACATGGCTAATTTATTATCCTTTTCAACCCTAATCTCCTACCTTCTTCCCATAATCTTTGTAGTCTTTACAAAACAAGAACCTATCAACCTTCGCTTTAAATATATCCATTGACTTGTCCTCCATACCTGCCTGTGACAATGAATTCCACAGCCTGACTACCTTCTGGCTAAAGAAATTCCTTCTCAGCATCTCTATTTGAAAGTAACATCCTTCTATTCTGAGGCCCTCTGGTCCTAGACTTCCCCATTATAGGAAGCATCCTCTCCACATCTACTGTATCTAGGCTTTTCAATGTTAAATAGGTTTCAATGAGTTCCTCTCCTGTCCTTCCAAACTTCAGCAAGTACCGGTCCAGAGCTATCAAATACTCCTCATATGTTACCCTTTTCATTCCTGAGCTCATTCTCATGAACCTCCTCTAAACCCTCTCGAACACCAGTACATCCTTTCTCAGATAAGGGACCCAAAACTGCTCGTGATACTCCAAGCAACACACAAAATGCTGGAGGAACTCAGCAGGCCAGGCAGCATCTCTGGAAAAGAGTACAGTCGATGTTTCGGGCCAAGACCCTTCAACAGGACTGGAGAATAAAAGATGAGCCAGAGTTGGAAGGTAGGGGTGGGGAGGGAGAAACACAAGGTGATAGGTGAAACCAGGAAGAGCAGAGGGATGAAGTAAAGAGCTGGGGAGTTGATTGGTGAAAGAGATACAGGGCTAGAGAAGGGGGAATCTAATAGGAGAGGACAGAAGGCCATGGAAGAAAGAAAAGGGGGAGGAGCACCAGAGGGAGGCAATGGACAGGCAAGGAGATAAGGTGAGAGAAGTAAAAGGGGATGGTCCGCCATTTCTAATGGGATCCCACCACCAAGCACCTCTTTCCCTCCCCACGCCCCCCCCCACGCCCCCCTCCCACTATCTGCTTTCCGCAGGGATTGCTCCCTACATGACTCCCTTGTCCATTCGTCCCTCTCCATGATCTCCCTCCTGGCACTTATCCTTGTAAGCAGAACAAGTGTTTCAACTGCCCCTCCACTTCCTACCTCACTACTATTCAGAGCCCCAGACAGTCCGTCCAGGTGAGGTGCAATTTTATCTGTGAGTCTGTTGGGGTCATCTATTGATTCCGGTGCTACCCAGTGTGGCTTCCTGTATATCTCTGAGACCCGACATAGATTGGGAGACTGCTTTGCTGAGCACCTATGCTCTGTCTGCCAGAAAAAGCAGGATCTCGTAGTGGCCACCCATTTTAAATCCACTTTCCATTCCCATTCTGACATGTCAATCCATGGCATCCTTTACTGTCATGATGAGGCAACACTCAGGTTGGAGGAGCAGCACCTTGTATTCTATCTGGGTTGCCTCCAACCTGATGGCACGAACATTGATCTCTCGAACTTCCAGTAATGGCCAACCCCTTTTCCCTCTCTCACCTTATCTACTTGCCTGTCCATTGCCTCCCTCTGGTGCTCTTCCCCCTTTTCTTTCTTCCATGGCCTTCTGTCCCCTCCTATTAGATTCCCCCTTCTCCAGCCCTGTTTCTCTTTTACCTCTCAACTTCCCAGCTCTTTACTTCATCCCCACCCCTCTCCCAGTTTCACCTATCACCTTGTGTTTCTCTCCCTCCCTAGCCCCACCTCCTATCTCTAACTTCCCATCATTTTTTCTCTGGTGCTGTTGAAGGATCTTGGCCAGAAATGCCAACTGTACTGTTTTCCATCCATGCTGCCTAGCCTACTGTGTTCCTCTAGCATTTTGTGTGCATTACTTGGATTTCCAGCATCTGCAGATTTTCTCTCATTGACAGTATTCCAAGTGTTGTCTGACCAATGACTTAAATCCTCAGCTTTATTTAAAGATGAATATAAGTTCTGCCTTGCTTTTGACAAATGCAACATGATAGCTCACTGCCCTATTTCTTATGACTTACTTTGTATTTAAAATGATTGTTGAGCCAGAACCTGCAAACAGTATTTTGAAATGTAACAGAATAAATTACTCAATTATAAAAACTTTGCTTTTTTTTTAGTTACAATCTTGGCACCACATGGCTTGCTGTACCAAAGGTTCCACCTCATACCTTCATCAAATTTTTTATCCATTCTTGGAATGGCGATTTTATCTTTATGACTAATAACGAAGAGGTAGGTGATGCATGTGTTGTTTAGTTCAATTTCACACAACACATAAAATTATGAAATTGCAGAATGAGCAGATTATTTAGCACATGAAGTTGATTCCTTTGAATGATCACATGTAGTTTATATTATCATGCTGTGCACCAATTTCTTTTGGTTCCTCAAATTATTCTCTCAGTTGTAGCTTTTCGCATTTCCTCCTCATTAGGATGAATGGATAAAAAGCAAAAACGATTCGTTTTTTTAATTTGTCCAGTTGCAATTTCGCAAATAATGAGTTTGAGAGTTTCTATAGTATCCACAACTTTCCTGTAGTGAGATGACCAGAAATGAACACAATACTCCAAGTGGGGTCTAAATAAGGTCTTATATAGCTGTAACGTTACCTCACGGCTCTTGAACTCAATCCCATGGTTGATGAAAATCAACACACCATACTCCTATTAACAACACTGTCAATCTGCCCAGCAGCTTTGAGTGTCCTATGGACATGGACCCCAAGATCTTGCTGATCTTCCACACTGCCAAACGTCTTACTATTAATATTATATTCTGTCTTCAAATTTGACCTACCGAAATGAACCACTTCACACTTACCTGAGTTGAATTCCATCTGTCACTTCTCAGCCTAGTTCTGCATTGTATCGATGTCCCACTGTAACCTCCAGACTATCCACAACACTCCCAACTTTTGTATCATCAAGAAACTTACAAGCACATCCTTCTATTTCCTCATCCAGGTCATTTATAAAAATCACAAAGAGGAGAGATCCCAGCACAGATTCCTGCAGAACATCATTGGTCACTGCCCTCCAAGCAGAATACGAACCATCCACAACCACCATTTTCCTCCTGTGAGCAAGCCAATTCTGGGTCCACAAAGGAAGATCTCCTTGAATCCCATGCCTCATTACTTTCTGAATGAGCCTCACAGGGGAACCTTATCAAATGCCCTACTAAAATCCATATACACTACATCCACTGCTCTAGCTTCATTAATGTGTTTTGTTACATCCTTAAAGAATTCAATCAGGTTTGTAAGGCATGATCTTCCCTTGACAAAGCCATGCTGACTATGCCTAATCAGATTATATCTCTCCAAAAGCCCATAAATCCTGCTTCTCAGGATCTTCTCTAACAACTTGCTTACCTTTGAAGTAAGACCTCAGTTTCTTTGAACGACCTCCATTGTTTTCTTTGTTTTGTGGCTATCTGGAGAAGACGAATCTCGGAGTTGTATACTGCATACATACTTTGTTAATAAATGAACCTTTGAACCTTTGATAAAAACTTTGCCAGTAATACTAAATAAAGGATTGAGGTTAAGTCCCTCGTGTTACTAAACTTCAAAGCAAAATCATATATAATTCTGGTTTCACAACTACAGTGAGGATATGGTAGCAATAGAGATAAAAGCAGAAGAAATTTACACAGTGTTGCCTTGAATGGAGGCTATAATTATAAGGAGAGATTTAAATGTTTGATTTTATTCTCACTAGAATATAGAGGGATGAGGGATAACCTTATAGAGGATTACATAAGGGGAAGAGATAAGATAGAGAGTCAGAATCTTTTACCCAGGGCAGCAAAGTATAGATCTAGAGGGCATAGGGTTAAGAAGACAGGGGAGAAATTTAAAGGGGATTACGAGGTACCCTTTTCAGAGCACAGTGGTTACCTACAACAAGTGCTATCTACAATAGCAAGTGTTAACAAGTGTTATCTACAATAAGGTGGTAGAAGCAATGTTTAAAAGGCATGTGGACAGGTCCTTGAATAGGAAAGGCATAGGGAGATAAGGCAAATAGGATTATTGTGTGTAAACTGGTATTGATGAGATGGGCCTTAAGAGCCTACTTCTGTGCTTTATGACTCTATGGATCAATGATTGTGTGGTTTTAATTTTACTGAGTTTTAGTGTAGATTTTAATTTAAAATAGAAGACTGACTATCATTGGATTCTTGTTGAAATTACCTGGACTCAGAAATAGGAAGCCTGATGCAACTTCTTCTGAGAATAGAGCAAGTTTGAAAAAGATGAAGAAGACACAGATAGAAAAATTACTTCCAAGTGAAAGAGGTGGAGGAAAGCACGGAGGATGGAACCAGAAAGTTTAAAACCACACTTCTCCTACAGCTTTACTGAAAATCAATTTACAAGGTGCTTACATTTAATCAAGTAGGTGATTAGCCCAAAAGGAGGTCAGTTTTAAGTATTGGGATACTTGGGTGCCTATGGCATCCAAGACAATCACTTAGTTCCCTACTCCCCCGACCTTTTACTTCTTCTCACCTGCCAATTACTTCCCCTGGGTCCCGTCCTCCTTCCTTTTTCCTATGGACAACTCTTCTCTCCTACTAGATTCATTCTCTTCCAGCCCTTGACCTTTCCCACCCACCTGGCTTCATCCATCACCTTCCCCACCCCCCATCTTTTTAATTCTTGCATCTTCCCTCATCTTTCTCAGTCCTGAAGAAAGGTCTAGGCCTGAAACGTCAATTTGTTGTTTTTTTCCCATAGATGCTGCCTGGCCTGCTGAGAACTCCAGCATTTTCTGTGTGTTGCTTTGGATTTATCAGTATCTGCAGACTTTCTTGTGTTTACACTTAGTTCTTAATTGAGGTCACATAGTTATTGAAATTAAACAGGTACTATGAGATAGAAGTGTCTTTTACAGAACCAGAATTTTTCTTTAGTTCGGAAAAAAGGTAATGAAAGGTAATTGTTCCAAGGCACTAGCTCTTAACAAAGCTGTTAGTGATTTTTGGATTTAGCAAATGGCTTTGGCTACCAGTCTTCTACCTTTGAATATGTGTTGTAGATTTTATTTGGAGTACAGGTCTGAACAATGGGTTCCTCAAACCTATGAATCCCAGTCGAGACGATGCTTGCATCTGTGATATGGATGTGAATCAGGAGGTGTGAAGTTTGTATGTAGTTTCAAAAGAAAGCATTGTCTATACTTTGTAAATATAGTATTGTCCTTTGTGTTTAACACATAAAATATTGAGCCTTACGTCGGGCCAGCAGACCTTTCCACTGAAAGCGTCTCTGTATGATGCCCGCTGTACCGTTTTGTTGAGTAAAGAAGCTGTTTTGTATCTACCAGGAATTTTCTCTGGTGATTTCATTCACACAACAACAGAAGCTGTTTGTCTCGCTTGTACTTTAGACTTTACTGCATTTTCCTGCAGTTTTTATTTTGCAGTTGGCTTTATCAAGGACTCAGAGGATTCATTCTTGTTGAAATTAAAAGATATTTTATTTTGCGTAGTACTTTACCGAGGGCTCAGAGAAAGCTTTCATTCATGCAGAAGCCTGTGGGTTTTGCTTAAGTGGGTTTGAATGACACATGGAGATGCAGCTTTCCCTTCACTAATAGAAAGTGAAAAGAATTGCCCTGCTCTGAACATGGTAAAGTGCAATCAATTAGTCAGTACCCACCACTGGCTTATGTACACTTACACAGGTACTGGTATTGCTACATACCAAACAACTTCCAGCAGCAAGGAATGGATCAAAAAACTTAACACTCGGTTACACTTTATCATTTTCTTTTCAACTCCCATTAAATAAATCAAAGATGGCTATGGATCAAATTACAATCAGAACCAGGTTCAATATCACTGACATATGTCGTGAAATTTATTGTTCTGCCCATTGTGGCACATCGGGAGGCAACCCTGCCATTTCTTTAGCGTTTGTCTGTTTTTTTTATGAGGCCGAGTTGCTAGCTCAGTGCTCAGCCCAGCACAGTGGAAAGCGTGCAGGGAACTGGGCCCATTTGAACCCAGGACCACTCACCTCGAAGTCCGGCACAGATGCCACTGCACAACTGGCCGGCTAATATTAGAGGTACAAAAATGGAAATAACAAAGTGTTCATGGGTTCAATGTCCGTTCAAAAAATGGATAGCAAAGGGGAAGAATCCGTTCCTCCATCGTTGAGTGTTTGGCTTCGGACTCCTGTATCCCCTTCCTGATGGTAGCAATGAGAAGAAGGCATGACCTGGATGATGGGGGTCCTTAATGATGGATCCTGCCTTTTTGATTCATTGCTCCTGGATACTACGGAGGCTAGTGCCCCTGATGGAGCTGACTAAGTTTACAACTTTCTGCAGCTTACTTTGATCCTGTGCTGTAGCAGCCACCCTCCACTCTAGCCAGTTAGCGTAATCTCCATGGTACACCTGTAGAAATTTGTGTGTCTTTGACGACATACCAAATCTGAGCAAACTCAGATGAAGGCACATACAGCCTAATGTTGTCAAGATTTCTTTCTTGGTCAACTTTATTTGCTGTAGATTGGAACTATCAAGAACTAATGCTGCCAAATGGCTAAACCCTAATCACTGCAGTTTACCAACACAACGACTATTCTGATCACAGCACTAAAGTGGTCATTTTCAGTTCTTACTGTGTTCTTGCTAAAATTGTGTATAATTTATGTTTTTCTTATAAATACTGCTTTTGTAATCTGTGTCTGCCATGCTGCTGCAAGTAAATTTTAATTGCATGTGAGGATATGACCATAACACCATGAGACATGGGAGCAAAATTAGGCCATTTGGCCCATCGAGTCTGCTTCGCCACTTCATGGCTGATCCAATTTTCCTCTCAGACCCAAACTCCTGCCTTCTCCCTATATCCCTTCATGCTCTGACTAATCAAGAATCTATCAACCTCTGCCTTTAAATACACCCAATGACTTGGCCTCCACAGCTGCCTGTGTCAATGGATTCCACAGATTCACTACTCTCTGGCTAAAGAAATTCCTCCTCATCTCCATCCTAAAATGACACCCTCTGTCATTTGCTGTGTCTTCTGGTCTTAGACTCTCCCACAATAGGAAACGTCCACTCTATCAAGGCCATTGATCATTTGATAGGTTTCAATTAAGTCACTCCTCATTCTTCTGAATTCCAGTGAATACAGACCCTCAGCCATTAAATGCTCTTCATATGACAAGTCATTCAACTCTGGAATCATTTTCGTGAACCTCCTTTGAACCCTCTCCAGTTTCATCACATCCTTTCTAAGATAAGGGGCCCAAAACTACGCACAGTACTCCAAATGAGGCCTCACCAGTGCTTTATAAATTCTCAACATTACATCCTTGCTTTTATATTTTAGTCCTTTTGAAATGAATGCTAACATCACATTTGCCATCCCCGCTACAACTCAACCTGCAAAATAACCTTTAGGGAATCCTGCACAAGGACTCCCAAATCCCTTTGTACCTCAGATTTTTGTATTTTATAGTCAACCCTTTCATTTCTTCGACCAAATTGCATGACCGTACACTTCCCGATGCTGTATTCCATCTGCCACTTCTTTGCCCATTCTCCTAATCTGTCTGAGTATCCTCTGTTTCCTCAAAACTTCATGTCCCTCCACAAGTTTTTCTATTGTCTGCAAACTTGGCAACAAAGTCTTCAATTCTATCATCCAAATAGTTGAAATATAACATAAGCAGAATCAGTCCCAACACAGAATTCTGTGGAACACCATTAGTCACTGACAGCCAGCTAGAAAAAGCTCCCTTTATTCCCACTCTTTGCCTCCTGCCAGTCAGCCACTGTTTTATCCATGCTAGAATCATTCCTGTAATACCACAGGCTCGTAGCTTGTTTAGCAGCCTCATGTATGGCAGCTTGTCAAAGGCCTTCTGAAAATCCAAGTACGCAACATCAACTGATTCTCCTTTGTCAATCCTGTTTGTTATTTCAAGGCAAGATATTTCCTTGAGGAAACCATGCTGTTTATGGCCTATTTTATCAATTGCCTCCAACTACCCCAAAACCACATCCTTAACAATCGACTCCAACATCTTCCTAATCACTGAGGTCAGATTAGCTGGCCTATAATTTCCTTTCTTCTGCCTCTATATGACAATAAATCACTTTGATGGGAGCAATATCTTGCTGCTTGTATAATGCCAAAATGTCAGTGGGATCACCAAATTTCTACGTAGCTTGAAACTGAGGATGTGACCTTTGTTGGCAGAGAGAAGCAGGCAGCAACACGAGTTTTTTTTCTGTAGTGTAAAGTGAATATTTTGTCTTGTGTAATCCTTGAAGATGAAGTCAGGTTTATTGTTAAATGCACAAGGTCCCCTGGGATCTTCTATTGTATCCTGTGCTCCCGGTGTGGCCTTCTGTATATCAGTGAGATCCGACGTATATTGGGAGACCGCTTCACTGAGCACCTACACGCCATCTGCCAGAAAAGCAGGATCTCCCAGTGGCCTCCCATTTTAACTTTAATTTTACTTTCCATTCCCATTCCAACACGTCATTCTATGGCCTTCTCAACTGCTGCGATGAGGCAATGCTCAGGTTGGAGGAATAACACCTTATATTCCATTTGGGTAGCTACCAACCTGATGGCAAGAACATCAATTTCTTGAACTTCCAGTAATGTACCCCCCCCCCCAACTCTCCTTCACCATTCCCCATTCCCATTTCCGTCTCTCACCTTATCTCCTTACCTGTCCATCACCTCCCTGTGGTGCTCCTCCCCCTTCCCTTTCTTCCGTAGCCCTCTGTCCTCTCCTATCAGATTGCCCCTTCTCCAGCGCTTTATCTCTTACACCAATCGACTTCCCAGCTCTCTACTTCACCCCTCCCTCTCTCCCATTTTCACTACCACCTAGTATGTTGTATTTCTTCCTCCCCTTTCCTCCACCTTCTTACTCTGACTTCTCATCTTTTTTTTCTCCAGTCCTGAAGAAGGGTCTCAGCTCGAGACATCGATTGTTTACTCTTTTACCATAGATGCTGCCTGACCTGCTGAGTTCCTCCGGCATTTTGTGTGTGTGTGTGTGTGTGTGTTGTTTGGAATTCCAGCATCCGTGGATTCTCATTTACAATTAGAACAAAAATAGACAAAGTCCATTGTACTGTACAGTGGTCAAAGTGGTTAAAGGGTTGTTAAAATCCAGTGATTAAGATTGTGCTGTTGGTTCAAGAACTGAGTAGTTGAGGTGGATATAGCTGTTCTTGAACTTGGTGTTATTGAACCAGGGCATCAGGCTTCTGTGCCTCCTGTCTGATGGTCATCATCATGGTCATCATCAGGTGCCATGCCCAGTTTGAGTTTGACTGCCATGGCCCACACACTCCTGTTCCGGGTCAAGTGGATCAATTCACTGGTATCCATTTCCAGTTCTCTGGCTGCTGTCTCCATCATCATTTGTCCTTGCCTTCCTTTTGCTTTCTTCCCTTCAATCTTTCCCATAATTACTGTGCTTTCTAACTCCTCTTTCCTAATCACATGTCCAGCGAAGTTACGTTGCCTTTGCATGATCTTGTACATTATTTCTCCTTTTGTGCTTGCTCTGTTCATGACATCCTTGTTAGATATCCATTGATATTCTTTGCATCCTCCTCCAAAACCACATCTTTGCTGCTTCAATTCATTTCCTCATGTTACTAGATACTGTCCAACATTCTGATCCATATAGCATAACTGGATAAATGTAACATTTCAGTACTGTGAGGTGGGTTGTCATGCTTAGTTTAGTGTTGGTCAGTATACTCTTCATTCTTGTAAAGGAGTCTTTTGCCATCCCTATTCTTCTTTTGATGTCCATGTCGCACCTGCCATCTGATGTCACGCAGCTTTCTAAGTAGCAAAAGTTCTGTACTTGTTTTATGTCTTCCCCGTTTACTCTCAGCCTGCAGATAGGATTCTCCTTCTTTTCGGATATTACCATACATTCTGTCTTTTTGCAATTGATAGATAGACCCATTTTTTCACTTTCTTCAACAACTATATCAATTAAGTTGTGTAGTTCTTCCTCCGTACTTGCAATTAACACAGTGTGTAGCTGCAAGCAAATGGCATGGTCCGGATGGTGAGTATCTTTGATGATGGATGTTGCCTTTTTGAGTCATCACCTCCTGTAGATACTACGAATGGTGGGAGAGACGTGCCCATGATGTACTGGGCAGAATCCGTGACTCCTTGCAGCTTCGTCCATTCTGCCAATTTGAATTGCCATATCAGACCACGATGCTACCAGTCAGGACACTTTCAATAATACATCTATAGAAGTTTGTTGGAGTATTAAGTAACAAGCTGAACTTTGTCAATCTCCTTTGAAAAGATGCTGCCTTGTGATTGCATCTATGCAACTCTGAACAGGTTAACGGCCAGGAATTTAAAGCTGCTGATTCTCTCCACCGCTGATCTGCCACTGTAGACTGGTGGATGCTCACTCTCCTTCCCCTTCCAGAGTCAACAATCAGCTCTTTAGTTTTAGTGATGTTGGGCGAGAGGTTGTTGTTGCAGCACATTCAGCCACTATCTTGGTCCGGTAAACTGACTCAACGCCACCTGTGATTTGAATTTAGAGTTTATTTAAATCTTACATCCATCCCACAACATGAGGGAGTAAAAATCTTTGCGTTTTGACTCTGTTGCAATGTACATACATGTGAATTTTAAAGTTTCATGGCGTGTAGTAAGAAGCTGTCCTGCAGCCTATTGATCCTAGCTTTAATGCTGTGGTAGCGTTTGCCAGACGGAAGCAGCTGAAACAGTTTATGGTTGGGGTGACTGGTGTCCCCGATGATCTTCCAGGTCTTCTTTCTGCACCTGCTGCTGTAAGTGTCCTCAATGGAGGGAAGTACACGTCCACAGATGCGCTGGGCTGTCTGTACCACTCTCTGCAGTGCCCAGCGATCAAGGTTGGTTCAGTTCCCATACCAGGCGGTGATACAGCCAGTCAGGATGCTCTCAATGGTGCCGCTGTAGAGGGTCTTGAGGTTTCAGGGGTCCATGCCGAACTTCTTCACTGGCCTGAGGTAGAAGAGACTCTGTTGTGCTTTTTTTTGCCACACAGCTGGTGTGTACAGTCCAGGTGAGATCACCGGTGATGTGTATACTGAGGAACTTGAAACTGCTCACCCATTTGTATCTTTGATGAATTTGTACATGGTTTAACCATGCAATCGTGTGTGTAAAGGTGGTAGAGCTGGGGACTAAGCATGCAGCCTTATGATGCAGAAGTGTCTATGCCAGAATTCAATCCCCACTAAAGTCTACTGATGAGAAAGCTAAGTATACAGTTGCAGAGAGCAGTGCAGGGGCCCAGGAGCTGACGACTGATGGTTAGTTTGGATGGGATGATGGTGTTGAGTGCTGAGCTGAAATTGATGAACAACAGCCTGACATACAAGTTCCTGTTGTCCAGATGGTCCAGGAGCCGGAGGAATTCCATCTGCTGTTGACCTTTTATGTCTGTAGGCAAATTGAAGTGTATCCAGATCATCCGCTGGGGCAGAAGTTGATTCATGCCATAACTAACCTCTCGAAACATTTCATTACATTTGAAGTAAGTGTGACTGGACAGTAGTTATCGAGGCATGTAACCACACTCATCTTAGGTGATGGTGCAACAGCACATTTTTCAAGCAGATAGGAACCTCAGACCACAGAAATGAGAGGTTGAACGGGTCCTGAAATAATTCAGCCGTTTGGTCCACACAGATCTTGAGTAGTCAGTTAGGTACGCCATCTGGACAAGATGCCTTTTGTGGATCCGACCTCAACAGAAGCAGACGATATTCATCAAACAAAATTGGTTCCTTCTCCTTAACAGGCCTTTGGTTTGTAGCAATTTCAGCAATTGTATAGTTATGTGCATGTTATGCTGGCAATATTGTTCTGGATTAATCATTTTGTGCTGGTTTTTTGCAACCAAATGTTCATGAAAATTTGGCTGTTGGACTAGTTGCCCCTTCTGGTGTGACTTGTGGCTCAATTTCTGCAACCAGTGACCTCATAAATGATATGACTGAGTGAACAATCAGCATCTAATGATAACACTTCTGTTCCCTGAGCTATCGATGAGGAGTGCTGTAGAATATCACTGAGCTGGTGTTTTCTTCCCCCTTCCTTTTCTGTCCTGGTGAAGGGTCTTGGTCAAAAACAGACTCTTGGTTCCTGGAATAATTCAGAAGATGTATACCTCGGATGGCTGGTGATTAGGCTGAGCTGTTCTCCGATCTTGGCGATTTACTTCCAAATGTTTCATCACCATGTGGGGAGACATTGTCATTGTGATGCGTCTTCGTCATCGATGTTGCCTGACCTGGTGAGTTCCTCTAGCACTTTAGTGTGTGTTACTCTGGCTTTCCACACTGTGGAAATTCTTGTTTTGTACTGGTGTTTTACTGCCTACTTCATTAATATAACACAATTACCGAAACAAATTAAGGAGGAGTTGAAGTAATCTGGATTCAGCCATTTGAAGACCAGCTCCACTAAAAAGCAACTCTTGAATTTCCATGTACCACTTGCCACACACACCTTAATAACTACAAACATATCATTTTCTTTTATTCAACAACCTTTGATGCAGAAAATTGGACTTTGTACTGCTCATTTTTTGAGATGCTACCTGCCTTTTAATATTTTGAATAAGGAGTCTGAGATAGACAAGCACACTTCTGAAGTAAGGGTATATAGTGATTTCAGTGTCTGCATCAAACTGCTTCTGGCAGTATATAGACTGGGCAGATTATGACCCCAGTTAGCATACAAAGCTAATTTTGAGTCGGCTTTATTATGTTCAAATTCATTGTCCTTACGTAGATACTACTGTGTCCCAGCTGGGCTGAATGTGCGTTTAACAGCATGACGACTCTGATGGGTTTCCAGTAAATTCTCCTTTCTGAATTCGAACATTAAAAGCAGAGGGGGTGCTGATGTAGCTGGATGTTGTGTAAAGAGAAGCAGGTGTTTGGAAATTGCTTCACCAAGTTTTGTACCTGAAACTTTTAACTTTTCTTGTTCCACAGATGTTCCTAATCTAAGCGTTACCAACATTTTTCAGTTCTGTTTCAGATTTCCCGCATCTGCATTTTTAAAATATTTTAAATGATTTATGAATAAACACAGTTCTGTGTATTTGAAAACAGGTTTAGCCCCGGTATTGTACTGACACCTGACTTTCCAGTGGAATTTTTGTTTGCACTGGAATATACCTCCAAGAGGATCAACAATGGTTTAACACCAAAATTCATCCTAGTATGGCTTTCAACTTTCCTAGTCTAAAAACAACAGTTCTTATTTACTCAAAGAGAGCCTAACTCTTACTAGCATTTCACCCAAAATCATTCTGTTTCAGATCCATCAGCAATCAAGCTAAGTTCTTTGTCTTTACTAAAATTGACGATGTTCTGCAACCACAAATGTCATGTATGTGCATGGACTGTTTTGTCTCTAACCAAGGTCATTATCTCTCTCAGATTCCTGGTTTTGGATCATTCCAGGCAAAGAAAAGGAAGTTGGAATACAGTGTAGGGAAGTGTGGAGTTATGCACTTTAGTAGGAGGAATAAAATGTAGACAACTTTCTAAACAGTAAGAAAATTCAGAAATCAAAGGTGCAAAGGCACTTGGAAGTCCTAGTTCGGGATTCCCTTAATGTTAAATTAGTAAAAAAAGGTAAATGTGATGTTAGCATTCATTTTGAGAAGACTAGAATATAAAGCTCCATCAGCTTTATAGACTAGACCATAAGACCACAAGACAAAGGAGCAGAAGTCGGCCATTCGGCCTATCAAGTCTGCTCCACCATTTTATCATGAGCTGATCCATTCTCCCATTTAGTCCCACTCCCCGGCCTTCTCACCATAACCTTTGATGCCCTGGCTACTCAGATACTTACCAATCTCTGCCTTAAATACACCCAATGACTTGGCCTCCACTGCCGCGGTGGAGCTGTGGCATTTAGAATATTGTGAGCAATTTTGGACTCCATATCTGAGGAAGGATGTGCTGAGAGGTTCCAGGGGAGGTTTACAGGAATTATCCCAGGAATGAAAGGCTTAATGCTTGAGGAGCATCTGATGTTTCTGGGCCTGTACTTGATGGAGTTTAGAAGGATGAGATGGGGTCTCATAGAAACCTAATGGATACTAAAAGGCCTGCCTAAAGTAGATGTGGAGAGGATGTCCATAATGTCTTTAAGAAGGGAGGAAGGCAAAAGAAAGGAAATTATAGGCCGGTTAGCCTAACCTCAGTGGTTGGGAAAGTGTTGTAGTCTATTATTATGGATGAGGTTTTGAACTACTTGGAGACTAGTGACATAATAAGTAAAAGTTAGCATGGTTTCTGTAAAGGAAATTTTGCCTGACATATCTATTAAGAGTTCTTTGAGGAAGTAACAAGCAGGGTGGACAAAAGAAAGGCAGTGGATGTCATTAACTTGGATTTCCAGAAGGCGTTTGATAAGGAGCCACGCATGAGGTTGCTTAACAAGATAAGAGCATATAGTGTTGCAGGAAAGATGCTGGCATGGATAGAGGAATGGCTCTCAGACAGGAGGCAGCGAGTGGGAATAAAAGAGACCTTTTCTGGTTGGCTGTCAGTGACTAGTGGTGTTCCTCAGGAGTCAGTTTTGGAACCGTTGCTTTTCACATTGTTTGTCAATGATTTGGATAATGGAATTGATAGCTTTGTGGCAAAGTTTGTGGATGATATGAAGATAGGTGGAGGGGTAGGTAGTGTTGAGGAAGCATTGTGATTGCAGCAGGACTTAGACTAATTGGTAGAATGGGCAAAAATGTGGCAGATGGAATACAGTGTTGGGAAATGTATGATTATGCATTTTGGTAAAGGAAACAATAGTGCGGACTATTATCTAAATGAGGAGAATGTTCAAACATCAGATATGCAGAGGGACTCGGGAGTCCTCGTGCAAGACTCCCACAAGGTTAATTTACAGGTTGGGTCTGTGGTGAAGAAGGAAAATGCAATGTTGGCATTTATTTCAAGCGGAACAAAATATAAAAGCAAGGTGATAATGCTGAGCCTTTATAAGACACTAGTCAGGCCGCACTTAGAGTATTGTCAACAGTTTTGGGCCCAATATCTCAGGAAGGATGTGCTGTTATTGGAGAGAATTCAGAGGAGGTTCTCGAGGATGATTCCAGGAATAAAGGGGTTAACATATGAGGAGTGTTTAGCAGCTTTGGGCCTGTACTCACTGGAATTTAGAAGAATGCGGGTGGACCTCATTGAAACCTACCGAATGTTGAAAGAACTAGATAGGGTGGATGTGGAGAGGATATTTCCTATGGTGGGGGTATCCAGAACTAGAGGGCACAGCCCCAAAATTGATAGATGGCCCTTTAGAACAGAGGTAACGAGGAAGATGTTTTGTCAGAGAGTAGTAAATCTGTGGAATGCTTTGCCACAGACTGTGGTGGAGGCCAAGTCCGTAGGTATATTTAAGGTGGAAGTTGATCGTTTCCTGATCGGTCAGGGCATCAAACAACATGGTGAGAAAGCAGGTGTAGGGGGTTGAGTGGGATCTGGGATCAGCCATGGTGCGATAACAGAGCAGACTCGATGGGCTGAAAATCCTAATTCTGCTCCTATGTCTTATGGTCTTAGAAGTAGGAGAGCCTATGACCAGAGGGCAGACCCTCAGAATAAAGGGACATCTCTTTAAAACTGAGATAAGGGGGAATTTCTTCTGCCAGAAAGTGGTGAATTTGTGGAATTTATTGTCAACAGGGCTATGTAGGCAAAGTCATTGGGTGTATTTAAAGCATAAATTAACAGGGTTTTGATTGGTAAGGTGACTAAAGGTTCTAGGAAGAAGGCAGGAGAAAAAAAAAAGTCAGCTATGATTTAATGGTGAACCAGACTTGATAGGCCAGATGGTCTACTTTTGCTCTTATATCTTAATGATGGGTGCTATATATGTTGTGCTTTGTTCTTTTTGAGTGACGACTGCCAAAGTCATAGCTAGAAAGCTAGAAGCCTGCAGCTGTAAAACCTTGCTTTCATTAGGAGAGTAGCTTGTGATGAATCCGTCACACAGCAGCATTAGACAGGGAACCTGACTGAAGACAGTGAAGTTCAGGAGACTTTTGCACACAACTTTTCAGCACCATTACAATGTATTACAGTGCCTTCAAAGATCAGATCTTTGGAGGGTTCAGCAAGCACCAGTGCTTCACTTCACAGAAAAAGATAGATTGATATCTGCCAAGTGCTGCAGCAACAATTGTAACTTCTGAATAGAGCTCAGCAGAAATACCTGTAGCTATCAACATTTATCTGCCTGATTAAGTCCTTTGTGTAGCTCAAAGTATAAAAAATATCCTATTCTCTTGCATGGCAGCAGTTTTGCTCCTTTGTCTTCCTGCCTGGGTTCATTTTACAATGTTCTTTCTGTCTCGCCATATTCAAATCCCTTCTCTGTGTTCATCAGTCTCGTTTGCCAACTGCCAATATAAAATTAATTGATGGTCTCATTTTCAAAGGTTCAAAAGGTTCAAAGCTTCATTTATTATCGAAGAATGCATGCAGTATACAACTCTGATATTCATCTTCTCCAGATAGCCATGAAATAGAGAAAACCATGGATGTCATTCAAAGAGAAGCAGTAAATTCACCCTGCCACACACCAATAAGTGACAACATGATCATCAAAGTCTCAAACCCTACTCCCCCCGCACAAAACACAACAAAAACATTGACCCCCCAAACTCCCGCTCCCCTTGCACAAAATGCAAAGAAACCCCCCATCCCCCTCCCCCGCACAAAAAGACTATGAGAAAGAAATGGCGAAAACACAGCATATAAAACTATAAGCCTGGAAAACATCCATAGTCTAATCCATAATCGCAGAACCTCAGTAACATCCTCTGGCATCGTCAAAAGAGAGAGAGACAGACGCCACTTGAACTCAGAGGCCTACCTGCTGGGCCTGGTGAGCCACCACACAGTCTCCTTTCCTGGCAGCAGTGATCAAAAGGCAGGCAGTCCCCATCGCCATTTCCTCTGCTTTCACTATGAAGGTTTCAGTTCTAGGATGTGTGAATAAAAAATGCAAAATAAATCTTAGAGTGTATGTTTGGTTACCCAGTTTCAGTCAAAAGTGAAACGTTACCCTAAGTAAAAGGCCCACGATTGGAACTCAATTCCTGACCAAACTACTTTGGCCAAAATGCTCTTTATCCAACAACTCCCCATTGGACTTCTCCTGGACCTAGCTCCATCTAGGGAAGCCCTGCTCTGTGATGGCCTGGCCCCAGACTTGGCCTGCTCCATACTGGTGGAATATGTAAAATAAAGACATTTGCTTACACAAGGCGCACTCAGTAATAAAGAATGCCTTGGGTCTGAGGCACCACTGAAATCTCCTGCTGTATGCTCCTGACCAAATGGTTACAAGAGGAAAATCCACTTTGCAATGTATAGGAGTAGAACCTGGTGTGGTCTTCTGCTGCCATAGCCAATCCACTTCAAGAGTTGACATGTTGTGCATTCAGGGATGCTCTTCCTGTCAGCTTGAATCAGTCTGGCCATTCTCCTCTGACCTCTCTCATTAACAGTGTGCTTTTGCCCATAGAACTGCAGCACACTGAATGTCTTTTGTTCTTTTTTTGCACCATTCTCTGTAAAGTCTAATGGCTGTTGTATGTGAAAATCCCAGGAGATCAGTAGTTTCTGAGATACCCCGTCTGGCGTCAACAATCAGTCCATGGTCAAAGTCACTTAGGTGACAATCCTTCCTCATTGTGATGTTTGGTCGGAACAGCAACTGAACCTCGTAACCCTGCCTGTATGCTTTAATGCATTGAGTTGCTGCCACGTGATTGGCTGATTAGATATTTGCATTAATGAGCGGGTGTACCTAATAAAGTGGCTACAGAGTGTATTTCAGCACTTTCAGTGCCACAGGATCACGGTTGCAAGTTTTTCAATAAACCTAAAGCCTACTGTGAATCAATTATATATTGCTTTTTAAAGTGGTTGATCAATTTCCAGAATATGCTTCCTTTCTGCATGAAAACCCTTCTCAACAAACAACCTAGAAAGGAGAAAATGAATAATTATGACGTGTAACAGTGTAGGACCTAAGAGTGATAAATTTTACAGTTAAATGTTTTTGTGGAACCATGTATATTGACAATTCAGCTATCTCGAAGATGTATTTTTTGTTTAGCTGTGGTGTGGGAGAGATGGCTATTCAGTACTAACTTGCATCCGCCCTTCAAAAAATTGGAATACTTTTGTGACAATGCAGAATATAAGAGGCATAAATGTACACTACAAAAATGAGACAACATTAACTGTCTTCTATGACAGACAAAAGAATTTAAAAGAGGCAAGTGTGATGATTTTTTTACATTATTTATGGATTTTTATTAACCTGGTAACAATTGAACCTCTTCCTATCTCCCCATGATGACTCTAGGCCTGTATTCGCTGGAGGTTAGAAGAATAGGGAGAGATGTCATTGAAACCTTTTGCATATTGACAGGCCCAGGTAGAGTGAACATGCGAGAATGTCTCCTGTAGTGGGGGAGTCTCAGGCCAGAGGGCGCAGCTTCAAAATACAAGGACATCCCTTTAGAACAGAGATGAGGAGCAATTTCTTTAGCCAGAGGGTAGTGAATCTGTGGAAATTTATTGCCACGGACGGCTATGAAGGCTAAGCCATTTAGGCATATTTAAAACAGCGGCTGATAGGTTCTTGATCAATCAGGGTGTCAAAATAAATGGGAAGAAGTCAAGAGAATGGGGTTGAGAGGGATAATAAATCAGCCATGATGGAATGACGGAGCTGACGATGGGTCAAATGTCCTAATTTTTCTCCTTTGTCTTATGGTTTTATGTTACAGTACTTTCCTATGCAGCTGTGGAGATGCACCACCTATCCTTTCAGCTCTTCCCTTCCCACTATCCAGGGATCTGAACTTCCAGATGAAGTGGTGATTCTCTGGCACTTCCTCAATCTCATGCACAGTTTTTGGTATTCACAATGTAGTCACCCCTATTTTGAAGAAACCAAACACAGATTGGGTGCTCTCTATGTAGAGAAACCATGTTTATTCTGGAACATCTATTCGGAACTTCCAGTTTCCTGCCACTTTAATTCACTGTAGCACACTTATTCGGAGCTTATTGTCTGTGGTCTCCTACACGGTTACAATGAGGCACAATGCAAGCTTGAGATAAACCCTCTTCTTTGTCTAAACACGTCTCTGATCTCAGGACTCAATATCAAATTCTGCAACTGTAAGCAACTCTTTTTCTTCGTGTGAGACCTTTCTGCCTATAATCAATTTGGCTTATTTTTCACTTATTAGTAAAAATCTGGCCTGCAAGGTGTGTCCCACGGTTACACGACACTATCAAAGACACATGATGTGTTTCTAACTGCTGCTTTGTCTGGTACCTGTTAACGCTTTTAATCTTGCCATTCTGGATATATTCCCTTTATTCTACCCACCCTTGCCCCTTCTCTCTTTCCTACTTCTGATAAAAAAAAAAGCCCTGCACCTGAAGCATTATTTTTCTTTCCTCAGTTGCTAGGATCAGGTCCTGATGAAGGGTCTCAGCCCAAAACGTCAACCATTTACCCTTTTCCATAAATGCTGCCTGGCCTGATGAGTTCTTCCACTCTTCTGTCTATGTGTGTTGCTGAGCTTTTAATTCAGATCTCTGGCATCTTCAATTTTTAAAAATTTATTGTCCAGTGCCAACAATTCAATGCTTTCTGTTTTTCACTGTAGTTTGATGTCATAGTATTTTGACTAGAAAATGATACAGGTCAGAGTTCTTCTTATATTTTCCCATGTGGTCAAGATGTACTAACTTAGTAGAATAGAAGGCTATGTGCTAGGGAAATTCTAGGCAGTTTCTAGAGTAGGTTACATGGTTGGCACAATATTGTGGGCCAAAGAGCCTGTAATGTGCTGTAGATTTCTATGTTCTATGTTTTATGTATATATAAACTTCTTGGTGGGAAAGTACTTGTCCCATTTTGCTGTTTTATAGGTTTAATCTGTCTTGGCCCTTTATTTTCCCCTCTGTTATTGCTACACAGATGTTTCATTGATAATAAAGTGGGCAGAAAAATGGTTTGTAGAATGTCTTACTGAGAACTTTGCAATGGAGGCAGAGCAGTTGCAGTAGAGGATTGGTAGCACAATCGTCGAAAGGACATGAGAATTGCAGGTGTGTCAAACAATAGATGATCCAGATTCAAGCAGAAAAATCTGCAGGAATTCTGCAGAATGGATGTGAAATTCAGTGACAGACAGAAATTGTAACTCACAATGTTTGTTTGTACGGAGGGTGTTTATATGATTTGACTATGTTGAATTTAGACCAGCTGTCAAGAAATTTTCCTTTTGGATTTTAGATTGTATATGCAACTCTTGAAAATGGTACTACAATAATTTTCAAAAGATCTATCCCAGTCGATGAAATATTATCATATGCGGAGCCCTTCCCTTTGCCTTCCTACAATGATATCAACGAGTAAGTCAAGTTCAGGTTTAATCATAGACTCGTTATATTATTGATAATAACATAAAGGTTAGCTTTTTATTCCATCCTGTATTGAAAGGCCTGCCATTTTGGTCCTGTAGCATATGATATACGAAAATATATTCCTCTGAGTCTTGTGTTACCAAGGCAAATATGGTGCAAAATGTATCTTCTTACTTTGTGTTTCCATTAAGTCCAAGAATGTGAATGAAAGTAAGATGGAGAATTTGCATCTTAAACCTAACTTAAACCCTTAGAAAACATCCAGGCCAGATACGGTGATGATGTGTTTTAAGAGGTTGGTGATGAAACATATCAACTCCTGCTTGAGTAGTGACTTGGATCAACTTCAACGTGTCTACCAGAACAACAGGTCCGCAGCAGATGATATACCTTGGGCTGTTCACTCAACCTGGAATATCTGGACCGATGGTGCATATAGCAGGATTTTCTTTATTGACTACAGCTGGGCATTCAGTACTATCATCTGCTCAAATCTAATCAATAAGCTTCAAGGCCTTGGCCTCAGTACCTTCTTGTGCAATTGGATCCTTGATTTCCTTACTTGCAGATCCCAGTCTATTCAGGTTGGCAACAATGTCAGCACTGGTGTACCACAAGGCTGTGTGCTTACTCCCTGCTCCCCTCGCTTTACACCTCTGACTGTGTGGCAGCACAGCTCCAATGTCGTATTTAAGTTTGCTAATGACCCCACTATCGTTGGCTGAATCAAAGGTGGTGATGAATTAGCATATAGGAGGGAGACTGAAAATCTGGTTGAGTGGTGCTGCAACGAGCAACCTCTTACTCGATGTCAGCAAGACCAAAGAGCTGATTAAGAGCTGGAGGAGGAAACTGGGTGTCCATGAACTTGTCCTCATTGGGGGATGAGAGTTGGAGAGGGTCACCCAACTTTAAATTCCTCAATGTTATAATTTCAGAGGACCTGTCCTGGGCCCAGCCTGCAAGTGCAATTACGAAGAAAGCATGGCAATATCTCTACTTGCTTAGGAGTTTGTGAAGATTCAGCATGGCATCTAAAACTTTGACAAACTTCTACGGTTTGGTGTGGTGGAGAGTATATTGACTACCTCCATCATAACCTGGTATGAAAACACCAATGCCCTTGAATGGAAAATCCTCCAAAAATGTGGATAAAGCCCACTCCATCACGGGTAAAGCCTTCCCCACCATTGAGCTCATCTACATGAAGCATTATCACAAGAAATCAGCATCCATCATCAGGAACCCTCCACCCAGGTCATGCTCTCTTCTTGCTGCTGCCATCAGGGAGAAGGTACAGAAGCCTCAGGATTCACACCTCCAGGTACATGAACAGTTATTACCCCTCAACCATCAGGCTCTTGAATCAGAAGGGATAACTTCACTCAACTTCATTTGGCCCATCACTGAACTGAACTCACAACCTATGGACTCAATGTCAAAGACTCTTCATCTCATGTTATTGACATTTATTGCAGAAAAAGAATACAATTTCATATTTAAAAGTCTCCGTGTATTTAAAATCTTCTTGAAACTTGGAAGAGTTGGAAAAAAAACTGAATGAAACAACATAATTGAAAGGCTGATTTGTTGGACTACAAAAAAAAAGCCACCAACACAGCAGCACAGGTAATATGAAAAGGTGTCACCATACTTGCAAGGAAATGTATAATACCAAGGAGGTTTTGTGACAGTATTAAGATTTGTGAAGGTTCAATAGTTCAATTTAATATCAGAGAATATAAGGAGAATACCACCTGAAATTCTTCCTCTTTGCAGACATCCACGAAACAGAAGAAAAACTCCAAAGAATGACTGACAGAAAAATCTTAGAACCCCAAAGCCTTTCTTCACCCTCCCACATACAAGCAGCAGCAGAAACAGCAACCCTCCTCCTCCCCCCACTTGCCTTAGCAGAAGCATCAGTCTCCGCCCCCCCCCCCACCCACCATCAACCATGCAAGCAATAGCAAGGCCCCCAAAGGGATTCCAAGACCATAGACCATAAGATATAGGAGCAGAAGTAGGCCATTTGGCCCATTGAGTTTGCTCCGCCATTCAATCATGGGCTGATCCAATTCTTCCAGTCATCCCCACTCCCCTGCTTTCACCCCATACCTTTTGATGCCCTGGCTAATCAAGAATGTATATCTCTGCCTTAAATGCACCCAATGACTTGGCCTCCACAGCTGCTCGTGGCAACAAATTCCACAGATTTACCACCCTCTGACTAAAGTACTTTCTCCGCATCTCAGTTCTAAATGGACGTCCTTCAATCCTGAAGTTGAGCCCTCTTGTCTTAGACTCCCCTACCATGGGAAATAACTTTGCCATATCTAATCTGTTCAGGCCTTTTAATATTCGGAATGTTTCTATGAGATCCCCCCCCCATTCTCCTGAACTCCAGGGAATACAGCCCAAGAGCTGCCAGATGTTCCTCATATGGTAACACACATAAAAATTGCTGGTGAACGCAGCAGGCCAGGCAGCATCTATAGGAAGAGGTACAGTCGACGTTTCGGGCTGAGACCCTTCGTTTTGGCCCGAAACGTCGACTGTACCTCTTCCTATAGATGCTGCCTGGCCTGCTGCGTTCACCAGCAATTTTTATGTGTGTTGCTTGAAATTCCAGCATCTGCAGATTTCCTCGTGTTTGCGTTTTCTCATACGGTAATCCTTTCATTCCTGGAATCATTCTTGTGAATCTTCTCTAAACCCTCTCCAATGTCAGTATACCCTTTCTAAAATAATATAGAATATAGAATATAGAACAGTACAGCACAGTACAGGCCCTTCAGCCCGCAATATTGTGCTGACCCTTAAACCCTGCCTCACATATAACCCCCCACCTTAAATTCCTCCATATATCTGTCTAGTAGTCTCTTAAATTTCACTAGTGTATCTGCCTCCACCACTGATTCAGGCAGTACATTCCACGCACCAACCACTCTCTGAGTAAAAAACCTTCCTCTAATATCCCTCTTGAACTTCCCTCCCCTTACCTTAAAGCCATGTCCTCTTGTATTGAGCAGTGGTGCCCTGGGGAAGAGGCGTTGGTTGTCCACTCTATCTATACTTCTTAATATCTTGTATACCTCTATCATGTCTCCTCTCATCCTCCTTCTCTCTAGAGAGTAAATCCTTAATCTCTGATCATAATGCATACTCTTTAAACCAGGCAGCATCCTGGTAAATCTCCTCTGTACCCTTTCCAATGCTTCCACATCCTTCCAATAGTGAGAAGACCAGAACTGGACAGAGTACTCCAAGTGTGGCCTAACCTGAGTTTTATAGAGCTGCATCATTACCCTGCGACTCTTAAATTTTATCCCTCGACTTATGAAACCTAACACTCCATAAGTTTTCTTAACTACTCTATCTACCTGTGAGGCAACTTTCAGGGATCTGTGGACATGTATCCCCAGATCTCTCTGCTCCTCCACACTTCCAAGTGTCCTGCCATTTACTTTGTACTCTGCCTTGGAGTCTGTCCTTCCAAAGTGTACCACCTCACACTTCTCTGGGTTGAACTCCATCTGCCACTTCTCAGCCTAAAAGGAAAATCCTGTCTGACTAACCTACTGCAGATTTTTGAGGAAATTACAAGCAAGGTAGACAAAGGAGATACAGTAGACATGGTGTACTTGGAGTGGGAATAAAGGGATCCTATTCTGGCTAGCTGCCAGTTACCAGTGGAGTTCCACAGGGGTCAGTGTAGGGACTGTTGCTTTATACGATGTATGTCAATGATTTCGACTATGGGATTAATGGATTGTGGCTCAAGTTGCCAAAGGTACAAAGATACATGGAGGAGCAGGTAGTATTCAGGAAACAGAGAGCCTGCAGAGAGACTTAGATAGTTTAGGGGAATGGGCAAAGAAGTAGCAAATGAAATACAATGTTTTAGGAAACCATGTTGGCTTTGGCCTATATTGTCATGTGCCTCCAGGTACTCTGTAATCTCATCCCTAACAATCGATTCCAACAACTTCCCAACCACTGATGTCAGGCTAATAGGTCTATAGTTTCATTTTTGCTGCCTGCCACCCTGCTTAAATAGCAGAGTAACATTTGCAATTTTCCAATCATCCAGTACAATGCCAGAATTGATCGATTCTTGAAAGATCCTTGTTAACGCCTCCACAATCTCTCCAGCTGCATCTTTCATAACCCAAGGGTGCATTCCATCAGGTCCGGGAGATTTATCCACCCTCAGACCATTAAGCTTCCTGAGCAGCTTCTCAGTTGTAATTTTCACTGCACGTACTTCACTTCCCTGACACTCTAAAATGTCCGGTATACTGCAGATGTCTTCCACTGTGAAGACTGATGCAAAATACACATTTAGTTCCTCTGCCATATTTCTGTCCCTCATTACAATATCTCCAGCATATTATGGCATGCTGTATACAACCCTGAGATTCATTTTCTCCAGATAGCCATGAAACAAAGAAAGCCATGAGAAACAGCAAACCCACCCCCTGCATAAAAAAGAATGGCAATACGATCATCAAACCCACAAGCCCTCCTCCCCCCTGCACAAAACGCAACAAGCACATCAACTCCCCAATTCCCCTCCCCAGCACAAAAAAAAACGAGAAAAGAACAAGTGAAAACACAGAATATAAAAACCATAAGACTGAAAAAGTCCATAGTCCAAATCCATAGACGCAGAGCCTCGGTAACATCTTCCGACATCATCGAGAGAGAGACTTCTCAAATGCAGAGGTACAGCGATATGCCACATAGTCTCCTTTTCCGGCAGCAGAGAGATCCCATCAGTGCTCAGAAGGTAGTCAGTGCTGAACCCTCACAGTTAGTCTCACAGTTTGCAAGAAGCTTGCCATTTACAGTTATATTTTAACTATGACATCAAATATTATGTGAAAATCTAAATGA
Organism: Mobula birostris; assembly: GCF_030028105.1. Lineage (NCBI taxonomy): Eukaryota > Metazoa > Chordata > Chondrichthyes > Myliobatiformes > Myliobatidae > Mobula > Mobula birostris. The sequence goes on from NC_092379.1 coordinate 13,361,408, forward strand.
ATCCTTCTTCTGTTACAGCACGAATAGCCATCTCACATTTTTAGACAATTGCCCCTTTGGAATAATCAAATTTCAACCCAGGGAATCAAGCCAATTTTTCAACCGAATTCAGATATACACAGCCAGACCACCATGGATCTTTTCCAGCACTGGTCTGCACAATGATCTCTCTCTGACTGTCTATCAAGGTCTTCTCTATGGGCTGTTATCCCTGCATTCAACTTATTATAGTGTAAGGAAATGTATTATGCTAAACACATGTAAAATGAGTATATTTCAAATGTACTTAAGTGGTTGTAAAATGATTTGAGATGTTTCAATGTTTGAAAATCTGTTACGTAAATGCTTTCTTTCTATTTTAAATTATTGATTATAAGGTCACTTGGTTGACCAAAACATGGATTTCAATATGATTGATTGGTGGAATTAACCAGACAGGAGTTATTGCAGTACCAATGAATAATTATATACTGTTAAAATTATTTTAGAGCTTAAGGAAGTTCTGCTTATCCCAAATCAACGGAAAAGTGCATGGAAAAGTAAAGCATTGGTTTGCATGAGTTTTTCCACGACATGTGTCTCATATTAAACATTAGGAGCTGGTTTAAGGAGGAGATTGATAGGTATCTAATTAGTCAGGGTATCGAGGGATATGGGGAAAAAGCTGGAAACTGGAAGGAGATGGGAGAATAGTTTAGCTCATGGTGGAGTAGCGGAGCAGACTCGAATGGCCTACTTCTGTTCCTTTGTCTTGTGATCTTGTGAACTTGAAGAGAATACTGTCCTTCCAGGTGGGTGACACTTTACCTGTGAGTCTGTTGGAGCCATCTACTGTACCTGGTGCTCCCAGTGTGGCCTCCTGTACAACAGTAAGACCCAACGTAGATTGGGAGACTGCTTCGACGAGCACCTATGCTGTTTTGGGAGAACAATCAGGATCTCCCATTTCATTTCTACTTCCCATTCCCATTCCCATTCTGATGTCAATCCATGGCCTTCTCTACTGCTGCAGTGAAGCCACACTAAGGCTGAAGGAGCAACATCTTACATTCTATCTGGGTAGCCCCAACCTGATGGCACGAACATCGGTTTCTTGAACTTCTGGTCACTGCCCCCGTCAATATTCCCCATTCCTGTTTCTCTCTCTCATCTTATCTTCTTACCCACCCATCACCTCACTCTGGTGCTCCTCATTCCCTTTTTTCCATGGTCTTCTACCCACTCCTATCCTCCAGCCCTTTACATCACCCTTGCCCCCTCCAAGTTTCACCAATCACCTACCACCTTGTACCATAAGACCATAAGGTATAGGAGCAGAATTTGGCCCATCGAGTCTGCTCCACCATTCAATCATAGCTGATCCTTTTCTCCCCTCCTCAGTTCCACTCCCTGGCCTTCTCCCCGTAACGTTTGATGCGGTGTCCAATCAAGAACCTATCAAGCTCTCTCTTAAATGACCTGACCTCCACAGCTGCCTATGGTAATAAATTCCACAAATTCACCACCCTCTGGCTAAAGAAATTTCTCCATATCTCTGTTTTAAATGGACGCCCCTCTATCCTGAGGCTGTGCCCTCTTGTCCTAGACCCCACCATCATGGGAAACATCCTTTCCACATCTACTCTGTCTAGCCCTTTCAACATTTGAAATGTTTCAATGAGATTCCCCCTCATCCTTCTAAATTCCAGCGAGTACAGACCCAGAGCTATCAAATGTTCCTCATATGATAACCCTTTCATTCCAGAATCATCCTTGAAAGCCTCCTCTGAACCTTTTCCAAAGCCAGCACATCTTTTCTTAGATGAGGAGACCAAAACTGTTCACAATACTTAAGCTGAGGCCTCCTCAGCATCAAATCCCTGCTCTTGTATTCTAGAACTCTTGAAATGAATGCTAATATTGCATTTACCTTCCTCACCACTGACTCTACCTATAAGTTAACCTTTAGGGTGTTCTGCACAAGGACTTCCAAGTCCCTTTGCATCTCAGATTTTTGGACTTCCCCCCCATTTAGAGAATAGTTTGTACATTTATTTCTACTACCAAGTGCATGACCATGTATTTCCAACATTTTATTTCATTTGCCACTCTTTTGCCCATTGTCCTAATCTGTCTGTCCTTCTGCAGCCTAGCTGTTTCCTCAACACTAACTGCCCCTCCACCAGTCTTTGTATCATCTCCAAACTTGCCAACAAAACCATTAATTCCATCATCTAAATGATTGATATACAACATAAAAAGAAGTGGTCCCAAAAATGACCCCTGTGGAATACCACTAGTCCTATGTCACTAAGTACACCATAATCTCAACCTTAACTATTGACTCAAACATCTTCTAACCACTGAGGTCAGGCTAACTGGTCTATAATTTCCTTTCTGCTGCCTTTCGCCTTTCTCCTTTCTTAAAGAGCGGAGTGACATTTGTAATTTTCCAGTCCTCTGGCACCATGCCAGAGTCCAATGATTTTTAAAAGAACATTACTAATGCCTGCACAATCTCTACCACCACCTCTTTCATAACCCTAGGGTACAGTTCATCGGGTCCGGCTGACTTTTGTACCCTTGGGTCTTTCAGCTTTTTGAGCTGAAAAAAATCCCTTGTACTAGTAACTACACTCACTTCTCTTCCCTCACATCCTTCAACCATCTCGTACACTGCTGATATCTTCCACAGTGAAAACTAATGCAAGATATTCATTTAGTTCATCTGCCATCTCCTAGTCCCCCATTATTATTTCTCCAGTCTCATTTTCTAGCGGTCCTATATCCACTCTTATCTCTTTTTTTTTATATACTTGAAAATGCTTTTACTATCCACTTTGATATTGTTTACTAGCTTGCATTCAAATTTCATCTCTTCCCTCCTAATGACTCTTTTGGTTGCTTTCTGTAGGGTTTTAAAAGCTTCCCAATCCTCTGTCTTCCCACTAATTTTTGCTTTGTTGTATGCCCTTTCTTTTGCTTTTACAATAGCTTTGACTTCCCTTGTCGGCCAAGGTTGTACTATTTTACTATTTGAATATTTCTTTATTTTTGGAATACGTATGTCCTGCACTTCCCTCATTTTTCCCAGAAACTCACACTATTGCTGCTCTGCTGTCATCCCTTCTAGCATCTCCTTCCAATTTACTTTGGCCAACTCCTCTCTCATACCACTGTAATTTCCTTTACTCCACTGAAATACTGCTAGGGCAGACTTTACTTTCTTCCTATCAAATTTCAATTTGAACTCAATTATATGTTGATCACTGCCTCCTAAGGGTTCTTTTACCTTAAGTTCCCTAATCACCTTTGGTTCATTAAATAACACTCAACCCAATAGAGCGAATCCCCCTAGTAAATTTAATGACAAACCGCTCTTAAAAGTCACCTTGCAGGCATTCAGCAAACTCACTGAATTGAGATGCATTTCCATTTACTTTCCCAATTGACCTGCATGTTAAAATTTCCCATGACTATCATAACATTGCCCTTGGATATTAGGGAGGCTGGTACCTGTGATAGAGCTGACTAATTTCACAAGCTTCTGCTACTTATTTCAATCTTGGTCAGTAGTCCACCCCCCCCCCCCCCCATACCAGATTTTTTTTTATTCCTATTTCTCTACAAAATTCAAAGGTTACCCTGAAATCTCCATTTTATGTGGAAAATGTGACAGCAAAAGGGATAGGTGAAATTGTGAGGTCCATGTCCTAATGTCATTAGGTTAAAGAACGGTGTAGGAAAGTAGTCAGTTGAACAAAGGTGAATTGCACATGGAAGTGCCAAGGCTAATTTCCTGGATATCTTTTTGCTTATACCTGACTGCTGATATGATGTAATCAACTTAAAAACTATTTAATGCACAATTAAACATAGGCACTAATAACATTTCTGAGTTTAGTTTCTTAGAAAATTGATTTCCCTCCTCCCCAAATCCAGCATTCTTCTCTACCTGTACTTTCAAATCCGCCTGACATCTTGAAGGCACCAATCAAATTCCCTTTAAACTTTCAAAATTCCATGCAATGTAGCTCGAGATTATGGAGTATCTCTTTATAATTTAGCTCTTGGAGGCCATATATCACAAAGTTCATTTGATGTTTGAATAAAGATTGAAGGATTGGGTATCACTTATTGAAATTGGTTTATCCTGAATGGTGGCATAAGCAACTTTAGATGAGGAAATTGGGAGCAAAAATGAAATTATTCGAGGAACTCAGCAGGTCAGCAAGCATCTGAGCAGGCAGAAAGATTATCAACATTTCCAATCCCAATCCTGCATCAGAAGTAATAATGTTAGAGGGAAGATGGGAAAGGGGATGAGAAACCCATTGGGTTAACTGTGTGAGTGTTAGGCCAACGGAAACAGATGGTGTATGGGAAAGAAACCAGATAAAAGAGTTATTGGGGAGGGAAAGAGGTTGGAAAAAAAGGCGGTGGTGGGAAGTCTTGGGTGGATCAGAAGGAAAGCGACAAGAAGTGAGGGCTTATTGAAAATAGAAAATTTACTCTTATTGACATACAGTTGTAGATGTCCCCAGTGGAATACAAAGTACCATTCTTCTAGTTTGCATTTTGTCTCACCCTTGCACTGGAGAAGGCTGAAGAAAGGCAGGTTGGTGAGAGAATGGGAGAGGGAGTTGTATTTGTCTGCAATGCAGAACAAAAGATAGCCAATGTGGTTGGTGAGCAGGTGCTTGGGAAAGCAGTCACCTGGTCTACGCGTAGTCTCATTGATGTATAGGAAGCTACATTTGTGAGCACTGAATGCAATAGACAACTTCTCTCACACCACTTCCCTTTCCTACCCTATCCACCAGTTAACCAGTTTGTTTCCCCTCCCCCCCCAAAAAAAATCTCGACCTCAAAAAAATCCCTATGATCCCTCATTTATCTGGTTCCACCTTATCATCTTCCTTATTAGAGATGAGAAGGATTCAGGGAAATAGGATAGATTTTATCACATAGAAGACAGAGTTGGAATAAATGTATTCATCCAGTGTACCTGATGCTCCTGCAGTGGCCTCCTGTATATTGGTGAGACCCGATGTAGATTGGGAGACCGCCTCACTGAGTATCTATGTTCTATTTGCCAGATAAAACAGTATCTCCTGGTAGCCACCCATTTCAATTCCACTTTCCATCCCCATTCTGAAATGTCAGTCGATGGCCTCCTCTACTGCCTCGATGAGGCCACACTCAGGTTGGAGGTGCAACACCTTATATTCCATCTGGGTAGCCTCCAACCTGATGGCATGAATAGCAATTTCTTGAACTTCTGGTAATTGTCCCCACTTTTCACCATTCTGCATTCCTCTTTCCCTCCCTCTCCTATCTCCTAACCTGCCCATCACCTCCCATTGGTGCTCGTCCTCCTTCCCTTTCTTCCATGATCTCTGGCCTCTCCTATCAGATTTCCCCTTCCTCCAGCCCTTTAGCTTTTTCACAAATCAACTTCCCAGCTCTAAACTTCAGCTGCTCAACTCTCCCGGTTTCACCTATCACCTACCACCTTGCACTTCTTCTTCCCCTCCCCTCACCTTCTTACTCTGACTTTTCCAGTCCTGATGAAGGGTGAAAAGGGTGATGAAGGGCGAGGGGCCCAAAATATCGACTGTTTATTCATTTCCATAGATGCTGTGTGATCTGCTGAGTTCCTCCAGCATTTTATGTGTGTTCCATTGGAATAAATGAGTCTTTTTCTGACTGAAAAGATGTAACTAATGGAATGACTCAAGGATCAGCCTTGGGACTCAATCATTTACTGCTTATATTATTGACCTTGAGGAAAAGGCAGTGTATAAGGTACTCAAGCTAGCCGATAACAAAAAAATAATGGGAGGAAATGTTGCAACGGGGATATTTTGACTGCAACAGGATATAGACAGGTGATTGAATAGGTGAAAAAATGTCAAATTGAGTGTATTTGGGAATAGGAGACTATTATCTGCATGGAGAGAGACTGAAAATGAGTGGAGCACAGAGACATAGAGGTGTTTTAGTGTGTATGAATCAAATCATAAATGATAAACAGATAAATTGAACAAGTAGCTCGAATGGAAATTAAATATTCACCTTTTCTCCAAGGACATTAGAGTAGAAATAGGGAAGTATTGTTACAATTGTACAGGATATTTGTGAGTCTTGGAAGCACAATCTTCATTTGATTCTTTCAGAAAGGTTTTATTACCATCAGAGGATATCCAAAAGAAATTCACTGGGTTCACTTCTGAGATAAGAGGATTCTATTCCACAAACGGCTAAGGAAGTTGGGTCTGTAATGATTCTCATGAGGCATATAAAATCTTAAAGGGTATCATGAGATGCTTATATTCATGACATAGTCTTGAATGAGTGAACGTAGAAGAAAATGGGGCAATAATATAAAACTAAAGTCAACAGGAATATCTTCTCCCTGAATATGATGAATCTCTGGAACTGGATTATGGAGACATCTCATTGGAAGTATCTAAAGGGCAAGTGGGTGTGCTTTCGTAAGATTGGGGAATTGAATGCAATGGGGGGGGGAATAAAATGGTTTCAAAGTAAATATGTGAAAAGATAGGTCTAATCTATGGGTTGACATTCTAACTTAGAGAAAGGCCAATTTTAATGGTATCAGAAATGATCAGGCAAGTGTGGATTGGGAAGGGCTGGTTTCTGGCAATGGTGTACTTGATCGCCTTCAAAAATGAAATTTTGAGAGTACAAAGCTGCTATGCGTCTGTCAGAATAAAAGGTAAAGATAACAGGTTTAGGGAACCTTGGCCTTCCAAGAGATATTGAGACCCTGGTTAAGAGAAAAAAGGTGGTTTATTGTATGCATAGGCAGGTAGGAACAAATGAGGTGTTTATAGAGTATAAGAAATGCAAGAGGACACTTAAGAAAGAAATCAAGGAAGTTTAAAAGAAAACATGAAGTTGTTCTAGCAGACAGGATAATGGAGAATCCTAAGGGCAAAAGGATTGCAAGGGACAAAATTGGTCCTCTGGAAGACCAGAATGGTCGTCCATGTGTGGAGCTAAAATAGATGGGGGGGTCGTAAATGAATTCCTTGCACCTGTATTACTCGGATACAGAGACAGATACAGAGTCTATAGAAGTGAAGCAAAGCGGCATCAATTTCATAAACTCTGTGCAGATTGAGGAAAATCAAGGTGGATAAATCCTCAAGGCCTGACAAGGTGGTCCCTTGGACCCTACGAGAGGCAAGTGCAGAAATTGCTGAGGCCCGAGCAGAGATATTGAAAATATCCTTAGGAACAAGAGAGGTACCAGCATAAAAATGTCATCCAAGGTGTCCAGGCATATTCGGTTTTAGTTCAATCTAACACTGTGTTGTTCGTTATCTGCAGGCCACCTCGATTAAAATTGCACAAAATAGCAACAAAAGAAAAGGTGCAACCAGAAACCAGAAACACATTATAAAGTGAATTACAGAGTCCGATCATTTGTGTAAATATGGGAAGTGGCTGCTGGCAATTGTGTCTTGTCTTCTTGCCACAATGCAGCTTGAATAGAAATGGGGTCAAGGTCCGAGTAGAGACTGACCCCACATTTTCACAAATTGGTTAATTGGAAACATGAATTACAGCACAGGTCTATCATATCCACACTCATAGTTATCCCAGTTCGCATCTTTTAGTCCGGAGGGTTGGAGGTGATAGTTTTCATCTACTGATCCAAGTTCTTTTAGTCTCCATCTATCATAAATTTATCAATAGTCTTCAATACTAATACATGGCAGAATTTGCCAGATGAAGGGTTGAGAATTATAATTTAGAATATTGTTAATTGGAGCATTTTTTTGCACCACATATTTAATTTAACTATTTTATATATATATATTTACTGTAATTCACAGTTTTTTCAGCTCTCTCAGTTATCATGTATGGCATTGTACTGCTGCCACAAAGCTAACAAATTTCATGACACATGCTGGTGATATTAAACCTGATTCTGATTCTGATAATTGGCGCAGGTCTGCCCAATGAACCAGCAAACAGAGTAGATCTTCCACATGTAGAAAGTGAGGGCGTGGAGGGGTGGAGTGATGAGTAGTAAATGTTCACTCTGTCCATCGTTCTGGTAGGCCCATGGGAAGTTTCAAGTACATTTATTATCAAAGAATGTATAAATGGTGCAACCTTGAGATGTGCTGGATCACAAGTAGCCACGAAGCAAGAAACCCGAAAGAATTAAAGAAAAAGAAAATAAAAGACCAACATGATGCGCAAAAGAGAGAAAAAAACTTGCAAACAATTGAAGGGGCTCAAATGATAGCATCATAATCTTTTTTGTAATTCTCTGTTGTGGAAGTCTAGGTCTTTGCCAGATCTTCTAAGGATAGAGAAACAGTTTGTCATTTATCTACCAGCTGCATAATGGTGCTTCAGATAGAACAGCTGCCTAACAACTCCACTGGCCGAGCTTTGACTCTGACTTCTGGTGATATCTCTTTGAAGTTTCACTGTGTCTAAGTGGGTTTTTCCTTTGCTTACTGTTTTCCTTCCACATCCTCAAAGGATAGTAGAATAATTGTAAATTGCCCATAATGTATGTGGGTGATAGATGAATTTGGGGTGGTGTAGGGAGGGAGGGAGAAGTGCAATTGGGCTTGTTAGAGTAAATTGGTGCAGGGAAAATGGTTATGGCCATGGGACTGATGGAATTGCTCTGACACCCAAACAGACTTCCTACCTCATGAGAAAATATAAAATAATATAGCAAGGCCACGCGGAAATTGACAAATGCATCCAAACTTTCTGCATAAGAATTTCACTTATCACCTGCTAAAGGAGCTGACAGAAATCCCATGGAAATAGAAGGCCGAACTGTTTCATGTTAAAAAACAGTTTCAAAGATTTAAATCACACACATGATAAAATCTGCAGATGCTGAAAATCCAAGGCAAAACACACAAAATGCTGGAGGAACTCAGCAGGTTGGGCAGAATCTACGGACATGCATAAACAGTCAATGTTTTGGGCCAAGCACCTAGGTGTTCCATCTGCCAGAAAAAGTAGGATCTCCTGGTAGCCACCCATTTCAATTCCATTTCCCATTCACATTCCGACATGCCAGTCCATGACCTCCTCTACCGCCACAATGAAGCCACATTCAGGTTGGAGGAGCATTGTATTCCACCTGGGCATCCCACAACTAGACGGCATGAAATAAACATTGATTTCTTGAACTTCTTCTAATTGTTTGCCCCCCCCCCCACTTTCACCACTTGCCATTCCTGCTTCACTCTCTCACTTTATCTCCTTAACTGCCCGTCATCTCCCTCTTGTGCTCCTCCCCCTTCCCATTCTTCCATGGCTTTCTATCCTCTCCTATCAGATTCCCCCTACTCCAGCCCTTTATCTCTTTCACCAATCAAATTCCCAGCTCTTTACTTCACCCCCTTTTGTTCTCTCGGTTTCACCTATCACCTACCACCTTGTACTTCTTCCTCCTCTTCCCGCACCTTCTGCTCTGACTTCTCACTCTTTTTTCCCACCCTGGTGAAGGGTCTCGGCCCGAAACATTGCCTGTTTATTCACTTCCATAGATGCTGCCCGACCTGCTGAGTTCCTCCAGCATTTTGTGTGTTTTACCTTCAAAGACTTGACACAGGTTGTGATTTTCCTGATAGAGAACTGACGGCTTATTTATTTCTCTTTCAGCCTTATGCTGATCCGGTTCATGATCCAACATGGAGATGGTGGAAAAATTCATGGCAAGCTCAGGTGTGATGTACAATGTAGCTAGTCGAAAAATATTTCTGAAGTAACAAATAATTATGGAATCAGTATAAAGTCATGGAACATTTTTGTTTTTCTGAGGAATACAGTTGTTCCTTCTGTTACAAAGTTATATTTTACAGAGAGGTTTGAACATGTTGAGAATTTTAATTATACCATTAAAGGTTGTTATTGCCAAGTATGTTCCATTGAGTCTTTCAAAAGTATATGAATTCTATTTCTGTACAATTAAAATAGAGATTAACTTGTAATTAGTTATTTTAGATGGAGGATTATATGCAAATTTTGATTACTTGACAGCCTTAATAACAATGTTCAAAACAACATCGACTGAGAAGTTAAAACCCCAAATAGTTCAAGCTCTTGAGTTATAATTGTATGAGAGTTTGCTCTCGCTTTTGGGTATGAAATGAGCTTGTTTACAGATGAATCATAGGTGTGTACTGATTTAATTAATGTGTGAGCCTGGTGGTGCAAATGATGTTTCTGGCATTTGAAGGCACTGACCTTGACATATCAGTTAAATCACTAAATTCTTAGGAGCACTATTACTGGTACTGACACATGGCTCCAGATAATTTTGATCTTTCAATTGCTTTTTCACGGAGGACGATCTCCTTATTGCTCTGAAGTAGATTGTACCTATTTTCCTTTCCATTTCCTCCACTGAAAGGTTCAGAGGTTCATTTATTATCGAAGTATGCATGTAGTATACAACTCTGAGATTCGTCTTCTCTAGATAGCCACAAAACACAGGAAACCCCCACCCCACGCAAAGAAAAATTGGGCAAACGGTAACAAGAACATCAAACCCCAAACCCCTAGTCCCCTCCCTCGCACAAAAGTAAATGAACAAATCGCAACAAATGGCAACAAGAACATCAAGACCAAACCCAGAACCCCTCTCCAAGACCTCCCATTAAGGATCCAAAAAGTCTGTAGGCCGCATGCTCCCAGATTGTTTCAAAGCTATTTGAACTGGCAACTTTCATGCTAGATTTTCTACCATTGCTTCTTAAAGCCATGATGATCCTTGTTCAGGAGACCTAGAGTAACCTCAACTAGTGTTACACATACGTGGGTACCCTGCCAAGGTGGTAATCAACAACAGCTAAGGTAGTGTTGGATGCTTCATTCATGTGGATGAGCGGGCAACACAGAATTTCGAAAATTTCTAGATAGGCTAAACTAGCACCAGTTAATTCTTTATTATGGTGATTTCTGATGAGCAGAACCTGACGTAGCTCTTTTCTGAGATCAAGTACAGAAATCACTAAACTATCAGTTATGTGCAAAACATAACTGAGGATCATAGAGTAGGAGCTGTATGTAAAAGACAAAAGATGGTAGTTAAGTCACAGTTGTATATTTTGGCTGGGCTTCGCCTTGAATATTGTATTTAATTTTGAACCTTCAATCGACCAAAAAACTTGTAGGAATAGGAGATGACCATAAACCCCCAGAATCTGCTAAAGACCATCTACCTCAACTTTACATATACACAAGGACTCTGCTTTCACAGCTCTCTGTGGCAAAGAACTCCAAAGACTTACAACCTTATAAGAGAAGAAATCGTGTTTCCTTATTCTGAAACCATGCCCCCCTCTGACCCTGGGTTCAACAATGAAGGGTCTGTTTCTATGTTGTACTTTTCTACGACTCTCTTCGATGGAGTAGGCTGCTTAAATGGCTCAGCATGGAGTAGATGGGCCGAACAGCCTCTTCCTGTGCTGTACTTTTCTATGACACTATGACTCTAATGAACACTTACTTTGTCTACTCTCCTCAGAATCCTAAATGTTTCAGTCAGTTTGCCTGTCATTCTTATACGCTTCATCATACCATTGAAATAAAAAAAACAAAAATGATGGTTTAAGACAGTGGAATATTTCTCCAAGTTCTGCTCCATTCCATATTTTCAGGAATGGGAACTTTGCTGTGCTGGATGAAGTGTATTTGATCTGGAATAGAAACTGCTCCTCTTTCTACATAGGCTACTTAACCTACTGAGGATATCCAATAGTTTTTAAAAAAATTATTTCAGATTTCCAGCCTCTGCATGTTTGTTTGGATTATTTTATCCTATTTTTATAAAGATCCTAGCCAGATGCTCAACAATCTCTTCCCTCGCCTCGTGGAGCAGCCTGGGGAATATTCCGTCAGGCCCCGGGAACTTATCCGTCCTAATGTATTTTAATAACTCCAACACCTCCTCTGCCTAATATCAACATACTCCAGAACATCAACCTCACTCATATCGTCCTCACCGTCATCAAGTTTCCTCTCATTGTTGAATACTGAAGAGAAGTATTCATTGAGGACCTCGCTCACTTCCACAGCCTCCAGGCACATCTTCCCACCTTTATCTCTAATCAGTCCTACCTTCACTCCTGTCATCCTTTTGTTCTTCACATAATTGAAGAATGCTTTGGGGTTTTCCTTTACCCTACCCACCAAGGCCTTCTCATGCCCCCTTCTTGCTCTTCTCAGCCCCTTCTTAAGCTTCTTAAACCTCATGTATACTGCCTTCTTCCACCTGACTAGATTTTCCACCTCACTTGTCACCCATGGTTCCTTCACCCTAGCATTCTTTATCTTCCTCACCGAGACAAATTTATCCCTAACATCCTGCAAGAGATCTCTAAACATCGACCACATGTCCATAGTACATTTCCCAGCAAAAACATCATCCCAATTCACACCCGCAAGTTCTAGCCTTATAGCCTCATAATTTGCCCTTCCCCAACTGAAAATTTTCCTGTCCTCTCTGATTCTGTCCTTTTCCATGATAATGTTGAAGGCCAGGGAGTGGTGGTTACTGTCCCCCAGATGCTCACTCACTGAGAGATCTGTGACCTGACCCGGTTCGTTACCTAATACTAGATCTAGTATGGCATTCCCCCTAGTCGGCCTGTCAACATACTGTGACAGGAATCCATCCTGGACACACTTAGCAAACTCTGCCCCGTCCAAACCCTTGGAACTAATCAGGTGCCAATCAATATTAGGGAAGTTTACAATACCTTTCCTTAAATCAGGGGACTGAAACTATTCATAGTGCTCTCAACATGGGTTATTTAGTGCTCTGCACATTTACAGTACAACTTCCCTACTTTTATACTTAAACCCCCTTGAAAAATAGCCAATGATAGCCTTTCCTATTACCTGATGCACTTCTGTACTGGCTTTATGTACAAAGACTCCCAAAATCTCCTTTGTATATTTGAATAATATTCTCTTGGTCTTCCTTCCAAAACAACTTTGCATTTTCCCACATTATACTCACTTCTGCCAACAATTTTCCCACTCATGTAAGCTATAACAGCCTCTCTAAACTATTTTGTATTCTCCTCACAACTTACCAACAAACTTGGCTAGGATATGTTAACTTTGTTCCACCAAGTCATTAATTTGTAAGTGATAAACATAAATCCTGCTGCTGCCTGTAAGGAGTTCGTACATTCTCTCTGTGACTGCGTGGGTTTCCTCCAGTCCAAAGGAGTGCCGGTTGGTAGGTTAATTGGTCTTTCTAAATGGTTCTGTGATTAGACTAGGATTAAAATCAGAGGTTTGCTAGGTGGCACAGCCCAAAGGGCCGGAAAGATCTAATCTGTGCTGTATGACAATAAAATTTTAAAATGACTTTGTAGATGCTGGAAATTCGGAGTAACATGCACAAACCGCTGGAGGTTCTGCTGGGTTCCTCTAGCATTTTGTGTTGTGTTACTCCATTAATTGCTAAATACTTGTGGTCCCAGGACTGATCCTTTTGGCACCCTGAAAGAGACACTGCTTCTTGCTAATCTTACTTCCTGTCAATTCCACCATCCATACCAGTAAATTAACCCAACACCATGTGCTCTTTTCTTGTGACTTAACCTTCTTTGAGCTAACCTGTTGAGGATCTTCTGGTATATATATTTACTGCCTTACTGATTCCTACACTGATTAAAATTCTATCAATATTCTCTAATAGAGCCAGCTGATGGTGTAGTGGCATCAGCACTGGGACTTTGAGCCCAGTAGTCCTGAGTTCAAATCCAGCTGGCCTCTTGCACGCTTTATATCCGTGCTGAGTTGAGCACCAAGCTAGCAACTCTGCCTTGTAAAAAAAAACACAAATGCTAAGGAAATGGCAAAAAAAAAATGCTTCTGGATGTGCCACAAGGCAGTAAAGGAACAACAAAAATAAACTCTAATAAATATGGGTTTTTCTCATAGTGTTGACTTTTCTCAATTTGGTCAACATTTTCAAACTGTACGGCTTTTATTTCCTAAATCGATTACGCAGTTTCTCCAACAATAAATATTAGGCTTACTGTTACATTTTTTTGTATCTCTTCTTATTTTTGCCTTGTTTGGGACATATTGAGGAATTACCATTATTGGAAATAACTCGGAAAACGTGTAGCTCGGGTTGTTGATGGTTGAATTGAGTTGTTCTCCGGTCTTGGCAATCCACTTGGTGATGAAACGTTTGCAAATGGTTTGTAAAGATCAGAGAATAACTCAACCCAATCGCCATTATATCAAGCAACACACACCAAAAATGCTGGTGAATGCAGCAGGCCAGGCAGCATCCATAGGAAGAGGTACAGTCGACGTTTCGGGCCGGGACCCTTCGTCAGGACTAACTGAAAGAAGAGATAGTAGGAGATTTGAGAGGGGGAGGGGGAGATCTGAAATGATAGGAGAAGACAGGAGGGGAGGGGTGGATCTAAGAGCTGGAAAGTTGATTGGCAAAAGGGATACCAGACTGGAGAAGGAAGAGGATCATGGGACGGACGAAGGGTACCGAACCGAAACGTCGACTGTACCTCTTCCTATAGATGCTGCCTGGCCTGCTGCGCTCATCAGCATTTTTTGTGTGTGTTGCTTGAATTTCCAGCATCTGCAGGTCCTTGTGTCTGCACCATTATATCAGGTCAGAAAAAAGTTAGATTGCAAGGAGAGGTTGCATAGGTTCTTTAATACCATGAAGTTTATGAAGATTATGCAAAGTTTTTAAGAGGATTAAGCAGTATAATAGAATATGAAGAAACTATTGCTTATTTTGGTTGTAGACCTTTGAGTGGATTAAGAACTACAAAAGCGACTATTTGCCTGCCGGAAAACAGGATTGCTTTGACAGAAAAATTTTGGTTAATCCTTGAGGATCCATTATAAAATGTTATGTTGCTGGAAAGATGCCCAGTGAAAATGGAATTGCAGCAACATGTAATTTAAGTCTTCTGTAAAACAACTTGGGCTAACTTGATTTTCAAACATGCAATTTATCTTTGGTTACAATTAGCATAATGCTACTCCTATGACCTTCAGAGTCATCTTAATATGTAGGATGGTATAACTTTATAACATAATAAAGTCTTCATATTATGTCAGATAGCTGCTATTGTTTTTATCCCTCATGTCATCTCCCCACTCTCCCATATAGAACGTCTTATCTTAATGAAAATTTAATTCTTAATTTAATGATACTTTTATCTTTCCAAGCATTACCACGTATATCTGGCCAATAACAAACTGACCAAAGGTGGTCTCTACGTGGAAGCATATGATTATCGAAAGACATTTAAAAAGCTGATGTTTGAAATATTGCCCTCTGTCATTTACATGGACAAAAGCAGCATGTATAATTTCGACATCTACCTCACTGTGAATACTGGTGAGTCAAATCAGTTTTTCCTTTCTCAATGCCAGAATTACTTCAACGTATGGAGTCAAAATAATGGGTTCCAAGAAGAAAAAAAATGTTATGTAACATTAAGGATGCTTTTTTTATTTGAAGATGCAGTGCAGAATAGGCCCTTCTAACCTTACGAGCCACATTGCCCAGCAACTCACTGATTGAATCCGACCTTAATCACGGGACAATGTATAATGGCCAATCAGTCTACTAACTGCGTATGTTATTGACTGTGGGAGGAAAGCCACACGCGGGGTTGGGGGGGGCGGCGGGGGAGAAGGAATGTACAAACTTGCTTACGGAGGATGCCAGAATCGAACTCTAAACTCCAAAGCCCTGAGCTGTAATAGCGCCATGCTGACAGCTATGCTAGCATGGCCCCCTTTCGGGCAGGGTCATTTTAGTTTAAACATTTTATTTTGCTGTTAAGAGATAGAAGTCTCATCAGTTTCACAGGCTCAAAGCATGAATATGATTACAGAGAGGTGAATTATGATTATAAATCTGAATGTTTCAGTGATAATGCCAAGACTTTGGTGATCTTTACAACAGCCTTTGTGTTTCATAGATTTACTATTATTTTAAAAATTAGCCTTCATTTGAAAAATATTGTTATCACTTTACATTTCCAAATATATTCTGTCAGCTTAAAGGGTGGAAGAGTTCTTAAATGCAAACTGCACCAACATTTCAATAGTTCAATGGCTTCATTTAATATCAGCGAATGTATATAGATAGATATTTTATTGATAAATTACAGTGTCGCAGTAGCATTACAAGTGCACAGACATACAAATGTTATGAGAGAAGTAAGAAACAATAAAAAATAAGTTACCTCAAGCAGTCTATCAGGAGGGGGTCATCACTTCCCCGGCTATAGGTTGACTCATTATGGAGCCTAATGGCTGAGGGTAAGAATGACCTCATATAGCACTCTTTGGAGCAGTGCAGTTGTATAGTCTATTACTAAAATTGCTCCTCTGTTCAGCCAAAGCGGCATGCAGAGAGTGAGAAACATTGTCCCGAATTGCCAGGATTTTCTATAGAGTCCTTTGTGCTACCACATCCTCCAGTGTGTCCATTTTGACTCCTATAACAGAGCCAGACTTTCCAATCAGTTTATTGAGCGTATTGGCATCACCCGTGTTGATGCCATTGCCCCAGCACACCACCACATAAAAGATTGTACTTTTGACAACAGACAGGTAGAACATGTGAAGGAGAGGCCTGCATATTCCAAAGGACCTCAGTCTCCTCAGGAAGTGGAGGCAATTCTGGCCTTTCTAGTACACAGCCTCTGTGTTGATGCTTCACTCAAGTCTGTCATCCAGGTGCACCCCCAGGTACTTGTAGGTCCTCACCACATCCATGTCTTCACCATCAATAGTAACAGGAAACAATGCAGGCTTAGCCTTCCTAAAGTCCATCACCATCTCCTTTGTCTTACTGATGCTGAGCTGCAGATGATTCAGCTTGCACCATTTGACAAAGTCCTCCTCCAGGGCCCTGTATTCATCCTCCCATCCTCCCTTTATACACCCAACTATTGCTGAGTCATCAGAGAATTTCTGCAGATGACATGACTCTAAAGTCCAAGGTATACAGGGTAAACAGGAAGGGAGCCAGTACAGTCCCCCGTGGGGCACCAGAGCTGCTTATAGCCATTACTGACACACAACTCTGAAGCTCCACAAACTGTGGCCTACCAGTCAGATAGTCCATTATCCAGGATACAATGGAAATGCCACCCTGCACTGAATGGAGCTTTTCTCCCAGCAATGAGGGCTGTATGGGATTGAAGGCACTTGAGAGGTCAAATAAAAGATCCTCACAGTGCTGCCCTGCTTATCCAAACGGGAGTAGGCTCTGTTCAGCAGGTAGATGAACGCATCGTTGAGTCGAATGTGCTCCTGGTAGGCAAACTGCAGGGGACTGAGGGCTGATCTGACCTGGGGTCTGAGGTGAGCCAGGACCAGCCTCTGTAGGGTCTTTATCATGTGTGAGGTCAGGACTGCTTAATGGTAGTCATTCAAGACTTTTGGTTGGCCCTTCTTGGGTAGTGGGACAACAAATGATGTTTTCCACACAGTCGGGTTGTATACAGTATACAACCTGAAATTCTTACTCTCCACAGACATCCACAAAACCCAGAGAAAAACCGGAAGAATGTATTTCAGAAGAATGTTAGTACCCCTTCCACACACAAGCAGCAGCAGCAAAGCATCAACCTTCCCCCCCTCCCCTTCTCCCCCACTTGTTCCAGTAGGAGGAAACAGCCCCCATCTCCCCACCACCCACTAAGCAAGCAATAGCATAACTTCCAGAGGCCATGATCTAGGTCCATAAAAAAACTACAGTCCATAACCCAACACTTTCATCTCTCTCTCTCTCTCTCCCTCCCCTCCCCCCTCGCCTCACTTCTCTCTGTCCCCATCCCTCTCCCGTTCCCCTCTCCCTCTGTCTCGCTCCTCCCCTCCTTCCCTCCTTCCACAGCGAGAGGGAGACCACAGTGGTTCAGGAGCCCATTAGTTATAGAGGAATGAACCTAGTGGTGTGGAACCCAAGGCTTCTGTACCTCCTGCCGGGTGGTGGTAGTGAGAAGAGGGCATGATCTCGATAGTGGGGGTATTTGATGGTAGATGCTTCTTTTTTGTGCTTCATGTAAATGTACTCAATGAGGGGAGGGCTTCGCCTATTTTGGACTCACCTGTATACACCACTTTCTGTAGCCTTCTTTGTTCCTGGGCATTGCTCTTTCCATACAGGCCGTGATGCAACCAGTTAGGATACCCTCCACTGTGAGTTAATAGAAGTTTGTCAACATTTTTGGTGATTTCTAAGGAAGTAGCAGAGCTGTCATACCTTCAGTGTGATGATACTTAAGTACTGGTCCCAGGACAGTTCGTCTGCTATGTTGACACCATAGAAATTAAACTACTGAACCTGTCCACTTCCGTTCCCCTAATGAGGACTAGCGCATGGGCCTCTGGCTTCCTCCTCCTTCAGTTGATAATCAGCTCTTTGGATTTGCTGACATTGAATGAGAGGTTGTTGTAGTGGCACCACTCAACCAGACTTTCAATCTCCCTGCTCTATGCCAGTTTGTCACCATCTTTGATTTGGCCACCAACAAACTTAAACACAACACTGGTCATGATGGCGCCAGCGAATAACGATTCCTCAGGTGACTGTCTTCCCGATAGTCCACAAAACAGTTTATTTCCCTTCTTGTGCAACTTCTTTTTATTTTAAATGTGTTTCTGGACTGTTAGAGCCTGCAGTTTACAGTTTGGAGATTGATTGAGTGATCCAGGAGATGAGCGTGGGTGGCCTCGAGGTGAGGCTTAGTGAGCCCATGTTCAACTCCATTTCGCTGATTAATCACCGACTGAAGCGTCGAGGAGGCAAATGCAAGTGTTCTGCGCTGACCTACTGCCTTTCACTTGCGGTTGTGACTGATTTCTCGCTGCTGCTGGAGAAGATGTCTGTGTTTGATGGCCTAGCTCCCATGCTGCTCTACCTCTGCATTTGAGTGGCCTCTCTCTCCCTCAAGGCTGCGGGAGGACGTTACCGGTTCTGTGATTTATGGAGCGAACTGGACGCTTTTTGGTTTTATGTCCATTTCTGTGTTTTTTCCCATGATTTCTTGTTGCTGTTTCAGCAATTTAATTTGGCGCAATTTGTAAGTTTTCTTTGTATGGGGGTGGGGGGGCAGGCGCAGCTTGGAGTTTGATATTCCTGCAGTTCGCACAATTTGTTTTTCTTCATGTGTGTGGGAGGGTTTGTGTGGGGGGTGGGGGAGAGAAGGGGAATTTGATAGGAGAGGACAGAAGGCCATGGAAGAAGGGGGATGGGGAGTGGCACCACAGGGAGGTGATGGGTATGTAAGGGGATAAGGTAAGCAAAGGAAACAGGAATGGGGAATGGTGAAGGGGGGGTGGTGTGTACAATTACCGGAAGTTCGAGAAATCGATGTTAATGCCAGCAGGTTGGAGGCTACCCAGACTGAACATAAGATGTTGCTCTTCCAACCTGAGTGTGGCCTCATCGTGGTTTAATTTGACAATTGCTGCTTCCTGTGCACCTAATTTTGCCAAACCAAAGTCGCCATAGTGACATCCAACTTGAACAAAACCAGAAGATATTTAATAAGTAAGGTTGTAACAGAAAAACACAACTGATTAGAAAGCAGAAGTGAGTACTCAGCTGACTCGCTGTATTTGATGATATTTTAGCCATGATAATCAAGCTGAATTTTCTATGCTTTCGATTATGAACAAGACTGGGAAACCCATTCAATTTAAATTGTATTGAAGTATTGATCCAGTGAAGCCATTGCTATTTGTTAATAGGCAGCCTGTGTCTCTCCTGATGTCTGCTTTCAGGCAGAAGATTACACATATGAAAAACAATGAATAATTTGGAATGGGTTTTGTGATATGATTGTATTTTTGGTACCTTTTCCTATATTTTCTATTTGCATTTAAACTCATAGTGTTAAAATTTCCCCATATATCTATCTGATTTCCTTTAATAAAGTCGGCTAGTCATCGTTACCTACACTCAGTGGCCACTTTATTAGGTACACTTGTACAACTGATGGTATTGCAAATATCTAATCAGCCAATCATGTGGCATTAACGGAATGCATAAAAGCATGCAGACATGGTCAGGAAGTTCAGTTGTTGTTCAGACCAAACATCAGAATGGGGAAAAAATGTCATCTAAGTGTGTTTGACCGTGGAATGATTGTTGGTGCCAGATGGGGTGGTTTGCTGATCTCCTAGGATTTTCATGTACAAAAGTCTCTGGAGTCTACAGCGAATGGTGTGGGGGGGGAGGGGAAGTCATCCAGTTAGATGCAGTTCTGTGGGCAAAAACACATTGTAATGAGAGAAGTCAGAGGAGAATGACCAGGCTGGTTCAAGCAGACAGTAACTCAAATAATCATGTGTTATAACAGTAGTGTTCAGAAGAGCATCTCTGAATGCACAATATGTTGAACCTTGAATTGGATGGGTTACAGCAGCAGAAAGCCATGAACATACAGACAGTGGTGAGTTTATTAGATGCAAGAGATGCCTAATAAAGAAGCCACTCAGTTTATAAGCAAGGGATAACAAAGTTAAATAGCGGGTTAGTAATGTACTCTACATAGAAAAGTAACTCTGATCAAAGATACCAACAGCATTCCTTTGTGATTGTGACAGTGGTAACAACAGTGACAGTGGTAATTCCAATACCTGTCCTGGTATTGGAAAGTGATGTCACAAAGCAAATGTGATATAATACGCAAATTTTACAATCAACTTTTCTGTCAAGGGGTACAAATTGTAAAAGATGAAGCATAATAACAAATCTGTTTATACAGCATCACCATCATCAGAAAATTGGTACATGTGACCTTACAATCAGATACAACAATATTGAAGACGTAACATGGAAGGTATCCATGTATCTGTATCTATGATATCTATGATATCCTGATATCTATGGTCTAAATCCACAACCTGCAGTTCTGAATGCATTCAGGATTAGCCAACATTAGGTCATCAGTTTCTGATCAAGAATTTCTGTTTTCTGCTGTTTTTGAACTTGAGATGTTATGCTTGTACACTGTTAATACCATAATATCTTGGCCCTTTGATAGCTCTTGCACTGACCTTCAAATTAAAATTTAAAGCTAGCTTAGCAGTTACAGCTCGCGCATTGGAGTTCAGAGCACAATTCCGGAGAAAGGACTCTCTACATTCTTCCTGTGGCTGTGTGGGTTTTCCCTGGGTGCTCTGGTTTCCACCCATTGTCCAGCCATGTACCGGGTAGGGTTAATTGTCCCATGATTAGGTTGGGGTTAAATCGGGGTAACTGGGACATTGTGGCTCGAAGGGCAGGTAGGCCCTATTTCATGCTGTATCAATAAGTAAATAAAATAAAATTTAACAGATCATAGCCTTTCTTTAGTATAAATAACAGATGTTTGTTCCAACGAGTTGGACCATATGGACAATCTGTGTTCTTTTATTGTAGGAGAGGCGAGTGAAGAGTACGAAATCAATCAGGCATGGTTGTTTGCCCAGGTTTCCTCTCCAAAATATGTTCTGGCTGAGCTAAAGAGAGAGGAGCTAATGAGCAGTGGGAATCTAATATACAAGGTACTTACCAGAGTGTGGAGGCATACAAAGAACATAAGGAAAACTGGATTATACCATATTCTGATAGTCATTTTTAAAGTCACAAAAAACACATTAGTAATGCAGCATACCTTTTGTACTTATATTAAAATTTGAAGGCAGGAAAAGGAGACAAGTAGTTTTACATGGACACCAGTAGTTTGCATCATTGTGAACTCAATGGTTGAACTGGTGGTGTTGTAAGCAGTGGTGCAGCAGCATGAAGTGACTGCACCAACTCCCACCAGTGATCAAATCTGTGAATTTATTTGGAATGAATGCTTTTGTTATGGTATAGTGTGCTGCAAACTGTGTTTAACTTCTAAAGAAAAGAAAACTTACTTTGCATCTGCAGTCTTACTGTAAATTTCAATTAAGTAATCTATTTCTTTGCCTGTTTGTCTCCAAATCATAAACCAGTGGAAAAGTGAAGAATCCGAAAGCTTATACTGAAATTCATCAGTATAATGTTTGTTCAGTTTGCAGTTTGACTCAAATCGTATATTTGTTTAAGATGCAGTGTGGAATAGGCCCTTCCAGCCCTTAGATCTGATTTATACTCGTGCGGCAAATCGACGCCGTAGCCTGACACGCACCTCTCCCAAAATGTAACTGCGCGTCATGGCGACGCAGACCGCAACAACTGTGATTCGTCCGCTTGGTAGCATCGCATTCCCTCCTATGCTGCAATAGCTTCCCTTTGGTTGACTGAAGGGCAGGGAAGGAACTCTAGCTGCAGTGCTTTCCATAAAGCTTTACAGACCGCTGAAATTATGGAGGACACATTTCGCTTTTACGAAAAAAGACTCTTGCTTTAAACTGCTGCGTTCACCAGCAACTTTGATGTGTGTCGCTTGCTTTAAACTTGTTTACCCCGAGAAAGACTACCATGACCGTGAAGCCTTGCACGGGTAGGTGTGTGCGCATGCGTGACGTGCGCGAATTGCAGAGCGAGGCAGACACACCAGCACACAAGTATAAATGCTCGCAACGGCGTAGCCGACTTGCGTAGGCTCCAGCATAAACTGGTACACTCAAGTCTAAATCAGCCTTTAAAGCTGCGCCACTGAGCAACACCCGATTAATACTAGCCTAATCACAGGACAATTTACAATGGCTGATTAACCTACTAACTGGTACATCTTTAGACTGTGGGAGGAAACCGAAACGCCCGGAGAAACCTTATGCATGCTATGGAGCGGACGTACAGGTTCCTCACAGATTGGGTCAGCACTGTACCGTAGTGATTAATACAACACCTTACAGGGCAGTGCAGACAGCATCCGTGGAAACGATCAGTCAACGTTTCAGGCAGGAACCCTTCGTCAGGACTGTAGAGGGAAGGGGCAGAGGTCCTATAAAGAAGGTGGGGGGAGGGTGGGAAGGAGAAGGCCGGTAGGTTCCAGGTGAAAAACCAGTAAGGGGAAAGATAAAGGGGTGAGGGAGAGGAAGCAGGGAGGTGATAGGCAGGAAAGGTGAAGAAGGAATGGGGGAAAGCACAATGGGTAGTAGAAGGAGGTGGAACCATGAGAGAGGTGATAGGCCGCTGGGGGAGGGGGCAGAGTGACATAGGGGTGGGGGAAGGAAGGGGGAGGGAATTACGGGAAGTTGGAGAATTCAATGTTTATGCCAAGGGGCTGGAGACCACCTAGATGGTATATGAGGTGTTGCTCCTCCAACCTGAGTTTAGCCTCATCATGGCAGTAGAGAAGGCCATGTATGGATATATCCGAATGGGAATGGGAAGCAGAATTGAAGTGGGTGGCAACCGGGAGATCCTGTCTGTTGTGGCGGATGGAGCGGAGTTTGTACGTTCTCCCCATGACCACATGGGTTACTCCGGTTTCCTCCTACAACCCAAAGATGTACCAGTTGGTAGATTAATTGGTCGTTGTGAATTGTCCCGTGATTAGGCTATGGTTAAATTGGGGAAATACTGGGCGGTGCGGCTCAAAGGGCCAGAAGGGACTATTCCACGCTGTATCTCAATAAATAAATAAATGTCAGAATTGCACTCCGAGCTCAATGTACCTAATTAAGAGACAGCAGAAAGTTCCTCAATTTTTTGAGGAAATATTGTCATTTGTTTTCTGTACTATTTATATGCTTTTTTCCACTCAGGTCTCACTGAAGGACCAAAATTTTTATCAAGGACAAAGTTTGTCAGGTGAAGATCTGGTCTTGGTTTCAGTTTTAATAAAGGTAAGGTTAACCTGAACTAAAGGGATAATGGTGCAAGCCAAACAAGGTTATGGTTGAAAAAAACTTGAGGCAATAGAAGCAGTGACATGAAGCTTGATGACAGATATATACTCTCAGTAGCCACTTTATTAGGTACCTTCTGTATCCAGTAAAGTTGCCACTGAGTGTATGTTCCCAGTCTTCACTGCTGTAGCCCATCCACTTCAGGACTCTATGTGCTGTGCATTCTAGATGCTCTTTTGCACACTACCATTGTAATGTGTGGAAATTTGAGTTACTGTCACCTTGAGCCAGTCTGACCATTCTCCTAGGACCTCTCTCATTAACAAAGCATTTTCACCCACAGAACTGCCGCTTACTGGATGTTTTTTGTTTTGCGCATCATTCTCTGTAAAGTCTAGAAAATCCCAGGAGATCAGTGTACCCGAACCTCCCCATCTGGCGCCAACAATCATTCCACCGTGAGTTACTTAGTTCGCATTGCATCGCCATTCTGATGTTTGGTCTGAACAACAACTGAACTCCTAGCCATATCTGCGTGCTTTTATTCCTTTTAATTATTGCACAATCCTCTGTAAGCTCTAGAGGCAGTTATGTGTGAAAAACCTAGCAAATTCTAGCAGATCAGCAGTTTTCAAGATGTTCAATCCACCCCGTCTGGCACCAACATGTCAAAGTCACTTGGAACACATTCCTTCCCTATTCTTCCCCATCTTGGCATGGTCAAGAGCTTCAATTGAAGAGAATAAAGTCATTTCTTCCTCATTCTCCGCAATCTAAACAAAACACTGAAGGAATGCAGCAGGCCAGGCAGCAAAGTAAACAATCGAAGTTTCAGACCAGGACCCTTCATCAGGACCCATTCTGATGTGGAAGGAACGTGACTGAAGTGACTTTTATTCTCTGAACTACTAAACCTCTTGACCATATCTGCATGCTTTTATGCATTGAGTTGCTGCCATGTGATTGGCTGATTAGATGTTTGCATTAACTAAGACATAACATCACCTGAGAGAAGCATTGTATCAAAGTGGGAGCAGAGGCATGTTTCTATTTTAATAAAATAGCCCTTCTAGCCAATAATGTGACAAATGCAGTTATGTATTGATCTGATACAGAAATACCATGAATATGTTGAGGAATTATACCAAACAAAACAGTCAATTTATTAGGTTGTAAATTGATTTTTAAAGCTTTAGAAATTGTAGAAAAAATAGATTTCCAAAATTGTTTTAATACAGAACATGACCAAAACATATGTCTCAATGTAGCTATCTCGGTTTTGCATCTATCATACTGACTGAACTTTTGATCCTAGATTTGACTTCGAGAAAAGGGGGGGTTCTTTTGCCCGTTATTATCATTTGATTTGAGTTAATAAAGATGGTCCTTTACTGATGCTTGGGTATATGGATTTGGTTGGCGGTTTGATGTCTTTTTTTTATGGAAGCTTGTATAGCGTATAGCTCCAGGTTTGTGCTCAAAATGTTTTTTTTTCCCTTTTTTTTGTTATTAGGGTTTTGTTTTCTGTTTTAGTTAGTAGGGGTTCTTTTTTTTCTTTCTTTTTCCATAAAAAAAAGCTTTAATAAAAAAGAATAGATTTCTTTAAGATTTAAAAAAAAGATGTTTGCATTAACGTATGCACTCAATCAAGTGGTCACAGTGTATTTCATAAAGCCTCTTCACAAAGGAAAGGAACTAGACAAGGCAAAATATTTCTAAAGGGAACAGATTACGCAGTTCCATATTGGTTAGTGGGGCTCTTAAGAGTTCAAAGTAATCACGAGTTGTGAGGGTGTGTTAAAGTTGAGAGGTTGTGAGGCAAGGAAGTTAAAGTTAATGGATGAGCATAGTTTATTGGAAAAAGAACTAAATCCTCCAATACATAGTTCACAAAGACCTGGGTTCAAGGAGGTGTGTGGTGACAAGAATATGTAGATTTTATAACCTTGCTAACAGATGATTGAAGTTTATCTTCTTGAGTTTGAAAAGTTTGGAAAATAGGCAGAACAGTGACAGATGGAATTTAATGCTGGTAAGTGTGAGGTGATATAATTTGGGAGAACTAAGCTGGGACATGCACAATGCATGGTAGGGCCCGAATGAATGTTGAGGAGAAGAGGGAATTTGATGTACAAGTCTATGGGTCAATGGAAATGGCAGCGTAGGTGGTTAAGAAGGAAAATTGCTTTTTTGAGTAACACACACAAAATGCTGGAAGATCTCAGCAGATCAGGCAGCAGCTATGAAAATGAATAAACAGTTGACGTCTGGGGCTGAGACCCTTCATCAGGTCTATGAAGGAAGGGGAAAGAATCCAGAATAAAGAGATTGGGGGAGGAGAAGGAGGACAATCTAAAAGGCGATAGGTGAAGTCAGGTGGGTGGTAAGGGTAAAGGGCTGGAGAAGAAGGAATCTCTTAGAAGAGGAGAGTGGACCATGGGAAAAAGGGAAAACAGAGGGGCACCAGGGGGAGTTGCATTACTTAATGAGTGTTCATATTCTACTGCTAGATATGGAAGATGCTGCCACATTTATCTCTCTAAGTTGTAAGGGGGGTTATTCCAGTAATTAGACATAGGAGTGTTCCTGCTTTGTGAACATTTGGAAGGCCATGGAACTGTGCTATGGAGCTAAGGATTGTAGCAATACTCAAAGGTGGTTTAACATTACCTTCTTAGAGACAGTGAGGGATGATCCATAATTATTGGCCTTGCACATGAAACCCAATCCCAGAAAATGAATAACCGAAAAAGTCATGCAAAACCTTATCGAATGCTTTTCGAAAATTTGTGCATTAACCATAGGCGATCTTTCATTTTTAATGGCAGCACAGAAGGTGATTTGGCCGATAAAGTCCATGCTGGCTTCCAGGGTGATCTCATTCTGCAACATATTTCTCTGCAACCATCCTCTCACATTTTCCCATTACAATCTCATTCCCCTCAGACACTCATGTGATACTTTGGTGGGGACTATATACAGCAGTCAATTAATCTAACAACTGGTATGTCTTTGGAAAATGGAAGGAAAGCAGAGTGCCCAGAGGCCCATACCATCATAGGAAGGGTGTGCTGATACCCACATAAACGGCACCAAAGACCATAATGAGATCTGGATCACTGAAACTGTGAAACAGGTAGCTTTTAGGTTCTCCCATGACTGCATGGGTTTTCCCTGGGTGCTCCAGTTTCCTCCCACATTCTCAAGTCATATGGATTAAGGCTAGTAAGTTGTGGGCATGCTATGTTGGTGCCAGAAGCATGGTTGACACCTGAGGGGTGCCCCCAGCACATCCTTGAACTGTGATAGTCTTGACACAAAATATGCATTTCACTGTATGTTTCTATGTACATGTGACAAATAAAGCAAATATTATTTGCTGTTTAAAGTTCTAAAGCTTTGCTTCATAGCTGGAAACATTGGCTGGATCAATAGTGGGATGGGCTTTGATCAAACTCTCTACTTCTCCCATGTCTGGTTAAGTATCGAGGCTTCAGAGTTGGACGGCTGGGGAAATTACTGAAATTGTCAGGGCATCCACACGATAAAAAGCAGAAGGCTTTGCAATATCAGATCCATCTTGTCAATAAGAAAGGAGTTGTCTTCAGTCATAAACCACTCAGCAGTTACTTTGAAATAATTGAACAGGCTTGTTTTCCCTCCTGTTAAGGTCTAATTGTATATTCTATTTGAGAAATTTCCAAGTAAGCTTGCAGTTTGCTTATGTATTTATTTATTGATAAACCTGGACCTGGACAGTATCCAGGCTCGGGCTGACGTGGCAAGTAACATTTGAACCACGCAAGTGCCAGGCAATGACCATCTCCAACAATAGAGGCTCTCACCATTGTCCCCTGACATTCAGTGGCATCACCATCATTGAATCCCCGACTATCAACATCTTGGGGGCTTATCATTGGTTGCAAACTGAACGGGTCTAGCCATATAAACACAATGGCTACCAGAGCAGGTCAAATTCTAAGAATTCTGCAGTGTGTAACTCACCTCCTGACTCCCCAAAGCCTGTTCACCATCTACAAGGCTCAGGTCAGGAGTTTAATGGGATACTGGCCACTTGCCTGGATGAGTGCAGCTCCATCAACACTCAAGAAGCTTGACACCATCCAGTACAAGGCAGCCCACTTGACTGGCACTCCTTCCACAAGCATCCAATCCCTCCACCATCGACAAACAATTGCAGCAGTGTGTACTATCTACAAGATGCACTGCAACGACACAGCAAAGTTCCTAAGACAGCACCTTTCAGACCCACGACCACTACCATCTAGAAGGACGAGAACAGTAGATACATGGGAACAGCACCACTTGGAAATCCTCCTCCAAGTCACTCGCCATCCTGGCTTGGAAACATATCGCCATTCCTTCATTGTCACTAGGTCAAAATCATGGAATTCTCTCCCTAACAGCACTGTGGGTGTACCCACATCTCAGGGACTGCAGCGGTTCAAGAAGGCAGCTCATCACCACCTTCTCAAGGGCAACTAGGGATGGGCGATAAATGCTGGCTTAGCTGGCAATGCCCACATCCTATAAATGAATAAATTTTAAAAATTACAACATTGTTTCAGATTTCTGGATCATTGGGATCTCATCTAGGGAAGGTATGACATGTACTAAAAGGACGGATTACACCTGAACCAATATAGGAGGGGGACCAATATCCCTTATGGCAGGTTTGCTAGAACTATTACGGAAGGTTTAAACTAAGTTGGCAGAGGGATGGTAACTGGAGTGATAGGGTTGAAGATGGGGCTGTTGGTATACTAGTCGATGCATTATGTCGTGAGACTGTGAGGAAGGGCAGGCAGATGATAGGGCAAAATTGCAGTTAGTGGGATGAATTGAAGTGTAAATAGGACAAAACTGCAAAGGGTGATGAATCCATGACTGAAAGTGTTATATTTGAATGCACACAGTATACGGAATAAGGTAGTTGACCTTGTAGCGTAATTAGAGATTAGCAGATATCATGTTGTGGGCATCACTGAGTCGTGGCTAAAAGAAGATCATAGTTGGGAGTTTAACATTCTTGGATACACATTGTATTGAAAGGACAGGCAAGTAGGTAGAGGGTGTGGGGTAGCTGTATTGGTAAAAAATGAAATCAAATCATTAGATAGAGGTGACATGTAGAGGATGTAGAATTCTTATGGGTAGAATTAAGTAACTGCAAAGGAAAAAAGACCCTGATGGGAGTTATATACAGGCCTCCGAACAGTAGCCAGGATAGAAACATAGAAACATAGAAAATAGGTGCAGGAGTAGGCCATTCGGCCCTTCGAGCCTGCACCGCCATTTATTATGATCATGGCTGATCATCCAACTCAGAACACCGCCCCAGCCTTCCCTCCATACCCCCTGACCCCCGTAGCCACAAGGGCCATATCTAACTCCCTCTTAAATATAGCCAATGAACTGGCCTCAACTGTTTCCTCTGGCAGAGAATTCCACAGATTCACCACCCTCTGCGTGAAGAAGTTTTTCCTAATCTCGGTCCTAAAAGGCTTCTCCTCTATCCTCAAACTGTGACCCCTCGTTCTGGACTTCCCCAACATCGGGAACAATCTTCCTGCATCTAGCCTGTCCAATCCCACTTTCTCTGGCTAATTTGTATGCTTCTTCTTTGGAATTGATACTATCCCTAATTTCTCTTGTCAGCCACAGGTGCACTACCTTCCTTGATTTATTCTTTTGCCAAACTGGGATGAACATTTGTTGCAGTTCATCCATGCAACCTTTAAATGCTTGCCATTGCATATCCACCGTCAATCCTTTAAGTGTCATTTGTCAGTCTATCTTAGCTAATTCACGTCTCATACCTTCAAAGTTACCCCTCTTTAAGTTCAGAACCTTTGTTTCAATGGGACATAGAAAAGGCATGTAAAAAGGGCGATGTTATGATAGTCATGGGGGATTTCAATATGCAGGTAGATTGGGATAGATTGGAAAAATCAGGTTGTTGCTGGAACCCAGGAGAGGGAATTTGTAGAGTGCCTGCGAGGTGGCTGATTAGAGAAGCTTGTGGTTGAGCCCACTAAGAGAAAGGTAATTCTGAATTGGGTGTTGTGTAATGAACCAGATTTGTTTAGGAAGCTTAAGGTAAAGGAACTTTTAGATGTCTGTGATCATAATATAATAGAATTCACCCTGAAGTTTGAGAGGAAGAAGATAAAGTTAGATTCACTATTACAGTGGAGTAAAAGAAATTATAGAGGCATGAAAGAGGAGCTGGCCAAAGTTGATTGGAATAGTACACTATCAGGGATGATGACAAAACAGCAATGGATGGAGTTTCTGGGGGGAAACTTGGAAGGCACAGAACAGATATATCCCAAAGATGAAGCAGTATTCTCAAGGGAAACTGAGGTAATCATGGCTGACAAGAGAAGTCAAAGACGGCGTATAAGCAAAAGAGAGGGCAAATAATATAGCAAAAAAATTATTAGGAAGATAGAGGATTGGGAAACTTTTAAAAATCAACAATAGGCAACTAAAAAGACATAAGGAGAGGAAATTTGAAGATAAGCTAGCCAATAATATAAAAGAGGATGTCAAGAGTGTTTTTCAGATATATAAGGAGTAAAAGAGAGGTGAAAGTAGATATTGGTCTGCTGGAAAATGACTTTGGAGAGATAGTAATGGGGGACAAAGAAATGGCAGATTAACCAAGTAATTATTTTCCAACTGTGAAAGATAGCAGCAGTATTTCAGAAATTTGGGTGTCAGGAGGAGAAGTGAGTGTATTTGCTATTACTAAAGAGAAGGTGATTTGGAAGCTGAAAGTTCTGAAGATTGATAAGACACCTAAACTAGATGGACTACATCCCAGGGCGCTGAAAGAGATAACTGAAGAGATGGTGAAGGGTAATAAACTGTCAAAGATGGAAATGACAGAATGGGGAAAGAAGGTGTTAAGATACAATAATAGAAAGGAAAATCTTGAATTAAGAATATAAAATAACATACCTACTAACTAGAAATATTTCAAAAACTGTATCAAGATGAACCTAGCTGACCTAGCTGTAGTGGAAAGACAGTAAATGCATGAAGAAGACTGTTTAATTCTTCACTTTACAACGTGCATTGCAGAGCAATGATAGCGCTTGTATTAGAAACGTTGTCTATAGGAGGAAGCCCTGGGGTGTGGGGGTGGGGGGGGAGGGGTTCACTTATTAACCTTACTCTTGACGTGTCGGAAGAACTTTGACTTAATGCTAACCTCCTTCTCTTTCTCAGGTAGTAAATTCCGACTTTGCCTGCTTTTCAGAATTTGGGAGTGAAGTTACGATGGAGGTGATTTTAAAAAAAAAACCTTTTTATTTGTACAAGAGATTTAATGCAGTTTCTTACAAGAAACTTGAAATTAGAATGTCAGGTATCTCTCTCTCTCTCTCTCTCTCTCTCTCTCTCTCTCTATATATATATATATATATATAGTAAATACCTAGGAAGTGTGTGTATATATATACAGGAAATACCTAGGGAGTTTGAGAGTTTGGCATAGTACTCCAGTAATTTTACATATTGCACTGTACTGCTGTCATGAAAAAAAAACAAATTTCATGACATATGTGAGTGATGATAAACCTGATTCTGATACGGATCTCTATTGTGGACTGAGAGTGGGAAGGGGGCAGGGAGAGGGGAATCACGGTTGGAAAAAGGGGAAGGGAGAGGGGAGGGAGTGGGAAGCACCAGAGAGACATTCTGTAATGATCAGTAAACCAATTGTTTGGAATCAAATGACCTTGCCTAGTGTCTCAGGGCTGGGTGTGTCAGTACCCTCACCATCCTCTGCCCCGGCGCACCTTCCCTGCCACCGGTTGCACACTCCTCCTGCAACACTCCACCCTCGCCATCCCCAACATCTTTTGCTCCTGCCAGATTTCCAAACTTGCTCTCAGCCCCATGTTGACAAATTCAGTACTGTGCAAAAGTCTTAGACACCCTAGCTATATGCATGTGCCTAGGACTTTTGCACAGTACGCAGTTTTGTATGTAACTGGAGATTATTCCCCATGTTTGCAGGCTAAGTACACAGAAAAGCATAAAAGGAATATTTATTTCTGCTTCTCAGGGTAGCATACAGTTGACGGTCTATGTGGGATGCCCGCCTGGAAACAGACTCGTTTTTGACATTGCCTACAGTCTCAAATACATTGTGAATAAATCTAAAGTGCACTTTGACTGTCTTGAGCATGATGAAATTCCGTGCTTTTATTACGAACAACGTAAGTGTGTCATACTCCTTCCAAAATGTAATGGTAGAATTATAGCACAGAAAATGGCCCTTCTGGCCCACTTCATCTATTCTGATCCCATTAAACTGTATAATTGTTATTTTCTTTGCAGTTTAACTTTGAGTCATGGAGTCCAGAGAAGTGCAGCACAGAGACAGGCCCTTTGGTCATTCTAGTCCATGTAGAAACCGTGTAGAAACTGCCTGTTCCCATTGACCTGCACCTAGACTGTAGCCCTCCATACCTCTAACATCCTTGTACCTATCCAAACTTCGCTTAATGTTGAAATCGAGCTCGCATCCACCGCTTGCACTGGCAGCTCATTTCACACTCTCATGATCCTCTGAATGAAGTAGCTTCCCCTCATGTTCTCCTCGAGCTTTTTACCTTTCACCCTTAACCCATGACCTCTGGTTGTAGTGCCACCCAATCTCAATGGAAAAAACCTTCTTGCTTTTACCCTATCCATACCACTTGTAGTTTTGTATCCTCTATCAAATCAACTCTCAAGCATAATTTTCTTATGTTTGTTTGTATTTTAGAAAATTACCCATGGATATGCAATTGTTCAGTGTGTTTCCTCACAACACGCTGGAGGAACTCAGCAGGTTGGGCAGCATCCATGGAAACAATGAGTCAATGTTTCGGGCCGGAACTCTTCATCAGGACTGTAGAGGGAGGGGGCAAAGGCCCTATAAAGAAGGTGGGGGGAGGGTAGGAAGGAGAAGGCTGGTAGGTTCCAGGTGAAAAACCAGTAAGGGGAAAGATAAAGGGGTGGGGGAGAGGAAGCGGGGAGGTGATAGGCAGGAAAGGTGAAGAAAGAATAGGGGAAAACACAATGGGTAGTAGAAGGAGGCGGAACCATGAGAGGGATGATAGGCAGCTGGGGGAGGGGGCAGAGTGACATAGGGATAGGGGAAGGGAGGGGGAGGGAATTAACGGAAGTTGAAGAATTCTATGTTCATACCAAGGGGCTGGAGACTATCTAGACAGTATATGAGGTGTTGCTCCTCCAACCTGAGTTTAGCCTCATCATGGCAGTAGAGGAGGCCATGTATGGACATATCTGAATGGGAGTGGGAAACAGAGTTGAAGTGGGTGGCTACTGGGAGATCCTGTCTGTTTTGGCGGATGGAGTGGAGGTGCTTGACTTCCAACTTACAACTTCCAACTTCCGTTGATTCCCTCCCCTTCCCCTATCCCTATAGGAGAATATCTCCTTCGTTCTGGAATGAAAAGCCTCATCCTGAGAGCTGATGCAGCAGAGACGGAGGAATTGAGAGAAGGGGATGGTGTTTTTACAAGTATCTCCTCAGCTTTTTATCTCTAGCCTTGCTGAAGGGTTTCAGCCTGAAACATCAGCTGTACTTCTTTCCATCGACACTGCCTGGCCTGCTGAGTTCCTCCAGAATTTTTATAAAGTCAGAAGTATCATAAGCAGCCATAACCAATATATAAAATTATAAGACTACTGAACCAAGTTTGATCTTTTAAAAAAATTTCAAATAGTTTTACTGCAGGTGGACATCCTGTGGTTTCCCTGTTTTTCACCTGCATTGAAACAAAATATCCTATATCTTACTGTGGGCACTACCAAAGGAAGCCTAATGATAATACTAGAAGATTGTGTGTGTCGAGCCTTTCTTTCTTATCTCTGTGCCAATGCAAATCAGTGACAAACTTATGAGAAAAAAAACAAAGAGGCAAAGTTTGGAAGAAAAATATTTTTGACTAGGAAACCAGAATCTTTAAAAGAAAGCGAAAAATAATGAATGATTTTATTTACAGCTTGCACTGATTAAGGTATTTAAATAGAAATAATTTTGTTTATTACATATGATAACGTAACTCTTCCATATGTATATTATGTTTCATGAAACAAAATAAGTTTTTATCTCATATATATATTGTACATATATGTTAAAACCAGATTTGCATATCTTTGCAGCATTTTATCCCTTCTTTTTAATTCAAGATTTGGTGATAGGGAAATCTAATCGATTTTTGGGCAGGTAGGTGAAAAATTAAATTGGGATATAATATCCTTTTTATTAAACGCAAAAAAGCCCTTCTGATCTTTTTTCCTTTGTTTACATGAAAATCCTGTATATTTTAATTTCCTAGTTATACCTTTAAAGTCATTGGGGGTGGACCGTATAGAAGAAGTAATATCAGGAAATTCAGTCCACAAGAGATTCTATTATACAACTCAGTGAATTACAGGTACTCTTACACATTCTGTATATACGAAAATTTCCAATATCTACCATATATCATTTCCATGAGGTAAAAATTGTAAATCTTATGTTACACCTCCTTAAAAGTTTAGATTCCTATAGATATAGAAAAGTATGTACTTTTGCAGGGGAGTATTAAAATGGGGCAGGGCAAATTATAAGACAAGACAAAGGAGCAGGTTGGCCATTTGTCCCATTGCGTCTGCTCCGCCATTTTATCATGAGCTGATCCATTCTCCCATTTAGTCCCACTCCCCCGCCTTCTCACCATAACCTTTGATGCCCTGGCTACTCAGATACCTATCAATCGCTGCCTTAAATACGCCCAATGACTTGGCCTCCACTGCTGCCCGTGGCAACAAATTCCATAGATTCACCACCCTCTGACTAAGAAAATTTCTTCGCATTTCTGTTCTGAATCGGCGCCCTTCAATCCTTAAGTCATGTCCTCTCGTACTAGACTCCCCTATCATGGGAAACAACTTTGCCACATCCACTCTGTCCATGCCTTTCAACATTCGAAATGTTTCTATGAGGTCCCCCCTCATTCTTCTAAACTCCAAGGAATATAGTCCAAGAGCGGACAAACGTTCCTCATATGTGAACCCTCTCATTCCCGGAATCATTCTAGTGAATGTACCCTCTCCAACGTCAGCACATCCTTTCTTAAATAAGGAGACCAAAACTGCCCACAGTACTCCAAGTGAGGTCTCACCAGCGCCTTATAGAGCCTCAACAGCACACCCCTGCTCCTATACTCTATTCCTCTAGAAATTAATGCCAACATTGCATTCGCCTTCTTCACTACCGACTCAACCTGGAAATTATGAGAGAATTAGGCAGGCAACAGCTACTTCTGGACATGTCCATGTCTGATAAATGGAGGGTATCCATTTGAAGCGAAGAGAGTAGGTCCAAAGGAGATTTACAGAGCAGGTTTTATTTTTAACACGGAGAGTGATGGGTGCCTGGTTGTGGTGACGGGGTGGATGCTGGAGGCGAATATGATGGATGCCTACAAGTGGACGGATATGGACATTATGTTGGCAGGAGGGAGTGTTCTAGTTGAGCATTTGGTTACTAATTTAATTATTTTGGCACAACAGTGTGGACCGAAGGCCCTGTTCCGAGGCTGTACTAGTCTATGTTATAATGTGTACAACATGTAAACTCCATTAATTTTATACAGCTAAGCAAAATACTCCACACTACCATGATATAAAATAGTATTGATAACATTATATTGTATGACAAAAGTGAAAGATCAATTTGCTATTTTGTCTCTGGTAGGAATAGCTATGCAGCAATATGGAAAACTATAACAAGCAACCCAAAAGATGAACAATATACAAATCAAGGTGTCCCTATTTTGCAAAGTGATACCTTTGGAATTAGGTGAGTGGAGGTGTTGGAAAGTCAACTAATATAAAATATTCTCCAATATTTTACAGTTTTATTTATTGTATTAGTTAGAATTGACAGTTGA
Organism: Mobula birostris; assembly: GCF_030028105.1. Taxonomy (NCBI): domain Eukaryota; kingdom Metazoa; phylum Chordata; class Chondrichthyes; order Myliobatiformes; family Myliobatidae; genus Mobula; species Mobula birostris. The sequence continues at coordinate 13,397,185 of NC_092379.1, forward strand.
AATGGACCAAACTAGAGATTGATGGCAATCAGTACTGAGTAAATTTAAGCCATTGAAGCAGGAAGCAAAAATAGAACAATTTCGTTAGAGTTTGTTCTCTATAAATTCATGTTGGTTTTGGATTGCATTGTCACTCCTTCAATTTTATTTTAATCAAAGTTATTTTAAAAAGAACAATGATCCATTCACAAACAAGAGAGAACCTGCAGATGCCGGAAATCCAAGCAACACAATCAAAATGCTGGGTGAACTCAGCAGGTCAGGCAGCATGTATGGAAAAGTGTAAAGAGTTGGCATTTCAGGCCGAGACCCTTCATCAGGAAGCAAAGATCAGAAGAATTTCTTTAGAATTTGCTCTGTATGAATTCATGTGCAGTATTTCAAAGAGTGCTGCATTCTTTCATTCTCACAAATTATTGACCATATCCATTCTTTCCTTTACTTCAATTCAATTCGACTTCCATTGTCATTCAACCATACATGAATATCCATGAATACAGCCACATGAGACACTGTTACTCTGAGGTCAAGGTGCCAAACACAGCACAAAGCACACACAGCATGTATAAGATAGAAGGATACAGCCACTCAAAGAGTGCAAACTCAAGCCATCCAACGCCACCAAAATAAGCAGATGACCACAACAGAGCTTGTCTGCTGAGTGAACACTAGGGGCAGCACTGACTGCATCTTGGATGCCATGCCACACCATCCCTGGTGGAGTGCGCTGACTCTGACACCTCACCCTGCCAGCTGTAAACAGGCGACACTGCAGCTTGAGGCCTAGTCCATGCATTAATGCAAAGTGTTATTGTGTCGAGTACAGATACAAAGCTAATGAAATGCTGTTAGCATCTGACCAGAAATGCAAAGAATAGTGTTATTTACAAAACAACTGTGAATAAAAATTAAGTGCTACAGCACATGAATATAAAAGTACTGAGACAGTACAATATGGGTGTAATACTGCTTAGCCATGTGATGAGAGGTTCAGCAGTGTCACAGCCTCGGGGAAGAAGCTCTTCCTGTGCCTGCTGGTGCGGGAGCGGAGGCTCCTGTAGCGCCCACCGGATGGGAGGAGAGTAAAAAGTCCATGGTTAGGGTGAGATGCATCCTTGATAATGCTTTTTGCCTTGCCGAGGCAGCGTTTATGGTAGATGTTCTCAATGGTGGGCAATTAGGTGCCAATAATCTGCTGGGCAGTTTTCACCACATGCTGGAGTGCTTTGTGGTCCAATACGGGACAATTGCCATACCACACTGAGATGCAGTTGGTGAGTATGCTCTCAATGGTACAGCGGTAAAAGTTCATCAGAATCCTGGGACAGAGGTGAGCTTTCTTGATGCTCCGCAGGAAATAAAGGTGCTGTTGCGCCTTTTTGGTCAGGATGGAGGAGTTCAGGGACCAGGTGAGATCCTCGGAAATGTGGACACCAAGGAATTTGAAGCATGATACACGCTCCACTACAGTTCCGTTGATGTAGATGAGGGGGTGAGTGTAACTCCTAGCATGCCTGAAGTCCACAATGATCTCCTTGGTTATCTGGGTGTTAAGGACCAGGTTATTGTCGGCACAGGTTGTTGTTGAATGAAAGGCTAGACTAACAGGTTAATCTTCCGGGATATTGAATTTTCAGGTGTCACAGAGGGAGATGCAAAAATGAAGGGGTTGTCACACTGCTGATTAGGGAGAGCAGTACTTAGAGGTATTGTCCTGAAGAGATCATCTAGTGAGTTGAATTTAGGAGTGAGAGTGGAGTAATCACTTTGCTAGCTTTATACAATAGGTTTCTCAGTCCTCAGAAGGAAAAGAATAGCTTCCTTTGTCACATGCACAATGAAAATTACAGTGAATTATGTCAATAACTAACACAGCAAGCGTAGGCATGCTTCCAGCACCAACGTAGCATACGAACAACTTACTAACGCTATGCCTTTGGAATGTGGGAGGAAACTGGAGCACCCAGAGAAAGCGGACACAGTCATGGGGAGAACATGCCAACTCTGTACAGAGAGCAGTGGGAATTGAACCTCTATTTTTACTGTAAAGGTGCTGTAAAGTGTTACACGAACTGCTGTGCAACTGTGCTGCCACTAGAGGAATAAATATGCAAGCAAATTCCAAAAAGGTATAAAAGCAATTAGCTTACTGTAGTTGGGAGCTTTAACTTTCCAAATATTGATTTCCATTTCCCTAATGCAAAGGGCTTAGATGGAGCACAGTTTGTTAATTCAGTTCAAGATTTTGAGACAATATCTATTTTGTCTTACCAGAGAGGGGTAACTTAACTTCCTCTTAGGTGGTGGAACACCATGGAAACAATTACCATGATTCTGTACGTTTCAAGCTAGTTATGAGAAAGGATAAGTTTGGTCCTCAAGTTAAAGTCCCAAAATGGGGCAAACAGGAATTTTAATGCAAGGGAGGACTTGACAAAAGAAGATTTGGAGCAGATACTTGAAGATTAAATGAATCTGAGAAGTGGAATTCTTTTAAGAGGGTGTTAGCAAGAGATTAGGGACAGCATATTCCAGTATGACCATAAGACCATAGGATATAGGAGCAGAATTAGGTCATTTGGCCCAACGAGCCTGTTCTACCATTTCATCATGGCTGTTCCATTTTCCCTCTTAGCCCCAATTTCTTGTCTTTTCCCCATAACCCACACGTCTTCTGCTCTCGTCCTTGTCCGCTTCAACCTTGCTTGATAGCCCAAATGGAGAGAAGCAATGATCATAGCCGCATCATTCTGCTGCAAGCCTCATCAAATTCTCTCAAAGGCTGCAAAGGCTAGGTTGCTCAGTCAAAACACATCCTCAAAATGTAAATCACAGTTCTAATGGCACACAGCTTAGTAGTAGAGTCATACTTGAAAGAAGAAGAAATAGTTTTGTGGAGGATACATAATACTGCAGTTTAAGAAGGGTGGCAGGGATAAACAAGATAACTATAGGCCATGAGCCTTATGTCAGTAGTAAGGAAATTACTGAAGTAAGATCTAAAGGACAGGATTTATGTTAATTTGAAAAAAACAGAGTCTAATTAATGTGAGTCAGCGTGCCTATACTTATTTAAGAAAAGAGTATTTGAAGATCAAGGCCTCAGACATATAATTACCAGGTAGCAGCGATCTCTGCCCTCCTTTACACTCCTGAAACTAGGGCTTCCTCCAGCAGACAGTTGACAGCATAGACAGGCCCTAGTTACGCTCAGCCAACTACACTGGATGGGCCATATCATTCTCATACCTGGCACCAGGCTTCCAAGAGAGATGATATTCTGGCCTTCGCCATGGGAAGAGGTTACCAGGTGGGTGGGAGAAAATGTGCCCGTGGATCAAGCTCAAAGAAATGCTACATCGCTACTGGCTTCTAGAAATCCCTGATCCATGACTGCTCAGAGTAGAGAACGTAGAACACTGAACAGTACAGCGCAGGAACACGCCCTTTGGCCTACAATGTATGCTGAATTAATTAAATAATTAATCAAATGGCCAACTAAATTAATCCTGTCTATAAAGAATCCATATCCTCTCCTTTCCCACACATTGATGTGCCTTTGAATGCCTTTGTTGTATATTATTTGCCTTCACACCTCCCCAGGTAAGGCATCTCAGGTATCCACCACTCTGTGTGTGTAAAAAAAATCTTGCCTTGCCTTTGAACTTTCCACCTCTCACTGAAGGTACCACCTTCCCTCTCGGTATCTCTAGGTATTGGACATTCCAACCAGGTGAGAAAAAGATACTGGCTGTCTATTTACAGTATGTCTTTGAAATATCTAATATCAGAGGGCCTGCACTGAAGGTGAGAGGAGGTCGGTACAAAGGGGATGTGAGGGGTACGTTTTTCACTCAGAGAGTCATGGATGTCTGGAATGCACTGCCTGGTATGCTGGTGGAGGGAAATATATTAGTAGCTCTTAAGAGATAATTGCATGGATGTTAGGAAGATGAATGGATATGGGCATAATGTAGGTAGGGGGAATAGTGTTCACAAACAAGAGAAAATCTGCAGATGCTGGAAATCCAAGCAACACACACACAAAATGCTGGAGGAACTCAGCAGGCCTGGCAGCATCAATGGAAAAAAGTACAGTCGATGTTTCGGTCCGAGACCCTTTGGCAGGAATAGTGTCCAGTGGCTTTTAATTTGCTGTTTAGCTGGCTGAGCACAACATTGTGGGCCGAGTGGCCTGTTCCTGTGCTACACTCTTCTATGTTCTGTGCCCCTCATAATCTTATAAACCTCTATCAGATTCCCCCTCAGCCTCTGCCGCTCCAGAGAAAACAACCTAAGTTTGTTCAATCTCTTCGCATGGGCACAATAGGAGCAATCCAATTGGTATTGAGAACCTCTAGGTCATGCATCGGGTACACACAGAGGCTCTGCAAAAGGTGCAATTCACAAGCTAATTTACCAGTCCATTTGCTTACGTCCTACCCTTGGAAGAGTCTGCACTTCTCACATTGGCTTCATTAGAATCCATAGACCTAGTATGGAAGGAAGTCTAAAGCTAACCCTAATCCTCAGTCCCAAGGCATTAAGCATTTTTCTGAACTATGATCACTACAATCCACAGCCTGTAATTTCCCTTTAAGAAACGTACTTTTGAACCGACTAAGCAAACTAGTGATCTCCTGAAGGATTCGGCAAACTTGACTCTCAGGAATGTAGATAGGGCACCTTGAAGTGGACGAAGGCCAGCCATCACCAGAAGAGCAAGCAGTGGAGTGGACTTCAAGCCAGATTAATGTGTGGAGGCCTGAGAGCAGCCGGCAAACTGGTGTACAGCCCACACACTAACCTGTCTCATTTGCCTGCATTTGAACTGTCTCCCACTCTTCCTGCGACTGCCATCAGGCGGGAGGTGCAGGTGTCTGAGGCGCAACACCATCAGGTTCAGGAACAGTTATTGCCGTCAAGCATTTGGGCTTCTGGACTGGCATAGGTAGTTTCACTAATCTCAGTGATGAACTTACTACACAACTTGTAGGCTCACTTTCAGGGACTCTGCTGTTGTTATGTACGGTTTTCATAGTCGTAGTCATAGTCACAGTCATACTTTATCGATCCTGGGGGAAATTGGTTTTCGTTACAGTTGCACCATAAATAATAAATAGTAATAAAACCATAAATAGTTAAATAGTAATATGTAAATTATGCCAGGAAATAAGTCCAGGACCAGCCTATTGGCTCAGGGTGTCTGACCCTCCAAGGGAGGAGTTGTAAAGTTTGATGGCCACACACAGGCAGGAATGACTTCCTATGACACTCTGTGTTGCATCTCGGTGGAATGAGTCTCTGGCTGAATGTACTCCTGTGCCCAACCAGTACGTTATGTAGTGGATGGGAGACATTGTCCAAGATGGCATGCAACTTGGACAGCATCCTCTTTTCAGACACCACCATCAGAGAGCCCAGTTCCATCCCCACAACATCACTGGCCTTACGAATGAGTTTGATGATTCTGTTGGTGCCTGCTGCCCCAGCACACAACAGCAAACATGATAGCACTGGCCACCACAGACTCATAGAACATCCTCAGCATCGTCCGGCAGATGTTAAAGGACCTCAGTCTCTTCAGGAATTAGAGATGGCTCTGACCCTTCTTGTAGACAGCCTCAGTGTTCTTTGACCAGTCCAGTTTATTGTTAATTGGTATCCCCAGGTATTTGTAATCCTCCACCATGTCCACACTGACCCCCTGGATGGAAACAGGGGTCACCGGTACCTTAGCTCTCCTCAGGTCTACCACCAGCTTCTTAGCCTTTTTCACATTAAGCTGCAGATAATTCTGCTCACACCATGTGACAAAGTTTCCTACCGTAGCCCTGTACTCAGCCTCATCTCCCTTGCTGATGCATCCAACTATGGCAGAGTCATCAGAAAACTTCTGAAGATGACAAGACTCTGTGCAGTAGTTGAAGTCCGAGGTGTAAATGGTGAAGAGAAAGGGAGACAAGACAGTCCCCTGTGGAGCCCCAGTGCTGCTGATCACTCTGTCGGACACACAGTGTTGCAAGCACACATACTGTGGTCTGCCAGTCAGGTAATCAAGAATCCATGACACCAGGAAAGCAACCACCTGCATCGCTGTCAGCTTCTCCCCCAGCAGAGCAGGGCGGATGGTGTTGAACGCACTGGAGAAGTCAAAAGCATGACCCTCACAGTGCTCGCTGGCTTGTCCAGGTGGGCGTGGACATGGTTCAGCAGGTAGACGATGGCATCCTCAACTCCTAGTGGGGGCTGGTAGGCGAACTGGAGGAGATCTAAGTGTGGCCTGACCATAGGCCAGAGCAGCTCCAGAACAAGTCTCTCCAGGGTCTTCATGATGTGGGAGGTTAATGCCACTGGTCTGTAGTCATTGAGGCCGCTGGGACGCGGTGTCTTCGGCACAGGGACGAGGCAGGACGTCTTCCACAGCACAGGAACCCTCCGGAGCCTCAGGCTCAGGTTGAAGACATGGCGAAGTACTCCACATAGCTGAGGGGCACAGGCTTTGAGCACCCTGGTACTGACACCATCTGGTCCTGCAGCCTTGCTTGGGTTGAGACGTTTCAGCTGTCTTCTCACCTGTTCAGCTGTGAAGCCCACCATGGCGGTTTTGTATGGGGAAGGGGTATAGTCATGAGAGCAGGGTGGTGGACTGTGAGGAGGGGTAGGAGGGGAGAGTGGAATATGTGTTGGTTGGGGGCCGACAACAGATGACTCATTTGGGGGATGGGCAGGGGCCACAATGTCAAATCTGTTAACGAACAGGTTAAGTCGTTGGCCCTGTCCACACTGCCTTCAGCTCCTCTGTTGCTAGTTTGCTGGAACCCAGTGATGGTCCTCATCCCCCTCCAGACCTCTCTCATGTTGTTCTGCTGGAGTTTCCACTCAAGCTTCCTCTTGTACCTGTCTTTAGCCTCCCTGATCCTAGCTTTCAGGTCCCTCTGTATGCCCTCAGCTCCTCCCTATTTGCATCTCTAAACGCCCTCTTTTTAGCGTTCAGGATGGCCTTAATGTCCTTTGTTACCCATGACTTGTTATTTGAATAACAAAGGACAGTTCTTGTCGGAACATTGCACCCATGGAATCTATTGGATTTCTTTGTTTTCCTCTAGGTGCCAGCAAGAAAATGAATATCAATGTTGTATATGGTATACATTCTAACTGACTGCCCATTATGCTACTGGCATTTAGGCCACCAAAGAAGGTGCTCCATCTCTGGTGGCTTCCTTCATCATGTCAGCAGCTTCTTCTCAGTTTTCACTGTTATTAGTCATGCAGGACCCAAGAGACTCCAGAATACCATTGCATTCAGACATAGGGAATTCTTCATAGAAGGATTCTTTGTTTCATCAGTCAAGGTTGTTAGCCCTGAGCTGACCCCTGAACCTGGAGGACCAGTGGCCCACTCTTAATCTGTCCTTTACCCCTTGACCTGTTTGGCATGGGTGACCCTCCCAAGAGCCAAAGCATAAAGTCCTGACTCCAGCCAGCTTAGCTCTCCGGGTCATTGAAACACACAAGCATCCAAACCACGACAAGGTTGTGGTCCTCTTGGAGGATGGTATACATAATTTAATAATAAATTTACTTTGAACTTGAACTTGGTAGGGTTTAGTAGATCTACTAGGACTTGATGTTTCAATCCCTATGGTAAGTTGGCACTCTCGATGTTGGCAGTGGGCTTGGAGTGGTGACAAGGAGGGAGGGTAGGTACGTCATTGCGATCATCAGGTGGGCACCCTCCTTCTTTGACGTTTCGTTGGTAAGCCCATGACGTCTCCAGAGGGCTCAACGGTGCTACCTGGCATCCCAGTTGTTGAAAAGTTGTTAATTTTCAGAAACAGCTGAGTGAACTTAGAAAAAAGTAGAGGGCTATGGGTAACCCTAAGTAATTTCTAAGGTAAAGGCATGTTCAGCACAGCTTTCTGGGCTGAAGGGCCTGTACTGTGCTGTAGGGTTTCAACATTTTTATGCCCTTGCACATGATTACAGGAAGGTAAAGCATGTATTGCAAGCAATAAGGAAAGCAGCTTTATTGCAAGACAATTTGAGTGCAAATATTTAGTGCACTTACAGAGGACTCCGGTGAAACCATACCTAGAATATTATGTACATGTCCGATCTTTATTCTGAAGGAAAGTTAAGTTCTGGTCAAGATGGTGCCTGCGTACAATGTCCCACGGTCGACATTTTCTAGATAGACCGCAAAACTATTTATTTCACTTTCTTATGTCTTTTACATATGTCTTTTGTCTTGAATATGTTTCTGGAACTGCTGGAGCCTGTGATCTGCAGTTTGGAGATCATTTGTGGGATCCAATGTTTAGTGGTCTCAGAGGATTCTGAGAGGCAAAAAGTGCGGGCCTCAAGGCGAGGAAACTGCGGGTAGTGCAAGCCAATATTCGACTCTATTTTGCTGATTAAAGTGACAAGGGAGATTAAAACATTGGGGGAATGTGGAACTTGAGCATCGGCTGTCTGCCTTCTGATCGCTGATGGGTTGCTCTACTGCTGGAGATGAAAGCCTGTGTGGCCTGTCACTCTGCCTGAAGAATGTTACTGAGGTTTTCTGTGTTTTGAATATGGCTATGGATATGGATATGGATTTGGACTATGGTATATGGACTTCTTCAGTTTTATAATTTTTTCTTATTCTCTGTTTTTCACCCATTCTTTCTCTTTTTTTCCTGCGAGATATGGAGTCTGGGGATTGATGATCTTGTTGCAATTATTTTTTGTTAGTTTCTTTGTTCATGGAGAGGTGTATTCGGAGGCTGATGTTCTTGTTGCATTTCTTGTGGCTGAGGAGATTTTGGGGGTTGGTGATTGTGTTGCTGTTCTTTTTCTTTTCAAGTGGCTATCTGGAGAAGAAGAATCCCAGAGTTGTATACTTTGATAATAAATGAACCTTTGAATCCTTCTAAAGAGAGTCCAATGATCATCCATTAGATTTATTTATGGGATGTTGATAGTTGTTCTTTGAGAAGAGATTAAGCCAGCTGCATCTGCATTTTCCTAACCTTATTAGTGAGTGAATGAATGAGAGAGAGAGAGAGAGAGAGAGAGAGAGAGAGAGAGAGAGAGAGAGCGAGCGAGAGAACTAGCTAGCTAGCTTGTGGCATGTCAAATTGTTGGGTGAACAATAGTTTTTTGTTGGACGACAGATCATGCTCCCTCTTTGAGGGCTTTGTGACTGCTTGCTTGGTAGGTGGCGGGCACTGATGCTTCCTGCTGGAACAGTGGGGGAGGGGAGGGGGAGGGGACTATGGGGTTCTAATGTTTTTCTGTCATTCATTGTTTGGGGCTTTCTTCTGTTTCGTTTGTGAAGAGTAAGAATTTCAGGTTGTATACTGTATACATTCTCTGATATTAAATGGAACCGTTGAATAATTGATCCATTCCATTTCTGATGATACTTCAGTAAAAATATTCTCAACTCTTTGTAACTTAGACTGATAAGCCTCACCTAATACAGGAAGCATCACAATTATCAGTAGGTTAACTAGTTAATGGAAGGTAGTAGAAATTTAAAGGAAAATGAATTTTAAAGAAAGGTGACGAAACAATAATAAGTGTAGTAGGATGTAAACTGAACGTTACTGAACTTTTTTGGAATATTTTTGCTTTAGGTGGGTTTGCCAAAAGAACTCGCCTTGCAGTGATATACCGGCAGAAGGACTTAAAGGGCCAGAATATTTTTTTCTTATTGAAGTATCTAATAGGTAAGAGAATATTATTTTTTATGGAATAAAAATGGCATATTGCTCCAGAAAGTTTGCAGAACAAAGATAATTTTCAGATAAAGATGATCTTCCCAGGTTATGTTGTAGTGGTGACCATTTCTGGTGGGAAATTTACAGCTCATTCCATATACAATTCACCTTTATGCTGCTGATGTTGTCTCATAATTAATGACACTAAAATGATGTCACAGATTTTGCAGTGAGTGTCTCAGAGCTGTTCCTATGTTTGAGTGATCAGAGGCTTGCACATGTTGTTCTGGTCAATATTGTGTGATTCTTGTCAAATTAAGTAATGCAAATTCTACATGCATGCATGCATTAGATGACTGGTGATGGTATTATTGATACAACCCCATTTTGACACCAATCCTGAGCACTGGGTTATGATGGTCCAGTTGAAACTGCAGGAAAAGCTCTCAGCCATACCAATTTTCCAAACTCTCTATTTCAATTGATCTTCAATGATTTCTAGTTTTGATTGAACAAGAGGTCATGAGGGAAGAGTTCTGCTGGAGGGGATAAAATCTCCACCGTATGCACAATGCTACAAAAGCAACTCAGTTGGAATCTTACAAAGTCATACATAATGTGTGGTCAAGTTGGTCAATGCTGCACATGATGTCCCATCTAACCCGTTCCCATTTGCCAGCATTTGGCCTCTAACCTTTTAAAACCTTTCATTTATTTATTGAGATGCAGTGCAGAGCTGGTCCTTCCAGCCTGCTGAGCCACGCTGCCTAGCAATCCTCCAATTTAATCCTAGCCTAATCACAGAACAATTTACAATGACCAACTAACCCACCAACTGGTACTTCTTTAGACTGTGGGAGGAAACCATTGCAAATTCATGAGTCTCCTGCATCAGAGGCTGGCCGATTACAGAGGCTGTTACAAGGGCAGAAATGACTACTAGATGTTCTGGGTTTTAGATATTTCGAAAGGGACAGGAAGGGAGGTAAAAGAGGTGGGGGAGTGACATTGCTAATCAGGAATAGTATCATGGTTGCAGAAAGGAAGGACTATGTTGAAGAATCATGTACTAAGTCAGTCTGGGTGGTGAAAGTCAGAAATAGGAATGGAGCAATCATTCTACTGAGAGTATTTTATAGAACCCCAATAGCAGCAGAGACACTGAGGAACAGATCAGAAGGCAAATTTTGGAAAGATGCAAAAATAATAGGGTGTTGTCATGGTTGACTTCAACTTCCCTAATATTGACTGGCATCTCCTCAGTGCATAATATTTAGATGGGGTAGAATTTGAGAGGTGTGCCCAGGAAAGATTCCTGTCGCAATGCGTATGTGGACAGGCCAACGAGAGGAGAGGCCATACTGGATCTAGTACTAGGCAATGAACCTGGTCAGGTGCCAGATTTCTTAGTGGGTGAGCATTTCGGATACAGTGACCACATTTCCCTGACCTTCGACAGGCCTTGGACTAGGATAGGAGCAGATAGTATGCAAAAGTATTCAAGGGAGAGGGTGAATTATGATGCTATTAGGCAGGAACTTGGGAGTGTAAATAGGGAACGGATTTATTCAGGGAAACACACAACAGAAATGTGGAGGTTGTTTAGGGAGCACTTGCACAGGGTCCTGGATAGGTTTGTCCCATTGAGGCAGGGAAAGAATGGTAGGGTGAAGGAACCATGGTTGCCCAGAAATATGGAACACCTAGTCAGAAGGAAGAAAGAAGCACTCTGAAGGTTTAAGAAGCAAAGATCAGGCAGGGCTCTGGAGAGTTACAAGGTAGCCAGAAAAGAACTTAAGAAGGGACTTAGGAGAGCTGGAAGGCCTTAGTGAGTAGGATTATGGAAAACCCCAAGTTGTTCTATATGTACATAAAGAACTGGAGGGTGACTACAGTGAGAGTCAGACTGATCAGGGATAAAATAAAGAACATGTGCCTGGAGGAGGAGGTGGAAAGGGAGGTTCTGAATGAATACTTTGCTTCAGTATTCACCAGTAAGAGGGACATTGACAAATATAAGAACAGTGTAGAACAGGCTGCAACATATCAACATTAAGAAAGAAAATACATTGGAATTTATGAAAAGCATTAGAATAGATAAGTTCCCAGAACTGGACGGGATGTACCCCATGTTACTAAAGGAAGCAAGGCAAGGAATTGCTCCTCTTTTGGCGATGATCTTTGCATCCTCATTGGCCACAGGAATTGTACCAGAAGTTTGGAGGGTGGCAAATGTTATTCCTCTGTTGAAGAAAGATAATAGGAATAATCTTGGGAATTATAGACCACTGAGTCTGATATCAGTGATGGAAAAATTATTGGAGATGATTCTTAGAGACAGGATTTACGAGCACTTGGAGAAGCATAGTCTGATTAGGGATAGTCAGTACGGCTGTGTGAGGGACGTAAGTCTGATTAAATTCTTCAAAGAAATGACGGGACAAATTGATGAAAGTAGAACAGTGAATGTGAATGGATTTTAGTAAGGTGTTTTTAGGGGTTCCCCATGGTCGGCTCATTCAGAATGTCAGCAAGCATGGGATCCAAGGAAACTTGGGTGTGTGGATTCAGAATTGTCTTCCCCACGGAAGGCAGAGGGTGGTAGTAGATAGAGCATCCTCTGGAGATTGGTAGCCAGAGGTGTTCCACAGAGGTCTGTTCTGGACCCCTGCTCTTTGTGATCTTTATAAATGACTTGGATGGAGAAGTGGAAGGATGGGTTACGGATGACATGAAGGTTGGTGGTGTTATGGATAGTATAGAAGGCTGCAACAGGACATTGATAGGGTGCAGAAATGGGCTGAGAAGTGGCAGATGGAGTTCAATCTGGAAAAGTCTGAAGTGATTAACTTTGGAATGTCGAACTTGAAGAAAGAGCACAGAGTTAATGGAAAAATTCTTTGCTGTGTAGAGGAACAAAATGATCTTGGAGGTCCATGCCCCTCAAAGTTACCATGCATATTGATAGGGTTGTTAAGAAGGCATTTGTTATGTTGGCCTTCATTAGACAGGGGATTGTGTTCAAGAGCCGAGAGCTAATTATACGGCTCAGTAGAACTTTGGTTAGACTACACCTGGGGTATTGCGTTCAATTCTAGTCACCTCGTTATTGGAAAAATGTGGAAGCTTTAGAGAGGATGCAGAGGAGATTTACCAGTATGCCTCCTGGATTACAGAAAATGTTGTACAAGGCAGGGCTTTTTTCTTTGGAGCAAAGAGGATAAGATGTGAGTTGATAGAGATGTACAAGTTGATAAGACACATAAGTAGATTGGATTGCCTGTTCCTTTTTACCAGGGAGGAAATGGCTAATACATGAAGTCATCATTTTGAGGTGATTGGAGGAAAGTTAAGGGAGGATGTCAAAGGTACAGTAGATTTTTTTTTACAGAGTGGTGGGTACATGGAATGTACTATCAGGGGAGATGGTAGAGACAGACTCATTAGGGACTTTTGAGAGATTCGTAGATAAAAACATGGTTGTAAAGAAAGTGAAAGGCTACGTGGGGCAGAAGCATTAGAATCATGTTGGAGTTGGTTAAAAGGTCAGCATATCGCACGCCTAAGGGCTTGTACTGTACAGTACTGTTCTATGTTCTGTATGTTATATATTTTACTCAAAGAGATGGAAGTTTCCTAGTTGGGTAGAGGGCGGCAGATTCTTCAGTGACACTCTAATCTCTCAACTGGTGCTGCCTAGATTCTGACCTCTTCAGAAACTTGTTCCAAACATGAACACAGGAACTGATTCTGGAAGTAATATGGGAGCAACTGCCTTTGACGTCAAAGCAGAGGATGACTGAGTGTAACTTCCAGTAAAACAGAAGTGGATGGCCAAAGTACAAGAGAGAGGTTGATTCACTTACACCTGTGATGGGTTTGGGCAATAATATTCGATGGCTTTGGAGATCAGAAGTTTACATATATAGTTCTGATCAACACTGGGTACTGCTAATCGTGATCCCTAATTAGGTAATGCAGTGAGTAATTTGTTAGATGTGAAGCCGGCAGGGTAGAACGCAATCCTATTATTAATGTCAGTAGCGTGGAAAGGGATAGAGCAGGAAACAGGAAAAATAGGTTATATTTAGTCAAGGATACATTCACTGAGCTATAGTGGATTCCTGTTAATTGGGACACATCGGGACCAGTACATTTTGGCCCAGTTAAGCAGCTGTCCTAATTAGTCAAAGTTTCATGGAAAGAGCTAAGGTGATATAAAGATGACAAACTATTGTTCAACTGAGTGTCTATTTGTTTATTTGTTTGTTCATTCATTCATTTTGAGATACAGCATGGAATAGGTTCTTCTGGCCCTTTGAGCCATGCTGCCACCAACCCGCCGATTTAACCCGAGCCTAATCACAGGACAATTCACAGCAACCAGCTAACCAACTAACCAGTATGTCTTTGGACTGTGGGAGGAAACCCATGTGTTGCATGGGGAGGACATACAAGCTCCTTACAGAGGAAGCCGGGATTGAACTCCAAACTCCAAAGCCCCAGCTGTAATAGCGTTGCACTGTGGCACCCTTAATTGTGTATTTAAACAAAATGCACAACAAATTAGAACACTATCAATGCTACTACAGTACTATAAAACAGTGTATTAGTTCCTAATCATTATCGACAGAGGAGCTCACTATATACGGTTATAAAGAAGGCAAATGCAATGTTGGCATTCATTTCTAGAGGTGTTGAATACAAGAGCAGGGATGTGATGTTGAGGCTCTATAAGGCACTCATGAGACCACACTTCGAGTGTTGTGTGCAGTTTTGGGATCCTTATTTTAGAAAGGATATACTGACATTGGAGAGGATTCAGAGAAGATTCACGAGAATGATTCCAGGAATGAAAGGGTTACTGTATGAGGAACATCTGGCAGCTGTTGGGCTGTATTCTCTGGAGTTCAGGAGAATGAGGGGGAATGTTTTAGAAACATTCCGAATGTTAAAAAGCCTGAACAGATTAGATATAGCAAAGTTATTTCCCATGGTAGGGGATTCTAGGACAAGAGGGCATGACTTCAGGATTGAAGGATGTCCTTTTAGAACTGAGATGCAGAGAAATTACTTTAGTCAGAGGGTGGTAAATCTGTGGAATTTGTTGGCATGAGGGGCTGTGGAGGCCATGTCATTAGGTGTATTTAAGGCAAAGATAGATAGGTTCTTGATCAGCCAGGGCATCAAAGGGTATGGGGAGAAGGCAGGGGAGTGGGGATGACTTGAAGAATTGGATCAGCCCATGATTGATGGCGGAGCAGACTCAATGGGCCAAATAGCCTACTTCTGCTCCTATTTCTTATGGTCTTATGGTCTTATCCTGAAGTGTTCTTTAGATTAACAAAATCAGCACAGGTTTGAATTAGAAACATAGAAACATAGAAAATAGGTGCAGGAGTAGGCCATTCGGCCCTTCGAGCCTGCACCGCCATTTATTATGATCATGGCTGATCGTCCAACTCAGAACCCCGCCCCAGCCTTCCCTCCATACCCACTGATCCCCGTAGCCACAAGGGCCATATCTAACTCCCTCTTAAATATAACCAATGTACTGGCCTCAACTGCTTTCTGTGGCAGAGAATTCCACAGATTCACCACCCTCTGAGTGAAGAAGTTTTTCCTAATCTCGGTCCTAAAAGGCTTCCCCTTTATCCTCAAACTGTGACCCCTTGTTCTGGACTTCCCCAACATCGGAAACAATCTTCCTGCATCTAGCCTGTCCAATCCCTTTAGGATTTTATACGTTTCAATCAGATCCCCCCTCAATCTTCTAAATTCCAACGAGTACAAGCCCAGTTCATCCAGTCTTTCTTCATACGAAAGTCCTGCCATCCCAGGAATCAATCTGGTGAACCTTCTTTGTACTCCCTCTATGGCAAGGATGTCTTTCCTCAGATTAGGGGACCAAAACTGCACACAATACTCCAGGTGTGGTCTCACCAAGGCCTTGTACAACTGCAGTAGTACCTCCCTGCTCCTGTACTCAAATCCTCTCGCTATAAATGCCAGCATACCATTCGCCTTTTTCACCGCCTGCTGTACCTGCATGCCCACTTTCAATGACTGGTGTATAATGACACCCAGGTCTCGTTGCACCTCCCCTTTTCCTAATCGACCACCATTCAGATAATAATCTGTTTTCCTATTTTTGCTACCAAAGTGGATAACTTCACATTTATCCACATTAAATTGCATCTGCCATGAATTTGCCCACTCACCCAACCTATCCAAGTCACTCTGCATCCTCTTAGCATCCTCCTCACAGCTAACACTGCCACCCAGCTTCGTGTCATCGCAAACTTGGAGATGCTGCATTTAATTCCCTCATCCAAGTCATTAATATATATTGTAAACAACTGGGGTCCCAGCACTGAGCCTTGCGGTACCCCACTAGTCACCGCCTGCCATTCTGAAAAGGTCCCGTTTATTCCCACTCTTTGCTTCCTGTCTGCTAACCAATTCTCCATCCACATCAATACCTTATCCCCAATACCGTGTGCTTTAAGAATTGAGTTGACTTTATTACTTAGGTCCTTCACATACATGAGGAGTAAAAATCTTTATGTTACGTCTCCATCTGAATGTGTAATATACAATTTTTAGTCATTTGTAACAAATTAAGTGTACAACAGGACAGTCAACATAGCATAGAAATATAATAGTGTGAGCGTGAGTTAATCAGTCTGATGGCCTGGTGGAAGAAACTGTCTTGGAGCCTGTTGGTCCTGGCTTTTACGCTGTAGTACCGTTTCCTAGATGGTAGCTCAGGGTGACTCAGGTCCCCAATGATCCTTCAGGCTCTTTTTACACACCTGTCTTTGTAAATGTCCTGAATAGTGAGTGGGAAGTTCACATCTACAGATGCGCTGGGCTGTCTGCATCACTCTCTGCAGAGTCCTGCAATTGAAGGAAGTACAGTTCCCATACCAGGCAGTGATGCAGCCAGTCAGGATGCTCTCAACCGTGCCCCTGTAGAAAGTCCTTAGGATTTGTGGACTCATGCCAAACTTCTTCAACCGTCTGAGGTCAAGGAGGCACTGTTGTGCTGTTTTACCACACAGCCAGTACATACAGACCACATGAGATCCTTAGTGATGTGTATGCTGAGGAATTTAAAGCTGTCTCCATTCCTCTTGTAGTCCACAACCAGCTCCTTTGTTTTTGCGACATTGTACGAGAGGTTGTTTTCTTGACCCCACTATGTCAGGGTGATGACTTTTACCCTGTTGGCTGCCTCATTATTATTTGAGATAAGGCCAATCAATGTAGTATTGTCAGCAAATTTAATTAGCAAATTGGAGCAGTGGGTGGTGACACTGTCAAGGGTATTCAGAGAGTAAAGGAGGGGGCTTCGTACACAGCCCTGAAGGGCTCCTGTGTTGAGGGTTAGAGGGGCTGATGTGAGGGAACCCACTCTTACCACCTGCTGGTGGTCTGACAGGAAGTCTAGGATCCAGCTGCATCTCGTGTTGATAATCGACTGCCTTCATACAATACTATCGATGATTACATTCTCCAAATCTTCATTTTCATTGCAACATTTAAGATTATTGTCAATACCTTCAAATCCTTCATAGTTCCTAATTTGTAGAAATAGTGAAATCATTTTATTTTCACTCCTGGCCTTATCTGGCATTTCCAACCCTGAATGTTTGAAACCACAGTGAGCAAGGCAGTTCTGAATTGTCGTACTGCTTACTTTTCGTCAATTATCAATGATGGAAATCATTGTGTTTTTTAACACAAGCAGATGCAACTGACACTATTTAAAAACTGTTTGCTCTAAGCATGGAGTAGAGTCTAAAAACCACCCTGTTGCTAGTTAGAAACTGTTCGGCAACAGTCTCCTGCTCCAGTTAAGTGGCATAGTGTGCTAAATGAGCAAAGTGAATCCTGGCTATTTTCTCAGTTAGTTTTTGTTCTTTAATAAGCTGCTGCCCCGATTAACCGATGGGCTAATTAATGGAAATCCACTGTATTATCAAATACTCCACTTGAGCCGTTGGGGCTAGACAGCATGGAAATCCAAATACAAACTGTTATTTTGTGGGTTTGTCTGCAATCATATAGGGCAACTTTAAAATCAGGTGATGGTAGGTAAAACAAAAGCAAATTCTTTGTTTCAAATTCAGTTGAAGGGTGACTTGTTAGGGTGTGTACAATTTCTATAATTGTATTTTTACATATGAATATACAAAGTTAATGGTGGCAATGATCTGAGTAATTTCTCAAGTCCCGATGTCTTAAGAGGCTGTTCTTTGTCATGTACTTCCAGTTTTCCCTGCCTTCTTTACCTCAACTACTCACGCATTGCCTGTCTCTCATAAATCTTACACTTTTAAATGCTTCTCCTAGTATTTTTTAGATTGTCTCATGCCATTGGCAAATCCCTGTGTTTACCACTTATTTTCCACTTCTTATACATATGGGTAGTTTTTCCTCTCTTTCCTAATATTGAAATAAAATTTTGTTGTTGCGTGAATGAGCTCACCAGAGAGAGTCACTGGTAGATACAAAGCAGCTTCCTTATTCGACAAAACAAGATACAGCAGGCATCATACGGAGACACTTTCGGTGGAAATGTCTGCTGGCCCAATGTGGGGCTCGATATTTATTTGCTAAACACACAAGACAATTCATATTTACAAAGTATTGATAATGCTTTCTTTTGAAGCTACATATAAACTTCACACCTTCTGATTTGCATCCATCCCACAGATGCCATCAGGTCTGTGGACTGAGATTCACAGCTTCTAAGAATGCATTGTTCCAAATCAAATCCACAATACATTTTCAAGGAACAGAAGACTGGTAGCCAAAGCCATTTGCTAAATGTAAATGACCTAAACCCAAAAATCACTCCAACAAAATCTCACATTTTTATCATTTCTTTTCCACAATGGGTGCTCCCTAAAACTTTGAATGTTTCCACAAGACCACAAGACAAAGGAGCAGGTTGGCCATTTGGCCCATTGCGTCTGCTCCGCCATTTTATCATGAGCTGATCCATTCTCCCATTTAGTCCCACTCCCCCGCCTTCTCACCATAACCTTTGATGCCCTGGCTACTCAGATACCTATCAATCTCTGCCTTAAATACACCCAATGACTTGGCCTCCACTGCTGCCCGTGGCAACAAATTCCATAGATTCACCACCCTCTGCCTAAAAAAGTTTCTTCGCATTTCTGTTCTGAATGGGTACCCTTCAATCCTTAAGTCATGCCCTCTCGTACTAGACTCCCCCATCATGGGAAGCAACTTTGCCACATCCACTCTGTCCATGCCTTTCAACATTCAAAATGTTTCTATGAGGTCTCCCCTCATTCTCCTAAACTCCAAGGAATACAGTCCAAGAGTGGACAAACGTTCCTCATATGTTAACCCTCTCATTCCAGGAATCTTCAAGTGTATCTTCTCTGTACCCTCGCCAATGTCAGCACATCCTTTCTTAAATAAGGAGACCAAAACTGCCCACAGTACTCCAAGTGAGGTCTCACCAGCGCCTTATATCACATCCCTGCTCCTATACTCGATTCCTCTAGAAATGAATGCCAACATTGCATTCGCCTTCTTCACTACCGACTCAACCTGGAGGTTAACTTTAAGGGTATCCTGTACGAGGACTCCCAAGTCCCGTTGCATCTCAGAACTTTGAATTCTTTCCCCATTTAAATAATATTCTGCCCGTGTATTTTTTCTGCCAAAGTGCATAGCCATACATTTTCCAACATTGTACTTCATTTGCCACTTCTCTGCCCATTCTTCCAATCTATCCAAGTCTCTCTGCAGACTCTCCATTTCCTCAGCACTACCGGCCCCTCCACCTATCTTCGTATCGTCAGCAAACTTAGCCACAGAGCCATCTATTCCATAATCCAAATCGTTGATGTACAATGTAAAAAGAAGCGGCCCCAACACGGAGCCCTGTGGAACACCACTGGTAACTGGCAGCCAACCAGAATAGGATCCCTTTATTCCCACTCTCTGTTTCCTGCCAAACAGTCAACGCTCTATCCACGTATGTAACTTTCCTGTAATTCCATGGGCTCTTATCTTGTTAAGTAGCCTCATGTGTGGCACCTTGTCAAAGGCCTTCTGAAAATCCAAATATACAACATCCACTGCATCTCCCTTGTCTAGCCTACCGGTAATTTCCTCAAAAAATTGTAATAGGTTTGTCAGGCAGGATTTTCCTTTAAGGAATCCATGCTGAGTTCTGCCTATCTTGTCATATGCCTCCAGGTACTCTGTAACCTCATCCTTGACAGTCTGTTACAAGTCTTTCTTATTATGTTCAGTGTCCATAGTTGCATTACCTTTCATCAATAGAATGATATGACTAGTTGGATACTGACGCAAACATTTTCTGCTGTTTGTGCAGTACAACATTGAGAGCATTCACAGACATAAATTACTCTTTCAGTCACAAACAGCTCTCCAGTGTCCACCTGTCAAACTGCATCCAGCCGTAAACTGTCACAGTTAAAACTAGTTTTAATTTTCTTGCAGGGGGATCGATACAAGTACATATTGTGACTACAAACTGGAGTTTATAATTCACGTACATGGTTTACCACTCAATCCTCACCGCGCACTTTTATTCATGCTAGTAAGTAGCAGAAATGGTAACGGTTGTTTATTTGTTTGAGCTGGCTCCAATTCCAGTTCATTTTCACCACATAAATTGTACAATTTATTAATAAATCAGTAAATGCTATAAATGTTCACCTGGCAGACACCATATGTGGAGAGAGAAATGCTAATTTTTAGTTGATGACTTTTCATCAGACCTAAAATTTTAACAACTCTTCACAGATCCCTTTCTTGTGTTATTTTTGAGAGGTGAATCACAGATATGCTGCAATACCCACTGGCATCTTTAATAATTGCACACTATTATAACTGCATTGTTCCATGTTTGTATTTTATTAAGCCCTTCTGTCGTAAAATGTTTTTTTAGAAAATACACTAAAAATAGTGGTAAAATTGTTAAGGATTTTAATAGATTACAATAAATAAATCATGAGCATTTACCATCATTTCCTGTGCAAGTAACAACTTTGAAACTTCCACACGTATATACTGTATGTATAAAGTTGTAAATCCAGAATTTGTTGCATGTATATTGCTGCAGGGCAGTAAGATATCATCAGTCGAGATTCTTCTTAGAATCCACTTGGGAGGAAAGAATTCAGCTCGGTACATCCCACTTTTATCTTTCACCCATCTGTGCCCATCGGGGAAGTTGAAGGGAACTGCTCCCTTTGATTTAAGTGAAAAGAAATATGTACAAGGGTCTTAGGTAAAGGTCAGCTAAATAAAAAATATTTAGATATTATTAGTTTCAAAATGCTGAAATATTTTGCAAGATTCATAAAATATGCAGTAGCTTATTAATTTAGATTTTTTATTGTTTAAAGATATTTAGAAGTATTTGGAAGTGTTTAAACATGGTGAACTGTTTTTATTTGATTTTTATCAGCATGTTTTATTGATTTTGAATGACTTTGATGCTTAGTTTTGTTTTATGGCTTATTAATTTTTTGGTAAGTTTAGAAGTCTCAGTATCATTAACAATTTACGACTTTGACAACTCCAACGCAGAAACCGTGACTCATCCAGCTGGCAATTTCTTTCCTCACTTGCAGCTGGGAAATAGCCACCTCTTATCATGCTAGTTGCCCCTGTTTGATGTGCAGGGCCTCAGCACAAATGCTCTAGTGCTTCTCAGTGGAAACAATTTCGTGAAAAGTGAATAGTATTGAAGTAACTTTGGGGTAGTTCTTCGTATGTTCAAAGAGCTTATAAATTTCAGGTGCTGGTAGAAACTGGCGACTTGGCTCTGGTGACAAAACATGATCAAACAAACTTCTATGCTCAGTGGAACACAGCAGGCCAGGCAGCATCTATAGGAAGAAGTATAGTCGATGTTTCAGGCCAAGGCGCTTCGTCAGGACTAACTGAAAGAAGAGATGGTAAGAGATTTGAAACTGAGAGGGGGATGGGGAGATCTGAAATGATAGGAGAAGACAGCAGGGGGATGGACAGAGCTAAGAGCTGGAAAGTTGATTGGCAAAAGGGATACAAGGCTGGAGAAACATAGAAACATAGAAAATAGGTGCAGGAGTAGGCCATTCGGCCATTCGAGCCTGCACCGCCATTCAGTATGATCATGGCTGATCATCCAACTCAGAACCCTGCACCAGCCTTCCCTCCATACCCCCTGATCCCTTTAGCCACAAGGGCCATATCTAACTCCCTCTTAAATATCGCCAATGAACTGGCCTCAACTGTTTCCTGTGGCAGAGAATGCCACAGATTCACCACTCTCTGTGTGAAGAAGTTTTTCCTAATCTCGGTCCTAAAAGGCTTCCCCTTTATCCTCAAACTGTGACCCCTCGTTCTGGACTTCCCCAACATCGGGAACAATCTTCCTGCATCTAGCCTGTCTAATCCCTTTAGGATTTTATACGTTTCAATCAGATCCCCCCTCAATCTTCTAAATTCCAACGAGTATAAGCCCAGTTCATCCAGTCTTTCACCATATGAAAGTCCTGCCATCCCAGGAATCAATCTGATGAACCTTCTTTGTCCTCCCTCTATGGCAAGGATGTCTTTCCTCAGATTAGGGGACCAAAACTGCACACAATACTCCAGGTGTGGTCTCACCAAGGCCTTGTACAACTGCAGTAGTACCTCCCTGCTCCTGTACTTGAATCCTCTTGCTATAAATGCCAGCATACCATTCGCCTTTTTCACCGCCTGCTGTACCTGCATGCCCACTTTCAATGACTGGTGTATAATGACACCCAGGTCTCGTTGCATCTCCCCTTTTCCTAATCGACCACCATTCAGATAATAATCTGTTTTCCTGTTTTTGCCACCAAAGTGGATAACCTCACATTTATCCACATTAAATTGCATCTGCCATGAATTTGCCCACTCACCTAACCTATCCAAGTCACCCTGCATCCTCTTAGCATCCTCCTCACAGCTAACACTGCCGCCCAGCTTCGTGTCATCCACAAACTTGGAGATGCTGCATTTAATTCCCTCATCCAAGTCATTAATATATATTGTAAACAACTGGGGCCCCAGCACTGAGCCTTGTGGTACCCCACTAGTCACTGCCTGCCATTCTGAAAAGTTCCCATTTATTCCCACTCTTTGCTTACTGTCTGCCAACCAATTCTCTATCCACATCAATACCTCACCCCCAATACCGTGTGCTTTAAGTTTGCACACTAATCTCCTGTGTGGGACCTTGTCAAAAGCCTTTTGAAAATCCAAATATACCACACCCACTGGTTCTCCCCTATCCACTCTACTAGTTACATCCTCAAAAAATTCTATGAGATTCGTCAGACATGATTTTCCTTTCACAAATCCATGCTGACTTTGTCCGATGATTTCACCGCTTTCCAAATGTGCTGTTCTCACATCTTTGATAACTGACTCTAGCAGTTTCCCCACCACCGACGTTAGGCTAATCGGTCTATAATCCTTGGTTTCTCTCTCCTTCCTTTTTTAAAAAGTGGGGTTTACATTAGCCACCCTCCAATCCTCAGGAACTAGTCCAGAATCTAAAGAGTTTTGAAAAATTATCACTAATGCATCCACTATTTCTTGGGCTACTTTCTTAAGCACTCTGGGATGCAGACCATCTGGCCCTGGGGATTTACCTGCCTTTAATCCCTTCAAGGGAGAGGATCATGGGACAGGAGGCCTAGGGAGAAAGAAAGGGGGAGGGGAGCACCAGAGGAAGATGGAGAGCAGACAAGGAGTTATTGTGAGAGGTGACACTTCACCTGTGAGCCTGCTGGTGTGATATACTGTGTCTGGTGTGGCCCTCTATATATTGGTGAGACCCGACGCAGAGTGGGAGACTGTTTCGTTGAACACCTACGCTCTGTCCGCTAGAGAAAGCAGGATCTCCCAGTGGCCATACATTTTAATTCTATGTCCCATTCCCATTCTGATATGTCTATCCACTGCCTCCTCTACTGTCAAGATGAAGTCACACTCAGGTTGGAGGAACAACACCTTATATTCTGTCTGGGTAGCCTCCAACCTGATGGCATGAACATTGACTTCTCTAACGTCTGTTAATGCCCCTCCTCCCCTTCATACCCCATCCCTTATTTATTTATTATTTTTCCCTTTTTTTTCTCTCTTTTTTCTCTGTCTATCCCTTTCACAATAACTCCTTGTCTGCTCTCTATCTTCCTCTGGTGCTCCCTCCCCCCCTTCTTTTTCCCTAGGCCTCCCGTCCCATGATCCTCTCCCTTCTCCAGCCTTGTACCCCTCTTGCCAATCAACTTGCCAGCTCTTAGCTTCATCCCTCCCCCTGCTGTCTTCTCCTATCATTTCGGATCCCCCCCCTCCCCCTCCCACTTTCAGATCTCTTACTATCCTTTCAGTTAGTCCTGACAAAGTGTCTCGGCCTGAAACATCGACTGTACTTCTTCCTAATAGATGCTCTCTGGCCTGCTGCGTTCCACCAGCATTTTGTGTGTGTTGCTTGAATTTCTAGCATTTGCAAATTTCCTCGTCTATGCTCAGTATAGCATTGGAGTCCAGAAGAACAGTCCTTGACCAAAATGTCAACTGTCCATTTCCCTACACAGATGCTACCTGGCCTCCAGTACCACCAGCAGTTTGTTTCTCTGCTTCAGATTCCAGTATAGGTAGTGACTTGTGTCTCCATAGCATTGTAGTCAAGCATTGTTGTTGATGCAACATCCAGGTGAATGAGATCATTTCCTTGAAGTGTCTTGTGAGTAGATAGCCTTTAGGGGTTCAAGAGGGTATGCAGGCTCTTCCCCATGCTTGACACTATGGTCTTACTATACCTCATCTATTGGTAATGGTAGCACTCTCACTTCTGAATGAAAAGTCATGGCTTTCCCCTTACTTGAGATACTTGAGCACAAAATTAAGGCAAACCAACTAGTGTAGGATTAAGAGTATGGTACAATGCTTGAGGAGTGGTCTCTGAATGAAATTTTAAAATAAGAATTCTATATATTCTTTCCCAGATGGAGGTAAAAAAATCAATTGTCTTATTTTGAAAGTAAGTAGGGAAGTTCTATTTGGTGTCCTGGCCAATATCCATCTTTCAGTCATCGTGGGTAAATCTGATTCTGCTATTAAATTATTATTGTTTGCAAGATCTAACTGCTTGCAAATTACTGAGGTAAATGTTTTGTGGATGATACGTACTGTAGCAATAGCTGTAAAAATTCTTTGGATGTGTTATGGTTGTGAATGGCATACTCTAAATGAAACTCATACTGTTACTCAGGTTTGAGAGACCTTGGATTAGGTTATGTTGAAAATCAATACAGCATTGAACCAGGTCTTTCCATCTACCTGACCATCTGCCATCCCTCTTTACCCTAATCCTCTCTTATTTTCCCAACATTTCTATCAACTACCCCTAAGAATCTGCCCATATGAGAAATGTATTAACGGTCAATTAACATAGCTACCTGTGCACGTTTGGGATGTGGCAGGAAAGCAGAGCGCCTGCTGGAGACCCATAAGGTCACAGGGAGACAATGCAATCTAATCTCCACATAGACAGACTGAAAAGTCAGGATTGGATCCAGGCGTCTGGGACTTCACTAGCTATGCCGTTGTGTTGCTTTTTGTTGGGGGTTCTTGTATTACTCGATAATTATGACCTAAATGTCACTTGCCAGTTATTAAAAGTTCTACAGGTCCCACATGTGTTGACATGGGGTTCTTACCTGTTTAAACACGAGGCATAATCAGAACACTGATAGCATGATTATGGAGCTGGCTAAGTAACAGACAATGGGGGTTTGTGGTGAGTTGTTTTCAGAGAGCAGAGAGAGGTATAAACTGACATTTTTCAAGGATTAATGTTGTTCTACACTGACATAAACTTGAGAATGCAGCTCCCCAAGTCTAAGTCAACTTAGCTACAAGGTTAGATTAGAGATGATGGTATGGTACAGTGGTTGATAGAGTTGCTGAAGCTGTTTCCTCACAACTCCAATAATTTGGGTTCTATCCTGACTTTTGGTGCTGTCTGTGTGAAGTTTGAACCTTTTCCCTGTGACCCAATGTTTTCAAGATTTATGATTCAAAACATATTTATTATCAAAGAATGTATAAATTATACAACCTTGAAATTTGTCTGCTTACAGGCAGCCACAAAGCAAGAAACCCAAATAACCCAATAAAAAAAGACAAAAAACCACTGTGTAGAGAAAGAGAGAGAGAAAATAAAAACACAAATCATGCAAAGAATGGAAGCAAGCCAACAGCATTCCAAACCAGACTGAGTCCCCAGATCTGCCCCCGAGGCAGCCTGAGTAGGCCCAATCCTTGGGCTCAATTCATCAAACTAGCGGGGCAAAAACGCACTGCAGCCAGTTCGGTTCACAGCCTCAGCACTGCGGCGACAGCGAGTGAAATCAGCCCAAAATTCGTGTGAGAGTAAATGGAATCAGCACGATAGGACCATAAGACATAGGAGCAGAATTAGGCAATCTGGCCCGTCAAGTCTCCTCCACCATTTAATCATGGCTGACCATTTTTTTTCTCCTCCTCAACCCCAGTTCCAAGCCTTCTCCCCATAACCTTTGATGCCATGTCCAGTCAAGAACCTATCAATCTTTGCCTTAAATACACCCAACAACCTGGCCTCCACAGCTGCATGTGGCAACAAATTCTATAAATTTACCACCCTTTGGCTAAAGAAATTTCACCACATCTCTGTCTTGAAAGGGTGTCCCTGTATCCTGAGGCTGCGCCCTCTTGTCCTAGACTCTCCCAGCATGGGAAACATCCTTCCCACATCTACTCTGTCTAGGCCTTTCAACAATCGAAAGGTTTCAATGAGATCCCCCCTCATCCTTCTGAATTCCAGCGAGTACAGACCCAGAGCCATCAAACATTCCTCATATGACAACCCTTTCATTCCTGGAATCATCCTTGTGAACCTCCTCTGGACCCTCTCCAATGCCAGCACATCTTTTCTTAGATGAAGAGCCCAAAACTGTTCACGATACTCGAGGTGAGTTTTCACCAGTACCTTATAAAGCCTCAGCATCACATCCCTGCTGTTGTATTCTAGACCTCTTGAAATGAATGCTAACATGGCATTTGCCTTCCTCACCACCAGCTCAACCTGCAAGTTAACCTTTAGGGTGTGCTGCACAAGGACTCCTAAATCCCTTTGCATCTCAGATTTTTGGATTTTCTCCCTGTTTAGAAAATAGTCCACACATTTATTTCTACTACCAAAGTGCATGACCATGAATTTTCCAACATTGTATTTCATTTGCCACTTCCTTTGCCCATTCTTCTAATCTGTCTAAGTCCTTATGCATCCTACCTGTTTCCTCAACACTACCTGCCCCTCCACCAATCTTTGTATCATCTGCAAACTTGGCAGCAGAGCCATCTACTCCATCATCTAAATCATGTACATACAGCATAAAAAGAAGTGGTCCCAATACCAACCCCTGTAGAACACTAGTCACTGGCAGCCAACCAGAAAAGAACCCTTTTATTCCCACTCTCTGTCTCCTACCAATCAGCCAATGCTCTAACCATGTTAGTAACTTTCCTGTAATACCATGGGCTCTTAACTTGGTAAGCAGCCTCATGTGTGGCACATTGTAAAAGGACTTCTGAAAGTCCAAATATACACATCCACTGCATCCCCTTTAATCTCCTCAAAGAATTCCAACAGGTTCATCAGGCAGGATTTTCCCTGAAGAAAACCATGCTGACTTTGTACTATCTTGTCCTGTGTCACCAAGTACTCCATCACCTCATCCTTAACAATTGACTCTAATATCTTCCCAACCACTGAGGTCAGGCTAACTGGTCTATAATTTCCTTTCTGCTGCCTTCCTCCTTTCTTAAAGAGTGGAGTGACATTTGCAATTTTCCAGTCCTCTGGCACCAATGATTTTTGAAAGATCATTTCTAATGCCGCCACTATTTCTAATGCTACCTCTTTCAGAACCCTAGGGTGCAGTCCAATTGGTCTGGGTGACTTGTGTACCTTTGGTCTTTCAGCTTTTTGAGCACCTTCTCTCTTGTAATAGTAACTGCACCCACTTCTCTTCCTTCACACACTGCAACATCAGTCATGCTGCTAGTGTCTTCCACAGTGAAGACTGATGCAAAATATTCATTTAGTTCATCAGCCATCTCCTTCTCCCCTATTATTATTTCTCCTGCCTCATTTTCTAGTGGTCCTATATCCACTCTTAGTTCTCTTTTATTTTTAACACACTTGAAAAAACTTTTACTATCCACTTTGATATAATTTGCTAGCTTGCTTTCATATTTCATCTTTTCTCTTTTAATGATTTTTTAGTTGCTTTCTGTAGGTTTTTTCAAAATTTCCCAATCCTCTATCTTCCCACTGATTTTTACTTTGTTGTATGCCCTTTTCTTTTCTTTTATAATGGCTTTTGCTTCCCTTGTCAGCCATGGTTGTACTATTTTACCATTTGAATATTTCTTCATTTTTGGATACATGTCTCCTGCACCTTCCTCACTTTTCCCAGAAACGCACGCCATTGCTGCTCTGCAGACATCCCTGCCAGCAGCTCCTTCCAATTTACTTTGGACAACTCCTCTCTCATACCACTGTAATTTCCCTTACTCCATTGAAATGCTGGTACATCAGACTTTACTTTCTCCCCATCAAATTTCAAGCTGAAATCAATCATTTTGTGATCACTGAGGGTTCTTTTACCC
This sequence comes from Mobula birostris, assembly GCF_030028105.1. Classification (NCBI taxonomy): domain Eukaryota; kingdom Metazoa; phylum Chordata; class Chondrichthyes; order Myliobatiformes; family Myliobatidae; genus Mobula; species Mobula birostris. The sequence continues at coordinate 13,425,648 of NC_092379.1, forward strand.
TAATCGCATCCCAATCCATATCTCCCAATCCAGTATAGCTGATTCCCCAAGTAAGCTCAACAACAAACTGCTCTAGAAAGCTATCTCTTAGGCATTCAAGAAACTCACTCTCTTGAGTTCCATTACCAACCTGATTTTCCCAATTGACCTGCATGTTAAAATCTCCCATGTCTACCATGTCTTGCCTTTTTGACTCGTTTTTTTCTAACTTCTGTTGTAATCTGTGGTCCACCTCCCGGCCACTGTTACCCATCAATGCCCTTTTACCCTTGCAAGTTTCTTAATTCAACTCACAAGGATTCAACATCTTCCAATCCTTTGTCACAAATCACATCTTTCTACTGATTTGATGCCATTCTTTACCAATAGAGTCACACCACCCTCTCTGCTTACTTTCCTATCCCTCCGATACAACGTGTAACCTTGGACATTCAGCTCCCAACAACAACCAACAGACCCTTGCCTCTGTTCCAGACACTTGATCTTCTTGTCTACCTGGGCCGACATTTAAATTGCCCAGGCACCAGGTAGGCCAAGCTCTAGGACCTGGCTCCTGGCGTCCCAATATGCTTGTGGTGCACAGCCTGAAATCATTCTTGATCTCACCAGATTATCTCAGCTCTTGGAGGAATCCAACCCCGCACCCAAGTTAGGTGCATGGGCATCGAAACTCTTCCGCATCGACTCTTCTCCAAATCACTCATTCCATCTCTGGCAATGATACCAACTAGGTCTGTGACCCCGGCTCGAACGAATTGCACCTTGCAAAGGCCCAGCTCGGCTCATCCCCCAACCAGCCTCGACTCCACCTGCCTCCTCACTGTCTACAACGATATCACCACAATTTGCCTCAGAAAAGATGTTATAAGTAATGTTTTTAGTCAAATCTCTTGCCTTTCAATTTACCAGTAAGCTGTTAGACATCTTCGGTAGTGTCGTCTTAAACTGGAAACTATTTGGTGTTCCACTTTCCTTCCATGTTCCAAAGATATGTGGGTTGAAAGGTCAATGGAAGTTCTTTGTACTGCATAAGTAAGAGGTAGAATCTAGATGGATTGATGGGAATGGGGGCGGAGTAAAATAGGACATATCCTCAAGATCTGGGGGAGTAGATTTAGGACAGAGATGAGGAGGATCTGCTTTTCCCAGAAAATGGTGAATCTGTGGAATTCTCTGCCCAATGAAGCAGTGGAGGCTGCCTCAGTAAATATAATAAATGGATCTTTTGTGGTCAATGTGATCACACTAGGCTGAAGGATCTGCTTTCTTTTAAGTAAGCTTTCTTTGGAGAAGAGTCAAAGAAGTTTCGATAGAAATCGAAAGCTGATCTAAAAATGAAAATGATGGCAATTTCTGTCACTTTTACCAGGATTTGACCCTTCCAATTCTGAAACGTATAGAATTTCTAGTCATCCAGATTTTATCTCTAAAAAGCATTCAAGTTTCAGGAATCATAGGCAAAATCAGATTCTCTAACACCTTTTGTTATTTCTTTTAGAATACTCTGAAATGATTGGATGTGGCTTTATGATATGTCTTTCTCCCTTTTTCTTTCATTAGATTACATTGTCCATATTGTGGTCAGTCCTACTTTCTTTCATTATCTATCGTTGCTACCACAGATGGTTTAAAAATAAAATTAAAAGGTTATCATTGGATGAATCAATGATCTTGCCTGATCGCACAGGTAAGTAATTCACATATTAATAGGTGAAATTTGAATTGCAGCTTATGTTTCTTATCTACAACAAATCCTCATATGTAACGATCTTTCTGGAGTCACTAGATTCTGGAATGGTCTGGAAGACTGGAAAATTGTAAATCTCACCCCAGTCTTCAAGAAAGGGGAGAGTCAGAAGAAAGGGAAATTTCTTCCAGTTAGTCTGACCGCAGTGGTTGGGAAGATGTTGGAGTTGATTATTAAGGATGAGGTCTCAGGGTACTTGGAGGCACATGATAAAATAAGCTGTAGTCGGCATGGTTTCCTCAAGGGACAATCTTGCCTGACAAGTCTGTTGGAACTCTTTGAAGAATTAACAAGCAGAATAGACAATGGAGAATTGGTTGATGTTGTGTACTTAGATTTTCAGAAGGCCTTTGACAAGACACCACACAGGAGGCTGCTTAACAAGCTGTAAGCCCATGGTATTACAGGAAAGATTCTATCACGGTTAAAGCTGTGGCTGACTGGCAGGAGGCAAAGAGTGGAAATAAAGGCAGCCTTTTCTGGCTGGCTGCCGGTGACTAGGGGTGTTCCACAGGGGTCTGGTTGGGACTGATTCTTTTTACCTTATATGTCAGTGATTTAGATGATGGAATTGATGGCTTTGTTACAAAGCTTGCAGATGATATGAAGATGGGTGGAGGGGTAGGTAGTTTTGAGGAAGTAGAGAGACTACAGAAGGACTTAGACAGATTAAGAGAATGAGCATAGAAATTGCATATGGGAAGTGTATGGTCATGCACTTTGGTAGAAGAAATCAAAGGGTTGACTATTTTCTAAGTGGAGAGAAAATGCAAAAAACTGAGGTGCAAAAGGACTTGGGAGTCCTTGTGAAGGATACCTTTGAGGTTAATTTGCAGGTTGAGTCTGTGGTGAGGAAAGCAAATGCAATATTAGTATTAATTTCAAGAGGACTAGAATATAAAAGCAAGGATGTAATGTTGAGACTTTATAAAGCACTGGTGAGGCCTCACTTGGAGCATTGTGAGCAGATTTGGGCCTCTTACCTTAGAAAGGATGTATTGAAACTGGAGCGGGTTCAAAAGAGGTTTACGAAAATGATTCCAGGATTGAATGGCTTGTCATATGAATAGTGATTGATGGCTCTGGACCCGAATTCACTAGAATTCAGAAGAATGAGGGGTATCTAATTGAAACCTATTGAATGTTGAAAGGCCTTGACGTAGTGGATGTGGAGAGGATGCTTCCTATGGTGGTCTAAGACCAGAGGACACAGACTCAGAATAGAGGGGCATTCTTCTAGAACGATGATGAGGAGGAATTTCTTTAGCCAGAGAGTGGTGAATCTGTGGAAATTTTTGCCACAGGCAGCTGTGGAGGCAATCCTTTATGTATATTTAAGGCAGAGGTTGATAGATTCTTGATTGGTCAGAGCATGAAGGGCTACAGGGAGTAGGCAAGAGGTTAGGGCTGAGAGAAAAACTGGATCAGTCATGATGAAATGGTAGAGTCTGCTCCTATATCTGATGGTTTTATTTGTGAATTTGTGAAGGACATTGCTCATTGTGAGATTGGGTTGTGTAGTTTAGGATATTTTGTTCGCTTTTGTTTTGATTGTTTCTGTTCAAAAAGCCAAGATTCTTGTAGTCATAACTTTTGTATATTGTCTTGCTATTTCTATATTGTTGTCTACATGGATCCCCAGACATTCCTTCAGCAGTCTTCCTTTCTCCTGATTTCTCATATGATGCTAAGAAAAAAGCAATCCAGGACTGTATAGGAGGAGGAGGTGAGGGGTTAATAGGAGGTCTTTCAGAGCCGATGTAAGTGTAGTCAAAATGATTCCCTTTTGAGCTCTGGATATCTGTAGTTCTGTTTCCGTGGTAATAGATCAGAGGGAATGCTTGCAGCCAACTTATTCATTTCAAAAGTTATTACACAAGTACATTTTTATTGGAATATATTGCAAAGTGTAAATGTAAAACGTTCTTGCATTAGAAACTTCACCATTCCATAAAAGAAAAAAACATATTCTACAGGTACTTGAAACCAGAAATTCAGTAGAGGATCTATTAAAGAGCAGATGGTAGGTTGAGAGATACAAGAGACAGCAATTTGCAACCATAACGCACATGGGTTTTTTCAAAACTGTTAACACCATTTACAGTGCAAGGTCTTAATGTCCCACCTCACTGAAAGCCATGTACATGGTTGAAATCATTCAGGAAAAAAGGTGTACTCAATGCCCATTGGAAGAAGCAACATGAAGCCCCCCTCACCCACAACTCTTAGGCTTTGAGACTATCGACAAAAGCCTATTCACCTTGCTGATGCTCCTTACTGACAAGATCTCCAAAAAGCCATATCTCAATGAAAAAGTGAAAAGGCTTCAGGATTGGGTGGTATCCCCACTGAAGTTCTAAAGCTCATTAGTGAAGATCTTTTTCGGCAGTCTCAACCTCAACAACAAGAATAGCAACTAAACTTTTAAGAAGGCTACCCACAGTCAGTGTTCCAAAAGTCTCATTATTTTAGTAAGTACATATTCTACTGGTTGCTATTTTTAATGCTCTCATTCTATTTTCAGATTTTGAGTTCAGACTAGACTTAAGATAATTTAATTGCTGTTTTGCTTAATTTAGTACCCAAATTGAAATCAGTTTGTAACATATTGTCCCCTAACATTTGAGCCTATTTTCGTTCCATAATAACTGAACCCAAGTTGTCTCCTTACAGTGCTTTCTACATGACTCAGAAATTTTAATATTGCAGGAAATATACTGCTGTGATACTACTGCTAGCTTTATTCCTCTCAGGTATAAATGACTATAATATATATACAAATGTGAAGTTTTAGTAAGTTTATCGATGACAGTAGGTTAGGTGGCATCATATACAATACGGAAGGCTATCAAAAATTACAGGACAATCAACTAGATGTGGTCCAAGGAATGGTAATGACATTCAGTTCATACAAGAGGAGTTGCAGTTTAGGGAATCAGAACAGGGTAGGATGGGAGGGCCCTGGGGGGTGCTGTTGAAGAACTAGAAGTTACAAGTACGTAGTTTCCTGAAAGTGGCATCACAGACAAGGCGATGAGGAAGGCACTTAGCCTTCATCAGACAGGGTACTGAGTATACAGGTTGTGAAGTTAAGTTACAGTGGTACACTGGTGAGGCTCCACCTGCTGTATTATGCACAGTTTTGGTTCTGTGTTAAAGGGCATCATTCAGCTGGAAAGAATGCAAAGAAGCAGCCAAAACTCCAGGGCCTGAGTAATAACATAGTTCAGGTCAGCTCAGGTTAGCTCGATTATTTGGCTTTATTTCTCTCTTTTTATTTATGTTTAAAATTAAAGTTTAATGTATTTTAATTAAGATATTTTTATTTTTAACTATATTTTTCAGTGTTTGAATTTAAGCCCATTTAACCTGGTTTAAGTGTCTCTGAGTCAGAATAGTTAGGGTTAGGATCTTGGGTTCTGTCGCCTGAGGGCAGATTGCCAGTTATGCCTCCCCCCCCCCCCTTTATGAAGAGGCCATAGAGTGGAGATGTGCAGTGCAATAGATCTCACTGTGCATGGAGAATGTGCAGGCAGGTATTGGCTAGACCAAACACAATCTGTTCAAGGGCAGTTCATAAAGAGAGTGAAATATACTTTCCATCATAAATAATTTGATCTGTGTTTTGATGTGGTTAACGTGGCAGTTTCAAAGATTGACTTTCCTGGAGCTCATTTTGCACTTTGTTTTTAACTGTGTCAAGTTGCCAGGTGCTGGCACTCAACCAGTCAACCCCAGTTGAGATAAAGAGTTCTTATTTCATTTCAGCATGAAGTTGAAACTATTTTTTTCATCTGCCCCTCAGCTGAATTATTGGCAAGCAATCCAAGGATGTCAAGCAGTCAAACTATCTGATGCTAAAGTGAGCTGGCGCCCTCTACATTTTAATTAAAGCAGGAGTTTGTCAAAATAAACCAAAAGTGAGCAAAACAGGAATCTTTCTAGTATTCATGACTTTTCCTGCAAGTACATTATTCCCTTGTACTCCTTCAAATTCGTTACTACAGCAAATGTTTTGTAGAATGTAATTATAATTCTGCCTCTTAATGATTTTTCTTTGGTCAACCCTTAATAATAAAGTTCTTCTCGTAAATTGTTTCCCCAAAATATTCTTCCTTTGTGTTTTTGTATTGGGTCTCTATTCAGAAAGTTTTCTTCTTTCCTGATTAAAGAGATAGATCCATGCTACTTGTGTGAATTTAATATTTTCAATGCAGCTTTTTGTTCCTCTCCTAAAGTACCGACTTATGCTACAAATCTCACAACTTTCCCTGATCCACACGTTATTCTCCAACACTCTAACACAAAGATTCAAAATACATTTATCATCAAAGTATGTGTGCAGTATGCAACCCTGAGATTCGTCTTCTCCACAGACAGCCACGAAACAAAGAAACACCATGCAACCCGTTCAAAGAAAAAAAACATCAGCACCCCCCCACCACCACATGCAAAAAAGCAAAAATTACACAAACGGCAAAGAAATGAAAATCCACAGAATATAAAACACTAAATTGAAAGCGTCCAGGCATATTCAGTTCAGCTCAGCTCTAGTTCAAATTAGCCCTTCCCTTCTGATTCTTGTTTAAATGGATTTGAGTTGGCAGATTGATGTTTTTCTTTTATGGAAGCTTGTATGGCGTATAGCTCTGGGGTTGTGCTCCCAGTGGGTTTTTTTTTTCAGTTTTTTTGTTAGTAGGGGTTTTTTTGTTTTAGTTAGTAGGGGTTCTTTTTCCCTTCTTTCTTTTTTCCAAAAAAAAAGTTTTAACATTTTATTTTTTCTTCTTATTATTGATATATTGTTTAGCTTTGTTAATCAGTTATTTGATAATTTAATTTCTCATTGTACATATTAACATGTTGACTTGATTATTTTAATGTATTTTTTGTTGATCTTTAATAATAATTAATAAAAAAAGATTTAAAAATGTAAAATGTAAACTAGCCCTGTGTTATTCATTATCTGCAGGCTGCCCTGACCACAATCTCCCAAAATAGCAACAAAAAAAGGAGTGATCAGAAACCAGAAAAACATCATAACATGAACCACAGAGTCCAATCCACAAACCCCGTCAATTAACCTTTGCCCAGAACCCAGGTCTCCGGTACTGTCCTCCGACAGCATCGAGGGAGGGAGAGACCACTCAAACGTAGGGTCAAATGTATTCAGTTTAGCCACTGAATACCAGCAGTAATTTGAATGTAAAGGCCTTACTGCTAACATAAATTTTCAGTGGCTTTCTTTCTATACTTTCTGCCAGGAATCATCAAAAAAATCACTCTCCTGCCCTCACTGTGTGTGTGAACACAGCTATGCTGCGAGCTAAACAACTTATCAAAAATCACCCAAGATGGAAACTTCCTTTCGGGTTTTTAATGAGATCTCTTTTCTGTGAAACTTCATAGAGTTAAGTAAAATATGTATTAAATTCGATACAGAATCATTGTGAACCTGAATATACAAATACTGTTAATTATTCTCACTACCAGTGTTAACCACGGTAATAGAAGAAAGCCCATACTCTGAGTGGAGACATCAGGACGCCGTCAAGACAGCGTTATTTTTAGCAGGCTTTCTTATTTTTACGAGGCCGAGTTGCTAGCTCGACGTTCAACCCAGCACGGATGGAAAGCGTGCAAGGGAACCGGCTGGATTCGAACTCGAGAGCCTTCGCTCCGAAGTCCGGCGCTGATGCCACTACTCCACCAGCCGGCTAACCAAGGTAATACACATGCATAACACATCATTACTATGCCATGGTAACAAGAATAAACTCATGGTGCAAAGATAAACATAATACTTCCTTCAAAAGATAGACTTGATAGTGGTATACAAAATTATGAGGGGTATAGATAGGGTAAATGCAAACAGGCTTGTTTCCACCGAAGTTGGGTGGGACTACAACCAGAGGTCATGGGTTAAGGGTGAAAGGTGAAAAGTTTAAGGGGAACATGAGGGGAAACTTCTTCACTCAGAGGGTCGTAAGAGTGTGGGATGAGCTGCCAGCACAAGTGGTGCACGAGAGCTCTATTTCAACATTGAAGAGAAGTCTGGATAAGTACACGGATGGTCATGGTATGGAGGGCTATGGTCCTGGTGTAGGTTGATGGGAGTTGGCAGTTTAAGTGGTTTCGGCATGGATTGGTTGGGCCAAAGGGCCCCTTTCTGTGATGTACTTTTCTGTGACTCTATTCAATGTTTACCAATACGACCAAATACTTTAAACTCTGTTCAAGGGCAAATAAAGAATGGATGGAGATGTATGTCTTTCAACTGTGTGCTTTAAATCTGAATAAAAACTAACCTGCTTAGGAAATGATATAATAAACTGCTTACATACAGGAAGTGAGCTTCATACAAAATGAACTGCACCACTAGAGGCTAGAACAATCACCCACTCTTTCTCCAGACCAGCGAAGGTACGATTCGGTAACCCTGGTGGCTAAACTTCTACTCCTCCTGATTTCTGATCATCTTCCAGTTTAAGGGGAATGCATTTGTGAGAAAGAGTTTCCACTCTGAGCAATGCTAGTTACAGAACACTGAAAATATAAAGCAATTTAAAATCTAAATTATATGGCTATCTTGAGTCTGGCTTCTCTGAAAATAAAAGAAAATTGCGAACATTTGTTGAGGTTTTCCAATCAATTATTTAGCTTTAAAGCTAAATCTACCTCATGGCAGGAGATAGAAGCATAGATTATCTTGTATCTGCAGCAGACAACATTAATACTTTGGGCAATATCTTAAATATAGCATCAATGATCAAATTTCTGGCATCGGTACCAAAAAGGTAAATTAAGTCTAGACTGAGATTCTTTAAAAAACTAGAATGAAAGCAAAAGGACTGATAGCTTCTAATTATCCAAACAACTACTTGTAAGGTTTTGTTTCTTACACAGTGATTTTCTAGTCATATTTTAAGGCGATCCTGCTGAGAATTCCCTCTCTGAACTAGCATGGTCTTTCTGTTTATTCACTTTCCCTGGGGGACAAATCTACAGTACTGTGCAAAAGACTTAGGCATAACGTCTAAGACTTTTGCACAGCACCGCAGTAATTTTACGTATTGCACTGTACTGCTGCCGCAAAAAAAAAAACAAATTTCATGACCCATGTGAGTGATGATAAACCTGATTCTGGTCTGGGTGTCTATTGTGGACTGAGAGTGGGAAGGGGGCAGGGAGAGGGGAATCATGGTTGGGAAAAGGGGAAGGGAGAGGGAAGCACCAGAGAGACATTCTGTAATGATCAATAAACCAATTGTTTGGAATCAAATGACCTTGCTGGGTGTCTCAGGGCTGGTTGTGTCTGCACCCACACCACCTCCCCCCACCCCCAGCTCCTGGCACTCCTTCTCTATAACCTGTCCCACAACCATTCCTGCAGCGTTCCACCCTCACCATTCCCAACACCCTTTGTTCCTACCAGATTTACAAACTCACTCTGTGCTCCACCTTGGCAGATACAGTGCTGTGCAAAAGTCTTAGGCAGCCTAGCGATATATATATATATATATATATACATATGTGCCTAAGACTTTTGAACAGGACTGTATGTACCACCCATCAAGTAGTACCTTACTGTGGAATAAGCAGGGTTAATAGTGGATGGACACACTGGCTGTTTAATAGGGCTGAGATGATACCGTTCTGGCATATGTTGCTATGAAAACTGTAGCCAGCTTTGTATTGTGACATTATAGGGAGTTGTCTATCCCAGCATGTGAAGACAGACTCCGGCGGATTGAGCGGGCGAGACCAACGGAAGGTCCAACGGTCAAGAAGGTTGTCTCTGCAAGCGTCGTGGAACGTGTAGAGCAGGACAAGACACAGAAGACGTCCTGGTCATCCACTGCGCCTCGTCCCATCTCTAGCCGTCTAGACTCTGTCTTGCCACTGGATCCAGATGGGAATTGGGAAGAGAGAGTGAGGCTGACGCTGTGCAACTCTCCCTCACTTAAATCCAAATCAAGCGCTGGTCTTGACACCATCATAATGGTGTCGGGGTCTTCATCGACGACAACGATGGACGAACAACAACAACAGTATTGTGACATTCAATTTAACTTCACTACAGAACAACAAACTATAATGGTTATTTTCTGTTAAATTATGGAAAGAATGATATAAATATAAACTTGTGAGTTATGCATGTCCCTGTTGCCGTTAGCCACTACACCAAGAGGCACGGTGTACAAACTAATGAGGTTGTCTTTCAAAAGGAAAGAAAATATCATTAGCCACTTGAGTGAAATATGCTTGTTTGGAATCTTCTTTGACAAATGTTACACTTCACCTGTAAGAAACCTGAGTGGGCATCGAGCAGGAGTGCATTCTCTGTCATTCATACTCAATACACATTATCGTTATTGCCTGCAATTTTCATAAAACCATAAGACCATAAGGCATAGGAGGCCCATTGAGTCTGCTCTACAATTCCATAATGGCTGATTTATTATCCCCCCTCAACCCCGTTCTCCCGCCTTCTCCTTGTAATCTTTGACGTCCTTACTAGTTAAGAACCTATCAGCTTCTGCTTTAAACATGCACAATGACTTGGCCACAGAGCTAAAACTATGCTTGTGCATTTGGCATTTCTGATCAAGGGCAAATTTTATCCAGACTGACACTGGAGAGGGTTCAGAGAAGTTTCACGAGAATGGTTCCAGGAATGAAAGGGTTACTGTATGAGGAACATCTGGCAGCTCTTGGGCTGTATTTCCTGGAATTCAGGAGAATGGGGGGGGGGGGAGGATCTCATAGAAACATTCTGAATGTTAAAAGGCCTGAACAGATTAGATATGGCAGTTATTTCCAATGGTAGGGGAGTCTAGGACAAGAGGGCATGACTTCAGGATTGAAGGACGTCGATTTAGAACAGAGATGCGGAGAAATTACTTTAGTCAGAGGGTAGCAAATCTGTGGAATTTGTTGCCACAAGCAGCTGTGGAGGCAAAGTCATTGGGTGTATTTAAGGCAGAGATAGATAGGTTCTTGATTAGCCAGGGCATCAAAGGGTATGGGGAGAAGGCAGGGGAGTGGGGATGTCTGGAAGAATTGGTTCAGCCCATGATTGAATGGCAGGGCAGACTCGATGGGCTGAATGGCCTACTTCTGCTCCTGTATCTTGGTCTTATATGTCAAGAAGACAATCTCTCCCTCAATGTCACAATTGAAGCCTGAGCATGGAGAATAAAATTCAGCAGCCCACCTCCCTGACTTTCTAGTACTTCGCTTCCCTGGAGCACTGTCCCATCAGAAATCTACGTTAAGTCAACTCCGACTTTGGTGTTTTGCTCAATTTTAAAGTATTTCTCATTGTAATGTTTATTTTTAATCAATATCTGACAACTGAATCTGTCCTGCGGTATGTATTTATCACAATATATCGTAATTAAATGTTAACTTACTCGAACAGCAAAAACATTAACCTCATAATCCGCATCAGCCTTTTGGCCTAGAAAATAAATTAGGTAAGTACATGTTTTGTTATGTGTTTTGCAATTGATTTGAGGCAGCAAATTCATCATGAAATGCAGTGAAATTGTATTGTGATGCCTTGGCAGACGGATGCTGCTGAATGTGCCAGAGTGAAGACAATCGATATATAGCCGCTATTTGATATCACTGCGACGGCAATGAAAGTGGCTGATATGCAGCAAAGAGTGAAGCCGATTGATTGCGTGTTAATGAGCTTGCCTTTCCTGGAGCTGTTGCTGAAAAGTTTGTCAATGAAACCATACACACAGTCAGTGCCCACTTTGTTAGCTATTTCCTGTACCTAATCGAGTGGCCACTGTTTGCATGTCAGAATCAGAATCAGCTTTATTATCCCCAGCATGTGACATGAAATTTGTTAACTTAGCAGCAGCAGTTCAATGAAATACATAATATAGAAGAAAAATAAATAAATAAGTAAATCTTATTCAGTATACTTTATATAGTATACGTATATTGAATAGATTAAAAGTTGTGCAAAAATCAGAAATACTATATATTTTTTAAAAAAGTGAGGTAGTGTCCAAAGTTTCAATGTCCATTTAGGAATCAGATGGTAGAGGGGAAGAAGCTGTTCCTGAATCGCTGAGTGTGTGCCTTCAAGCTTCTGTACCTCCTACCTGATGGTAACAGTGAGAAAAGGGCATGCTCTGGGTGCTGGATGTCCCTAATAACGGACGCTGCCTTTCTGAGACACCGTCTTTGTGGTCTTCTGCTGCCGCAGCCCATCCACTTCAAGGTTCGATGTGTTGTGCGTTCAGAGATGCTCTTCTGCACACCACTGGTGTAATGTGTGGTTGTTTGAGTTACTGTTACCTTCCTGTCAGCTTGAACCAGTCTGGCCATTCTCCTCCAACCTCTCTCATTAGCAAGGCATTTTCACCCACAGGACTGGTGCTTACTGGATGTTTTTTTTTGTTTTTCACACCATTCTCTAAACTCTATCGACTATTGCACGTGAAAATCCCCAGAGAACTCAGCTTATAAGATACTTAAACTACCCCGTCTGGCACCAACAATTATTTCACAGCCAAGATCAATAGATCGCAGCAGCACACACAAAATGCTGGAGAAACACAGCAGGCCAGGCATAAGTAAAGGCATCCGTTAGTCTTGTGAGACCATGGATCTGGGCAAGGTTGTATGGAAGACCAGCAGTTGCCCGTGCAGCAAGTCTCCCCTCTCCACGCCACCGATGAAGGCATTAGGACCCATACAGCTTGGCACCTGTGTCGTCGCAGAGCAATGTGTGATTAAATGCCTTGCTGAAGGACACAACACGTTTCCTCGGCTGGGGCTCGAACTCACAACCTTCAGGTGGCTAGTCCGATGCCTTAACCACTTGGCCACATGCCCACACAGCAGGCCAGGCAAGCAACAATGGAAAAGACTAAACAGTCAACGTTTCGGGCCAAGACTTAGATCACATTTCTTCTTCATTCTGATGTTTGGTCTAAACATCAACCGAACCTCTTGACCATGTCTGCATGCTTTTATGCACCGAGTTGCTGCCACATCATTGGCTGATTAGATATTCGCATTAACGAGCAGGTGTACAGGTGGACCTAACAATCCTCAGTGATGAACCAGATGCCTATCGCTTTAAGTTGATGCCATTTTTTCTCTTGAGGGTTTCCGATAGGAGGATATCAAAAACAAGAATGCATGCATTTAAGGTGAGAGTGAGGAGTCTAAGGGGGAATTTGAAGGGAAAGGTTTATTTTTACTCAGAGAATTAGTTGCTGGAGGAGGTGGTGGAATCAAATCCGTTTAGACAGCCACTTCTGCAAGTAATAGGGACCTAATGCAGGTAAATGGGATTGTAAATGGTCAAAAAGTTGACATGAACGTGATGGCTGACGGGTCTGTTCCGTGCTGACCAACTCTGTGACTGTGATTAATGTAATCTATTCCGATGCTTCCATGGCTGCTCAGTGGAAAGCTACAAGCTGACCTCTTGCATCCATAGGCTACCACTGCAAGTTTTGACATTTCAAGTTAAGTCCACTGCTTGCAGCAGGATTCCCACTGAGAACATTTCCTTTACGATCTCCCACCAAGGTGGAAGGTAGTCTTTGGGGTCTCAGCCAGAACCGTCAGCTATCTATTCATTTCCATAGATGCTGCGTGACCTGCTGGGTTCCTCCAGCATTTTGCGTGTGTGTTGCTGTGGAGTTTCAGCGTCTGCAGACTTTCTTGTGTTTAGTCTTCGGTAGTTAGTGCATCTTACACGACCTTTCAATTTCATACTTGCGCTGGTCCAGTGGTTTGTACCACTTTTATGTACATCTTCATTTTCCAGCTGGAAGAAAGCATATATTAGATTAGATTAGATTATGAGGACACGCAGTCCTCTTTTATTGTCATTTAGTAATGCACGCATTAAGAAATGAAACAATGTTCCTCCGGTGTGATATCACAGAAACATAAGACAGACCAAGACTGAAAAGCTGACAAAAACCACACAATTATAACATATAGCTACAACAGTGCAAGCAATACCGTAATTTGATAAAGGACAGACCATGAGCAAGGTAAAAAAAAGGTCTCAAACTCTCTCGAAAGTCCCATCATCTCACGCAGACGGTAGAAGGAAGAAAACTCTCCCTGCCATGAGCTTCCAGCGCCACAAACTTGCTGATGCAGCATCCTGGAAGCAACTGACCACAGTCCGACTCTGAGTCTGTCCGAAAATTTTGAGCCTCTGACCAGCCCTCTGACACTGAGCACCGAGCACCATCTCTGCCGAGCGCTTCGACCACAGCCCCGGCCGCCAGCAACAGGCAAAGCCAAGGATCTGGGGCCTTCCCCTCTGGAGATTCTCGATCGCACAGTAGCAGCGGCAGCAAACGGGCCATTTCAGAAGTTTCTCCAGATGTTCCTCCATGCTGCTGACATCTGTCTCCATCAAATCAGAATTGTGCGCGGCATCCTACTTACAAATACAATATCATTCACCGGAGAGGCTGTGTGCGCTGTGTCGCGCCGCCATCTTCTCCTCCCTCCCCAAGCTGTTGAATTTCTATTAGTGGAGATGCAACCTTGGTCTGCTTGAGTTAAACTCTGAGTGTGGTAATAAGTGGACTTCCAGGAAACAAGTCTCACTGCATCTGGTTCTGTGCTGCATGTTGAGAAGTTGTCTGTCTCTTGATTTTAGTAAAGGACGCAATTCTTGGAACATGCCCACACAGTCCTTGCAAAACCACTGTGACGTGGCAAGCGAGAATGAAAAGTGGTTAGTTAAAACCACACAGCTGGGCAACCGGCCACTTGGCCCACCCAGTCCATTCTGTCAGTGGGCACCTCTCCTTCATTAATCCCACCATTCAATACTTGGTCCATAGCTCTCCTTGCCTAAGAGGTTCTAGGTGTTTCTTAGTGCTGTCAATTACCAAGCTTCAACCACTCTCTCAGACTGCACCTTCTAAGTCCTTGACTCCCTCTGGGTGAAGAAGATCCCCCTCAGGTCCCCTCTAATCTCTTTCCCCTTACCCTAATTATATCTGCCTCTGATGAGAGGAACTGGTGGCATGGTGGAGATATGTCCCTTCAAAAGGAGGTGTAAGTCACTCTTTCCCTCCGTTTGCCTGCAGGTCACCCTTGGGCAAGGTGTAGCATCTCCTTAGCCACCCCCTCCCCCATGCGAAGCCACGTGAGCTGGTGGTGGATGGTCGTATGAGAGCTGGTGCATATCACGAATCCTGGCTTATGTGACCACTGACACCAGGCAGACAATCTCTGACAGGAGAAAATCTGCAGATGCTGGAAATCTAAAGCAACACACACGAAATGCTGGAGGAACTCAGCAGGCCTGGCATTTCAGAAGTCTATGGAAAAGAGTAACCAGTTGACGTTTCAGGCCGAGACCCTTCATCAGGACTGGAAACGAAGGGAAGGAGTCAATAAGAAGGTGGGGGGCGGGGAGGGATGGAGGAAGTACAAGGTGGCAGGTGATAGGTGAAACTGGGGGAGGGGAGGGGTGAAGTAAAGAGCTGGGAAGCTGGGAAGTTAATTGGTGAAAGAGATAAAGGGCTGGAGAAGGGGGAATCTTACAGGAGAGGACAGAAGACCATGGAAGAAAGGAAAAGGGGAGGCGCACAAGAGGAAGGTGATAGGCAGTTAAGGAGATAAGGTGAGAGAGGGAAACAGGAATGAGGAATCGTGAAGGAGAGGAGAGGAATCCATTACCAGAGGTTTGAAAAATCGATGTTCATGCCATCAGGTTGGAGGCTACCCAAATGGAATATAAGGTGTTGCTCCTCCAACCTGAGTGTGGTCTCATCCTGGCAGTAGAAAAGGCCATGGCTTGACATTCTGGAATGGGAATGGGAAGTACAAATGAAATGAGTGGAGATCCTGTGTTGGATGGAACAAAGGTGCTTGACGAACCTAATGGCATGCTGGCCTTCATAACAAGGGGGATTGAGTACAAGAGCAAAGAGGTCCTTCTGCAGCTGTACAGGGCCCTGGTGAGACCACACCTGGAGTACTGTGTGCAGTTTTGGTCTCCAAATTTGAGGAAGGACATTCTTGCTATTGAGGAGTGCAGCATAGGTTCACAAGGTTAATTCCCCGGATGGTGGGACTGTCATATGTTGAAAGATTGGAGCAACTGGGCTTGTATACTCTGGAATTTAGAAGGCTCAGAGGGGATCTTATTGAAACATATAAGATTATTAAGGGATTGGACACGCTGCAGGCAGGAAGCATATTCCCGCTGATGGGTGAGTCCAGAACCAGAGGCCACAGTTTAAGAATTAGGAGTAGGCCATTTAGAATGGAGTTGAGGAAAAACTTTTTCACCCAGAAAGTGGTGGATATATGGAATGCTCTGCCCCAGAAGGCTGTGGAGGCCAAGTCTCTGGATGCTTTCAAGAAAGAGATGGATAGAGCTCTTAAAGATAGCGGAATCAAAGGTTATGGGGATAAGGCAGGAACTGGATACTGATAGTGGATAATCAGCCATGATCACAGTGAATGGTGGTGCTGGCTCGAAGGGCTGAATGGTCTACTCCGGCACCTATTGTCTATTGTCTATTGTCTATTGAAGCGGTCTCCCAGTCTACATCAGGTCTCACTGATATGCAAGAGGCCCCACCGGAAGCACCAAAGCAGTATTATCCCATCAGACTCGCAGGTGAGGTGTTGCCTCACCTGGAAGGACTGTTTGGGGCCCTGAATGGTAGTGAGGGAGGAGATGTAGGGGAAAGTGTGGCACTTGTTCCTCTTGCAAGGATAAAATTATAGATATTGGTGGGGGATCACCTGCCTTGTAAAATCACTGCCCAGTAGAAGGCAATGGCAAACCACTTCTGTAGAAAAAGTTGCCAAGAACAATCATAGTTGTAGAAAGACCATGATTGCCCACGTCTTACGACACGGCACATAATGATGATGTCATATGTCACGGCACATGATGATGACATCATACGGCATAGCACATAAAAATCGATAAGCAGAAATGATTCCTGCAGTGTACCTTAGCTCCACTGCTCATAACTTTGCATACCTCAATCATGTCCCTCTTAACCTCTTCCCCTCTGTGAGGAACATATCTAGCTTCTCAGAACCTGGAGTTTCATTTGAATAGGTCTCAGTGATCTTCCTTACTTGCAGGTGAGGGCCAAACCAGGAGGAGTTGCAACCAGCTGCAGTTCAAGCTGGGAAGGATCCAAGTAGCCTGAATAGTTATGTTCATTGTCATGGTTATAGCTCTGCTAACAGGTCCTTGCTTAAGCCTGGGGCTCATTTATGGCTCTGGCAGCGGACATGTACAGACGTCAAGCACTGACATCACACGTTGTTCCTCCTACTGGTAGGGAATGTAGGAACAAACCTCTTTCTGAACACAAGAGGTTCTGCAGAAGCTGGAAATCCAGAGTACTGCACACAAAACGCTGGCGGAGCTCAGCAGGTCAGGCAGCATCGACAGAGAGGCCGAGACCCATCAACAAACCCTTTCCACGTTCTCCCATTGAGAGTCTTACTGCCCTCCCCCCTCACTCCCGACAGCAGATTGTCTTGCTCTCTGAGCTTTCTGTCCCTCTGCCAGTCGTCATAACGTAAGAGCAATCTCTGTTAATATACTCATTTATGCTGAAGCCTTATCCAGTTGAATTGAATTGAATTGACTTTATTACTTACATTCTTCATATACATGAGTAAAAATCTTTACGTTACATCTCTGTTCAAATGTAGAATGTGCAATTATAATAATTTATAATAAATATTATGTACAACAGGATAGTCAATATAACATAGAAATACAGTTGCGTCAGCATGAATTAATCAGTCTGATGGCCTGGTGGAAGAAGCTGTCCTGGAGCCTGTTGGTCCTGGCTTTTATGCTGCGGTACCGTTTCCCGGATGGTAGCAGCTGGAACAGTTTGTGGTTGGGGTGACTCGGGCCCCCAGTGATCCTTCGGGCCCTTTTTACATACCTGTCTCTGTAAATGTCCTGAATAGTGGGAAGTTCACATCTACAGATGCGCTGGGCTGTCCGCACCACTCTCTGCTGAGTCCTGCGATTGAGGGAAGTACAGTTCCCATACCAGGCAGTGATGCAGCCAATCAGGATGCTCTCAATTGTGCCCCTGTAGAAAGTTCTTAAAATTTGGGGGGGGGGGGCCATTCCAAACTTCTTCAACCATTTGAGGTGAAGGAGGCGCTGTTGTGCTTTATTCACCATGTAGCCGGTATATACAGACCATGTGAGATCCTTGGTGATGTTTATGCTGAGGAACTTAAAGCTGTTCACCCTCTGAACCCCAGATCCTATAATATCTATAGGGGTTAGCCTGTTTCCATTCCTCCTGCCATCCACAACCATATCCTTTGTTTTTGTGATGTTGAGGGTGTCAGGGTGATGACTTCCTCTCAACACTTCTGTTCTTGAACACTTTCCATGCCTCTCCCTGTTCCCTTTTTTGAGTTAAAGTGTGTCTAGAAAACACCAAGCATTTATACATATTCGTACTTATGCATTAGTTATTCAGTATTTTCTTCATTGCAAGGATCTTTGTTAACTGTTTTTACAGAAATGTTTTCCTTGAGCAAACTGCAGGCTCCAGAGATGCGTGGAAAGAAATTATTTTTTAAAAGAAAAACTCTTGTTCCTTGAAAGAACTCCTTCAGTTTTTTTTTGCTGGAGGCAGACATCAGCATGAAAGGCAACCAGCAAAACATTTTCAGAGATGTGCAAATATTATCACACACACACGGGTTTGAAACAGATAGAGAACAGAGATCCTAGGCTGAATTTTAACCTCCCATCATTGGGAACAGAGAATGGGGTCCAGCATCAGACAGGATTTTTTTCCCTGAGTTGTTTGTCGAACTGTTGTAAAACATCCACAATATTAGCAAAAACAAAAAAAAGCCCCTGGAAGTCCAGAATAACATACACAGGGTGCTGGAGGAACTCAGCAGGTTAGGTTGAGCCCCTTCAACAACCACCTTCCATGGAGCAACTCAGCCAGTCAGGCAGCATGCAGTATGTGAGGCAAAATGGACCCCCTGGCCTTTCTATTTTTCCCTCCACAGATACCACCTGCCCCGCTGAGTTCTTCCAGCACTTGATTTTTGCTCCAGATTCCAGTATCTGCAGACACGAAGAAATCTGCAGATGCTGGAATTTCAAGCAACACACATAAAAGTTGCTGGTGAACGCAGCAGGCCAGGCAGCATCTCTAGGAAGAGGTACAGTCGACGTTTTGGGCCGAGACCCTTCGTCGGGGCTAACTGAAAGGGGAGCTAGTAAGAGATCCTCTCATATCCCTTTTGCCAATCACCTGTCCAGCTCTTGGCTCCATCTCTCCCCCTCCTGTCTTCTCCTATCATTTTGGATCTCCCCCTCCCACTTTCAAATCTCTTACTAGCTCTTCTTTCAGTTAGTCCTGACAAAGGGTCTCGGCCCGAAACGTCGACTGTACCTTTTCCTGGAGATGCTGCCTGGCCTGCTGCATTCACCAGCAACCTTTATGTGTGTTGCTCCAGTATCTGCAGCCTCTTTTGTCTCCATCTTAGCACAGAGAATCAGATTATACTGTTCACCAAATGGTGGCTCTTATAGAGGGGGACAGAATTGTATGTAGAGCACACCTATAAGTCAATCGGACTGACAATCTGCATTGACCATCGACAACCTGTTTCCATTACTTCCATTTTGATATTTTCCTAAGTCCCACCATTCACCTACACGCTGGGCAATTTACATTGGCCAATTAATCTAACAACCCGCATGACTTTGGGAATTGGACTGAAGCCCAAAAGGTAATGGGGAGAATATGTAAACTTCGCATTGACCAGGATTGAACTGGGGTTGCTGTAAATACGAAGCAGCAGATCTCCTAACTGCGCCACTGTCTTCCATGGAGACCTCCTAATCTCTGTACCTGTACGTTTCAACCTAGAGGTCAGGTAGTTATGCAATTGATGCTCTGATCCACTGTTGCACCCACTACTGAACGCAGTGGAGAGCACTGATGTTCTGTCTGAGCTGGACTCTTTGATTTCTGGTCAATGTAATGTGGCCCATTCATTTGATATATGGAGTCCCAGTCAAATAAAGTTCATTGACATGCAGACAAGTACAGTGAGGTATTTGAACAATAAAAATCTTGCTTGCAGCTGCACCACAAGCACACAGAATTGAATTGAATTGAATGATCTTTATTGTCATTATACATAGGTAAAATAAAACTCGGTTTGGGTTCCTCTCAGGCAATTAAATAAAGCGGTAGATAAAAACAAGACAGTAATGGAAAAACAGTATTAAATAGATAAGTAGCAGAAAATAAGTCGCAGCAGCACCAGAATATCACAGTAATGCACAAAGTGCCATTAGTGCAAGTATTTGAGTCCCTGTGTGTGCATGTGTGTGCTCACAGTTTCAGTCATTGTTCTGTGGGAGTGGTGTGATGGAGGCCACAGCTCTGGGATAGAAGCTGTTCCTCAGTCTATTTGTTCTGGCTTTTAGTGTCCTGAACCTTTTGCTGGAGGGCAGCGGGTCAGACAGGGAGTGGCTGGGGTGTGTGGTATCTGGTTATGCTGATTGCTTTCCTCCTGAGTCTGCTGGACTAGATGGTGTCCAGTCCTGGGAGCTGCATCCTGACAATCCGCTGGGCCGCCTTCACCACGCGATGCAGGTCTTGTCGCTCAGCGGCTGTGCAGCTGGCATATCACACCGTGGCGCTGCTGGTCAGGATGGTTTCGGTTGTGCCTCTGTAGAAGTTAAGCAACAGCTTCTGTGGGAGTTTGGCCTGTTTCAGCTTTCTGAGGAAGAAGAGTCTTTGTTGTGCTTTTTTTTTTACAAGCAGCGAGGTGTTGGTGATCCATGTCAGCCGTTTTGCCAACATAACTCCAAGGAACTTTAGGTTTTCCACACTTTCCACATAAATTATAATAAAATATACAAGACAGTAAAGGGAAGAAAGAAAGACTGTGTAAAAGCTCAGACATGATCAGAGTCAAATCTGTTGTAGAGCAAGAGGCGGTTCATTGCGTTCCATTAGCCTGGAGTGGAAATACCAACGCCCTTGAACAGAAAATCCTACAAAAAGTAGTGGATATGGCCCAGTCCATCATGGGTAAAGCCCTTCCCACCAGTGAGCACGTCTACATGGAGCACTGTCGCAAGAAATCAGCATCCATTAGCAAGGGCCCCACCATCCAGGCCGTGCTCCCTTCTTGCTGCTGCCTTCAGGAAGACGGTACAGGAGCCTCAGGACCCACACCACCAGATTCAGGAACAGTTAATACCCCAGAACCATTCAGGCTCTTGAACGAAAGGGGATAACTTCACTGGAAATGAAATGAAATTAAATTAAATGCAATACCTTTATTGTCATTGTATAGCACAATTTGTCATGCACCAATACAATGAAAATGAGTTTGCTTCACTGAACTGTTCCCTTATCCAATGGCCTCACTTCCAAGGACTCCTCATCTCATGTTCTCAATATTTATTGCTTATTTATTTATCTTTTTTCTTTGTATTTGCATATTGGTTGTTTGTCCATCCTGCTGGGTGCAGTCTCTCACACAAAATGCTGGAGGAACTCAGCAGGCCAGGCAGCATCTGGGAAAAGAGTACAGTTAACGTTTCGGGCCGAAACCTTCACGGGAGGAATTCAATGCATGAAGACAATGAACAGTCAGGATGGGAAACAGTTTCTTCCCTCAGGCCATTAGGCTTCTGAACTCCCTGTCGCGTCGCATTCAAAGTGTCACCGGTTAATCTGTTCCGTACCTCACAATATTTAATTTATGCACTTTGATTTGTTATTTATGTGTGATTCTTCTGTAGATTTTCTCCTTACCTTCATGAGTTATTGTGTGTTATGTGTACTACTGTGCTTTACACCCTGGTTCTCTCGTTTCTATATACATTATATGGTTATATACGGTGTATACATGTATATAGTTAAATGACAATAAACTTGACTTGACTTGACTAGAAGTTCAGACCACTAGACCCTGAGATATAGGAGCAGAATTAAGCCATTTGGTTCACTGAGTCTGCTCTACCATTTCATCATGGCTGACCCAGTTTTCCTCTCGGCCCCAATCTCCTGCCTTCTCCCCATTTCCCTTCATAACCTGACCACTCTATCAACCTCTGACTTAAATATAAATAAAGACTTGGCCTCCACGGTTGCCTGTGGCAAAGATTTCTACAGATTCACCATGCTCTGGCTAAAGAAATTTCTCCTCATCTCCGTTCTAAAAGGATGCCCCTCTGTTCTCTGGTCTTACAGTCTTCCACCATAGAAAACATCCTCTCCACATCCACTCTATCAAGGCCTTTCAACATTCGATAGGTTTCAATTAGGTTACCCATCATTCTTCTGAATTCTAGTGAATACAGGCCCAGAGCCATCATACACTGTTCATATGACAGGCCATTCAATCCTGGAATCATTTTTGTGAAGCTCCTTTGAACCCTCTCCTGTTTCAATACATCCTTTCTAAGGTAAGGGGCCCAAAACTGCTCACAATACTCCAAGTTAGGCCTCGCCAGTGCTTCATAAAGGCTCAACATTACATCCTTGTTTTTATATTCTAGTCCTCTTGAAATGAACGCTAACATCACACATTTGCCTTCCTCATCACAGTCTCAACTTGCAAATTAACCTTTTGGGAATCCTGAACAAGGACTTCCAAGTCCCTTTGCACCTCAGTTGAGATACAACAAATATTGGTGGAGTAGAGAGAGGTGGGGGGTTGTCTTAGAATACAGCAGGATATGGATCATTTGCAAAATGGTCGTTAATTCCGACAAGCATAAGAAGAATCGGGTGATACACTTTGAGAGTGCAGCAAAAGTAAGGCATACACAGCGAATGGTAGGGTCTTGGAGAGCGTTGATGATCAGAGGGACTTTGGATGAAAGTCCACAGATCTCAGGGAGTGGTAGTGCTGGTGAATAATTAGTGAAGATCCTCACCTTCACTGGCCATGACATGGTTTGTGAGCACTGGGATGTTGTGCTATAACTTTGTAAAACATTGGGTAAGCCACACCTGGAGTATTTTGTACATTTCTGGTCAACTTCTGGAAGGATGTTACAGCGCAGGAGTTTCCAACCTGGGGTCCACCAACTCGTTGCTTAATAGTATAAGAAAGTTTGGGAGCTCCTGTTACAGTGCAGAAGAGACTCACCAAGATGTTGCCTGGGATTTGTGTTATTTTTCATTTGGAGATTCAGCCTGGTATCAGGCCCTTCTGGCCCAACAAACCTGCACTGTCCCATTCAACCCACGTGACCAATTAACCTTCTAACCCATACACTTTTGGAACGTGGGAGGAAACCAGAGCACCCAGAGGAAACCCATGTTGTCATGGGAAAAATGTCTTTACAGACAGTAGCGATATTGAATGGGGTCAAAATTGTTACGCTAGCCTCTGCAGTACCATGGCGACCTAGAGCAGGGACAGATAGGATGGAGTGTTTCAGTTACAAGGAGAGCCTGGAAGGGTGAAAAGGAATACATAGTTTATGAAGGGCTAGACAGGGTAAATAGTATTTTTTTCTCTCATGGTGGGAGTGACTAAGACAAGAGGGCATAGGTCTAAGGTGATAGGTCAGGGGTTTAGAACATATCTGCAGCTAACTACAGAGAAGTTTGCTGGAGCTGGGAGCGTTCAGCCCGAAGAATGAGCAAAACAGTTAGTTACATTTCCAGCGGTTTTCTCAGATTCTGCTGCTCACTAGCACACTAGGTGGGCTTTACCGTGGCCAAGTGAATCAACCAATCATATCATAAAGAAAGAATCTGCAGATGCTGGAAATCTGTGCAACACACACAAAATGCTGGAGGATCTCAGCAGGCCAGACAGCATCCATGGAAAAAAGTACAGTCGATGTTTCAGACCAAGACCCTTCGGCAGGACTGGAGAAAAAAAGATGAGGGGCAGATTTAAAAGGTGGGAGGGGGAGGAGAGAGTGAAAGACAAGGTGATAGGTGAAACTGGGAAGGGCGAGGGATGAAGTAAATAGCTGGGAAGTTGATTGGTGAAAGAGATACAGGGCTGGAGAAGGGGGAGTACGATAGGATGGGATAGAAGGCCATGGAAGAAAGGAAAGGGGGAGGAGCACCAGAAATGGGCAGGCAGGGAGATAAGGTGAGAGAGAGAGAGAGAAAGGGAATGGGGAATGGAGAAGGGTGGCATGGCAGGGGGTTGGGGGGGGGGGCGCATTACCAGGAGTTCCACCACATCTGCTCTCAGGATGAGGTTTCTCATTCTAGAACGAAGGAGATTTCCTCCTTTTTCAAAGAAAGGGGCTTCCCTTCCTCCACCATCAATGCTGCCCTCAACTGCATCTCTTCCGTTTCACACATGTCTGCTCTTACCCCATCCTCCCGCCACCCTACCAGGGATAGGGTTCCTCTTGTCCTCACCTACTGCCCCGCCAGCCTCTGCATGCAGCACATAATTCTCCAAAACTTACGCCATCTCCAACGGGATCCCAGCACGAAGCGCACCTTTCCCTCTTGCCCACTTTCTGCTTTCCACAGGAATCCCTCCCTACACGACTCCCTTGTCCATTTGTCCCTCCCCACTGATCTCTCTCCCGGAACTTATCTTTGCAAGCGGAACAAGTGCCACACCTGCCCCTACACCTCCTCCCTCATGACCATTCAGGGCTCCAAACAGTCCTTTCAGGTGAGGCGACACTTCACCTGTGAGTCTTTTGGGGGTCGTCTACTGTATCCGGTGCTCCCGGTGTGGGCTCCTGTATATCAGTGAGATCCGACGTAGATTGGGAGACCGCTTCACCGAACATATATGCTCCGTCCGCTAGAAAAAGCAGGATCTCCCAGTGGCCACCCACTTTAATTCTCATTCCCATTCCGATATGTCAATCCATGGGGTCCTCTACTGTCGCAATGAGGTCACACTCAGGTTGGAGGAACAACACCTTATATTCTGTCTGGGCAGCCTCAACCGGATGGCATGCACATTGATTTCTTGAACTTCCAGTAATTCTCCACACCCCGCCCTCTCCTTCAACAGTCTTCATCCCCTTTTCCTTCTCTCACCTTATCCCCCTGCCTGCCCATCGCCTTCCCCGGGTGCTCCATCCCAGCCTTTTCTTTCTTTCATGGCCTTCTCTCCCGACCTATCAGACTCCCCATTCTCCAGCCCTGTATCTCTGTCACCAATCAACTTCCCAGCTCTTTACTTCCTCCCTCCTCCTCCCCGTTTCACCTATCACCTCGTGCTTCTCTCTCCCCTCCCCCACCCACCTTTTAAATCTATTCCTCAGCCTTTTCTGTCTCCAGTCCTGCTGAAGAGTCTCGGCCTGAAACACCGACAGTACTCTTCTCCATCGATGCTGCCTGGCCTGCTGAGTTCCTCCAGCATTTTGTGTGTGTATTGCAACCAATCATATCCTTGGGATTTGGGAGGGAACAAGAGCACCCAGAGGTGTTTCATGCAGTCACGTGGGGAACGTGCAAACTCCACACAGACAGCGCCGGAGGCTGGGATCGAACCCTTGCTGCTGAAGCCGTGAGGCAGAAGCTCGACAATTTCCACCATTGTGGCAGCCGTCATGTCATAGAGTACTGTTAAAGAATAAAGTGCAGGTTGATGGATTAGCTCCATTTATGAACAGAAATGGGCGCACATTAAATATTTACTGTAAATGAAGAATTTATATCTGGTGTGGAATTCAATTTTCAGGTAGCTCTGCCTTCCTAAAAGCCTCTTTGCGTTATAGAAAATCGTGCCATAAAAAGCAATATATTTGAATGGAAGGAAGGTGTCCAGGGGCTGGAGAGTTTCAGACTCGCAATAACAAAGCCACCTTTTCCACCTGATTTTCTGAAGTAAAGGTACTTTTAAGTTTATTTTGTTGCTGCAAGCTAACAGAACTAAATACTGTATACTATATTGTTTAATAGAGCATTGATGCAAAGGTATCAATATCATTTGTCAATTTTGGCTGGATTCTCACAATGCAACTGCCAGCCTACTCGAAAGTGGCAACGGTATCTGACTATTGCAGGAGGTGGTATGGGAACAGGCTTTCTGCCGCAAGACAGCCGTTCTCAGAATCAGGTTTAATATCACTGGCACATGTCGTGAAATTTGCTATGTTTGCAGCAGTACAATGCAATACATAATAGTAGAGAAAAAAAGCTTTGAATTACAGTAATTATACAGTATGGATAGTTAAATTAAATAATAGTACAAACATTTAAAAAAAGTAGTGAGGTAGTGTTCATTGGTTCAATGTCCATTTAGAAACCGGATGGCAGAGGGGAAGAAGCTGTTCATAGAAACAGAAAATAGGTACAGGAGTAGGCCATTCGGCCCTTCGAGCCTGCACCGCCATTTATTATGATCATGGCTGATCATCCAACTCAGAACCCCGCCCCAGCCTTCCCTCCATACCCCCTGATCCCTTTAGCCACAAGGGCCATATCTAACTCCCTCTTAAATATAGCCAATGAACTGGCCTCAACTGTTTCCTGTGACAGAGAATTCCACAGATTCACCACTCTCTGTGTGAAGAAGTCTTTCCTCATCTCGGTCCTAAAAGGCTTTCCCTTTATCCTTAAACTGTGACCCCTCGTTCTGGACTTTCCCAACAGTGGGAACAATCTTCCTGCATCTAGCCTGTCCAATCCCTTTAGGATTTTATACGTTTCAATGAGATCCCCCTCAATCTTCTAAATTCCAGCAAGTATAAGCCTAGTCGATCCAGTCTTTCATCATATGAAAGTCCTGCCATCCCAGGAATCAATCTGGTGAACCTTCTTTGTACTCCCTCTATGGCAAGAATGTCTTTCCTCAGATTAGGGGATGAAAACTGCACACAATACTCCAGGTGTGGTCTCACCAAGGCCTTGTACAACTGCAGTAGTACCTCCCTGCCCCTGTACTCGAATCCTCTTGCTATGAATGCCAGCATACCATTCGCCTTTTTCACCGCCTGCTGTACCTGCATGCCCACTTTCAATGACTGGTGTATAATGACACCCAGGTCTCGTTGCATCTCCCCTTTTCCTAATCGGCCACCATTCAGATAATAATCTGTTTTCCTGTTTTTGCCACCAAAGTGGATAACCTCACATTTATCCACATTAAATTGCGTCTGCCATGAATTTGCCCAATCACCTAACCTATCCAAGTCACCCTGCGTCCTCTTAGCATCCTCCTCACAGCTAACACTACCTCCCAGCTGCAAACTTGGAGATGCTGCATTTAATTCCCTCGTCTAAGTCATTAATATATATTGTAAACAACTGGGGTCCCAGCACTGAGCCTTGCGGTACCCCACTAGTCCCTGAATCACTGAGTGTGTGCCTTCATGCTCCTGTACCTTCTTCCTGATGGTCGCAATGAGAACAAGGCATGTGCTGGGTGATGGGGGTCCTTAATCATGATTCTGGTTTAAAAAAAAATTCCCTCTCCCTTCCCTCTTCTTTCATTCTCCACGTTGGCCCTTTGCCTCTTCTCACCTGCCTATCTCTTCTCCCTGGGTCATCTCCTCGTTCCCTTTCTCTTATAGTCCACACTGCTCTCCTATCAGATTCCTTCCTCTCCAGCCCTGTGCCTCTCCCACCCACCTGGCTTCACCTATCAACTTCTAGCTAGCCTCCTTCCCCTCTCTCCCACCCTTTAATTCTGCCGCCTTCCCACTTCCAGCTGTGAAGAATGGTCTCAGCTTGATATGTCGACTGTTTATCCATTTCCATAGATGCTGCCTGACCTGCTGAGTTCCTCCAGCATTGTGTGTGTGTGTTTTTATCTACTGATGTCGACTATAAGCCTACTGATTCTCACAGCTATCTGGATTATTCCTCTTCTCGCCCTGTCTCTTGCAAAAATGCCATCCCCTTCTCGCAATTCCTCCGTCTCTGCCGCATCTGCTCTCAGGATGAGGCTTTTCATTCCAGGATGAAGGAGATGTCCTCCTTTTTTAAAGAAAGGGGCTTCCCTTCCTCCACCGTCAACTCTGCTCTCAAACGCATCTCCCCATTTCACGCGCATCTGCTGTCACTCCATCCTCGCGCCACCCCACTAGGAACAGGGTTCCCCTTGTCCTCACCTACCACCCCACCAGCCTCCGGGTCCAACATATAATTCTCCGTAACTTCAGCCACCTCCAACGGGATCCCACCACTGAGCACATCTTTTCCTCCCCCCCTCTGATTTCTGTAGGGATCGCTCCCTACGCGACTCCCTTGTCCATTTGTCCCCCCCATCCCTCCCCACTGATCTCCCTCCTGGCACTTATCCTTGTAAGTGGAACAAGTGCTACACATGCCCTTACACTTCCTCCCTTACCACCATTCAGGGCCTCAGACAGTCTTCACCTGTGAGTCGGCTGGGGTGATATGCTGCGTCTGGTGCTCCCAATGCGGCCTTCTATATACTGGCGTGACCTAATGCAGACCGGGGGATCATTTCGCTGAACACCTACGCTCTGTCCACCAGAGAAAGCAGGATCTCCCAGTGGCCACACATTTTAATTCCACGTCCCATTCCATTCTGATATGTCTATCCACGGCCTCCTCTACTGTAAAGATGAAGCCACACTCAGGTTGGAGGAACAGCACCTTATATTCCATCTGGGTAGCCTCCAACCTGATGGCATGAACATTGACTTCTCTAACTTCCGCTAATGCTCCACCTCCCCCTCGTACCTTATCCGTTATTTATTTATATACACACATTCTTTTCCTCTCTCTCCTTTTTCTCACTCTGTCCCTCTCACTACACCCCTTGCCCATCCTCTGGGCTTTTCCCCCCCCTCCCCCTTTCTTTCTCCTTGGGCCTCCTGTCCCATGATCCTCTCGTATCCCTTTTGCCAATCACCTGACCAGCTCTTGGCTCCATCCCTCCCCCTCCTGTCTTCTCCTATCATTTTGGACCTCCCCCTCCCAGTTGCAAATCTCATACTAGCTCATCTTTCAGTTAGTCCTGACGAAGGGTCTCGGCCCGAAACGTCGACTGTACC
The DNA here is from genome assembly GCF_030028105.1 of Mobula birostris. NCBI lineage: Eukaryota > Metazoa > Chordata > Chondrichthyes > Myliobatiformes > Myliobatidae > Mobula > Mobula birostris. The sequence goes on from NC_092379.1 coordinate 13,454,372, forward strand.
TCTTCCTAGAGATGCTGTCTGGCCTGCTGCGTTCACCAGCAACTTTTATGTGTTTTGTGTGTATTGCTTTTTTATCTGCTTTTCAATTTCCATAGTATCTCTTGCAGGGACTCCTGATCTCTTTATATGCCACAGACTAATACCATTAAACGAGGGGTCTGTGTACCCCAGGTAGGTAACCCAGTTCTAATTCCCAATTGAAATTGTGTTATAAACAGTTTCTCCAAATATACGTAAACGCGTGGCCAAGTGGTTAGGGCATTGGACTAGCGATCTGAAGATCGTGGGTTCGAGCCTCGGCCGGGGCAGCGTGTGTGTCCTTGAGCAAGGCACTTAACCACACAATGCTCCAGTCTACCCAGCTGAGAATGGGTACCGGTAAAAATGCTGGGGGTTCACCTCGCGATAGAGTGGCGTCCTATCCGGGGGGGGGGGGGGGGAGTCTTGTACTCTCAGTCGCTTCACGCCATGGAAACTGGCATAAGCACCGGTCACCGGTCTGATGGACCACAAGGCTCATGACAGACTTTAATCTTTAATAGACACAAGCAGCATTCCATAAATTTGAGTGTCAAGGGCAGAGGTGAGTAAAGTCACTATTTCTTCAGGCATGCTCACTATTGGAGAACATGCCTTATGAGAACAGGTTGAGTGAACTCGGCCTTTTCTCCTTGGAGCGACGGAGGATGAGGGGAGACCTGATAGAGGTGTACAAGATGATGAGAGGCATTGATCGTGTGGCTAGTCAGAGGCTTTTTCCCAGGGCTGAAATGGCTAGCATGAGAGGGCGTAGTTTTAAGGTGCTTGAAAGTAGGTACAGAAGAGATTTAAGGGGTAAGTTTTTTTACACAGAGAGTGGTGTGTGCGTGGAATGGACTGCCAGCAGCAGTGGTGGAGGTGGAAATGATAGGGTCTTTTAAGAGACTCCTGGATAGGTACATGAATCTTAGAAAAATAGAGGGCTATGGGTAAGCCTAGGTAGTTTTAGGGTAAGGACATGTTTGGCACAGCTTTGTGGGCCGAAGGGCAAGGTAAGCTGTAAGGTCTGAAGGCGGATAAGTCAAACAGATCAGGTAGGCTGCACTCCAAGTTCTGAAAGAGGTAGCTGAAGAGATTATGAAGGCATTCGTCATGACCTTTCAAGAACCACTAGAGTCAGGAATGGTTTTAGAAGAAGGGGAAATTGCAAATGTCACTCCACTCTTTAAGAAGGAAAGAGGCAGAAAAGAGAAAATTATGTACCAGTTAGCCTGATTTTAATGTTTGGTAAGATGTTAGAGTCCATTAGTAAGGATGGTGTTTTGCTGTATTTGGAAGTGCATAATAACCGAGGCTGAGGTCAGCACGGTTTCATTAAGGGGGGATCTTTCCTAACAAATCCGTTGGAATTTCTCGAGGAAGTAACAGGTAGGGGAGACAAAGGAGGGTCAATGGGTGCTGTTTATGTGGATTTTCAGACGGCCTTTGACAAGGAGCCACACATGAGGCTGGTGAAGAAGGTAAGAGCCAATGGTATTACAGGGAAGATACCCTGAGACAATAGGCTGGTCCTGGACTTATTTCATAATTTCCTGGCATAATTTACATATTACTATTTAATTATTTATAGTTCTATTACTATTTATTATTTATGGTGCAACTGTAACAAAAACCAATTTCCCCTGGGATCAATAAAGTATGACTATGACTGTGACTATGACTATAATATAAAAGAAGAAAAAAATAAAATAATGATAATAAATAAATAAGTAAATCAATGACAGTATACGTATATTGAATAGATTAAGAACCGTGCAAAAACAGAAATAATACATATTAAAAAAAGTGAGGTAGTGTCCAAAGCTTCAAAGTCCATTCAGGAATCGGATGGCAGAGGGGAAGAAGCTGTTCCTGAATCGCTGAGTGTGTGCCTTCAGGCTTCTGTATCTCCTACCTGATGGTAACAGTGAGAAAAGGGCATGTCCTGGGTGCTGGAGGTCCTTAATACTGGATACTGCCTTTCTGAAACACCACTCCCTAAAGATGTCCTGGGTATTTTGTAGGCTAGTCCCTAAGGTGGAGCCAACTAAATTTATAATCTCTGCAGCCTCGTTTGGTCCTGTGCAGTAGCGCCCCCCCCCCCGCCCATACCAGACAGTGATGCAGCCTGTCAGAGTGCTCTCCACAGTACATCTGTAGACATTTTTGAGTGTATTTGTTCACATACCAAATCTCTCCAAACTCCTAATGAAGTATAGTCACTGTCTTGCCTTTATAACGTTATCAATATGCTGGGACCAGGTTAGATCCTCAGAGATCTTGACACCCAGGAATGTGAAGCTGCTCACTCTCTCCACTTCTGATCCCTCTATGAGGATTGGTATGTGTTCCTTCATCTTACCCTTCCTGAAGTCCACAATCAGCTCTTTGGTCTTACTGACGTTGAGTGCCAGGTTGTTGCTGCGGCACCATTCCACTAGTTGGCATATCTCACTCCTGTACGCCCTCCCATCACCACCTGAGATTCTACCAACAATGATTGTATCATCAGCAAATTTATAGATGGTATTTGAGCTATGCCTCACCACATAGTCATGAGTATAGAGAGAGTAGAGCAGTGGGCTAAGCACACACCCCTGAGGTTCGCCCGTGTTGATCGTCAGCAAGGAGTGTTCCCAGGAATGAAAGTGTTAATGAATGAGGAATGTTTGTTGGAGTGCAAATACACCTATATCTGGAAAGTTCAACTGCTGGTGAGTCAGTATCCTGGCAAAAACTACACCATGAAGACAAAAGAACACCCCAAACAACTCCATGAAAAAGTTATTGAAAAGCATGAGTCAGGAGATGGATACGTACAAGAAAATTTCCAAGCCACTGAATATCCCTTGGGGTACAGTTAAGTCAGTCATCAAGAAATGGAAAGAATATATCACAGCTGTAAATCTGCCTAGAGCGGGCCAACCTCAAAAACTGAGTGACCGTGCGAGAAGGGGTCTAGTGAGAGAGGCCACCAAGAGACCTATGACAACTCTGGAGGACTTACAAGCCTCAGTGGCTGAGGTGGGAGAGACTGCACGTACAACAACTGTGGCCCAGGTCACAGCTCTACGGGAGAGTGGCAAACAGAAAGCCATGGTTGGAAAAAAAAATCACGTGAAATCTTGGCTAGAGTTTGTTAGAAGGAATGTGGGAGACTCTGAAGTCAGCTGGAAGAATGTTCTATGGTTTGATGAAAGCAAAATTGAGCTTTTGGGCCATCAGACTAAACTCTGTTTGGCGTAAGTCAAGCACTGCACATGATCAGAAACACACCATCCCTACCGTGAAGCATGGTGGTGGCTGCATTATGCTCTGGGGATGCTTCACTGCATTAGGCTCTGGAACACTTGAGAAGGTAGAGGGTAAAATGAATGTGGCAAAAACAGGAAAATCCTGGAGGAAAACCTGATGCAGTCTGCAAGAGAACTGCGACTTGGGAGAAGATTTGTTTTCAACAAGACCCCAAGCATGAAGCCAAAACTACACAGGGGCTTCAAAACAACAAAGTTAATGTCCTGAGGTGACCAAGTCAGAGTCCAGACCTCAATCCAATTGAGAATTTGTGGCTGGACTTGAAAATTGAATTGATTTTATTTGAATCGAATAAAGGGCTGTTCACTCATGATTCTATAGAAGCATAGAAAACCTAGAGCACAATACAGGCCCTTCGGCCCACAAAGCTGTGCAGAACATGTCCTTACCTTAGAAGTTACCTAGGGTTAGCCATAGCCCTCTATTTTTCTAAACTCTATGTACCCATCCAGGAGTCTCTGGAAAAACACTATTGTATCCACCTCCACCACCGTCGCCGGCAGCCCACTCTATGTACTCACCACTCTCTGCGTAAAAAACTTACCCCTGACATCTCATGCAATCTGACAGAGCTTGAGCTGTTTTGTAAAGAAGAATGGGGAAAAATTGCAGTGTCCAGATATGAGAAGCTTATAGAGACCTATCCACACAGACTCGAGGCTGTAATTGCTGCCAAAGGTGCATCTACTAAATACTGACTTGAAGGGGGTGAGTAATTATACAATCAATTATTTTGTGTTTTATATTTGTAATTAATTTAGACCAATACGTAGAAATTTGCTTTCACTTTGACACAGTCTTTTCTGTTGATCAGTGTCAAAAAAGCCAAATTAAATCTTCAAATTTTTTTCTCTATATTTATTTATCACGTATTTTATTGTTTTCCTACTGTAAAGTTAACAGATTTCACAACATATGCCAATGATATTAAACCCGATTCTGATTCCTGAAACACATTGCACCTGTAACTGGGTTTTACATGTCATACCCAACATAGCCACAAGATGTCAGCAGCATTTCACCTGTATCAACTGTGTTACAATGGCTTCAATTCTGTAAGCACTTTGGACTTGACACTGAGATACATCCTAGGAGGTGCTGGGACACATCATCAGTGATGTAACCTGGGACTATCAGGTGCTTCGGGTCTTCCAACATCAGACATTCTTGCCCAGGCGACCCAACCAAGGTTGATCAGGCCCTAGCTTGTGTCCCAGCAACACTGGTCCATGGGTCTCATCTTTTGACCCATAGCCATCTGGAGGCTGGCTCAGCAGCCTCTGTGATGACCCTAATGGATCTTCTCTTTGATGCCCCCTGTAATGCCTAGGAAAGAGTAGGTTTTGCCAGCAAAACTTCTACATCCTAAACTCTATGTTAATTTTCAAGTAGGGTGCCATGCACAATTCTGATTTGATGGAGGCAGGCATGAGAGCACGGAGAAACATCTGGTGAAACTTCTGAAATGCCTGTTTCGCTGCTGTTGCTACTGTGTGGTCCAGAATCTTCGGAGGGGAAGGCCCCGAGTCCTCGGCTTTGCCTGTTGCTTGGCGGTCGGGGCCGGGGTCGAAGCGCTCGGCAGAGATGGTGCTCGGTGTTGGAGGACTGGTCGGAGGCTCGAAGTTTTTCGGACGGACTCAGAGTCGGACTGTGGTCAGGTGCTTCTGGGATGCTGCATCGGCAAGTTTGCGGTGCTGGAGGCTCATGGCAGGGAGAGTTTCTCCCTTCTACCGTCTGCGTGAGATAATGGGACTTTCGAGACTCTTTTTTTACCGTGCCCATGGTCTGCTCTTTATCAAATTATGGTATTGTTTTGCACTGTTGTAACTATACGTTATAATTATGTGGTTTTTGTCAGTTTTAGTCTTGGTTTGTCCTGTGTTTCTGTGATCTCATACTGGAGAAACATTGTATCATTTTTTAATGCATGCATTTCTAAATGACAATAAACGAGGACTGAGTGTCCTCATAATCTAATCTAATCTAATCTATGTTCATCATGTAGCTGGCTTTCTCTTTCTCCATCTTCATCTTCAGCCACTCCTTCTGATGGCTTGCTGGAGTCCACTTAACCTGTCAGTGTTCTGCTACTCTGCCTGAAGTGGGAGTTTCTGGTGCTTGGCGGCCATCTTTGCAGGTTTTTATTAATGATAATTTATCCTGCCTACGCACTGTATGTTAATAAATCTATTGTACATCTTATAAGGAATAAATTCAGCACCAGAACCTGAATGATGTGTACACGGGTTTGTACCTAGTTATTTCCTCATTGACATTATGTCTTAGTTTCAGAAGGTGTACCTCCATCAAGAGGATTGTGACATTTTAAAAAATGAATGAATAATTACTGATAATGACGGGAATCAATCAGTAGGAAAAAAAATGTTTCAGTATGGGACCCTTGAGTAGTCTTCCACAGATGCTGCCTTACCTGCTGTTTCCAGCATTTTCAGTTTTTTTATTCCAAATTACCAGCATCTGCGATTTTAAATTTTTTTATATTTCAGGATGGTGAACCACTTTCTCAAGAACAATTGAGGTAACAATGATTCCTCCATCCGTATGTGAATTGGAACTGATCAGCAAACGATCTGCTGGAAGAACTCAGCAGGTCGAGCAGTATATTCAGCTCATGATAAAATGGCGGAGCAGACTCGATGGGCCGAATGGCCGACTTCTGCTCCTTTGTCTTATGGTCTTATGGTCTATAGTCATAATCATACATTATTGATCCTGGGGGAAATTGGTTTTTGTTATGGTTGCACCATAAATAATAAATAGTAATAGAACCATAAATAGTTAAATAGGAATATGTAAATTATGCCAGGAAATAAGTCCAGGACCAGCCTATTGGCTCAGGGTGTCTGACCCTTCAAGGGAGGAGTTGTAAAGTTTGATGGCCACAGGCAGGAATGACTTCCTATGACGCTCTGTGCTGCATCTCGGTGGAATGAGTCTCCGGCTGAATGTACTCTTGTGCCCACTCAGTACATTATGTAGTGGATGGGAGACGTTGTCCAAGATGGCATGCAACTTATACAGCATCCTCTTTTCAGACACCAGTATCTGTGCAGAGAGAGGAAATTGTCGATGTTTTGGGTGAAAACCCTGATATAGGGTTTTGATTGGAAACATTAACAATTCCTTTCCTCCTTTCAGATGTTGCTGGAATCCCTGAGTTCTTCCAGCAGGTTATCTTTTCAAGATTCTAACAAGCACTGCCTTTTGTGTCTCCATGGTGGCTGATATCCTTTCCATTCTACATCCTGATTTGGCAGTATATTGTCATTTCTTCGTCAGTACGGAGTCAAAACCCTGGAATTCTGGCTCAGGTTTAGAAATTTATTCACCAACAGTTCAGAGGTCATGGAGATAGACTTTACAAATTCTCCTAATTTCCTAATTGTGCTCTTTTTCTCTCTCACTCTTTCTCTCTTCCTATCTCACTCTCCCTCGCGCACTCTCTCCCATTCACACTCACACATAGATACATAAAAGCATGCAAACATGTTCACGAGGTTTAGTTGTTGTTCAGGCCAGACACCAGAGTGGCTTTGACTGTAGAATGATTGTTGGTGCCAGATGGGGTGGTTTGAGTATCGCAAAAACCGCCGATCTCCTGAGACTTGCATGCACAACAGTCTCAATAGTTTAGAGACTGGGACAAAAAACAAATTACATCCAGTGAGGGCGGTTCTGTGGGTGAAAACACCTTGTTAATGAGAGAGGTCAGTGGACAATGGCCAGACTGGTTCAAGCTGACAGGAAGGCAACAGTAACTCAAATAACCACCTGTTACAAAAGCTGTGTGCAGAAGAGCATCTCTGAATACACAACACGTCAAACCTTGAAGTGGAACAGCTACAGCAGCAGAAGACCACAAACGTACACTCTGTGGCGTACAGTATATCTCTCTTTTTAAAATCTTCTCATTGCTACCATCAGGAAGGAGGTACAGGAGTTTGAAGACACGCACTCAATGCTTTAGGAACAGAGACTTCCTGCCTGCCATATAATTTCCGAATGGTCCATGAACAGCACCTCACTATTCCACTTTTGCCCCATTTGTTAATTATTATGGCTACTTACAGTAAATTTTTGCATCTTGCTCTGTACTCCTTCCACACAAGTTAACACATTTCACAACAAATGTCAGTAGAGTAAACCTGATTCTGACTCTCTAGAACAGAGAAAACAGTTTTCATTGAACCAATAGCTGGAGTCTACCAGCTGTCAATCAAACTTCATTATCCAATCACAGGGGTAGAACTGACTCAATGCCTCTGACAACTCAGATTTTGATACAATGACTGATTAACTCAGATGTTCTGACATTTTGCAGGACACTAGTTGACACACTCTTCAATCTGCTGTTACCCCATGAGAATAATGCTTCCCAGGGGACCGAGTAGCCCCCGCCCTCCTATTTACAAGTTTCTGCTCAATCTAACTTTGGTTCTCCATGCAGTCAATAACATCTAAATCTGTGCCTATGTGTCCAAATGTATGAGATGAACCTGCAAACTATTCACAGTCTTGTCACCGATCTGTTAACTCGTTATTATCATGTCCCATTGTACTAATGCAAATATAAAGCACCTTGGTCTGTGGACGTCGTCCGGCTAGTGGTCACTGGTGGTAGTACCTGACCACCTTCCCGTGGGCTTCGAGGAATGGCTGTCATCAGAGGCCTTGCCCTTCCAGTCCAAATCATAACTCCATCTGCAGACAATAAATAAATCTGCCCTCTCCCTCCGTCCTTCCCTTTCTCCCAAAGTCCACTTTCCTCTCCTATCAGATGACTTCTTCACCTGTTTACCTCTTCCACCTATCACCGCCCAACTCCTTACTTCATCCCCCCCCCCACCACCTTCCCCCTCACCTGGTCTCACCCATCACCTGCAAGCTCGTAGTCAGCTCCCTCCCCCACCTTTCTATTCTAGCTTCTTCCCTCGTCCTCCTGTGGAAAAATCTCAGCCCGAAACTCTTTATTTCCCTCCGCTGCCGCTGCCTGACCTGTTGAGCTCTTTCCAGCGTTTTGTGTGTGTTGCTCTGAATCCAAGAGCACTATAAAGAACTGACACGATGAAAGGTTAAAGGTGCCCTATTGATTTTTGGGATAACATTTGGTTCCAAATCAATCTCGACTGCATAAAGTTACAAAGAATACGCAGAAATGAAACAAACCATTTGATCTAAACATCCCATGGTTGTTTATGCTCTCTGCAAAGCTCTTATCACCACTAACATTTGAACTATGTTAGCCTCTCCTCCATTTCTTTCACTCTAAAGTCTGTACTTAGCTTCAACTGAATTGCATCCAAACTATGCTTTGGTTACCTGCCTTACTATTATTATCAGCAGTCCCCGGGTAAAAGTTCCTTCTGAATTCCCTGGTCAATTTATGGGAGAGTTCATCATTTTTAGTACCTTCACGTGATTGCGTAAACGAGGCACTTGAGTAGATAATAAAATTTTATTTTTATTTTTTTTTATTTAGAGGTTCAGCTCAGTAACAGGCTCTCCCAACCCAACGATCCCGTGCCACTCAATTACACCCATGTGACCAATTAACCTCCCAGCCCGTACATCTTTGGAACGTGGGGGGAGAGTGGCGTACCCAGAGGAAGAATTAGCAAACTCCTGACAGGCAGTGGCGGGGATCGAACCGGGGTCTCCGGTGTTGTAATCGCATCACGTTAACCACGATGCTACCTTGCTTTAAGAACTCGGTACAAGACATGAACTAGAAAGGTCCAGCATTTAAATAATATTTACCATTTTCAGATACAACTCTTCGCAATTTACAAAGGAAAAGACTGGCAGTTTGACGTCAGGCACAATGGTGCATCTGGCCCTTCGATTATCTTGGTCTGCTAATGTTATGAATACTTACTTGGTCCTGTTGTATCTCCCAGGATTCATCAATTATCATGTAAGTCAACTTGCTCCAATGAGGATCTCTCAGATATTTGACATTGGTTTGAAATATTTCAAACAGATAGATATTCGTCATGCACTTGGCTATCTTCTGGCAATAGTTTGGCAGCAGAAAAGGTCATGAATGTGACTGTCAGTCTTATTCAGATTAAGTGCAGTCTAGTGTGTGCAAAATGATCATCCAGTGACTGGCTTACCAAAGAACATCTGGCTGGGATCAACCCGTCAGTCGCTGGATAGCTCCTTTGTGAGGTTTTTCCATGTTTTCAGATGTGAGACTTGCTGTCATTCCACTGGAGTCATTGCCCAGCAATCATAACACGTCCGTCTTTCACCATCCTGGATACTCCCAGAAGATCTGTGTCAAGCCTCTTGCGCTTCCCTGGAGCCCACTTTGGAAAGGACTTCCATAGGTGGGGCCTCCATCCTTTCTCAGCATCTACAATCTTAGTACCTGGCCAACTTGTTGCGGTGGGCGAGGAGTAACACACACAAAATGCTGGAGGAACTCCGTAGGTCGCGCAGCATCTGTGGAGAGGAATAAACAGTTGATGTTTCAGGCTGAGATCAGGATATCTTAATGAAGGGTCTCAGCCCAAAACGTCAGCTGCTTATTGGAGTCCTGATGATAGATCTCGATCTGAAACGTCAACTGTTTATTCTTCTCTATAGATGCTGCCTGACCTGCTGAGTTCCAAGAGCATTTTCTGTGTGATACTCTGGATTTCCAGTACCTGTAAAACGACTTGTGTGGCATAGATACAGCCCGTATTTATCAGGATGGATATATTATTCACAGCGATTTGGAATAGGTATCTGAATTACCTCCAAATGGTAACCATGGTCACAGGGATGGGCCCTAATTATGTCTACGTAGTAGAACAGTCCATGTTCCAAGCCTTCCCTGGTTATGTTTCCCAACTCTTTCTTCTCTATATTGACAACTGCATTGGTGCTGCTTCATGCACCCATGCTGAGCTCATCAATTTCATCAACTTTGCTCAAACCTCTACCCTGCCCTTAAATTCACTTGGTCCATTTCTAACACCTCTCTCCCCTTTCTCGGGATCTCTGTCTTCATCTCTGGGGTCAGAGTGTCTACTGACATCTTTTATAAACCTACTGATTCCCATGGTTATCTTGACTATATTTTTTCCCACACTTTCTCCTGTAGATACGTTATTCCCTTTCCCCAATTCCTTCGTCTCCAGAGCATCTATTCCCAAGATGAGGCATTCCGTTCCAGGACATCAAAGATGTGTTCCTTCTTCAAAGAATGTGTTTCCCTTCTTCCACAATTGAGGCTGCCCTCACCTGCATCTTTTCCATTTCCCAAATGTCCACGCTTACCCCATCTGCCTGCTGCTTTAAAAGTGATAGAGTTCCTCTTGTTCTTACCAACCACTCCATGAGCCTTCCCATCCAACGATCACAGCATTCTTCACAACTTCCACTGTCTCCAAAAAGAATCCTGCCACCAAGCCTAATTATTAGAGAAAGGGAAATTTGGTGCTGGGAGTGTAGCTCTTGGTTACACCCTGAAGGGCCATGCGGACTTGGCTCTGTTTAAGATCTCCTCAACCCCTGCCCTCTGAGATCTCACCTCCAATTCTGACCTCCTGTTGACGCCCAGCTTCCTTTTCAAGCCTATTAACGGCCACACAGCACTGCTTTAGACTTATCTCTCAGAACAGCCTTTTGTCATCAGCTCTAAGATCTTTCGTGAAATGTAATCTGATTACACTCCAGTGCGGCATCTTTAAATGTTCTCCAAAGGATATTTTTCTAAATAAATGCAAATTATTGTTCCAGACACAGTGGCAGTTCTAATCATGATAAATATGCCTGCTGATCCTTTCTGAATATTTCCTTCACATGCGTGGACTCTCCCAAGCGTGTCTAATATAAGCAGCAGCTCCTATTCTGGCTGAATAATGGTTTAAAGGGTTTCACTGGTTGTGCTCCAACGTGACAGCAAATTTTACTTTGCATTTTCACCTAAACTGTTCCTGAGAATTCAAACCAAGGCTCCAACTGATTTCTCAGGTTGTACCCCAAAGTTGAAGGGTCTAACGTGCGCTCTAACACTATGAAATCCTCGGCAATCCACACTGATCAGCTGTGCGAGATGGGCCACCATATTTGGTGCGTTACACTAGCGGCTGCATTTCAAAGACTCTATTTCAGTTATCACTGAAGGTTCCTTAAGGTTTTTATAGCCAGGGGTGTTAATAAGGATAAGTCCCTGCTACCTATTAAATGCTCCCGATGGCGTACGGCTCAAATAGCCTCTGACAACCAAGTCCATCTCCTGGCCTTCACGTGTGGCTTAGCTACGAAGCCCAGCAGAATCATTTCTACTGACAGGAAAAGGGGCAAAGGCGAGTTACTGGTGCTTTAAAACCAGTCGCTTTGGGCAAGTGGGGCTCATCAGTCACGGTTGGCAGCTCATCGAGGAAGAGGAAAGCTCTGATCGCAAACCTCTGCTGCCTTGCAGCTCTACCCACTCATGGGGAAGGCTTCGGGAGTAAACCCCGAGGGAAAAATCTGGAACTGGAGTCCCTGAGGCAGTCCTACGTCGAGCTCAATGCTGACCGGCAACTCCTGCGATGCTGCTGATGCCAAACTGTATCGGTCTCTGCCGTTCCTTTGGATTCATCAGATGCCTGGATGGGGGAGCTTGCTACATGGGCAACAACTTGCTCTCCATATTGTACTGTCCTGGCTTGAGTATCTAGACAGTTGGGACACAACATCCATGGTCTGACTGATGGAGGCCTCAAAAACAACTATCAGTGAAGGGTTATCGGCCTTCAACCATCAAGACTCCTGATCTTCGCTCACCTCAACTCTGCACAGATTCCACAACCTACGAACTTACTTTCAAGGACACTACAACTCATGTTCTCAGTCTTATTTTTACTTGCAAAAAAACATTTTGGTTGCTTACCAATCAATTCAAGCTTAATCGTCATTCAACCATACATGAGTACTCACGAATACTGCCAGACGAGATAGCGTTACTGTGGGGTCATAGTAACACGGTACCAACAGCCTCACACAAGATGTCAAGCATAAATGGTACCACAATCACGGAATAGAAGAGTCCCAAAACTCATGCTATTAGTGCACTGTCAACCACTGGGCGGGTGGGGGGGGCACAGCAGTGACTCCAGACACACTGTCTCCCCCAGTGGAGCACACTGGCCCTGACGCTCCCCCACCCCCCCCGCGACACCGCGGCTTGAAGTCCAGTTCTTGGACATGCAAGACCACAAGCACATATAGAACATCAGTAAAAGTATGACGACGCAGAATATACATGTATACCATGCAGTACACCCCCAGCCCTTCGAAGTCATCAGTTGACCCCAATAAAGAGCATCGGCCCCGATGTCTGCCAGGCAGCACCCCGGCTTGAGGCCCAGTCCTCGCAGAGGCAAGTGCATATAGAATATCGGAGCTGAGGTGAGTGAAGTGCAATCTGCACAATTGGAAATGGTAACAGCTTGGGCAAGTTGCAAATCTCGCAACTCACATCGGACGGATAATTGGCACTGTGCCGGAGCCAAGAACAGGGATATCAGGGCCGGCTCTTTCTGAATCTTCTGCTGCTGGGATCCGTTACCCCCGGTGTGATTCAGGCTGACGAACTCACTGCGCATTTCCCCCTCGGCTGCTTGATTTGAATTGCTCCGTGTGCGACAGATTGGTCTGAAGTAATGCTTTGACGTAGGAAAATTGGAGTACTTACTATCCCAGTCATTAACAGCTGGATCAGGGTTAGGCTCCTCGAATGGAGCGATGGTAGGAGAGGCAACACAGCCTTCAGTGGTTAGATAGACTGTCTGCGATTAGCTAATTGCCTTACATTTTGCTACTAATGGTTACGAAAGAATGCGATGGATTCACGTACCCTAATCCTTCTTGTTGTTTTGATTAATTGCTATATTCATTTATAACGAGTGTGAGTTATATATCTTGACATGGAAGTTAAGTGTGTCTGCTGCTTCAGCTGAAGGAGTTCCAGGTATTCAGCAGGGGCAGCCGAGCCATCTGGCTGTGTCCCCAGTAAGTGAAATTCTGAAAATTCAAATCAACATAGAAGGCAAATTAAAAAGGCAGAAAAATCAGAATTAGTCTATCGACAATTCCCTTGCAGTTAGAACACAGAAGATAGACAGTACGGCAAAGGATAGGCCCTTTGGCCTATTTTGTTGTGCTGAACTAATTAATGAAGATGAGTACATAAACTGCTTGGAAAATTAAACTTCATCAAAGGAAATGCCTCAACCCGTTTACACAGTGTGTGTGTGGGCACGTGGCCAAGTGGTGAAGGCATTGGACTAGCTACCTGAAGGTCGTGAGTTCGAGCCCCAGCCGAGGCAACGTGTTGTGTCCTTGAGCAAGGCACTTAATCACACATTGCTCTGCGACGACACTGGTGCCAAGCTGTATGGGTCCTAATGTCCTTCCCTTGGACAACAATGGTGTCGTGGAGAGGGGAGACTTGCAGCATGGGCAACTGCTGGTCTTCCATACAACCTTGCCCAGGCCTGCGCCCTGGAGAGTGAAGACTTTCCAGGCACAGATCCATGGTCTCACAAGACTAGCGGGTGCCTTTAATTTACACAGAGCATTACAGCAAATACAGGCCATTCAACCTTTGATGCCATACTGACCTTTTAACCTTCTCTAAGATCAATCTAATCCTTCCCTCCCAAAGGGTTCTCCTTTTTCCTGACATCCTTGTGCCTATCTAAGAGTTTCTTAAATGTATAGAACTGCACATACATACTGCTAGGGTGCCTATGACTTTTGCACAGTTCTGTATTTGTCAGTGAGGAGTGGAGAGCGAGTTTGTAAATCTGGTGGGAGTAAAGGATGCTGGGAATTGTGAGGGTGGAGCACCGCGGGAGGGGTGTGGGACAGCTGGCAGAGGAGGAGTGCCAGGCGCGGAGGGGTGGTGCTGGTACACACCATGGAGATCTGTAGGTTGAGCTGCAGCTGTAGGTCATGGACTTTGACAGGACCCCAGCCATCTTGAAAAGAAAAAATAGACATGAAAAGAGAAGGAAAAAAAATTGTTTTGTGGACAAGCTGGAAGATATCGCCTGGGTCTGCAAAAACCTCTGTTTCTGAATCTTTGTTGAAGATCCTTCCCTCATTGCATGCTGTGCCCTCTTAGTGTATTTTCATATCCAGTACTGTGTGCTTTGTCTCCTGATGCCTCAGTAAGATTTTTAGGTGCCCCTGTGTCTCCTTTCAGGCTCCCCAGAGTGGCATTAATAACAGTACAACCCCTATTCACCATTCGGGACCTGCACCATCCTAGACACATCCTCACACACCTGTCCTCACAGAGGGATCAGAAGGGGAAAGAGTGAGCAACTTCGTGTTCCTGGGTGTCAATATCTCTGAGTTTCTATCCCGAACCCATCATATCGATGCTACAAAAAAGGCAAGACAGTGTCTATATTTCATCTGGAGTTTGAGGAGATTTGGTTTGTCACCAAAGGCACTCGCAAATTTCTACAGATGTACCATGGAGTGCGTTCTAACTGGCTGCATCATTATCTGGTATGGGGGTGGGGGCTACTGCACAGGATCAAAATAAGCTGCAAATTGTTGTAAATTTAGTCAGTTCCATCATGGGCACTGGCCTCCGTAGTGTCCAGGACATCTTCAAGGAGCGATGACTCCAAAGGGCAGCATCCATCTTTAAGGACCCCCACCACCCAGGTCATGTCTTGTTCTCATTGCTACCAACAGGGGCGAGGTACAGAAGCCTGAAGACACACTCAATGATTCAGGAACAGCTTCTTTAGGTTTTAGATTATGAAGACACGTAGTCCTCTTTTATTGTCATTTAGTAATGCATGCATTAAGAAATGATACAATATTTCCTCCAGTGTGATATCACAAAACACAGGACAGACCAAGACTGAAAAAACTGACAAAACCACATAATTATAACATATAGTTACAACAGTGCAACAATACCATAACTTGATGAAGAAGTCCATGAGCACAGTAAAGTTCAAAGTCTCTCAAATGTCCCACATCTCATGCAGACGGGAGAAGGAAGAAAAACTCTCCCTGCCATGCCGACCACAATCCGACTCTGAGTCATCCGAAAACTTCGAGCTCTGATCAGCTCTCCGACACCGAGTACTGAGCGCCATCTCTGTCCGAACGATTCGACCTCCTTCTCGGTCGCCAAAAGCAGGCAAGGCCGGGGATTTTGAGGCCTATGCTCCGAAAGATTCACGACCACGCAGTAGCGACAGCAGCGGACGGGCGTTTCAGAAATTTCTCCAGATGTTTCTCTGTGCTTTCACATCCATTCTCCATCAAATCAGAATTGTCCACGGCCCCTATTTAACAGATACGACATCACTTTTCACCAGAGAGCTGCGCACGCGCAGGTACGTCGTCATCTTCTTCTCCCGCGTCACTTCTTCCCCTCTGCCATCTGATTTCTGAATGGACAGTAAACCCATGAACACTTCCTCACTAATTTTTTATTTCTAATTTTACACTACTTATCTAATCTAACTGTGTATATATATTTACTGTAATTCACATTTTTTCTATTATTCTGTATTGCATTATACTGCTGCTGCAAAGAAAAAACAATTTTATGACATATTTCACAATGATTGTGTGGATAACCAACGGCTTTTTCCCGGGGCTGAAATGGCTAACATGAGGGGGCATAATTTTACGGTGCTTGGAAGTGTTCGTCCATCGTCGACGTCCATGAGGGCCTTGACACCAGATGGTGTCGAGACTAGCGCGTGATTTGGGTTTAAGTGAGGGAGAGTTGCACAGCGTCAGCCTCACTCTCTCTTCCCAATTCCCATCTGGATCCAGTGGCAAGACAGAGTCTAGACGGCTGGAGATGGTACTAGGCGCAGTGGATGACCAGGACGTCGTCTGTGTCTTGTCCTGCTCTACACGTTCCACGACGCTTGCAGAGACCGCCTTCTTGACCGGTGGACCTTCCATTGGTCTCGTCCGCTGAATTCGCCGGAGTCTGTCTTCACATGCTGGGATAGACAACTCCCTATCTCACCGAGAGTTTGAGACCCGCCGGCTACCCTCACCTGGTTTAGCCGGCTTGTGGAAGCCGTTGCCCGGGGTGTGGCCGCTGTCGCATGCAAACAGCTACGGGGAGCCACAGGTGAGAGCTGAGCGCCAGGTGGGGAACCAAAGGTGGACTAACCACCTTGAAAAGGACGCGGCATGTTCCCCCACCAGAGGTGCTACCCCTCCCTGACACCCTGCTTGGAAGTAGGTACAGAGGGGATGTCAGAGGTAGGTTTTTCAAACAGAGAGTGGTGGGTGCGTGGAATGCACTGCCAGCGGCAGTGGTATAAGCGGATTTAGTAAGGTATTTTAAGAGACTCTTAGATAGGTACATGGAGCTTAGAAGAACAAAGGGCTATGCGGTAGGCAGAGTCTAGAGTAGGTTACATGGTCGGTACAACTTGGTGGTCCGAAGGGCCTGTAATGTGCTGTAGATTTCTATGTTCTATGTTCTACGCTGGTGATATTAAAACTGATTCTGATTTTCATTGCTACCACCAGGGAAGAGATACAGGAGCCAGGAGACCCACAGTCAAGGAGTTAGGAACAGTTTCTTCCCCTCTGCCATCAGGTTTCTCAATGGTCCATGAACTCATGAGCACCGTCTCACTATTCATTTTCTACACTATTTTATTTTATTTTAATTGCAATTTGTAGTCATTTAATGTCTTGCGCTGTACTGCTGCCATAAAAACAACAAATTTCGCGTGTCAGTGATAATGAACCGATTTAGATTCTGAGTCTAAACGTTCTCTCCAGAGAGATTTTCACCCGCTCTGTCCTGCCAAGCAATAACTCTTCACTCGCTGGCAGCACACTTAGCTTTCACGTCATTCCCAACATCCCTCCTACCTCCTCAGCTACCCAAAGGAGCAATGCTTCAACCGGGACTGGTGACCCTTTGTGCCCCCAGTCCCTGGCTGATGCATGCACCTGGTCTGCTTTGGTTGTGGAGTTCAACTTCCAGGCCATGGCTGAACCCAGTCGCATGGCACGTGGCTCACTTTTGCATTGGGGGGAAAAAAAAATACTTATGCTTAAGGAGTAGAGACTTTGTCTGCTTAGATTATGAGAACACTCAGTCCTCTTTTATTGTCACTTAGAAATGCATACATGCATTAAGAAATGATACAATGTTTCTCCGGAGTGATATCATAGAAAACAAGAGAAACCAAAGACTAACACTGATAGAACCATATAATTATAACATATAGTTACAGCAGTGAAAAGCAATACCATAATTTGATGAAGACTTTAAATGGTCACCAACATATTGTTGAGGACAAATTGTATCCTGGTTTGCCTTCCCCACTTCCTGTGCTACTGGTTTTCTGTCTTTCTGATCTCCATCCTTAGACATTAATTCTCTCCACAAATGTTGCCTAACATACTGCGTGTTTCTGACATTTTCCATTCTTCATTCCACAGCAGTATAACTCCTCATAAGTGTCCATTTCAAGATGCTTTGGGATGTCCTGAAAGACATGATGGAAATGGAAATCTTTCTTCGATTTCTCATCATCATCCCTCCTGCTTTTGCAGTAATGCAGTGAATGGACGCCATCATAAATCATCATCATCATGTGCCGTGTTGTATGACGTGGGTAATCATGGTCTTATGACCATGATTGTTCTTGGCAAATTTTTCTACAGAAGTAGTTTGCCATTACCTTTTTCTGGGCAGTGTCTTTACAAGATGGATGACCACAGTCATTATCAATACTCTTCAGAGACTGTCTGCCTGGCGTCAGTGGTCGCATAACCATGACTTGTGATCTGCACCGGCTGCTCTTACGACCATCCACCACCTGCTCCCATGGCTTCACGTGACTCTGATCGGGGTGGGGGGGGCTAACCAGGTGCAACACTTTGCCCGGGGGTGACCTGCAGGCTAGCGGAGGGAAGGGTAGCACCTTACATCTCGTTTGGTAGAGACCTATCTCCACCCCACCACCTGTTTGAATAGACACGAGGTCAAAATCATAAATATGGTGGAACGATACTGTTCTGGGCACACCTGCAAGGTCTGGCCCCTTTGTACTGAGCAGTTGGAAAATTAGTGCTGGTGCTGTGTTAAAAGCAACAGGTGTTCCTTTCTCTGTTGTCCAACACAACTTCCCTGAAAATCCAATCCTCCCTAAGTTCAGAGGGAGTACTTTCCATTCTTGTTTCCTTTAAGCTAGTCTCACACTGAGAGTTATGTTGCTCCTCTTCTCGCACTTTGGCGCATCGGGCAGAAACCTATCCGTTTCTTGAGTATTTGTCTGTTGCCTATGAACAGATGCTTGACGTTCAACCCAGCACAAGTGGAAAGTGCGTAAGGAGCTGGCTGGATTTGAACTTGGGACCATTCGCCTCAAAGTCCGGTACTGATGCTGCTACACCACCAGCCGGCCCATCAAATGGACACTAATGTCCATCAAATAAGCATTTGAGCAACTTCACCTGGGATCAGAGACTTTCATAGATAGGTGTTATTGGTCTGTCTGAAATCAGGGAGATCATTGGCAGAACCTTAATTGTTCATTTTCTTCCATTTTGTTGGTCAAAAAGAGATAAAAGTAGAATTAAGACACACAGAATGCTGGAGGAACTCAGCAAATCAGGCAGCATCCATGGAGGGGAATGAACAGTTGAGATTTTGGGTCTCCGCGTCTGCAAAATCTCTTGTGTAAAAGCAACATGAAGAGAGGTTGTGTGAATCGATATTGGTTCAGCATTAATAACCATTTGTG